>NC_138191.1:68780929-69392358 GCF_964194105.1 Spermophilus citellus | reverse complement strand
TGGGAAGCCCATTTTAGTTCCTGCACTTCTCTCTTCTATAACTAGACAATGTCTCTAAATCAAGATGTACATTTAAATGGATGTCAGGAATGATGGAATTGGGAGCATATGTGAGTGACAGTAAGTGGTCGGTATTGCTTACATCTTGGGAGCCAGGAATAGTTCAGTATGAGCTTGATAAATTAGGGAAACTGACAGGGTAAACCAGGGGAAGTAAATAGGGCAAGGGCAAGATGTGACACTCAGAAGACAGAAACAATACAGAGATTAAAGATAGGGGGGCTGTCTGCTCTAGCACAACCACAACAGAAACCCTGGACCAACTGCAGACCTGAGACTGAAGATTAGTCAGCAGAACAGGGTTGTTGTTTAAAAGCCTAACATGGGACTATATTAACAGGAATAGGACACATCAAGTCCTGGAAGTCCGATTTCCTCTATGTTGGCACTGCTGAGGACCTTATTAATGGACAGTGTCTAGTTTTAAGTGGAATGTGGCAAAACGGGAGAGAATCCAACACAGAGCAAAAACAATGTTAAAAGGATGAGAAAATAAAAGGCTGAGAGGAAAGGTTAATAACGAGGACGGTTTAGCGTGAAGGAGTGAGGAGGCTGAAGGGTGACATACAATGTGCTTCAGTACAGGCATGGCTATTATAACGAGCATGCTGGCTAGCTGTTCCACATGCACTTAATGAGAGAGTGAGGAGGAAATTTTATAAGGCAGCTTTGGACTTCTGTGTAACATAAACATTTAAGGGGGATAAAAATAGAGCTCTATGGAGGGAACTGGGGCAATCATTTTTTTCTTCAAGGTGTATAAGACTACAGCACCATGGGCATTTACTTGACCTTTGAGTCAGGTAGCTAGCAAGACTAAGCCAGCCATGGAGTTCATTTAGCCACTTTTACTTACAGGGGAATGGGTATGAGAAAAAATGATCAGTGGATATATTTTATAAAGTTTCTGCCATGGAGGGTGGAGGGATGTTTTTATCCATTAAACTAGTTTCCTTAAACTATTTTTTTCCCTTAGATTTCTACATGCAACTTGCTTTGCAATTGTGATTTACTTGGAAGAAAAAGAAGAGAAAAGAGTAATTGGGATTTGAATCTCTACTTTCCCATTGGCACTGTCAAGATATAAAACACTATTAATGTCTAGTGTCACCCAAAATACTGGCTTTTGCCCTTGGGTCACTCCTAGTAGGTTTTTAAAGTGTGATCCACAGATCTCTGCATGAAGTTCAGATATTTTCAGGAGTCTACAAGGTCAAAAGTATTTTTATATAAATACTAAGATGTGATTTGTTATTTCCACTGTAGTAATTTTTGCACCAATGATGTAAAAGCAGTGGAGGATGAAACTGTGGCACCTAGCACGAATTAAGGCAGCAGCATCAAACCATAATAATAGGTGTTACATTTTTTTCATGAATAGCTATTATTAATACTAAAACTAGGGATGATTTCACACAAAAGTGTTGTTGTCGATGCAGTTCTAAGAATTATTAATTTAAGTAAACCTTTCCTTTTTGTGGTACCTTCTTTTGATACTTAGTATGAGAAAAATGGAAAGTATGCAGGGGTGGGGAGGGAGGGAGGGAGAGAGATTCTACTTCATACTGAAGCATGATGATTGACTCTGGGAAAGTACCTGGATGAGTCAGTTGTGAACTGAACTGTTGCATTTTCCATGAAACATCATTTTTACTTAAGAGAATGAATGACAGACAAACTTCATTGTTCATGCTTGGCTCTTTGGTAGATGTTCTATCAGACATGAACTAGGTAAACTTGTCATTTAAGAAGATAATGCAATATTGGCAATAAAAAAAATCTGAACTTTAAAGGCAAAAGTCAAATTGGGGAGAATTTAGAATTTGGACAGCTCTCTGATAATTTTCTGTTGATATGGATGGAAGTATTTACTTATACGTGTTTGTTTTAAGCGTAAGGAAATGTGTCTACATTTGGGAAATTAGTATTACACTATGAATCAGTATTTCACAGATCACCGATGTATGGTGTTTAAAAAATTATACATGAGTAACAGATACATTCAAAGTTCAAATTAATCAAATCGTTTTTAATACAGTACAGTATAAAGAGTTCACAATGTGTTTTCAGATTTCATATTGCAACTAAAATTAAGAAACTACCTTGTCAAATTCTGGTAAAATGTTCAGGAATAACATACAGTTGTTTGAAAAAATATTATAATATTTCTTATTTGTCTAACTACATATTTTCAGGAGGCTATATTTTCTTTGCATATTTCACACCAACACATTGCAAAAAAAAAAATAAATGAAAAAATAGTCCACTTTTTCAAATAAGTTTTCTTGAGAATTTTTTATTTTATTTTATTTTATTTTTTGGTACTAGGGATTGAAACCAGGGATGATTAACCACTGAGCCACATCTACAACCCTTTTAAAATATTTTATTAGAGACAGGGCCTTTCTGAGTTGCTAAATGCCTCGCTAAGTTACTGAGGCTGGCTTTGAATTTGCTATTCTCCTGCCTTAGCCTTCTGAGCTGCTGAAACAAGCATGCAGGTAGAAAAAAATATTTTATTTTAATAAGAATATTTTACTTATCATGTTGCAGATTATTGTAATTTACTTAAATTAATACTTTAAAAGTTTCGCAGTTTTAATATCTAACATGGTAAATACTAATACGTATAACTACCATAACAATTATTTGGATTCCTCAATATATTTATAGAGTAAAGGGCACATGAGACCAAAAAATCTTCCTATGTAGATATTTACTTTGTTTCATGCTTCCTAATTTATATTATTGGATTATTATTATTATTAAGTAGTTTTTGTTGTTGTTGTTGTTGAACTAGGTCCTCCTCTGTGGGATCCTTATATTGTTAAGAGGAGAGGTATTAACTAGTTGAATCATTTTTTTTTTACTGACACTCTATTTTCATGATATAGGCACCAATTGTCTGCACCCGTGTCAAAAAGAAGAATAAATGTCAAATTATTTATCCATGATAAGAACTGAATGCAGTCATTTTGTTTTGGGCACTATGAGATTCTGAGAATTGTCGCAATCCTGTAAGTATATCACCCTATTGTGGAGTTTGTAGGGTTACACAGTGCTACTGTTTGGATATAGTCTGGACGCATACCCAAAGGTTTGTGAGTTAGAAGCTTGGAGTCTAGTATGGAGAAGTTAAGTGAGGCCCAGTGGAAGGTCCTTAGGTCAATGGGAGAGTACTTTTGGAAGAGATTAAGATAGTTCTCATGGGACCCATGATTGAGATTTCACAAGAGAGTGTTTATAAAATTCTTATCTAGTGACTTCTCAGCCTCTTCAGCTTTCTACTTGGCAAGGTGATCTCTTCTCCATTGTGATGCCATCTGTCACAAGACCTCCACCAAAGCAGAACAGAAGCCATTGTCATGCCCTTGAACTTTCACAACTGTGAGCTAAAAAGTACCTATTTTCTTTATAATTACCCAGACTAAGGTATTTCTTCTAGTAATAACACAGAAATTTGGTACAAAGAAATTTTGTCATCACCATAATCATTCCTGAAAATGTGAAGGTAGCTTTGAGACTGGGTTATAAGAAAAGGTTAAGAGTTTGTAGAAGTAGGCTCGCAAAAGCCTACAATGCTATCAATGGGGAGTTGTGGGAGAATGGGGGAAGCTCAAATACAAGGAGACTAGATAGAAATGAAGATCTGGTTGGAAATTGGAGAAAAGGCTGTCCTTGTTATACCATTGCAAAGAACCTGGCTGCATTGTGTGGATGGCCTAAGTTAACAGTGATGGCCTAGTTTATCTGGCAGATAAAATTTATTTAAAAAAAAATAGAAAAGTGGCTATATGGGTGCTTTTGGCTGCTTTTCAGAGCAAAGCAAAAGAGAGTGGATTCCAAGGATTTGGAATATTCGAAGCCTGGTGATAGCTTTATCAATTGAATGCTGATTGTTATGAGGACTGGAAAAAGTCTACCTCAGAAATCATCCAGGCTACACCTCCCATCACAGGTCTAAGGACTGCCAGAGAAGAATTGTCTTAGGTCTTAAGTCTGAGTGTCTTCAATACGTTTGCTGCCCAGGATGGTGGCTTTGGGATATATCTCCCTGCTTTTAGCTGGTGAGTTCTCCATGGCTATAGCCATGGTTCAAATGGGCCCAGATACTGCTTCTGATGATGGCAGAACTTGGTAGCATCTACCTGGAACTGATTTTACATGGTGCAGAATGTAAGAGTATGGAGTTATGGTGGCTTCCATTGAGATTGGGCAGAAGTTTGTAACAGGGTCATAGTCCCTGAGAATACCTCCAATGATGCCATCCCTCATGGACTTGTGGGAATAGAGATGAGGGGGAATTTCAGGAAGATAGATCAACCAGCAATGTGCAATTCCTGGAGAAGGAAGCTGCAGCCAACATGCAGGACCACTCTAAGAGAGTACCATGTGGTTTGTCAGCAGCAAAGCCACAGAGCAGGGCTATCTGAGACCTTGGAGAACCAATCCTCCACAGCAGTGTGCAAAAGATACTAGAAACAGGTACTTAAGATTTAATGTCTGGTACTTAAGATTTAATGTATTTTGGACTTGCTTTGGGCCTGTTATGCTTTCTATTTGCTTATTCCTCCCTTTTTGGAATAGGGATGTATGTACTACACCTATCCTGTCCTTGTATATTGGAAGGAGATAACATGTTTTGATTTTATAGGTTAAAAATTTGGAGCTTGTCTAGGAATCAGATGATAATTTGGACTTTGGAATTTTGAATTATTTCTAGAATAATTTAAGACTTTAGGACTACTTGGATAGAATGATTGTATGTTGTATGTGAAGTTCATGATTTTCATGGAGCCAGGAATGGAATGCTATGATTCGTCTTCTCCAAAATTCACATTGAAAATTAAACCCAATTGTGAGGTATTAAGAATGCAGGAACTTGATCCAACTGTGGTGTTTATACATGGAGCTGCTGGAAGGTAATTAGGATTGGGTAAGGTCATTAGAGTGGATCTTCCATGATTAAACACTAAAGACTTTATATGGAGAAAGAAGCCCAGAGGATAAGCAAAAGAATGCTTTCTGTTTCTGACCTTGTGATGCCCTACAACACTTCAGAACTCTGCCAACAAGATGGCCATACCAGATATGGCCACTCAATCTTGTACCAAAACTGTGAGCCAGAATAGATCTTTTATTTAAAACTTATGCAGTATATGTTATTGTGTTATCAGTGATAGAAAAGTGGGCTAATACACATGGATTCTCAGTATGACCCACATTCTATCCACAGGCAAGCCCAACCAAATCAAACAACCTTACAAATGGAGGTCAGGTTCCATTACAAATTGAGGTCACAGGTCTTCTGGGTTATATTAGGTGATTAGGTGAGATGTAAAAACCAGACAGGATCTTGTTACCTAGATGTCCAGGATTCTACATTCTTTCTCTTCTTGTATCTATAGAAATTGACTCATGTAAAATAAGCCTCGTTATCTGGGTGAGAATGACTTCAAAACATTTGAGGGGCTGATTTTGGACTTCGGGCTTAGGCAGAGAATTTCTGATTTTAAAGCTATTTGATGAAAATGTCTTCCCAATTATTTTCCAATATTTGATAATAGAGGATGTGGTAGAACACGTTTCCCAGGAAACAGGCCCTGAAAGGAAGAATTACATGCAAATGCCTTATTTATAGGGAACAATACCTATTAAGGTGAAGAAGACAGAATTAGACAAGAGGAAAGATAACAAAGGAGGCTTCAGCCAATTCCATGGGGATCTCTGAAGTTGGGGTGGCCTTTTAGAGTTGCTTTGGATTAAGAAATGAAGGTTGGGCCACCAAATTCTTAATTTATCAGTGCCTAAACGCATGCTACTTTTGGAAAGGGACCTGTAAACATTTGTGAAGTTAGAAAGGGACTCGCCATAAAATCAGTTGCTAATACTCCTGGCATCCAGTAGAATGAGTGCTTCATCCCTGAGGATGAGTGAAATATATATCCACTCATCCTAGGATCTCTTTCACTTCATTTCTTACAAGTGAATTAAGTAGGCTAACACTGTTAAACACACCTGCATTTTCTCTGAATGTTTTCCATTTGATGCTCATCCATTATTGTCCAACCTATTAACAAGAAAGCAGTGATGTTATAAAATACAGTGAACACAGGAGATTTGATGATGCTGAACAGAGGCACCCAGAAGTGAATGACCATGGGGAAGTACTGGAAATCAGCAAGAAAAACAGAAAACTTCAAAGAATCAGAGACCTGGGAGAATAGCATCATAAGGGAAACAAAATATCACAGCATCTGCCTCCAAGACTCCACAAAAAGGAGTATCCCCTTTGCAGGGGTGATGGTAAGAGTTCCAGCAAATTCTACTAGTGTGGATGTTGGTAATCCTAGATATGGAAAGTTTTACAATTCTAATAGCTTGTATCCCACTTAGATAAGTAACCTGAAATCTACATGATAGCCTTGCTTTGAAAAACAATTTCACTCTGTTTGCAGTGAAACTCAGGGTGCTATAGCCAGGAGCCATCTTTAGAAGGGACATAATGTCTGAATGTAGATTGTTCTAGGTTCTATATTTGAATATTCTCATAGTTGGAATAACTCAGACAATCCACCGTACTGAGTTACTGGGTACCTGCCTTGTAAAGCAAGCTTGATGCAGAAGAGTGACTGAATCAAACCCATTGATGCCCTGCAATATAAGGAATTTTGCCACATGAAAGGGAACAGAGGGCACCATCCTAAAGAACTGAGAAATCAGTGACTTTCCCCTCTAAGACTACAGGCATGACCAATTGCATTAATATCCACACCAATACCAGGAAGGAAGATGATTCTGTTGTTCCCACTACCCCTCCAAACTATGTAAAGCACAGATGCCTGCCACTAGCAGGGCAGAGAAGGAACACTGCAGTTCTACTACTGCCTTGCCCATAGGGACATGTTGAAATGATCTTGAGTGACTCTGCAGTTATAGATGTTACCCTGCTCAAAGTACACGCAACCAAAGGAAGTTTCTCCAGAGATATACTTTGTCTGGTTCCAGCTGAGTACCACTTCTCCTTACTCTTTTGGGCACGTCAGCTGAAACAGTGATGGGGAGAAGAGAACAAACCATAACTCTGTTGCCAGAAATTTAAGACAGGGTAGGAATGAGGTCTTGTTCTTATACAGGCATTCCCATAATAGTAACAGAGAAGAATACAACTGTTCCTGCTGACACCACACCCATGCATTTTCCACCAGGGGTTACTTGCACTTTTTCTGACTGTGGACTGCCATAAGGGTGTGAGCTTCATAAGAGAGGATTCTGTGCTCCCTGCCATCTCTTCCCATGAAGTCTAGGCCTGCACCACTATCTAGTCAGAGGACAAATCCTTTCAGCTCCTCATCAATACTGGTATAGCCAATGCCACAGACCATTATAAGTAACAGATCCAGCATCAACAGTGTTTGAAGAAATCTGCATCAACCAATAGTAGCCACACTCCCATTGTAGGAGTTGCTAGGTACATGAACCCCATACAACATACCTGGCTTACTGCTAGAGCATCCCCAATCCTGCATGGCCCATGGAGAGACTGTCCAGTATGCACTGTGCCCAAATTCACCATGGTAGCCCAAGAAGCTACAGGGTGACTAGTCAGTCATACAGTGGTGCCCACTTGGAAATAAAGCAACATTACATACACCAAAATCAAAAACAAAACAAAAAACCCAACATTTAAAAGAGAAAGTCATTTCCTTAGAAGGTTAACCCATCAAAGAGGTAGAGATATCTGATAAATTAGATAAATCAAATGTCAACATAGGAATGCAATAACTATGAAAAAACAAGGTACTATGATACTACCAAAAGATCATAACTTTCTAATACCAGATTCCAAAAGGATGAAATGTCTGATAAAGAATTAAAAGAATATCAATGACATAAGAGGGTAAAATAAAAAATTCAGTTGAAAGCCTCAACAACAGACTGGATCAAGTGGAAAAAGAATATCTGAGTTTGAACTTAAAAAAAAAATTCTATTCAGACAAAAGAGAGAAAGAGAGAGAGAGATAAGAAGGAGGAGGAGGAGGAGAAGGAGGAGGAGGAGGAGGAGGAGGAAGGGGGAAGTTGAGGAGGGGAAGAAAAAAGAATGAAGAGAATATATAAGGTCTTTGGAACACCATTAAATGAACAAACATCCATGTAACTGGAACATCCAAAGATAAAGGTGAAGATAAAGGTTGAAGATAAAGAAAACCTATTCAATGAAATAATAGCAGAAAACTCTCCTAATCTTGGAAAAGACTTGTACATCCATGTGCAGGAGACTTATAAAAACCCAAATAGACATAACCAGAAAAATCTTCAGTATAACATAGGCAAACTGTCAACAGTACAACCCAAAGAATGAATTAATAGCTTCAAGGAAAAAAAAAATAAGTTACATTTAAGGGCAATTCCACTAAACTAACAAAAGATCTTTTTTTTTTTTTTTAACAAAAACCCTGCAGAATGAGAGGGGATGAATTGACATATTCCAATATGTTTGAAAGAAAATAATTGCTTGCCAAGATTACTAATCCCAGATAGTCTATTCTTTGGACATTAAGAAGAAATAAAGACCTTTCAAGATAAGCAAAATTTGAGGGAATTTCAATCCTTTAGACAAAAAAGATTCTTAAGGAATGCACATCCAGAGTGAAAGGAAGATAATCATAATCACGATAGCAAGTGAATATATGAATACCGCTAGAAGAATATACATAAAAAAGAAATAGCAAAGAATCAAACATTTTCAATATGGTAAACCACCAAACAATGAAACGAACAAGAAAAGAAGAAAAGGACAATGAATATTCAAAACAACTAGAGGAATATCCACAAAAGAACAAGCATGAATTCTTCAGTTTCAATGATAACTTTGAATAAATGGACTAAGTTCTTATATTAAAAGATAGTAGGTGGTCGAATGGATAAAGAAACAAAACCCAGAAATACACTTCTTATAAGAAACTCACTTCACATGTAAAGACACTTCACATGTAAAGCCCAGAGACTCAAAGTGAAAGGACAGAAATGATATTCCAAGCAAAACTGTACCTTAAGTAGAGAGGAATGCTTACACTTATATCTAAAAAAATAGATTTTAAGATGGAAAATTTAAGAAGAGACCAAGAAGTTCACTGCACGATAATCCATGGATCAATTCATTAAAAAATAATAATTATAAACCTATATGAACTTAATTTCAGAACACTCAATTTAAAGAAACAAATACTATTGGACTTCAAGGGAGAGATAGGTTCAAATATGGTAACAGAGAGAGATTTCAGTACTCCATACTCATAAATGCACAGCTCATCCAGACAAAAAAATCAACAAAGAAATAGAACAGCTAAATTACACTATAGATCAAATTCATGATAAAAGCCCAGGACAAAATAGGTTTAGAAGGATCACATCTCAGCATAATAAAAGTTATATATGACAAATCCACACCCAATATCATACTGAAGGAGGAAAAACTGCAATATTTCTTCTAAGGTCAGGAACAAAAGAAAAGTGTCTACTCTTTGCTTTTATTCATTATAGTACCAGAAAATTTAGCCAGAGAGATTAATCAAGAGAAAAATAAATAAATAAATAAATAAAAAATGAACAGGAAGTTTGAAGCCAAATTATACCTATTTGTAGATGATATGTTAATATACACAGAAAAACCTAAAGACTCCACAAAAGAATCATAGATCTGATGAATTAATTCAGTAAAATAGAAAAATAAAAAATAAAATATCAGTAGCTTTTCTATACATTAGTAACAAATTTGCTGAGAAAGAAATAATGAAAGCAATTCCATTCACAATAGCTAAACATAAAGAAACAATGCTTACGTGGGCCCAGTGGTGCAGGCCTGTATTCCCAGCAAAAGTAAAGTTTGACAAGAGGATTACATCAAATTAAAAAGCTTCTATACAGTAAAGGAAACAAAGGAGTAAAGAAACATCCTACGAATGGGAAAAAATATTTGCCAAGTATTTATCTGACAGAGGATTAATATGTAGAACATGTTAAATGCTCAAAAAGCTTAATGATGAAAAGCAATCTAATTTTAAAAATGGGCAAAAGATTTGAATAAAATTTCTCTAAAGAAGAAATACAAATGGCCAGTAAATATGTGAAAAATGCTCAATATCATTAGACATCAGGAAAATGCAAACCAAAACTACAATGAAATACTATGTACCCCAGTTATAACAGGTGTTACCAAAAAAAAAGAAAGAAAAAAAGGAAGAAAGGAAGGAAGGAAGGAAGGAAGGAAGGAAGGAAGGAAGGAAGGAAGAAAGAAAAAATTAACTCTTACACGCTATTAATGGGAATGTAAATTTGTACAGTCATTGTTAAGAGCAATATAGAGTTTTCTTAAACAACTAAAAATAGAACTACAATATGATCCAGCTATCTTTCTCATGGATATATATACAGCAAAATAAAGTCAGCATACAGAAGAGATAACTGGATATGCATGTTTATTGTGGCACTATTCACACCAGCTAAGATATGTAATTAGCCTTGGTAGCCCACAACAGACAGATCAATAAAGAAAATATGGCATATATACATAATAAAGAATTATTAAGCAATAAAGAAAATGAAATCCTGTCCTTTGAGGGAAAATGGATGGAACTGAAGGACATTGTGTTAAGTAAAATAGATCACACACAGAAAGATAAGTAGCAGATTTGGAAACTAAAAAAGTCAACCTGAAAATAGAATAATGCTGAGTAGCGATTGGGAAATTTCTGAGATGGGTGGGAATGGGGCTAGGTGGAAGAACTATGGATGTGATCAGTGACTATTGTATGTATATACAGACTTTTCACACTGAATTCCACTTAAAATACAATTAATACGTTAAAAAAATGTTAATACAGTTAAAATAAAAGAAGCATTTGGAAAAGTCTCCTTAGAAAAATGTCTCTGAAATTGAAGCAAAAACAAATTTACATATGGATTTGAGGATGCTAAAATGGGAGTACTATATTTTTTGATATGCTAATATCCATATTTCAGTTCCCCAAATGTCTTTTCGATGTCATGACTTCTTTAAGATTGGACAATCACATTGTCTCTTTTTAAAATATTTTCTCAGCACCAGTAAGTCAAAACCATGATTATGGGAAGGAGACCTTGGAAATGGCAACGCAGGCAGTTTGTTAGGTTGAAACTGAAGGAATTTAAAGTTTATAGAGTTCAGCTTCCTTACCTTACAGATAAGAGTACATAACAACACTTTATTGAGTATATGCATTGTTTCTAATGTTGTATTATTCAAATATACCCTTTTCATCCTCACCATATTTCTGCAACCTACTTATGTTCATTTTATAAATGAGGGAACTGAAATTCACAAAGCTCAGGATCCATTCCCAGGTCACAGAGCCAGTAAATAGCTAAGCTGGAATCAATACCAAGGGCTGTTTGATTTAACCCTGGCACCTGCACTTAAATACTGAAGTACACTACTTAGACAGATAACCCTGAGACATTTCTTCTTTTTAACAGAGAAAAGATGTTATCCCATCTCTAAATGAAGAATTTGACTGAATCAGCAGCTTGACTTTTGTCATCTGATGCATGGCTTTCTTGGGTCATTTAAGGTTATTTGGACATTTACAATATTATAAATTCACATATACTTGTAATTGCAAATATCCCTCCAAACTTTCTTATCTAAAGTGCAGTCAAAAGTCATTGCCAGATATAAAGTTTTCTTTAGAATATCGGTAATCTTGGTGTCCTGGAGAACGTGGTGTGTCTTTGGACAATACATTTCCTAGCATTCTGGGAGACAGACCATAAAAGATGAGATTGGAAAATCCTGATGAACAAATTGCTTAGTTTTTTTTTTTTTGTTGTTGTTAATTGGAGTTAAAATTTTCTACTAAAACCATTTTTCAGACAATATGCTGCCATCTTTTCCTCTTTCTTATTTTTCTAAGCCTATCCTTGTTGCTGTTTTTTAAAAAAATTTTGTTGAATTAATTATATATTTAGAAAACTATATTATGTATACATTTTTATTAAAATATAATACACATTCAGACAAGAGTATATACTATGCAAAAAGAACATAGCATATATCATACATGTGTGTGTATGTACAGTTTGATGAATTATCACAATTGCAAACATCTGTGTACTCATACTTGGACTCTTTTATCAGTTATCATATGTATTAGCAATATTTGGTTTGGAGGGGAGGGGAAAAAGCCATGCAATATGATTTGTCCTGGGCTCCTGACCTACTTCCCACCTCTGAATAGAGACAAGTTTCAGATAATCTCAGGTGTTATAAAGAGAAGATCAAGGAGATCCTTTTGACAGGATAAAGGCGAGAAGAGCTAAGAATAAAAAGAAAATTATTAGAGATTGAAGGACTTGAAAATCCCACAGCGCAAATTTATTGTCAGGGAAATAATTTGAAAAAGAAGAGGTTAGGAGAAAATTGTGTTGATCAATTTCAGTGGTATTGGAAAAAGTAATTTTGAATAAAATATAAATGTGAGAGATATTGCAGAAATCGAAGTGATAGGACATGTCAGCTGTTAGGCATGAGGTTCAGAGGGAAGTTTGGAGGCAAGCATTGCTCTGGATTTTGAATCTTGGGTATCTGAAAAGTATGGGTATCAATGAAATAAAAGGTGGATTGGAGGAGAGTAGTTCTGGAGGGAATAGAGTGAAAAAAATTTTAAGACATCTAAGTATCAATAATTTCAATTGATTTGCAAAGGACAAAAAGGAGGAGGGTTGAAAACCATCATTGGATTTACTTTTTGGAATAGAAAATGCAGTAGGTAGCAAGGAAGTGGAA
Organism: Spermophilus citellus; assembly: GCF_964194105.1. Taxonomy (NCBI): domain Eukaryota; kingdom Metazoa; phylum Chordata; class Mammalia; order Rodentia; family Sciuridae; genus Spermophilus; species Spermophilus citellus. The sequence continues at coordinate 69,379,475 of NC_138191.1, read as the reverse complement.
ACAATGTAATATGCACTACCTTTTCCTTTCCAAAAAAAATTATTAAAAAGTAACGCAAGGATAATATCAGGGAGTGCCTGAATGAAACTAGTCATAAGGATATGTAAATGAAGGGACATGATAAAGTCAGTGCAAAAGGCAGAACACTGGCTAAGGTCTCAGTCAAAGGCTTGGCATGGAGAGTTCTTTTCTATGGAGGCTAAGGAGGAGCTGGGTTTATCAATGGAGAGAAGGAAAGAGGAGGAATGGAGCACTGGCCTTAGCTCTCTTTTTTAAAAAATTTTATTTATTTTTTATTATTATTATTTTTATTGATTGTTCAAAACATTACAGAGCTCATGATATATCATCTTTCATACATTAGACGCAATTGGGTTTTGAACTCCCATTTTTACCCCAAATACAGATTGCAGAATCACATCTGTTACATACTCACATTATTACATAATGGCATATTAGTGACTGTTGTATTCTGCTACCTTTCCTATCCCCTACTATCCCCCCTCCCCTCCCCTCCCCTCCCATCTTCCCTCTCTACCTCCTCTGCTGTTGTTCAATTCTCTCCCCTTTTTTCCCTCCTCCCCCTTGCCCCTCATAACCTCTTATAATTTTGTGTATCATTGAAGGTCTCCTACCATTTCCATATGCTTTCCCTTCTCTCTCCCTTTCTCTCCCCCCATTCGTCTTTGTTTACTGTTAGTCTTTTCCTTATGCTCTTCCTTCCTGTTCTGTTCTTAATTGCTCTCTTTATATCAAAGATGACATTTGGCATTTGTTTTTTAGGGCTTGGCTAGCTTCGCTTAGCATAATCTGCTCTAATGCCATCCATTTCCCTGCAAATTCTATGATTTTGTCATTTCTTAGTGCTGCATAATACTCCATTGTGTATAGATGCCACATTTTTTTAATCCATTCATCTATTGAAGGGCATCTAGGTTGGTTCCACAGTCTAGCTATTGTGAATTGTGCCGCTATAATCATTGATGTGGCCGTATCCCTATAGTGCGCTCTTTTAAGGTCCTCAGGGCCTTAGCTCTCTTTAGCAACTGAAAGAGTTAAGAAACAGAGGGTGGGAAGGAATCTTGGAGTTGACACTATGGAGAATAGAAAAAAGGCTGTAAATCATCCATGAGAACAAGTCCTGTCAGGAAGCAATGAGGGCCCATCTGACTTCAGATAGCTTGGAACTGTAGTGGAACCAGTCAACCTGGCTTTGTGACTTTGTTCAGCAATGTTTGGTGGCCTGGGACCGGGAGCTGAGGAGGCAGATGATGGTATTTACCAATTCTTGGGGATTAGAATGGCAGCTCTGGGGCAAAGCAGTGTGAAAATCTGATAAAATGACTGACCCTCGTGTCAAGGCTGGTTAGGCAAGCAAATGAAGCCAGAAGAGGGACTGATGAACTGAGACAATAGTGAGATATCAAGGGAGGGGAGAGGAAGGGTTATAATGAGACTGAGAAACAGATTTCATTAGAAGTGCAGAGACGAGAGACTTGTAATGATAGAAGTTTATGCTGAGAGTCTATTGTAGTTAGTATTCAAACTATTAAAAAAGGGAAAAAAGGAACAAGAATTATAAGACTAGGGTCTGAAACTTTGGAGTTAGGATTGACCTTAGCCAAAGTTCGTTGTTTGTTTTAAAGCCAGCTTCATGTGAGTATTTGAAAACAAAATCACAAGAATTGTCTATCCAATAAGTCTCACAGCTATTGACAGCTATAAATCTTTTCAATTTATGCTGACTTTAATAATTGAGGCCACTTTTATAAATAAGAATTTCCTTGATGTTTACAGCAAACTGTAGCCACTTTTTGTTTTTTCCTTTAAAACTACTAAAACTGTAGGTCAGAGCAGTTTAGTGATTTATGAAGAGAGAAAATGGTAGAATGGAAAACCCTGGGCTAACCCTCTGACTCCAATACCAGGGTTCCTTCAAGATTGGTGCTTCAGGTCACAGTGAGAGTCTTGGTGTCTGCCTCTGGTATGGTCCTTCAGCAGTTTCCTCAATGCTTAGGATGTTTGGGCATATGATAATTTACATGGCTAGCTTACCTGGTTCAAAAAATAAATATATGTTTAATTGTACTCTCAAATTTGTAAATACAACTATCAATTTGTATTTAAAAAATGGTTGCAGTATCTATTTTCAGCATGATTATTCAAGTATGTAGCTTTATTTTAATAATCATTTGAAAGCAAAGAAAAGAATTTCAAAAAAGTATGTATGTATGTATGTATGTATGATGTTATTGACAATATAGACACACTCATATATATTTTTTTAAATTTTGGGGCAGGAGCAATAATTCATGCAGGAATCAAGTTCAGATGTCTCTACCTATCAAGTTGGTAGCAGATTACAGATGAGGGTAAAATTCCTATCCCTACTGTACTGAAATATAAGTGTTTTTTTTTTTTTTTTTTTTTGCCTCTTGGTTTGGGCCATTGCTACTAAATGGAGGGACAAGCTGGAGATGGTCTTGGCCATATTAGGCTGATGGCTGATTCTTTGTTTTCTGAGGATCAGGTCTTGATAGTTTTAAGACTTTCTTCAGTCACCCTTTTTTAAGAGGTTGTTGCATTTACTACAATCAACTATAGGTAACTATAAGGTTGAAGAATATTGTTGTCCTACTGTGGACACCAATGACTGCTACAAGTCCTAGCTAAGATAAATGACACTAATTTAGTGTCATAAAAGTGACTTAAGAAAGAAAATTTCCAAATTTTCTCATATCCTGGGCAAATAAAGTTTCAGAGGGTAAGAAACAGAAAATGGTGGTAATTAGGGTGTTTTTCTGGCTATCATGAGATTTGATAAATTATCCTTCATAACCAGAATGTTAACTCTCTTTCCTTATAACCTAGCTAAAATTTCTCTCACTCTGTTGAATAGTGAACAAATTACTATGTTGAACTTCATTTTTAAATGTTATCTGCTTTGTATTTTATGCATCGATAGAAAAGCTCAAGAATGACAGTCAAGTTACTATTAAACTCTCTGAAGGACATCTTCAAGTTCTTGGTGTTGTATTCTCACTATGGAATGTTTTCAGAATCTAGAACTTTGATTATAGTAAAGGTGAATGCCCTCAAGGTAGTGATATGAATAACATGTGGTAGAAGACCAGAGGATAGATACAAAGTAAGTAAAACATTAATAGGAGTAATGAGATAGGGAAAAGTGAAATAATGTATGAAGAGTGACTGCCATACAACCAAGTACACAAAGTAGCAACTTATCAGATGTGACTTGGTGATGTGTTTTTATTAAAGAACAAATGTATTCATTAGCAGATTGGAAAACTTTATATACTTAAAGAAAATTTGTCATTATTATTTGTTCACATTCATGGAAATTATGAGTGGTAAATTTGTTTGGTGAAGTTCCAACCTCTTCTCTTGAGTTAACTTTTATATTCCATTGAGTTCTCTGTGTTTGTCTGGGTGACAAAAATCTAGAGTGGTGGGCAAATTGCCCTCATTGAATTAGAATAAATAAAACATATCATACTTCACTGGGAATTGGTGTTAATGTTCTGGGCCTTACTTATTGATAGAGAGCTTTGGACTTATTAATCTTTGTGCTTGCATCGTAAAAACTCAATGACATCTCATTCCAATTGTCCTCACTCAACTAATGTGACAATTAGAATGAGTAACTTCTTAGGAGCCAAGGTGCAAGAGCTTTAGATATTAGCAGTTTGGTTCATGTGGGGCACCTGTCTGAATAAATCAACCAAAATTGTCATGGCTTAAATTTATTTCCTGATACCATGATTGTCCTTGAAGCTCTCAAAATATGTTTTATAATTTGTGTGTTCCTTTGCTTCATCTGTAAAATTGGGTTATTATGTTAGATTACCTTCAAATATCCTTCTAGTTCTAAAGTAGCTATTAGTTTAATAGCTGGTTTTTAAAATTCATTTACAACCACAATGAATTTTATAGTTTGTTTTTCCCTCTTTAAACAAATATTATATTATTGAAGATAAAATTTTCAATCACTAAATTATTTTTGATTATTTAATCATGACATATTTGATACCAACCAACTTAATTTTTCTTGCCATTTTCCTTTCAGATACTTTGAGAACCTTTAACTAATTTTAGAACCAAATAAAATACTAAAAGTAAAAAGAAAAGAAGTGAAATCAGGGAAGTTAAGTCATATACCATGGTAAGTTTCCAAGAAATTCCTTTTTTTGTTTCAAAGAAAACAAATTTTTAAAGTAAATATTTGAGAAAATAAACCATAGAATCATTGTATGTTTATGGCATATTAAGAATAAAAATATTTTATATACAGGTGATCTTAGCCTTAGGTTCAATATGCATCTGCTTGATGGCATATGCAAGATGCTAGTTAAGTGGCACTTTGAGCCTCTTTATCTCTTTGTCATTGTCATAGGGGACTTGTCTTTTAAAAAATAATTCTAATGCTTACAATAATTAAAATTAGGAACATAGTCTCCTTAAAAGAGTGATAATGAGTAGAAAATATAATATTCTCTAAGAATTTCTGGGAAATACTGTGCTAATTAAGAAACTTGTTTAAAAACAGCAATAAAATGAGCTTGATGATATGGAGTGCATTGAGAAAGATGAAATTAATATCATTATTTACTTAAGTAAGAGTATTGAGTCTAAGTGAACATTATTGATAATTTAAAGGTATGTATTAATTCTTAAATACTAAGAATTAGCCAAAACAAGAATTTTATAACTGATCTTAAAGGATTTTTATTGCCAATTAGTTTACATTAACTTATTTAATTTTGTAATTGAATGTTTTAGAATGCATAGTACTTTGTATATTATAGTTTTTTTCCTTCTCCTTTTAGTGTGTTAAGACTCACTTTGAGTTCAAATACTCAAATTATAATTTATGTTTTCAAAGTCAGATATTAAATTATAATTACAATTAAATATTGAAAATATTTTACTATAGCAAATATCTGCATGTTAGCAGCATACAATTACTTCTTCAGATAAATTTTATCTAAATTTGTTTATTTGTAGTTAGTAATATATATTTAAAATATATATATATATATATTTGATATATCCATATACACATATAAACACAAGTATTATACTTGATTATTTAAAAACAATTTCATGTATTTTAAAACTGAAAAGTATATAGAAAATACCCAATATTTGTGATTAGAAAATAACTTATTTTAATAAATGTTAAAATATTATTAAAATGCTATAAAATGTTTTAGGTACGTATACATGTTTTATATATATATATATGTATATATAATATATATATATATATATTATATATATATATATATATATATATATTTGTTTATAAATGTATATGACTTAATAATCAGTCCAGAATTACATAATAATTACTTATAGCACAATTTCAAAAATGTTAATTTTACTTTCATGTATTTGCTTTCTCCAAATCCATGGCATTTCAACATAGTTGAAATCACAACTGAAAATATAAAATAGTTGGTGCCATGGTGCCATTCATTTCAATTTAGCAATCATGGTGTTGCTTCAGCTAGTAGCAAACTTCTAATGGCCAAAGCATCAATTTTGTCCTTTTAATTTATTAAAATGAAATGCTTCAAAAAGACATTAAATAAGGATGTGCCCTCTGGTGCATATTCAGCACTTTGTGGAGTCTAATAAACTATACATAAGACATTAAATGATTTTTACTTAGCAATATTTCATTTTTGTATTCTTGCTAATCACTGTGAGCAAGCACTGCTACTGCTTCAGCATTCAGTGGTGTATGGTGCACACACACATGATACGAAAAGCTCTAGACATGAGAAAACTTCGAAAATTTGACTTTTTTCAATTTCACATTCTTTTGTGTTCAGTTTGTGGTGCCTGGTTACTGTGTGAAATGATTTCCAAGTTTTCAAACGAAAGCAGTTAAGAAACAAAATATTTACACCCTCCTAACTTGTGTTTCCTGTATGGCTAGATACAATACAGATGCTAAGTCACTGGTCTGAAAGAGCTTCCACAAATCTATAATAAAATAATTAAATTAGTGAGCTGTGTTTAGATCAGAGACCCTTGGTTGCCAACTCCTAAGAACTCAGGGAATTCAGAACCACAGAAGGATCATTTGGACTCCATTTGGCAGAGACGTCAGAAACTCGCTGCTCTTGGGAACATCCTTTTCCAATAACATTTATAGCTCTAGATGGAAGCGAAAAGCACCATATGTTAAGAGTTTCCTGCAAAGCTTCCTGGTAAGAGAGGAAATAAATTCAACTTGTCACATCTGCTCGTGGGCCAGTCAAGTAGGATTTTATCACAGCCTTAAGTGGTTTACAAAACTGTCCTGTTATCGACTGAAGGGGCTTTACATTTCAGGTTTTTTCATACTGATGGTCATAATCTAAATCATTAAACTATTTTTCTTCTTTGGACTTTAGCAGCATGCATCATCATTTGCTTTTAAGCAAGGAGAATTATTCAAAGCAATTCAGCTAAGAATCACATTCCCATAGCAGTCTCCATAGCCCTCCATGGCTTAACTGTTAGAATGCCTAAGGGTCTCAATTCTACCTCAGTTTCGACCCGTGGGTCCTTACATTTTGCATAATTTAAGATGGGAACTGCATTTAATCAGGCTAAATTGATTACCCACCATTCCAAAAAGTCCCGATTGACTTTAACCATGGCAAAGACCTATAGGGTCCAAAAAGATTTTTCTGCCACAAGTATAGGTAATCACAGGAAAGGTGTTAAAACTTGCATGGTGAGCCACAAGTTTTGTCTCCAAAGTGATTCATCTTTTTACCCTTATGATTAAAAAAAAATGTTAGAGTCACTATGGGCATTTTGGTTTTCTATCATAAGCAAAATCCTTTTTAGTTTGCAGATTTATTGGAGATATAGTGCCACAAGTAAGCATTACATTTTCCTAATTAAGCATTAGATAAATTGATAGCTATTGTTTCAAACCATACTTACATTCTCAATTTGCCAACTTGCAGTTTTACACTCATGTCTTTTATAAGGGAATAATTAAACTTATAAATACATTTTCTTTCATATTAGAAATTAAAGATGCTTCAAGTTAAAGTAAAATTTACCATAAGATGTGTCAAATTTTGTAAACCTTGTATAGTAAATGCTTATAACAATTATATAATTGAATAATGACATTTCTAGCATTTGTTTATGTTTATATACAGATATTGTTACAGGTGGGATGTAAACATAAAAATTTAAATAAGTCAGAGTGAAGGAAAATAATCTAGGATAATAAGAGAAAAAAATTTAACATACCAATCCCATAAATTCATGAAAGTGGGCTCGGAAGTATATTCTGAGTATTCTAGTAACCAAAATAAACAGTTATATGATTCATGTTTTTTTCTTCTATCAAAAAAAGTAGTTGTTCGATCCTCAGCACCACATAAAAATAAAGGCATTGTGTTGTGTCCACTATACCTAAAAAAAAAAAAAAAGTAGTTGTCAAAATGAAGATTTGCCCACCACTGAGGCCTAGGAGGCATTTCTCATGAGAATCCTCATACAGTAGAAATCAACTCCATCTCAACACCATCCTCACCTCTCTTCCCCCAAAGCATTGACATATTTCATTGAACCACTCAGTGTAACTTGTGAACTTAAAAGTAAAGCGCAATTTAATAAAAACAAAACAATTTTAATGTTGCTGCATTGCACAATTCTGGGGACATTGTTCATACAGAAATAGGAGGGCAAAGCAACAATTATAATAAGAGAAATACAAGTTTGATAAATACAACAATGATCAATAAAAAACTTGAGACAAGCCAGGTGTGGTGGCCCAAGCCTGTAATCCCAGCAACTCAGAGGCTGAGGCAAGAGAATCACAAATTCTAGGCCAGCCTCAGCAATTTAGCAAGACTCTTTCTCAATATGAAAATTAAAAAGGGCTGGGGCTGGGGCTGGGAATGTAGCATGTGTGAGGCACTGGTTCCATTCCCAGTACTACATAAAAATAAATAAATAAAACAAAGGTATTGTGCCCTTCTACAACTACAAATATGTATCAAAAAATGGGGGCAGGGGCTGGGGATGCGGCTCAGTGGTTGAGTGCCCCAGGTTTAATTCCTGTTACTTAAAAAAAATACTGAGATAGACTCCTTCTGAAATGGCCATGAAACTTTCACTACCAGTCATTGTCATGACTATGCACATAAGAGAGTCAGAGATACCATGTCTTAGGCTTGCTATACTCCTTGCAGATGAACCCTTCTACATCTATTCTTCATTTCATTATTTAGTGGTGGAATATACAGAGTATTTCCTGTCCTCTTTTGCATCTAGGTTTGACCTTTCTGATCAATATGATGAGTGCATAACTAATACAAGCAACTTCTTAATTATCTCTTAAATGGACTTACCATGAACTCTTCCTCTCCTCCTGCTGACAAAAAAAAAAAAAAAAAAAGGCAACTCCTGGAGAAGCTTTGAAACCCTGTGTTTCCAGACATAGGAGTTGCCCCATCCACTTTGTATTGCTTTACCTTGCAACTTCGGTGAGAAAAAAATAAAAATCTATCTTGTTCAGCACTTCATTTTTTTTGTGTGTGTATTTGTTTGTAAATCAAACATGTCAATCTGATATAACATCAATGTTGACATTATCTGTGTTTATAGTCCTATCACTTTGAACTAGAGAATTGAGAAGAAGAAAAACTGGGCTTGTATAAGACAGTAAAATTTCATAGAAGTAGAAAATTTTGCTTTATGAATGAAACTCACTGTGGTCCACTGACTATCTCAAGTTCAAAAGATGAGCAATTAGCATTAATTTCCTGAATATATTGTTCCAATATATGTTCATGAGTTACTCTCTGCTCTTTTCATTACTGTATTTTGATGGTTTACCCTAGCACCATTCTTAGTAAACTACAGTTTAAACTAAACCTAGCATCTCTTAGAAGGCACAAGTACAGCCATCAAACCTAAAGTTGACATTTTAGCAGCAGAGCACATGCCTCACATATACTCAGACCTGAGTTCAATTCCCATCACTGCAAATAATAATAATAATAATAATAATAATAATAATAACAACAACAACCAACCCCCAAAGCACACAAACCTTGTATCTAGGCATGGGTGGATCACTAGATGGAAATAATCAGGCTAATTATGAGGGTGTTTGAGCTGACAAAAAAAAAAAGTAGCAGAGACATATTCCAGATTATTTTATTATTTGACAAAAGCAAGTGATTCATTATCCTATCCATAACCATATCTGATTATATGCATATATATATATTGTTGAATATATGTATATATATATATAAGTATATATATATATATATATATATATATATATATATATATATATATATATATATATTCCTGAACTGTAATCTTTTCTCAGCCTTAAAACACATTTCCCTTCAGTGTCTCCATAAAAACAATCACCTGGATACTGAAAGTAGCAGGCATTCCAAACAGGCAAACAATGTTGAAATATATATATATATCCATCAGATTCAGGAAAACAATAGCTAATATTTCTTAGCTTACATATGTTTGCTAATATGCTTACAATATGCTAGGTACTTGTTCACTTTTGTGTATATTACATCATTTAATCCTTGTAAGAGCTTTGTGAGTAGGTGATACTAGTGTTCTTATTTTGTAAATGATAAAACTTAGGTATAAAGAGAATGCATAAATCTTCAAAGGTCAAATAGCTATTAAGTGGTAGTCTGGGAACCAAATCCAAAGATTTATATTCCAAATTACGTATTCCTTTTTGGTTTTTGGTATCAGGGATTGAACCCCGGAGCATTTAACCATTAAGCCACATCCCCAGCGCATTCCCTCCTTTGTTTTTATGTTTTATTTGAGATATTTTATCTGGTCTCACTAAGTTGCTTAGGACCTTATTAAGTTGCTGAGGCTGGCTTTGAACTCATGATACTCCTGCCTCAGCCTACCAAGCTGCTGGGATAACAGGCATGTGCCACCATGCCCAGCCCAAAGCACTTATTCTGAACTACGATGTTAATGTATTTTCTCACACTCAGCCAGTCTAAGATTGACATCTGGGAGTAGAGAAAGATGCTTGGAAATAAAATAGCTTTAAATTGGCCAAGTCTGCATTCTACTGCCTTTTCTTTGCTCTTCTATTTGAGATTCCAGGCTGACAACACATTCTTTGTACAAGAGACCTGCCCAACTTTGGCCTTGTCCTGCCACACCTCCCCTTATGGTATAAAAGACACCTGGAGCGATTGCTCCAGTGACTGTCAGAATGGAAAGATTCCTTTTTTTTGTCCTAATTTTCAAAGCCGAGCTAAACAATCACAGTATTTTAAACTACATCACCTTTCATGTAGTGCTACCAGAAGAGTCACCTGTTGGCTGTCTGCATTTATGTTTTCTCTTTGAACTACTTGTAGTGTTAGGCCCATTAAGAAATAATATGTTCATTCAGAAAACACAATGGAAATAATTGAACATCTTCCCGGGATCTGAGTGTGTTAATTTTTTCTTCTTTGCAGAAATGTGGTTAGAGATCACACCCACTCTGATAAAGAGTAAAAAGAAGTCAGTTCAAACCTCACTAAATAACAATTTCAGACATATAAAGGTGGGGAATCACAGCTTGACAGCAGGATAGAGACTCAAATCATAGATTTGTCATTCATCATGTCTAATTCCCCCCCCCCTCCACATTGTGATTATTCAGAAGAAGAAACACACAGGTCAAACCCCACTACAAGGAGTATCATCACAAAACTTCTATTTAGCCAGAAGACAGGAAAAAATCACAATCATGGGCTGGATTTCCGATCTTTTGTTTTACTAACAATAATGACTGAGGAAATATTGTTAGACACTGTAGCAAGTTGATCTTAATTTAATATTCACCAAAAGCTCCCAGGGCTACAGAATTTGTTCATACAGAATACATTGGGGGTACAAATGAAATTTATAGCTTGATTACTACTTCTGTTAGTGATCATACCCCTAAACATTATGGACTTCATTACATGTGGGGTGCCTTGAACCTGATGATTTCATTTTTATTTTCACAATAGCACTCACACCTGTCAAATCTGAGGGTCATGAGGATTAGGAATCTTGTTCACATTTCTACAGGAAGTAGTAGAACCAAGGTCGAAGGTTGAAGCATATGTACCAGTGATAACTCCACTTAGGCCCTTGGAGCCTCTTGAGAAGATATTAAGTTATCTAAGTAAAATTGACTAATAAAAGTGAGGTAAGAGAAGAGATCTATAGTAACTAGGTCCATTCACCTCCAAAAACCCTGACTTTGAGTAAGGTACAGAGCCAGATAAATGACAGTCCTGAACTTGCAAAATATTAAATGAAAAATGAATGAATGAATAAGGTCTAATATGCCTTTGCCCTTGTATTCTTCAATTGAAATTCTCCATTAGTCATATCTCAATGCCAAGGTCTAAGAATCTGGGGAGCCATTTGCCACTATAAGGACACATTGTTCACTTACTTTATCATACCTCTGTTTATCCACAGAATTTCACAAATTTTTATTCTTTTTTTAGCATTATTACATAGCATATTTTAAATGTGTCAGTATTTATTTTTCTAAAACAGCTTGATTTGAAACCCAGTTCTGCCATTTACTAGCCATGTAATCTTGGGGAAATCTCATGCATACAAACTCCCTTTGCAGGTCTCAGTTTCTTCACAGTTCAAGGAGAGTAATAGTTCCAACTAACACTAAGTTATGAAGTTTTAATGATAAAATGAATGCAAGACCTGCATTCATATAGCATATTCATATAGCAAATGCCAAACAAATACTAGCTATTATGATTTCCAAATTTTCTAAGTTTCTGTTTTGTTTTGGAAGAGACAGACTAAGATGGATGTTAAATACATATCATTTTTCAATCTGCATACATTGTCAAAAAAGATACTTCCTTGATTTGGGCTTTGTGGTAATTTATTTTAAAAATGACTTAAAACATAGGACAGCAGGGTATACAGTCCCTTCAGTGATGAACCTTAATAAAGTATTCCTTCAAGAGTGTTTTTATTTTTGCCTCTTTTAAAAAAATATTATTGGTTCTTTTTTAGCTATCCATACCATTAAGATTCATTTTGACATAATTATGAAAGTATGGAATATGATTTGCTCTACTTTGGTCCCCAGTACTTAAAAAGACATTCCGTGACATATATTGATTTCTTATACTCTGTCTTCTCCATGGAGAAAAAATAGACTAATTTTGCAGGAGTGATATAGATAAAATTTCTTGAAGAGCATCTTCCTCTAGAAAGTCTAAAGATAATGGAACTAGTCAGTGCAGAAATTTCTATAATTTCCTTTTTGAGTTTTCAAATTAATGTTGATATCATCTTGATTATTGATGTATCTGTTCTTTCCTGAAGACTAGATGGCTTCTTCCTTTGAGCCCCATTATTCTTTCCTACATCACTGAAAATTCATTTCATGTGTTTCGTGATTTGGACTAGTTCATCAGCTGCTCTAAGCGTTAATTTTCTCTTAAAGAAACTGAAGATAATCATAGCTCTTACATTTCAAGCTGTCATGAGGATTAAATGGGACAATACTTATAAGACTCGAACTTAGCTAAAGCCCTGACATGGTAAGCAACCCAAAAGTGTGAATAATTATTTTAATTGTTATCAATAAAAGTGACACTACTGACTCATACAAAATAAAAAGAAGAAAGGGATGTTCAGTGGGTTTATTCAGAATATAGCAAGCTGACTGTGAAATGCTTGCCTAATTGTATTTACTCTTTAACAAAAGAAATTCCTATTGACTAGTTTGCCACCATCCACTAGTAGGCAGAGTACTAAGATGCTTCTGTGACCATTGTTCATTTAACCATTGAGCCACATCCCAGCGCATTGTCTTAACTTGTAACAATCTTTGTCTGAGTAAATGTTCCCAGAGCACTAGGAACCATCAGACTTTCTCTTTATGTATTAATCTAAATATATATATATATATATATATATATATATATATAATGTGCTTAAAATATAATATATATTTATATATGTGCAATGCACTTAAAATGTACACATTTTAAAAGTACAAGCACACACACATTCACACATATGGTCTGCTTGTTCTTGGGGCTCTCACATGCAGACAACCTCAAGTGTCAATAGATGTAAATATATCTAAACTTATTTTATCCATGATCTTTCATCATAACTTAAAAAAATTAAAAAAAAAATGAAAAATCAAAAAAGAAAATGATTGCTAGAGCAGAAAACTAACAAATGTTAGGAAGGCAATATCTTAGGATCACTATAATATTTAGTAAAATATTGATGAATGATTTAAAAGCATTAATATAGATTCTTCTCATTTATGTTTAGTATACCAAATAATATAATGCAGGCACTGGAACAACAAATTGTTTTGATAAAAAAGAAAAAAAAATCAATCTTAGCTGTCTCCAACACAGGAGTCTTTTGGTGATCGCTTTCAATAGGCAACCACTGAACTCCTGGGCAGATCTCTAGGAGTTCCTGACCATCAGGAAACTGCTGGGCCGCAGGTGAGAGATAGACTCAGACTGGCCAGCAGTCTGTGGGAACATTTACAAAAGCAGTCAGCAGTCCCTAATGGCCTGAAAGCAAATGGATATTTCCCTACAACAATGAAAAGAAACATTTCAATTTGGATGTGTTTGCTTGTGAAACAAATGTTTACAACGGAAACCTCCATTTGGGTTGTTAGAACATGGTCAAACAAAGTATGTATTTACTGAAGAATCAACTGCAGCTTTTCATTGTAAGTATTTCCTCTTTGGGGAAAAGCTATATTGTAAGGATAATGTTCTGGATAACAAAAAGGAAACAGAGCTCCAAGATTTTAAGGTAACAGGCAATATGTGTAACACTTACCGGCTCTACCAAAGTGACTTTCTCAGTAAGTGTGGATTAGTTAGAATATAAATACAGATGCAGTAACAGAGAAGTCCAGGATATGGTGACTTAAACAAGGTGGACTGTCATTTTCATTTCTAGTAGAAGTGCAGAGGTCAGGACTCCAGGTAGTGCTGTCAGGGACTGGGATCCTGAACACTGGCTCCAGCATCCTTAGCAAGGGTGTCCTCATATGGTCCATGATGTCTGATTTGGGTGTAGACATCGTATCTGCCTTCAGGCCAAAGAAAAGAACTGAGGGAGTCTTGATTCCGCTTTCTAAAGCCATAGTTCTCAACTGACATGATTTAATTCTTTACCAGGTGAGATTTGTGTCTCATGCAACTTGGGGGTATTAAAAATCCTGTCATGGGCAGCATAGCCCCCAAAGTGAAGACTTATCTGGACTAACCTGCTGAATTTGAGAAATACTATACCAAAGTGCAAACTTCTTACTGGCACATAATTGGGGACATAGAAGCTCGGAAGGACCATTCCCACAGTAGTTGGTTGTATCCCTAGGGAGCTACTTGGCCTAAATGAGCATAATTTTAGTAGACACTGCCACAGATCCCCAGAGTCTGTCCTTTCCTTTTTGTATATTAATAGAATTTTAACCTGGGTAAGCTAAAAGTTTTTAGGCTTCTCCCCATCTTATGACAACCCAAAAGGTCTCCTAACATTGCCAATATCCCTGGGAGACTTTGTAATAAGCAATATTTCTTAGGTGAAGCTCCTTGAACAAGCTGATTAGCCTTTGGAATCTCAGTTTCATCAAAGGTAAAAAACTATGGATAATATTTATCTCAACATTACTATGGAAGGCTGAATTCAAAGACATTCCTCAATATTTCTCCCACCTACTGTGCATATACCTTTTCCTGGTTATTCCATCAATTGCTGATCTATGTGCTACTGGAAGGGATTTTTGCAGATATGACTAAGGTCTCAAGTCAGTTGACTCAGGAAAAGAAACTGTGCTCATGGGTCTAGTCTAATCAGTCAAGCCTATAAGAAAGATGGGGTTCTTCCTGGCAAAGAGGAATTTAATGGAAACATGATTTTCCATTGCTGGCTGTGAAGATGGAGGAGGCTATGTGTCAAGAAATGCAGGTGGCCTCCAGGACCTACAAGAAGCTTCAGATTGAAAACCAGCAAGGGAATGGAGACTGTGCTTTTAGAACAAGGAATTGAGTTCTGCTGCAACCACATGAACTGAGAAAGAATCCTTAGCTCTAAGTTATAACACAGCCCACATGATGCTTTATTTTAGTCTTCTAAAACTCTGAGAAAAGAACTTAGTCACTGCAAGCCTGGACTTCTGACTTAAAGAACTGTAGGCATTATTTTAAGGTGCTAATTTATACAACAGAAGAAAACTGGTAGAGTTATTATCAATATTGATTGTGGTAACAAGAGCTATCCTTTAGTGAACACTATTATGTTCCAATAAACTAGCTAGGCATTTTAAGATAATTATTTTTCTTTTAAAATAACCATTGCAAAGTAGGCATTTCCTTCTTATTTAATGGATGAAGTAACTGGGACCTAGAGAAATTAAATAAGTTGTTTAATAACTTACAGTATTTATCAGTTAAACTTGAATTTAAAATCTGATTTCTATATCTTTTTTTCATTGTCTTATCTTCTTTATATAAAATATTAGGAGGCAAAAGACATCCTAATGTTATTCATTTTTCCACATATGTACTGTGACTGAATTATGGCCTCCTGAACTTTTTGAGAGACACTAGACACAAAAATATAATAAAGTGAGAAAATTTACACATGCTGAGGTTTCATCCTGGATTTCCTTACAGTGGCTCACCCAAGACAAGTCATGCTTACTGAAACCTTTCCTTACTTATTGATTAGGTTGATATATTTGTTTCTTTTATGTTATAGCTAGTGAGGGGGTGTGTGTTTTGAAATCTAGTTATTACCTGTCTTTTCTTTTTAAAGAATAGCCAACAAAATATTTCAGGGTTCACTAAATGATAAGGAAAACAATGATGAAAAACACCTAAGTGTTACCTAAAATAATAGCAATTTTGATCTTTGTCATTTATTGGTGATTCATAATATATCAATCACAATGTTAAATATAGGGTGTCAGGCAACTCTCACAGAATTGTAAGATATAACAATTATTATTATTCTGATTGTACAGATGAGGAAACTGCTTCAAATAGTTTCAAGAGCTTGTCCAGGTAAACTTGCAGGTAGGTTACAGAAATAAAATTGAATCCATAATCTGTCAGTTTCTACATTTTACCCATATATATTTTTCTTAATCATAGGCTTTCTCAAGGAGTCTCTAAATCAGTCCTTGGAATGAATGAGTTCTCCTAGTGTGTCTCCAGAAGAGCCTGGGATCTCAAAACATGATGCCTGTGATTTACCACGTATTGAGTCTATTTTTAGATACCAGATATAATACTACTTATTCGAAGTTGAACTTAGTCCTTCAACAGGGCCTATTTGGAGTGTTGCTTCTGGGCAATCCTATGCCATGAGGGAGCCTTATGGCTGGTATGGCTGTGATGGTGATGACTGTTGTTGCTTTACCCATGTCCTTTCATCCAAATCCTTAAAGGCTAAAGCACGTCGATACAGCTGGTAAGGATTAGGGTATATTGTAAGACAGAATGCTGAAAACAGATTTCTCCATGCCATATGTAATGGCTACACAGCTGCAGTGCCTGCACACATCTGGAGAGCTGCTGTAAAATAAGAGCCTAACATTTGGCTAAGGTAGCAGATGGCCTTGTTATCAAATGTGAATAGAAGTAGAGTCATGCTTCTAGGGAATGGCAAGTTTAAGTTTAAGAAGAGGATGGCTATCTCACCAACAAATACTCAGAGAGGAAGAAGAGCAGTCGAAGATTATAACACTTGGCACAGTGAGAAAGTGTAGGGGTAAGATTGTGAGAGAGCAAGAAGGAATTTTTTGAAAATTTTAAATAGAGACTCAAAAATGCCTTGATTATCACAGTAATTAGAAACTGTCGGAATTGTGCTTAGTTAAATCTGGTTAATTTGCTAGACTTGGCAGTGGAACTGGTGTTAAAGGTTGCCATAGTCAACATTTGGTGTGGTGTGTCCTGGGGGCACTCCATCATTACTAATTGAGCAAATGACATTAACAGAAGGGATGGACAGGTCTGTCTTCAGCTCATTCCATGGAGTCCTACTGCTCTATAAAAGTCTCTGCCAACCTCAGCTTTTTGCTATTTAAAAAAAAATGGTGCTAGAAGCAGCTTTAAGAAGAATTGGGGTCAATGAATGGTACAAATAAATAGAGATCTCTTATCTTCAAGCATGTCTGCCCTTCAGAGCTTTGTAATAGAGTCTCCCAAAGCCTTGGATTTGGGAGTGGACAATTTCCCTTCAGAGCTTTGTAAAAGAGTCTCCCAAAGCCTTGGATCCTTCCATGATCTTTTCAACATATGGTTGATAAGAGAATTTGGCCCAACAGAAGAAGGAGGTTTCAAAGTTGGGAGAGAGAGGGCACTGCATGGCAGTATAAATGTGGAATAAAAGCAGAGGGGTCTCATCACAGCGTTGTTTGTCTTAGCTCAAAATCTTTGGCATAGAGCTCTTCTCCTTGGTCTTGGAGCTCTTTTTTTGGCCTTTAAGTAGGAACCTCACAGGCATTCATGTTTTTTTTTTTTTTCTTCAGGATGAGTTGACATTGAGGAAGCAAGCTGCTCTAGTTGGAGCCAAACCAGACAACCTGCCCATTCTGCTAATTGGATTTGGGGATCTGTATTGAGGTAGCCTGAGCTGGAATTTTATTCATCTCTGCTCAGATGCCAAATCCATTGGCCTAGAAGTACATAAAACCTAGTAAAATAAATTAACAAAATGGTGATGTCCTGGACATTTTCAAAATGTATATCTTGTGGTTGCTCTCAGTTGGGGACTCTTTTATTTTTCACTGATCAATTAAACTTGTCTAGCTACATGAATTGTTCTAATTACTGAGTTTCC
The DNA here is from genome assembly GCF_964194105.1 of Spermophilus citellus. Classification (NCBI taxonomy): domain Eukaryota; kingdom Metazoa; phylum Chordata; class Mammalia; order Rodentia; family Sciuridae; genus Spermophilus; species Spermophilus citellus. The sequence goes on along the minus strand of NC_138191.1, from coordinate 69,361,568 downwards.
CCAGAATTAAATACTCTAAGTTAAATAACTCACATTTAGCAAACAGGAGCTACTTCTTCTGCTTCTCTCCCTAAGAGCCCTCCATAGAATTAACAGTTAGGTGCTAATTGCAAATGATTAAGTGCTCACCAGTCTTGGAGTCCTTTCTTTAATATTAATGAGATGGATTAGCATGGCACATGTCTTCTATTAATATTATAAATGGAAGCCTGCGTGGATCACTGAGTGCTCTTTTGTATTATAAGGAGCACTTAGTTTAAAGGAGTAAAAAAAGTACACTCTAAAAGGCATCTTCCTTTCAACTGGGAAGTAAAATTACTGAGGAAAATGTTTAAATATCATTAATTTAGGACAACCGTGTAGCATTTTAGCAATCACCACTGTGGCAAACTTTTATATAAAACTTTCATCAGTCTCCATGAGGAGGCAGTACACATTAAACCAGACTAGAGTTTAAATGAATCCATAAAGTATATAAAGAGACACACACCGTTCCATGCTATGACAAGAAATCACTTGGCAGTTCAAGACTATTTTCAGACACCTGAATTTCCTTCCAAGAACACTACTTGTCTATTTAAAAATGCTAATTAATTTCTTTTGCCTGTTTGAAAACAGCATACTCTTTTTTTTTAAAAAGAACAGAGTTAATAATCACTTTCTCCCTCTTGTTTTTCTTATGAAGATACTATAAGAGAGGAAAGCTGATATTTCATACATTACTGTTTTCAAATCTGCCGCAATGACCCTGATCAACAATCTATAAGTTGTAAGAAAAGCATCATTTTATTTCATTTCATAAAGCTTATTAGTTGAAAAATATTGTTCATTTTGATAAGTGATATTTGAGTAGGCACACTATACCATAAAAAACACTGACATGCAAAACAATTATTTTTAGCTAGCAGCTAATTGCCATTTTAGTTCTATTTTTCATTTGAAATACTTTCAAATGATCAGACAAAACTTATGTGTACAGATCAAATTGAGGCCTGTGTTAATGTAGTGCATATCAAACTTTGATTAAGACTTAACCCTCTGAGTCAAATTTACAGTTTTGTCCTTGTTCTTTGCACTTAAATCTATGTACACATTTATCATTTATTGTAGGTAAACATGATTACAACCAATGAATAGCAAGTAGCAAACACACATTCAAAATAATAGAGCTATTCTTATGTTTTAGAATGAATGTATTAAAAATGATAATGAGAGGTACAGGATTTCTGAGATCAATGAAGAAAATTGGAATATACAGAAGAAAACTTGCATTTAGTCTTGCATTTAATGTTGCATATATTTGAATTAGTTCAGACTACTCATTATATGTTGGTAAATTATATTTCTATATTAATATATTCACATATCATTATCATGTTTATAATCTCAAATTTTAAGAAAATTCATAACTAGTAGGTAACCATGATACATTTCCTAGCCAAAATTTTTATTTTAAATATCTGGTCCTACCTGGGCATGGTGGTGCATGCCTGTAATCCCAGAAGTTTGGGAGGCTGAGGCAGAAGGATTGCAAACTCAAAGCCAGCCTTAGCAATTTAGTGAGGCACTTAGTAATTCTTTGAGTCCCTGTCTCTAAATAAAATATACAAAAGGGCTGGGGATGTGGCTTAGTGGTTAAGCACCCCTGGGTTCAATCCCCTGTCCCAAAACAAACAAAAAAATCTCATCTTCTGAAATATTTACTGTAACTGTAAACATTGAGATATATAATTTCAAAATGAATTAATGAAAATTGTGGTAGGTGGAATTCTAAGTTAGTTTGCAAATGACTGTCCTTTGGTGACTATGCCCCTGTCATTTCTTCCCACTGTCAGTGGGACCAGTGAATGGGATGAAACACCACTTACTTGATTAGGTGACTTAGCAGTTCATTCATTAATTGTGCTAAAATTAGTGCAATTAATCAAGCAAGTAAAGTAACTACTGCAACTAACCAGGTGAACTTTTTAAAATAAGGTAAAGTGTCAGAGAAGTTCTCCATGCCAACCTGAAAGAAGGCAAACAGCCTTGATGTAAGAGGAGGTGGCCATGTGGCAAGAACCTGAGGGCAGCCTCTAGGAACGGAAAGTGGTCCTCAGAAGCAAGAACAGCAGCCTCAGTCATCCACCCACCAACACCCACAAATGAAATGCACCCATAGTCAGTGACTTTGGGAGCAGACCCCAAGCTTCAGATGAGATCCTCATCCTGGTTGACAGGGGGAGTTCTATCTGCGAGGCACTCAGAGGCCCAGATAAGTTACACTTAGAATCCTGACCCACAGAAAATGTAAAATAATAAATTAATTGTGTTTTGAGTCACTGAAGTTTATACTGATTTGTCAGAAAACCAATACCAAAAAAATCATTTGCTTCGATCCATGCAGAATAAACTCAACTGAGCCTAGCTGACTCTTCTCACTTAATGAAATCTAGCTGCAAACTTATAAAAGCCCACAAAACATGATATCATTCATGGCAAATGAAAAAATTATGTAGCCCCAAGTAATATTGCTAATTACAAAGGATAAAAAGTGTTTCATAATTTTACTTCCTTCTGTTCTTCAGATAAGATGCTATTATCATTGACCATGACACTACCAATCATTCTTGGATGACTTTGCAAGAAATTGACTAGGCATGCCTCACAATTCTCTTCATTACACGCAGGTTTCATACTCATAGGGGATGCTCAAGTCTTTTTCCCAGAGTACAAAAATCACTTGCCCTATAACACTAGTGTGAAACCACTGGGTTGTTGTCTATAAGAGTTCAGGCTTTTCTGACTGTAGGTTCTGTTCCTACAGTCCTACAGGAAAGATCACAATTAATTGTGGCACTGTATGTGTTACCCTGTCCACAAACTCACCTGAGCATCAGCCACTGATTGTCAATAGCAGAAACACTGAATATGTTTCAGACAATAATTCTGAACATCAGTGATTTCATTTCTCTGTTTTAGAATGCTCTAATGGGCAAGATATTGAGCCATATGGATACCTGCTTTTAACAACTCTTAGGAGTCCAGAGCTGAGATCCACTTTATGTAGTGTAAAATTGGCTGGGGTCTACAGCATAGTGAGCCAGTATTTGGAGGGAATGGCTAATTAGTGTCCTTTTTCTTTCTTTCTTGCCTGGAGAAAAAAATCAGTTTCCTTGTTCAGGTCAGAATGAAATGTGTGATAAAGAGAAAAAGAGTTATCCAATGTAGCATCTTTGCAATATACCTTAATAATGCCTATAGCTACTGAAGATCACAAAGCATGTTACAACAAATACATGCAAACAAGGACACACTCACATACAAGCACAAATGCATACTCACACTTACTTTCAGTTGCACCTGGGCGCCGATTTAACAGTTCTTAGAGTTGATATTATTTCTTTCCTTCTAGACTGTGACATTATCCTGCAGAGAGAAGAGCTACAGTACTCTCTGTAAGACAAACCGGCCCCATTCTATCTCTGTAGAAAACCAACTTAATATTATTTCAGAGAATACTCATGAGAATATACTTTTGTGGCTAGAGCCTAGTTACAATACCAGAGCAGTATAATGTCATTAGTGAAATCTGGCTTTTACTTTCTATGCTGAGAAGACGAACAAAATTCTGACAAGAGGTTCATGAAGACTACAAATGTTTATCATCCACTTAATTTCTCATGCTATAGTTAGATTATTGATTTGCAAGCAGCATGAATAATCTTAATATGGTTAACTGACAAATCAAATTCAGTTTGGTTCACATCATTCAGTCAACTTTCCCTATTCTAAACTCCATGGTTAATTGGCAAATTCAATTCAGTTTGGCTCACATCATACAGTTAACTTTCCTTATTTTGAACCCACATGTACACAAGGCATATTTCACTAGTAAGTCTAAATCTCACAGAGTAAGATAGTATATCAAATTCTGTGTTGTTCTGGAAAGATCCCTAGAATAAAAATCCCAAATTTGAGAATCAAACCAGTCTCTTCTGAGCATCTGGAACTTTCTAAACTCTAATGGTCATCTTCTTCTTTTTTTTTAAGAGCATAATCAAAAGAATCCTTGCAATACATTGACGAGCTCATGAAATCCTGAGAATCAAATGATATAAAAATAGACGTTGTGTTTGTCAATTACCTGATTTTTAAAATTCATTTTTCACTTTTTACCTGTTCTTCTTTATTGTAGGAAACTTCAAGTTCTGTGCTTCCCTGCTTTCTGACCATTTCAGCCAAGGGAAGCAGTTTTAGAAAATTCAGTGCCTTGGGCTGAGATAAGGCCTGGGTATTTCTCTTTCTCTTTTCTGTAGGCAGAGAATCTGGCTGTGGGTCCTTCATGGCTCTAATTTATACAAGCCAATTGTTTCCTCAATGGCTCCATCTCTGGCAGGAGAGTCTACACTAAGTCTCAATTCTTGCCAGATGGTTTTTCTTTGATCTCTGCTATTACCACTTTGCCTGGTCCCTCCCACACTGTGGACAGCAGCTCCCAGATTTTGCCTCTCTCTTAGTTGCTTCATCATCTCTTATTTGGCTTCTTGGTTCTTCCAATGACATGGCCAGTTCAATGTCGAATCCCTTCATTGTGGGACACCAAGAAGGATGCTTATTTCTTGGTTGGATCCTGAATAACTGATGGGGAAGCGCTCTACAGATTACAAGCATTCCATCAATGGAGAATATTAACAGTACAGTCATTTTTAACAATTAAACCATGCATTCCAATGGTGGTATATTCAGTTAACCTGACATTTGACACTCTTCTATTATTATCTCTCTTTATGGGTATGGATAATTAAGAATTATAGAATATCTGTGAACTTATATGTAGAGGTGCAGAATGCTAAGTTTTTTCTGTTTTATATGTATTACTATTAATGGAGAAATGCAGGATTAAAGTTAGAATGTTTGGAATGTGTTTGGATGTCTTCATTTGGATTTATTTTAGTGTAGAACAGTGGGAATGGTGATAACTTTCTTTTAACTACCTTGACTATTTTATCTTCTGACTTTTCTTTAAGAATAAGTCTATCTTCAATCAGATACTAATGAAAACAAACAAGAATGCACTGGAAAGATGGACTGTATTGTATTGTTTTGCTCAAGATCAAACTTATTGCAAAGTTTCAAGCCTTACCTATGTAACATCTGTTGTTTATCTATTAACTTCAAAACTTAAGAAGTTAGATGCTTTTCATCAGCATGAATATTAAATTATTTATTGAATTAAACAATGAAGTCTAAACACTGTGTTGGAAATTGTATGATGGGCATTTTCCAAGAATTGAATGGAATAAATCTTCAGGTCCACACTTTGTAATAAAATCGTATTTAAACATGGGATGACATAAAAGCAGTTTAAATTTTTTTTTGTAACTTTGTATTCATCAGGTCAGACAAGATGCTCATAATGGAAGAAGAACAGATCTAATGAACAATCTTTTAGTACATGTTAGTAACCCTTTTCTGAAACAGAGAAAGTAAAAGATTCTAATGACTTAGTAACAAGCATTTATTGAATCATTCCTTGTATTCAACAAAATCAAAGAAAGACCTAATTGAGTTGTCAGCTGATGGATCATTAGAAATAATAATAGACCACACTGTAATTTTTGACATGTACCTCAGAAAATGTTTAAAGAATTAAGTGGTGTTTCCATGACAAAACTCCTTCTAGTCACATCTATTTATATATAAGAACAGTTTTTTTCTCAGCATGTACATTCTTAAAGCAAACAAAGCATAGGAAGAGTATTATTAATGATTCCACTATTAACTTACCAATAAATTGTATTTTTTTATGATATATATACTAGGTGAAAATAAAAATACTACAAATTTCATTAAGAAACTTTCTAATAACATTTACTTTTTACATTTAATAAACATTAAAATATCGTTTGACCTATTTAGTAGCATAAAGAATAGTTTTTAGCAAATCTAATAAAAGCAAAAATTTCAATTCATATTTTCATGACAGGAAAAACAAGCATGAAATATACTACATTACGATAGAACTTTGTATGGTAACCAAAATGGAAACATGAACTCAAAGAGTGAAAGTATGAATACAACATTTCTGACTCAGAGGAGGGCTTTCTTATGTAACTTTTAAAATAGATTTGTTTGGTATCATATTTCCATAGTATTTAAATTCTTTTGAATACTGTCTACAAAATGATCCAGCTGTTTCATTTAACAAATGCTAATTCTTACAATGCAGCAGAAATTGTATTCTATGCAATCAATTAAACATGATGAAAAGTCTTTCAGCCAAAATGTAAGCAAAAATTTTTAAGACCTACTCACACTATCCTCTCTGTTTTCTGAATGGTAATTGTATGTGTTCTGCTTATATGCATTTATCTGAGCACATTAATGCATCCCATCTTGTATTAGTGATTTGCTTCCTCTTCATCAGTTTTATCTCCATCTAGATCTATTATAGTGTCCAGCCCTATTCTGGACTCATAGCATAATAATGTGGCCTCAATATACTTTTAATATATGAGTCATCTAAAAAACAAATAAACTCATATACAAAAATATTTTCTGATTTCTCCTTATCCTTCTTACCTTCAGACAGTGCCCTATTCTTGGTCATTACCCCCTTAATTTTGCTGCCAACTTGAATTTACATAACCCTTATATCCCTTCTTACAATCTCTTAATTTCTTCTTTTTTTTCAAAGCATGTGAATTTAGGTTTAGTATTGGATGAGTACCAGGTGAATCATTTGGATTGTAAAAAATAACCTTGGATCAATTTCTTTTATTTCTTCACTACACTGTTTCTAGCCTGTTTTACTTCTTTCTTTATGAGGGTATTACTCTGGCACATATCCCAATTGATTGAGAATCTCCAGAAAAGAGTGTTAAATTAAAAATATCAGTTACTGGCTTACCTCTTAATGAAGCAGCTGGCTTAAGAAGCTTTAGATTTAAATTATCTGCCCCAGCACTATTATTCAGTCTTAAGTAAGGCAGCACACCAACTCTCCTATAAGTAATTGGCTGAAACTAAAATTTGGAGGCGCTTGCATTAGCAGACTGATTAGAGACATCACTTGTACTGGAAGGGGCAGCTCTTTTAGGCAAAGTCAGGTTCAGTACTCTGAACAGTACTAAGGCTGAAATTTATAAAATGAGTGTTGAATTAATTTACAGTGGAGCTCATGTTGAGGATAAGAGAATCAGTGGCCAAACTGGTTTGATGGATTGTCTCATTATGATCTAGTGTAGATCAAAAAGCTTTCTATGATATGACAGAATTTCCTTGGTGCTCATTTATTCTTCTTCCATGAGTTGTACTAGTGCCACTGTTATGTCTTTTATTTTTAACTAGAGATTTCTCATTTTACACACAGAAATTTTTATAGGTCAATACAATATCATTTCAATTTTCCTGTGTCATAGGACATTGTCAGGACTTGAATTCTTATCCCCCTCTGAATTCATACTGAAATTGATTTCCATTGTAACAGTATTAAAAAAAATGAGATTTTCCAGTGGTGATGAGGACTTGAATGTGTTGTCCTTGTGAATGGATTAGTGCTGTTATTTTTGGAGTGGTTCATTATTGTGAGAGTAGATTCATTATCTTAGAAGTCAGTTTCTTATAAGAGGATGAGTTTGGCTTCTTTCTCTCTCATGTCTGTCTCTCTCTCTCTCTCTCTCTCTCTCTCTCTCTTCTTTCTGCACTTCTACTTTCTATCATACAATGACACAGTATGAAGTTCCTTATTGGCACAATCCCCTCAGTCTTTGATTTCCCAACCTCCAGAAATATAAATAAATTCCTTTTCATTATAAATTATCGAGTCTAATGTATTGTGTTTATTGGAAGGATAAAATAGACTATGACAGAAACTCAGAATCTATCATGGAATTTGCTACTCCTGGTTCTCTTTCACGTTCAAGGACTAATGCTTTCTTGAAAATTTCATTTGCCAAAAATAGAATGATAAGTGAGTACATTGTAAATAACCTCTTTTCTTTGGATTAAAAAACAAAATGTATCTAAACTCCATTGGTATTTCCAATTCTAGTTTTCTTATTTCTCTCTGATTTAGTGAGAAAGATCTATTATTTCTTCAAAGTAAGCTGACCAAATGAATATTATGAGTCCAAACAAAACCAAACCAAACCTGATGCTTTACTTGTCATTAAACTATTTAATACAATCTGAACTCTACAAATCAGGTATCTTCCAGAATTTCATAAGTTTACCTTAGACTCAGATTTACAGGGCCAAGGATGAACATGAATGGAATTTGGTGAATGTGATAGGGGATGTAATATAGTCAGCTGATGGCTTAGTCTGGAGGACCTGTACTAATAACCACTACAATTATGGAAACACTTGCACGCATCTGTTTTATTTTCCAATGCTGCTTAATGAATTATATCAGATATAATAAATAGCTCTGAACTTTACCCTTTTGTTCCATGACTCACTGTATCACCAGATGTGGATCCAGATTCCTGGACATCCCTTTCAGTAAATATTTCAAGTACACTTTCAGTAAATATTTTGATATGTATGCTTTAGTTTGACTCTTGAGACCTTAAATTTATCTACCAACAAGTCTCTTCACTTGCAATCCATAATGCTAAATTCTTTTTTAGTGACTAATATGTACCAAGAACTAGACAAGAAGGTCTATATAATAATACTATTTCATGTGAAAAGCAATTTATATTTAAAAGTATTTTACCTATGTTATAACCTGTGATTCTGACACAGGTGTGTGATTCTGACAGAACTGTATCACTGTTTTATAGATTTAAAAATGCCACAAAATCTAAAGGACTCATTTAAGTTTGCAGGCTCCACATTAAAGTGACTACTAGGTCGACCCAAGACTGAAGCAGGGTTTTTTGCTACCTCTTTCAGTGCTTGGTTCACCACATTAAACAAGTGGTCCCTGTTTTGAAAGATCCTAAGATTTGTTTGGAGCACTGGATTGACACAAAAGTAAAAATTACCAGCAGTAGAGTACTCAAAACTCATACAATCCTTAAAATTTAAGGTAGTAAATGTGAAGTTATATTTTGTCTTAATTATTACAACAAATCAGTAAAATAGATAACATTAATATTATTATTGTGTCACCATTTTATACATAAGGTCCAGAGAGACCAAAAAAATTTGAATTCCTTCTAGATCGCAGTAAGAGTGTATGTGAGCCAGAGAGAAATAGGCAAGTTTAATATGGAAAAAAAGAAGGAGCTAGCCAGGTAGGTCCATACTTCCTGAAAAACATTCCCAATAAGCAAACACATGCCTTTAGTGTTCAGTATGACGTCTCAAATTGATAGGAATCACAAGACTGCTGTTCCCCTGGATATGAAATATTGCCAGAAATATCCTATGTGTAATGTTTCTTTAAACTTCATAAGCATTTCTAATGTGTGATTAATTCTAGAACTTTCAGTTATACTGGAAGTCTAAGGTGAGAGCAAATTGGAATCCATAGTCTATTAGGGTACAATACATCCCATTTAAAATTGTAATGGAGAAAGTTTATGAGGTCCCATAGGTTTCAGAGAAAATGTTCCTATACTGGAATTCCACTGTACAAAATGTATATTTATTAAAGAATTTTAGCTATATAGCAACTATATCTCCAAGTTACAGAGTCTAAAATCTTTAGAACTAAAAGAAGTTTTAGAGACAAATCATCTAATATTTTCATTTTTATAGATATAAATTCAAGTTCATAGAGACAGATGATTAAGGGACACTAATCCTGAACTTTAAACTTTCAATGTTTTTCATTCAATTTATCAAAAATATTATTTTCTGCATATGACTAAGTACTGTGCTTTGTGCTGTGATGAAGGAACATCGTTGGGCCTTCCTATATGCTAAGCAAAAAACCACTTGCATCAGGAAGTATAAAAGAGTGTTGGACACAGCCATTGGAGATAATAGGGAGAAAAACAAAATTTATAATTTTCTTAGGAATAAATTAAAAAACAAAATTTACCAAAGAAAGAAATATATATGTTAACCTTGAAAATTTTCAAAAGGCACAGAACTATCTGTTACTGGAGATATGATATAGGTCAATACAATATCATTTCAATTTTCAAGCACAGTATGAATTTATTCTGTAAGTATTTATCAAACACTAACTAAATGTCTGGCATTATTTTAGGAACTGGATTTATCACAGTGAAAACTACATCTTGACCAGTTTGAAATTTGCACTCTTGGAACAGCATAATGATAATGGATAGAAAGAGAGAATGGGAAGACTTACAGGAAATATAAGAGATAAGAAGAGAGCATGATTTAAGTACTGACCTCCCCTTCTGATTTTGCTACCACTCCCTTAAATAATGGCATTAAAAATTATTGGCCACTTATCATTTGCCAGGCTATTATAAGTGCTTTATATTTACTGCTTTATTAAATCTGCATAGCCCATCTATTGGCCCAGTGAGTTAGATAATTTCATTAATCCAGTTTTACAGGGGAGGAAACAGGTGTAGGAAAGGAAGTAATATGCTGAGTGTCAGAAAGCCTTACATGCTGGAACCAGGATTCAAACCTAGACAACATGAATCCAAAGACCATGATTTTTTACATCATTTTTAAAGGGCTTAAGTACTTGTTGCCAAAGTCGTCATTGTTCCGAGCATTGTAATTGTATAAGCCTGGATGTCTGACTTTGGACAAGCTACTCAAATTCTCAAATGCAAAGTATGAGTAGTTGACTAGGTGATGACTAAGGTTCCTGAGAATTCTCATGACACTCTGGTCCCGTGATTTTCCTGTGTTAACTCTACAAGAGCTGCCCCCAGCTAAACTATTATCTAAGAAAACTAAATATCCCACACTCAGTATGACTTCGCTCTATACTACAGGATCTGTCATCAGGTCTAAAATTATTCTTGTTGAGTCACTCCTTGCAGTCAAGGTATTCTCTATGAGAAGGCCTCATTAATTAGCAGCAGCTTCCTGTTATTGTGGCTCTTCGGGAGATGGCAGAGACAAAGAAAGCTTTTGCTCTTACCTAGCCTAGAAAATGGCTTCATTGGGTCCAGTTAGCCACATTGCTGGTAACCTGGAAGTGTAGAAAGACAACTCTTCAGGAGGGGTGATAGTCACTTCACGTTTTTGTCTTGGATCTTCACAACTCATATGCTCTATTTCCTTTCTTCTCCTGTACCCTCTTCATTCCATGTAGAGGAGAAAACAGACTTTGATTAATCAAAAAAGATTTGATAAATGCAAGTAAATTTTCAACATTTCCGGAAAAGATATACAAAAAAAAAAAAAACCCTAAAAATTAAAAGAACAGGCATATTAAAGAGATGGTCCTTGTATGGGGATGAGTGTTACCTACTAGATATGAAGAGACTCGCTGACATGAGAAAGTCCATAGATTGTAAAAATAGAGCTCTATCTTTTACTTTCAGCAAGAAAGTAAACGAAAAATATAGAAGCAGTAGAGATAAATGGATTTATAGTGGTTATTTTTTAAGAGCCAGAACAAATGAAGCTGAAATCACATCCCCCCCCTTTCTCCGTGTTCTGCATCCTATCAGGTCATTAAGTGGTCAGGCCTTCCCTAAGGTATGGCCATCATCAACACCTTTGCTTACCTCAGTCAGCTTGGTGCCCCTGCTGCTACAGATATTAATGATGTTGTGAACTTCTTTAGTGTAAGTGCGGCTTAATGTGCGTTATTACATTATCCATCAGTTGTACGTTGCCCTTAGCAACTAGCATAAAGTTATCTCCAGTTCACTGCTAATTTTATATCTATCTTTGTTGGATCAGCTCTGCTGGTTTCTCTGCTTCATATTTCTTCTGGGTTGTAACTCATAACAGTGCTATGTGAGTGTTATGGGAGTCACAGTCTTACAACTGTGACTATGAGCACTGATTGCAGCAGAACAACGACCCTGGGTGCATGGGGTCATAGAGAAAGTCATTGGTATCCTTTTGTTGTTGCCGTTGTTTTAGTATTCTCTTGGTAATATGATCTAGTGTAGATAAAGAGCACAGATCTATGCTTTGGAAATTCCCCCATTTTTAGAGTCATCTATGCATGGATACTATTTTCCTTTTATTTGAATATCTTTCTCTCTTGGATTGAAACATTGACTTAGGATACGTGTCTAAAACAAGATGGAAGGTTATGTGGCCTTTCTTGGGTGAGCTAAAAAAATAAACCAATAAAATATCTTGCAGACCTATCTAGCACACAGAAATTTTTGTGGTCTGATCATCTTGAGAAAATGTTATTTCTTTCATCTGGGGTTGAAATCTGTGCTTGATTGGTAAAGCTTAAAGCAAAAAAGTATGTTTTACAGTCAGTCCTGTGGTGCAGACGTCATTTTCAACAAAATTATTATTCATTTGTTTGTTTGACTAGATTTGGAGCTGAATGGATAGTTAGGGATGAAGCCATTAATCTGTGAGAGAGCAAATCATCTTGATATAACATTTTACTGTTTAATCTCTCTGGGTTACCTCCCTCATCTTCAAAATGGTAAGGTTAGATGGCTGAATTTAAGGTCTTGTTCAGACTGATATGGAGTGTACTTTCTCATAGATTTCTTCTGAGTGGAATGTTCAATAATGTATTACATCATAGAAATCTGGTTTTAGAATAAAACAATATGGATCACTAGTAGTAATAAAAATAATGCTAGTTTGCATCATCAGAAGACTGAAATAATACATGCTTATAAAACTTTTACAATTAACTCAGTCTTTATGATAATTCCAGTACATATCTGTAACTACTTCCAAGTGCTTCACTTATTTTTACTTAATAACATTAAACAAAGATTGAATTAGATTCTTCTACTGGGCAGGCTAATTTCTGGTTAAATGGAAAGATGCTCTGCCAAAAACTCTTGGCACATATGTGCTGACTAGTTTGTCTGTAGTGGCAATTAGACATCTTTGTACATTATCTATTAGTCCATTAGTATACTTTAGAAACATGCAGTAGGAATTTGTGTAATTAAATTGAGTAGTGTCTCACCCCATTTTTGGCTTAACTAGCTAGGTCACTAGCATATATCCAAATACATATTTTGGTACACTAGGTCATAGAAAAACTCTTCTTAAAGAATTTATGTTCCTTGCCTCTTTTTTTCCTGCTTTGACCCTCCAGGAAAGCCTGAAGATATGTTTCAATTGCTTTATGAATCCTACTTTGCATGTTTCTGCATAGATTTGCATGTTAAATTAAAGGAATTTTGATTTCTAAGTTTGTAATATTGAATTCAATTAATAAATTCAGGCAAATTATTCCAATTATATTCAAAACCAGTATTCAAAGCTGACATTTGAGGCTCAAGTTGAATATCTTCTTAACTTTTGTCTCTTACCATTTCAGCCCTAAGTAAAAATCCAAAAGTAATATTAAGAAAAAAATTCTTTGTTCTGGTATAACACAGAATCATAAAATTCTCTTGTGTGGAAAATTCAAGAGATAATCAGCTTAAGTTTTTACAAGATCTACATACACATAACTCTGTGTGATTTATCCCAAACTTTTACCTCCTTAATTTCTGGTATGGATTGAATTGTGTCTTCCCAAAATCTATCTGCTGATGTCCTAGCTTACAATGTGACAGTATTTGAAAATAGGAACTTTCAGAGGTAATTGGGGTTATGTGAGGTTTTAAAAGTGAGTTGCTAACTCAATAGGATTGGTAGCCTTACAAGGAGAGAGATAGATGTTCCCAGGCACTGAGGAAAGACTATGTGAGCTCCAAGGGAGAAGGCTGCTATCATCAAGCCAGGAAAAGAACTTTCAACAGTAATTAACCCTATTGGACTCTGGTCTGGAAATTCTAGCCTCCAGAATTGTGAGAAAATAAAGTTCTGTTAGTTAAGACATCTAATCTGGTATTTTGTTGTGACAGCCAGGTAGACTGAGAATCTTATGTTCGACTACTACTGCTGGCTCATGCTTGTCTAGAAACATTGGCCTTTCTTCTCCTGTTCCTGGAGATACCATGTGTACTTCCATCTGAGGGATTTGGCACTAAATGTTTCTTATGTCTAGACATTTTTTTCACAACATGTTCTGCATGGTCAATTTGACTGCTGTGTTCAAATCTTTGATTCAATGTCACTTCTCAGTGAAAACTTCAGAGTTCGTCTTATTTATTATTGTAATCAGCTGCCTCCTCAGCCTGCATCCTCTGGAACCACATTTTACCCTTGTATTTCTATTGCAACATCACCTTTATATCAATAAATACCAGATTATTTATTTATGCCATTTTGATTGTCTGTTCTTTTCTCTTTAAATCACTTAAGAGTTTCAGCTGTGTAGAATAGTACATGCACAACATGTATTCAGTATATATTTGGTAAATAAATGAACAAGTTGTTATATGGAAACTTAGAAGATGTTTTTTGGTAATGTTCATCATAGCCTTCACTGGACTAAATCATAGAACTAACAATTGCTTTTATACATCTTATTGATTTATTAATCTATATAGCAATATTTCTAAAGCACTACTAGGCACTGAATTGGAATAGGAGGTGAGAACAACAGGCAGTTTCTGATCTCAAAGAATTAAATCTAGCTGTGTAGTATTTACAGAAGGATACTGCCCAATGGTTTGCAATAATAAATATAAGGAGAAGACTCTTTAAGCACATTCGCCTAACATTTTGATAAAATATAAATCAACACTGCTTAATTTGAAGACAGAGAAGGAAGTAGGAACTTCACTATTTGGGCCCACAAGTCAATGAGAACTTCTCATTATATAGCCTGAGTTCATGTAAGACTAAGTTCATGAGTCTTACATGAACTCAGGCTATTACAATGAATCAATTTTGGATTGAATCAATTTTGGCTTCTGAAAAGTAAAGCACAAGCATATTTGGCTTCAGTGTAGGTGAGTCATGATCTCTTTACTGTGATGTGCTAAATTTGCACCTTCTTTTAGACACTAGCTTTTTGAACACTCATCTAGAGACTCATAGATTGTAGTTTTTAAATGCAATTTGTTAGTAAGGCCTTCATGTTGCTAATATCATTTGTTGGGGCCTAAAAACTAATGTATGTGAACCTGTTGTTTTCTGTTATAATCCTAAATGAATTGCTTGGAGAGTTTACATTTTTAGTTTTTTTTCCCTTCTTCCATAATCTCTTACAATCCTGAATGATCAGGTTTGCATGTCTACATATAACATTCTTAAATTATGGCAAAGTTACTGCTGGGGTCGAAAGAAGAGGAACGGTGACCCAACCATTTTCTTGGATTTTGTAGCAGTGACAAATTACTCCATGACCTTTATAGTAATTTAGTTCTGAAACTTTATTATGAATCTCTCAAATGCTATTTGCTTCCCTGCTGCATCTTACTATTCATATGATGCATTCCATAAGAGTTAGGAGATAACTTGTATGCATATTTAATTCTTTCCATATAATTCTATAAATAATAATTTTTTAATTAATTTGAACAATTGTATTGTTTAAAATTTTCTATTATGAAATATTCTGTTGTGAACTTATCCCATAAAATATGGGGAAAACACACACAGAAAGAGAGAGAGAGAGAGAGAGAGAGAGAGAGAGAGAGAGAGAGAGAGAGAGAAGTTAACAAAACTCTGGTTTAGAAGAAATGCTAATATTGATTAAATCGGATAACATTTATCTTTCTGGTTCCTGCTGCTGATGTAGACTTCACCACTGCAAGAAAACTCATGCAAAACTAGGTTGCTTTTATGATCAGAAAGTCCTTCCTTATATTACTTCAAAATTTATCTCACCTTAACAATCCAAGATTGAGGGATTGAAAAGCCCAGTTCCTCTTGCACATACTAATTCTTTAAATATTTGAAGACCAATTTTTTTTTCAACATTCACTCTTTTTCTAGGTTAAGTATTTCTCAATTCTTTTGTCTTTAACTATAGTAAAACTCCATCTCTTCAACTGTAGAATACTCAATATCCTAATCACCATTCAGTGAATTAGATGCGTAAGGGTTTGTTGATCTCACTTAAAATGTGATACCTAAAAAACAATACTTTTCATAATTTAACTTCTTGCCTTCCTCATGAGCCTACTTCTGATTCATATTAGTCTTCTCTGAACTTTCTGACTCATGTTTTTCTTTCATACAATTTTATCTATTTCATTGAGTAACTCATTTTCTTCTCTGAAGAAATAGTAATAGAATGAGTTTTTAAAGTCCTTTCATTTTTTTCAAGATATTTAACCAGCTTTAATTTAAAAATATAAGCTTCTTTTCTTATGAATTTTCCAGTTACCAGAACCATTCTCTTGGTAGAACCTCAATTTAAAAAATAAGTTATAAAATTTTTCATTCCCCTTGGTGGCTTCTCATTTAGTCCAAGAGCAATACACTGTGCTTAAAGAGGTGTATTATGTTTGAATCTGGAATGTTCTCCAAAAGCTCAATGGTTGAAAGCTTGGTCTTTTTGCAGAAAGGCTGAGATATGAGACTTTTAGGCAAGATTAGATCACCAGGGCTCCATTTGATGAATTAATCCATTGAAAGCTGAACGGACTATTGGGAGATGAGACCCAGTTGGAGGAATTTCGTTAGTGAGAATGTACCCAGTAAGGTTTATTTTCTCCGTGGCTTCTTGCTCTCTTTTTCTTCCCTGCCCCACTCCCTCTCTGCTTCCTAGTTGCCATTAGCTGAACAGCTTTCCTCCTCCATGCTCTTTTACCATGATGTTCAGCCTCACTTCAAGTCTAAAGAAATGAACCCAGCTGACCATGGACCAAGTCTTCTGAAATCATAAGTCAAAAATAAATCTTTCCTCCTCTAACTTGTTCTTATTAGGTATTATGGTCAGGGCAAAACTGACTAATACACAGAGGCTGTCTTCTGACAGCTAAGTGCCTCCCACCTTCTCCTTCCATCCAGATTCCATTTTTTTCCTTCCAAATGACAATTCAATGTCAAATGCCATAAAATTGCCAGCTTCATCTAGTTCTTCAAAATTCTTGTTCTCTCTAGAATATTTTCTTCCTAGTAGAATTTTTGCTCCTCCTGGAATGCATTTCTTGGGGTTGTTCTTGTTAACACCATCTCCTGCAGGCTTCAATGCTCAATTCAGCTGTCATACCTGTAAGAAGTCTTCTGTGATCTCACTAAACCTCAGATCCCAGATCAGTTTAAATGTCCTGTCTCTGTGAATTTATCATACAACAATGTGATGCTACCATATCACTGTTTCTGGTATGCTTATCTATAACCTGATGAGTTATTTAGCTTTTGGAAGTAACAGTACTTGTCTATTCAATTTAACATCCATGAAATGGCAGATTATAGGCATTCAATCATTACCTGTTACATTAATGTAGAAATAAAATAATAAATGAATGACATGTTATTCTTTATTAAGAAATATATACATGATGGTATATAAACATTTGTATTTGAGTATAAAGAACAATAATGATATGAATTTCAATTTAGTTGTTACATAAGGTAAAGAAAAGATCATAGCTAGTAATAAAAATCTTTCATTCTATTCCCCTCTGTCTAGCAATTTTATTTTTTCTAAATACTATTTTTCCTTTTTGTTTTAATACATGTGTGGTAAATAATAAATAATCCAGAATTTAGTTTTATTCAGATTGAAATGTATATAAATATAATTTTATTGCATGTATTCTGTGCCTACATTAGTTTGAAACTTTTTCTTTAGAGTTTATATACTGTAATTTATATAGCTGAAATTTAATACTGTACTAGTACATAAATATTCTACTTTACAATATTATAAATGTTTATATCTATTTTATTCTTGATGGACATTTTTACTATACAGATTTTTATTATATTAAACAATGCTACTATAAACTTAGGGAAATACAATCCCAAGCAAGAATTTCTTTAAGGCACATACAAAGTGTATCTGCTGATAAGGGGGATATGCAAATGTCAAATTTTAGTAGGTGATAACAAACTGTTTCCAAATAGTTGTACCAATTATACACATCTCAAGGATAAATGAGAGTTTTTTTAACACACATGCTAGCCAATATGAACACTAACTTTCAATTTGCTCTTCAATCTCAGACACGTGAAAGATATAGATATGGTTCTAATTTGAATTTTCCTGAATACTAAACTGGTGGAAAACACTTTTTTTCCTCACATAATTAAGAACACATTGTGTTTCTCCTCCTATGAAATGCCTATTTACTCTTTTGCCCAATTTTCCAATGGGTTGTTTGTCTTTTACTTAATGACTTGTAGATAGTAAGGCTGTGTACGCTATATGTATAATAAATATGTTTTCCAGTTTGTCTTTTAACATTTTTATAGTTTGCTATTCATATTGAAGTCTTTAATCCACCTAGAATTAATTTTTGTGCATATATGAGTTATGGATTCAATTTCTTCTTTTATGAGTAACCAATTGTCTCAGGATAATTTATTAAAAATAAATTAAAAAACATATTCTTACCATTTTGTTCTATAATGTCTACGTTGTCATAAATCAAACTTTCATATATGCATGCCTTTGTTCTGAGCTTTCTTGTCTCATTTGAATATTTGTTTAGCACAGTGTCAGTACACCATCTTGATATCTTAGTTTTATAATTAATCTTGATACCTTCCTTTAACTTCATTCTATCTAACTTGTTCTTTCTCGAAAACATTTAAACTAATCTTGATTGTTTAGTCTTTAATGCAAATTTCAGATTCAGCTTCTGAAATTTCATAAAACATTTGTTGAAATTTTGGTTGGAACTGGATTGGACACAGGAAGAATACATCTTTCAATGTTACTGAGTATTCTGGTCCATAAACATTGAATGTATTTTGATCTGAGTGAATTTTTGCAGTATATTTCAATAAAAAACTTATACTTATTTTTAAAATAATCTTTTTTTGGGGGGGTTAGATTTATTCCCAGTTGCACTGTTTTTTGATATTATTTAATTGAAATATTTTATATTTCAAGTATTTTCTCTAACACATTGTTGGTATCCAATATGATTTATTATACTTTTGTGTCAATTTTGTATTAAGCAACCTTGTTATACTTCCTTATTAATTTCAAGAATTGATATAGAGATTTTTAAAAACTATCTGAATTAGTTATCAATTATCTGTGAACGTTGTTTCTTGGCTTATAATACATTTTATTTATTATTAATATCCATTGTACTTATTTATCTAGTTATTTGATAAATTATTATTGACATATATATGTATATAAAATATATCTATCTACTATTTCTAAAAGTCTGTAGCTCATTCTCAAATATGCTTGGTAATACTTTATGCTTTCCTGTTGCTTGCTCATATTTTCAAACTTGACTTTATTTCTCATTGTTTTATAGACTAAGTCTGCAGCTCTTCACAGATCCCACTTCTAAAATTGGATTTCCTATTAGATTTTTCTCATCCTACATTTTACTTCCTGTCCTTCCCTGAATTCCATGCAAGAATCAACACAAGAAGCACAAACTTTCCAGAATTTGGCAGAATCCAGGACCAAAAATTGTCCTCCAAAGGGTCTATTCTCCTATCATTCTCATCTTTGCATCTTTCTTTGTGTGTCAGATAAGTAATGAAGTATGTGTACGTATCTGTAAATATAGATAAAATGCCTATATATGGTATGTACATATGTCTAGAGAGTTGTTATATACCTAGGTAATTACATTTGCCATATCTATGTGTGTATAATATATTTTTTATATATTTGTACATATGTACATCACATATACACATATTGCTACTAATTTATACATTTTGTATATCTGTGGATAGGAACATGACATATACAGATATTAATATGAATTCCATATTATATAGTAGATGAAATGATTTTACATGTTTATGTATCTACATATATACACATGTATAATTTTAATGTGCATTTATGATCATTCCGATCAAGAAGCATTCAGAATATCTGCTATATCACCAAATACATAAGTTTAATTTATGTTTGTAAAACTCGCTCATTTTTAATCTGAAAAGTCAATCAACAGTTATCAGCTAAGTAGCATTGACTAGTTGACAAGTATTTTATTTAGCTTTTTCATCACTATGACCAAAAGACATGACAAGAACAACATAGAGGAGAAAAAGTTGATTTTGGCTCACATAGTTCCCAGTTCATAAGTGGTGGACTCCACAGCACTGGATCTGAGATAAGGCAGAACATCACAGCGGAAGGATGTGGCAGAGGAAAAGAGCTCAGGACATAGCAACAAGAAAGCAGAGAGCAGGTTCCACTCACCATAAAGGCATGCCCCTGATGACCCATCACCTCCAGTCACGCCCTTACTGCCTCTAGTTACATTCAGTTAATCTGTCTCAGTGGATTAACTGATTAGGCCATACCTCACAATCTAATCATTTCACTTCTGAACATTCCTCCATTGTCTCACACATCAGCTTTGGGAGACACCTCTTATCCAATCCAAAACCACCAAGATAAGAAAAAAAGTTGAATTGCCATTAACACTGACCATCATTTTAAAGCCAGTCAGAGCAAGATATTTATAAAATTTGATTTTTACCAACTATTACTTTTGAAAACATTTTATAAGAAAATGATTTGCATTTGCATGGCCATCTCTTCTATAATTGCTACTCTGATACCCTTGCCTATTCTATGTGACAATTAATTTAAACTATCTTAGCTTTAAAAATAAAACTTGGAGTCACTAAGCAACTTGCATCATTCCAGAATGCAGAAGAAGGCAAAGCCAGTGTGTACTCCTAGAACTTCAAACACAGAGGACATCTCTGTAGCACTGCCTCATTCTAAATATGAGATATCCTTAACTTCTCTACCTACACCTGTACTTCTTTGTATAAAAATTAATCGCTATTTATAGCAGCCGTCTAACCAAATTACCAGAAAATATAACTGTATTATAAGTTTTAATTGTGAAGTAGGCTTGTACAGCGTGAAATGCTTTTAGCACAGCACCTAATTCAAGGGCTTTAATTTCCAACCCATCAACTTCTTTTAACCACATACACAATATTGAGCCACCTTTTATTCTTTCACCACAAATCTGTACCTTCTGTAGCATCAAAGAGGGCAGTTTGATCACCAGTCTATTAGATACATATGCACATCAAAAAATAGACAAGAATTTCAAAAAAGAAGCGAACCTGTTCTTATGGTCCAAGGACAAAGGTCATTCACTCGAAGACAATATACTGTACATATGTTATTTATATGCCACCATTTAACTGCTCTTCAATGAAAAACATCTTGTTTCCATAGCAACTGCCACATTGCATGCTGTCTTTGAGATTACTATATCATTGTACTAGATACACAGAAAGGCCTTCACAATCTTAAGTCATTTCAAAGTCTGCATTTTTAACAAAGTTTAAAGAAAAATAAAAAGTAAGTGTGAGTTATCCCTCTTTACTTTTTTGTTTTAGAGCCTCTTGGTTCTGCACGGACTATATTTTTTTTTCTTAATTTTTAGCTGGTAAAAGAAATACCAGCAAGTTATATTTCACTATGTTAGTAGAAGAATCAGACAACAATGTGGTTTAATAGAAAAAGAATTACTACATGACAGTTATGGCTGTATCACTTCTATTTGTTTTTACATCCGTTGAGAAGTTCACATCCTGTCACAGTGGTGACATCTTACTGAGCCATGATGTGCTACTGAACGTAAGTATTTTCCTTCTTCAATGCAGAATTTAGACATGCTCGTCATATCTTCTGTTTACTCCTAATTTTTTCAAGAACTGTCATCAAGTCCCAAAAATAATATACACCTTTACCAGAAAAAATTACAACAGAAATGTGCTGACTATAAAATTCTATTTTGGCCAAATGAACCATGTTTATAGCTGTTAATGGAAAATTTTATTCATAATAAAATCTAATATTTATTGAGGGCTTTTTATACGCCAAGCTCTATGATCATACTTTATTCATTAGATATTTTAGTCTTCAACTTATTTAATGACCTAGCAGCTATGATGTCATGTCATAATGATAAAACTTCGGCTTACCAGATTAAGTGATTATCCCACAATTTGAAGCATAGCAAGTGGCCGATTTGAGTCTATCCTCACATCATTCTGGCACCAAAGCACAAACTCTTTACCTCAGTGCTATATTGAGTTCTTTACTAGATATACTGCCAAAATCCTCGAGATGGCATGGGGTGGGGGGAGTTATTTCTCTAATATTATTAATACAATTTTCTTAATTAGTTTTAAAAGTTCTTACCTTTTAGAAAAAAAAACCTGTGAAGTCACACCAAAAAAAAAAAAAAAAACAACAACAAAAATGTACTTACAAAGTTACAACATCCTTGGTTCTATTCCATGTATTCCCTCCTAAATTTGATAGTATTTCCTGTAATTTTTTACATAGTGACATTAAAAACTACTGTAATCATGATGCTTCTATACTAAATCTCAGTAAAATTGTTAGAAGCTTAAAAAATATTTGCAACTATCTCTAAAACAGTAAAATGGTTTTAGCTAACAAGTCCATAAATTAGGATGCAAAGGTCCACTTGATTGCCTCACCAAGCTCAAGGGACCCCAGATCTGACATGACATTTTGGTTTGGAACACAGTAAAACTGAAACTCATAATCTCTAACAACAGAACATCTGCTTGCATATGCTGTCTTCTATAAATTGCTATTGTAAACTCTTCTAATGTTGCTGGTTACAAATGCAGATAGGGAAATCAGGATTCGACAAAGTTGAGACTCACTTGGTCCAAATTCCCAGGGTATAAGCACATTGTGACTGCAGGCAGACAAGTAAAACTTTTAAACTGAAAATAATGTTAATCACAAAGATAGTCTTTTATGTATTTAAGGTTTCTTTTTCATATACATGTGTAATCTTAACAATTCACTAATTACAGTATTTTTATTTATTATTCAAAACCTTAGCTAAGACCCAAGAGGTTGTCCAATCCAAGCTAAACATTATATAATAAAGTAATTTACCAATAATCACTGTTCTTTGAGTTCCTATATAGTTTGGAGTATCATGGTATTCCCAACATAAAAATGATTTCTCATAATAATCTAGCCTACTAAAATACTATCAGAAAGATAAGTAGATTTACTTAGTAGTCCCACAGCTAGTTAGGTATCCATTTAGAATTGGAATCAAGTATCAGGTTCCCAATGTCTCTTTTCTTTTTAGTGAGTAACTAGTTTCAGAAAAGACACAATTTTGACATTCCTACTTTCCTTTTAAATTTAATCTTTAAAACAAAAATTAAAATTTTGTTTCACAATATCTGCCTAAGCAACTGCAAAGCACAAAAATCAGATATATAATTTTAACCTCTTAAAAATAACTGAAACTATATATTTGCAAAATGTTGAACTGTCAGGAAACCCTAAGTGACCCAAAGTTATAGAGAAACATTTTTTTTCAGTCACATCTAGAATTGAATTTTCCATCTCTTTTTTACTCACAGAATAACTGGAGTAATTATTCTAATACCTCAAATAAAAATATTTATTTGCATTTTTAAATGCAAAAATTCCATTTAAAAAAGTATGCATCAAATGTCTTAATAAGGAGTAAATTAATGTACATTTTAAAACACATGTCTGCAAATGATCTGTGTTCACAAAGGGTTAGTGGAAATGAATATTCAAAACCAGTCTGATATCTTTGAACACATGGGTAGAGAGTGTAAGGTTTCTCTCCTTGTGATTATATAAATGTACTTTTGGAAAATATAGACTGGTCAGAAAGGAGCCACTTACACATACAACTTGTT
The DNA here is from genome assembly GCF_964194105.1 of Spermophilus citellus. NCBI lineage: Eukaryota > Metazoa > Chordata > Mammalia > Rodentia > Sciuridae > Spermophilus > Spermophilus citellus. Next base: position 69,337,835 of record NC_138191.1, on the reverse strand, counting down.
TTGCATTTATTTTTGTCTAAAGAAGTAATTGAAGTAAAATATAAATTGGTAAATTGACATATTTGTCAAACATATCATTACATTTTAGCAAATATGTTAAAATTTTACAACACACCATGTTCAGTGCCATAAATGCATATATACTTTACCCTTCTGAAAATTCTGTGTAATTATTCTTTAGTTGATATTGTCCTAAAATATTTGGGTAAGTATTCAGGATTTATGACCATATAAATAGAGGATAATGATAGATGTATATATACTCTATGAGAGTTTGCTAATGGGAACGTGTACCATTTGGGAGGTTAATGTGTGTTAACTTCTCCGAAGACTATAATTAAGCAAAAGTTTCCTTCCATTCCTTGTGAAAACCTGTTAATTGTTTCAGGAAGTCATTGATTGCCTGTTATTGAGTCAAAACATATACGGCTAGACAGATGGCTTAATGTCACAAAGTTATTGGCTCATATAACTAGATTTTTATTACTAAGCTTCAGATGAAAAAAGAAAGAGCTGTGAATAATAAATAGAAAGTAAAATCATATACATGAGATTAAGCTATTCTCCAATATTAAAAATATGGTACTAAATTTTTTAAAAGTTTGTAAGGGTAGTGGAATTAGATTAGAATCTTTCTGAATAAATATAAACCCAGTGTAAAAATGAACTTGTATGTTCACACAAGGGTTTGTTGTATATGACCTTGAAAATCTACTGACCTTCTTAACACACCACCCATGTTAAGTAATGTGCAGGATTATTTTGAGCATTGAATTATTATGAAAAGTGCATTATAGACTCAGTAGGAAAATAATCAGCACTATAAACCTGTGTTTAGGCTTAAAATGGCCTTTATTTTATATGATTTTTTTAATATTTAGCAGAATAATAATATTGAAATTTTAGTGAAACTTTTTAAGTTGCATGTGTATTCATTTCTGTATATTTATTTCCAAACATTAATGAAACATGATATAAAATCATGTTTATAAACACATTCAAAATGTTTCTGTATGTCATTTAACTATGATACTGATTAAGATGGTCAATATTTTCTTCAAGGTCATGCATAACACAACAAAAAAAGTATTATTTCCCCTCTATATGACTCTCTTCTTTCTCTCTGTGTCTCCTTCCTGTCCCATCTCCTTTGCCATATATTATATATACATAGTTATTCGAGGTAGAAGGATGAACAGTTTGGTTTATCTGTTACACAAAATTTTCTTTTCTCTAAATGAATTCACATTTTCTAACCACTAAAAGTAAATTATTTTTGCATATGCATAAAAGAGAATAAAATTCAAAGTAATAGCAACAAAAAGAATGCCTTTTGCATGCAAGTATATTCATTTGCTTTTAGAAATCAAAAGTTTTCTAACATTCTGGCCCCCAAAAGGAAATTGATAAACAGAGTATATATTTTTTCCTTTGCTTTTGCATTACTTTGTAGTTTAAGACATTCTGATCTGTTTTCTGAAAATTTCCAATAAAGTTAAATTTCTTATTTCTAGTTCAATATATGCTAGTGTAATTTTTACAGGATCTCAGAATGAATCCCTTTCTTTCTGTTTTTAAAGATTATTCTGCTTATTTTCCAAATAAAAATAATTGACATCAGTTTTTTTTCTTTTCTTTTTCTTTTCTTTCTTCCTGGTAAACATGGAAATTAATACAATTCTTAACCCTTGATCTCTCGCCCTTAACTTCCTCCCAAGTTATCTTCCAGTTCAACATGTAAGTCAGACATACAAGTAAGGGAGACAGAATGAATGCATGGAAGAAAGCAGTTTTCCTAGTGAGGAGCAGGCATGTGAGGGCCTTCAGAACTTCCTTCCCCACCCTTGTGCTTTTTGATGATTGGGATAGCATGGGTAGTGGAAACAGATGTTATCAGCTCTGCAGTTTTTGGCTCAGGATAAAGGGAGCAAAGGCTAACGGAGTCATGCTGTTTAGCAAACTGTAATGCACCCTTCATCTTTCCAAAATATATCTGGGTAAAAAAGTAAATTGCCAGGCTTGATGGTGCTGTGGATGTTGTACTTCCCCTGGTTAGGAAACATAGAGAGTGGAGAGTAGAAAACCAACTAAATTATCAGTTTATTAGCAGAGTCAGGTATCTCTACTATGTCCTGCAGCTGCTTTTTAAATGCCATTTCTGTGAATCATACAGAACCCTTGCATCTCCAAAGGGCCTTTGGATGCTATTGCTGCCTTTCATGATAATTGGAGGAGTTTTTTTTTTTTTTTTTTAAATCAGCACAAGGAGGAGGAAAATACACATTCCTTTTTTTTTATTTTTGTCTTTGATTATTGCTGTATCCTTGAATGAATCATGTCTAACTTCTAAGTCTCAGTTTCTCCATTCCCTCGACCAGTATATAATTGTGCTATATGACTCATGCCACTTATCTCATATAAGTGTGATCTGAATGTTTGTGTATTACTTTACAATGGAGAATGCCTAATTAATTTTGGTTCCTCTGTGGCTGATAAGACTTCCCGTTAAATATATAATAGACATGATTGGTCGATAGCTGTCATAAGTTATATCAGTAACCTGGTAATGATAGCAATTAAAAGTTATTTGGTTTTGAAAATGTTTCCAAACAAGCCCAACAGAGACAATATGACTCCAGGGTCTGATCTGTTGGAAGAGAGACAATGTCCCTCAGGACACCCACTCTGACATCACTCCTCTCTGTACCCTCGGTTCACCAAGCCACATATATATCAGAATCAGAAGAACTGAAGGCATCGTTTTATTTATGAGCCTTTGCTTCAGCTCTTGGGCTCCATCTGCTGCAGTGCATCAAGAGTTAATAAGCTGTAGTCTTTGTTGCTATCACATACTACCTAAGAGGGAGAGAGATGGTTTTCTGTGGATCTTTTGCTGTCTACTCTGAAAAAGCCCCCATATAAAGCACAAAAATCTGATAACTTCTGTTAAAAATATATATATATTTTTTTAATCTTTGACCTTCCAGCATATGTGTACAAAAAAAAAAGGTAAGAACAATAAATGTTGCATTATGAAGATGGGAGGTCAGGGTGACTGAGGCCTGGGGGTTCAGAGAAGTCTTCACAAAAGTGACCAGAGCTAAGCTAGCTCTGAACAAACGGCCAGATTTGGACCTGAGGTAGCTGGCTGCCTTCTCTTGGGATAAAATAAGCTGAAAGGCTTATCTATATGCCGTTGGTGAGGGTTGTTGTTGTTGCTGTCATTTTACTTGGTTATGTTTTGAGTTGTGAGCAAAAACGCTCAAAAAATCTGACTCCATTTCCCCAGCGTCCTGACACCTTATTGGCTTACAAGCTGCAATTTCACACGTTGGGGCTTGCCACTCCTGGCTTAGATAAAGCAGTAGGGAGAGACACATCTGGAACAAAGTTAAGGTGGCAAGAATATCAGTGTTTTATTTGAGAAAAAAACTGGAGAAGACCATTAACAACAAAGAGGATTTTCTGGTTAGTGAAGTTTACAATGGTACTTGAAAAGGGGTTGGTTTCTTAGAATGTTTAAGCATCAGAAAAATTTTGTCTGCCTCAATGAAAATGTGCTCATATTTAATTCTTTGCTACAGTTTCAAGTTTGGCAAAACTTAAGGGAAGCAACACAGAGTCTAAACGTGAAAGTGCATTCATTCATCCCTGCTGCACTGCCCGGGAAAGTACCATCCATGCACTGGTCCTAACAAATGGCTTCGTGGTCCTGATTGCCTGGAATGTGATTCTTAGGTGCTTCAGGACAGACTCATCTGCCATTCTTTTTCCTTATCTGTTTTTTTCTTTCTCTCTCTTTTTTTTTAATGGCTTTAAAAATGATGTCGTTCTGTGAATTAGAATCAAGAAATAATTTCAATATTACTTAATTACACAGATCATCAAGATCTTGGACAAATGTCAAGGATCTTTGTAATGAGACAACGTTATCAGAGAAACAATAATATTCTTAGTAGTAGACAGTTTTCAAATAATTTCATTCATTACATTTCCTTAAAGTAAAATGGTGTAAAATATCAAGTCACATTGTGCCAATTTAGATTGTGACTTTCTCAGACTGAAGAAATTAATAGACAAAGCTCAACTTGGGTTAAAATTAGTTTCCAAGGAAAGTATTTGAGTTCACTTAGAGTATGTATTTAAAAATTTATTGTATTTTACAATTATTATTCATGAGAAAGCTTAAGCAACTCACTAATAAAACTAATGGCATGCCACAAGATGCAATTAAAATTGCTTAGGTAAAATAAGATTACCATTAGAACTTCCTTTGGAGGAATAGTAAGTGTGCAATTGTGAAAGTGGTTGTTGAGTATGTGAAAAATTTAATTTGGCTAATTAGTGACCAGGGTTTGATAGGCAATTACTTTGGTTATGGGAGTCCTGTGGATTCTATATCACCCTTTTTAAAAGGAAAATAATGTGGTATAAGGACTATAAAGAGAAAGTTCATTCAGAAAGCAAAAAAAAAAAAAAGGGAAAATATATCATTTTTTCTTTGATCATGTGTTCCATTTGAGATTTCTTATTCCACTGAATGCTGGAAGCAATAAGCCCCTCTAGCCAACCTCTCACCTCTCACATTTTCTATTCAAAGCCTGTCAAGGCAGATGGCCAGCCATAAATGCTACATTTATTGAATTGTGAACCTTAGTACTTTATCTGAAATATGCAAGTATTAATCAAAGTGCCAAGATAAAAAGAAAAAAATAAATAAAAGTTCAAATTGCAAGAGTTGGAGTAAACTACTCATTGGGACATAATCACTCATGTGTATTGAAGTGGAGTTTGCTGAATACATGGAAGGGGGTTTTATGAAAGAACTCAACCAGTAATGGGAAACAATTATGGTAGTAGCAAAAAAAAAAAAAAAAAAATTGGCAACACCACCAACAAAACAAAACTCAGAATTTTCCATCATGTTTCCATGAGCCTATGACCGCTTTCTGGCTCCACTTTTTAAGGAGCCGAAGCTGCTCTTTCCCAGCTTCACCTTCTTCCCAGTGAATTGGTAGCATGCTGGCAAAAAGACCAGAATTCTCTTATCTGCTCAAGGGCTCCCCAGTAGAACAGGGTGTTCAGAGAATATCCAGGCATGGGAAAGAACCATAGTATCTGAAAGAAGGATACTATTATATAACACTGGAAACTCAGCACACTTTGAGAACACAATGAAAGAGAATTACTTCCCTAAAGCAAGCTATAGAACCAATATAGAGCAAAGGTCTTGCAGAATATTGAAAATACAGAAAAGTGTTGAATATGTAATTCCTTATGAAGTATCATTAAGCAGGGAATTCCAAAACAGGTAAAGTTTGCAGTAGTATTTGTCTGTTTACCATCACCATCCAGAGAATTTGTCAATTGTTATGAGCGTCCAAGAACATGCAGATGCTTTGAGTGGCGGTCCTGAAGGGTTCTTTTAAATTCTGAAGAGAAACACTTGGGAGGAGTGCTTTCCATTTTTTAGAAAAACAATTTATTTCAATAGGGGACAGATACTCCAATTGAAATGTGTACAGTATTGAGTTACTTCCTCTGATGGGTAGCATTCTCAAAAGCCATCAAACACTGAAGGCAAAGGATATATTTTTTTTAAAAAAAGCATTTATGTTCACGCTCTCCATTTGCATTTAAAAACTGGTTTCTATCATGCAGCCATAGAGCTCGTTGGGGACCTGCCTTTACACTTACCCAGCATAAGGACACAGAAATAAAATCCTTTGCACTCCACAAAGTTTCATATATTTGGCCACATGTTTGACTGTGAAACACAAAAATTGCACTAAAGAAGAAAACATTTTTTTTTTCCTTTTGTGGAGAATTTGTTCCAACTTGTCTCAACACATCTGTATGTATTGTAGATGAATGCAGCTTCTTTCATGAAATCCCATAAGGTGTTTCTGCAATGAGAAACACTCATTTAACAAGTGCACTCTGCCATGCAGGCGGGACCTGCCAGGAGCAACAGCATGCCTGGAACGGAAATGTTGTTTAATGAATATTTATTGATTATGAATATTCATTAAATTAACATCTTTATGGCCGGCCCCAGGCTTTGTAACTTGTGTGGCAGTAAAGTGTTAAGTAAAGTTTTCAAGCCTGTCTTGAAGCCCTTTGAGGTTCAGATAACTCTAAAAATTACTAAGAGCGAGTTTTCTTTGGGGACAGTGACGACTGAAATATTCTAACGTGGTATCGTTTGGCATCAAAACAGTTGTTTTTTGGATCTTGGTCTGAAGGGCCCTGACCTTGCATCTCAGATTTTTTGGTACCATCCCCATAACAGAGTGCTTTAGTCATTAGCTTTCTGGTTTTCTGTTTTTTTAATTTTTTTCATCCTCTTACTTACTTCATTAATCCTGGGCATCGTCCATTTGGCATGGATTACTGAACAGGTTTGTTTCTCCAGGTCTCTTGCAGGATAGGTTTGCCCTTTTTCAACCCACTTAGGAGAACAAAATCTTCCTAAATCACATTTTTGGTCATGTAATTCACCTATTTAAAATTCATCAAAGAGTTTTCATTGCCTTTAGCATCAAACTCAACGTCCTCATGCAAGATTAGGATCCTGCTATCTTCCTAGCTTTATTCTCACCAGTCCCTACTTATTTTAGGTGCCAGCCATAGTGAAAAATTCTCACACCAATACTTGCCTCTAGGCCTTGGAACATGTTTTACTTTTGGCCCAGGAATCTGCTCCCGTCACCCTAAATCTTTAATCTGGCTTAACTCCTACACTCATCTTTTCGATATTAACTTATGCCTCATTTCCCTTGGAAACTCTTTTTGGATCTCTAAAGACTGGCATGGATGGTCCTTCTTTGTGCTTTCCCATCATCCAGATTTACTGCTATTTTAGGACATACCACACTGCACTGAAATTCCCTCTTTAGCCTTCTCTACAGACTCCACAGTCTCCTTGACAATTGGGACTACATCTTATATTTATTATATAATAAAATGCCAGCACCAAGATCAATTCCTGAATATATGATAGTTTTTAATATATGGGTATAGATGTGAAAATGAGTTAATCACCATGTTTGATTCTGCCAGAAACCTTCTCTGAGGGTCTTGTACAACCTGAAGTAGTGTCAGGCAGTTCTGATCGACTGCCGGGAATATTGGTTAAAAAAAAATAATGAGCGTGGATTTCTCATCTGAGCATTTGGGGAAATAGGGGATTTTGGAAGTTTCCTTATATTCATTGTAAGACAAACTCAAACCAAACTTCACATATGAGCCTGTGTTCCAGCTCAAGCACAAACCCAGATCTGTTCAACAGCATATAAGTCTCTGATGACCAGTAATCCAAAACACCTGATGAGAGTTGAAAGCGAGGTGTCATTAAAAGAGATTGCATGCAGGATAAACTGGAAGGGATATGGTGGACCTCAGCTGGAAAAAAAAATTGAAATGACTAAAATTTGAGTCCTCTACTAACAGGGCTTCTGTGTGTCTCCTATTTGTCTCTGCTGTATTTCTGCTGAAGACTTCTCCACTCTTCTCCTTCTGCAAGTTTGTCCTGTTTCTCAGACCACTTGGCAGGTGCCTCAGTTTATATCAGCCCATTCAAAACAGTAGCCCAGATGGAGCTATATTTCCTTCTGTTCAGTTTCTAAGGAAAATGTAATTTTCTTAACTTGGAGACAAGTAAAAACATTATTAGGAGGTTACTTCAGAAGATAAAGAAAGTCCCCTTCCCCACTTTGGAAGTTCATTTTAAGTTGAAAAAATCAACCCCCAAAATGTTATTCATAAGAATAATGTTCCCTACTTTGGTAATAGATAAATCATCTATACCTTTTCCTCCAAGAATAGTATCATTAATGCAAAGACATCTTTTCTTTGTTTCACTTGCAAAAATCTCTGTCTCAATTCTAATAATATTTCACTTGTCATTACACAACTAGAAAAAATACCATTAGCTTTTCTTGTTATTAGTGCTTTAACAATACTGTGAGGTGTAGTAGTCAGGTTACTTCAGGGAAACAGAGGCAGAAAGATATCTATCTATCATCTATTTACAAAGGGAATTATTATAAGGTATTGGCCTACACAATTATGAAGACTGAGAGGTTCCATGATCTTCCATCTGCAAACTGAAGTTGCAAAAAGACACTGGTGTAGTTCGAAGACTTAAAAACCAGGAAGTCCATGAAGTGGATTCCTGTCTGGTTCTGAATTCCTGAGAACAAAGAGTGCCAATGACAGCAAAAGATGAACCTTCCAGCTGAACCAGAGACAATTCAACATTCCCCTGTATTTTTGTTCTATTCAACCTTTAGTGAATTGGGTCATTCCCACACACAATGGTGGGACCACCTGCCTTGCTCAGTCTACAAACTCCAATGCTAATCTCCTCCAGAAACACCTGCACTGAAATACCCAGAAATAATGCCAAATGAGATAACTGGACATTCTCTGGTCAAATAGAGTTGACACATAAATTTAACCATCATATGACATGATCTCAAATCTGGTGTTTAGGCCTAATTCAATGTTTATCCCTTTCTTTCATTAGGATTATGGACATCTCTTTCTGGATCTGCTCAAGTATTTCCATTAGGTATAATATGCCCATTGACATCATCAAAATTCACGTGCACTTAGTCCTATTTGGTTCTCTGGTTGTATTTGCTCATTTTTTCGATGTGGTTGATTTCTCAGGCATTTTGTTCCCTCTCCTTTACCCAGTGGTTTGAAGGTAGAAAAACATTTCTAATGTTACTGGCAAAATATGACTCCAAAATTATTAGCTGCCACACATCAAACCTTCAGTCTCTGTGTCCCATGTCCTGTGTCATAACTTCACCACAGCTGCAACCAATCTGTAACAGAAGGTTTTGGGGGTAAGAAAAACAAAAAAGAAATATATCCATTTTTAGAAAAGATCATTCTATCTTCAGCCTAGATTTTCTTTCTGCAACTGAGCTTTTAGTTGCACCAGGATCATTGCTATTTCTATGCAGGATTCATCCATCATCTTGAGGGCCTGCCTATGAGCTGCAGTGGAACGTCCTGTTAATCTGCCTGGAGCTAGATGCTCCACTGTGCTCACCATCTTGCATTCTCCTTCATTAATTCTTTGGTTTCCCATCTCCCTGCACAAGGCAAAAGAAAAAAAAAATAATGCCTTTGTGTACAGACTTTCTGCATTAGTTTCAATAGAATTAAACCATTGTGCTGTTACTGAACCAAAGACTGCAAATGTAAGAACTCCCTTACACACTACATGAGAGACATCAATCCTTTATGCTCATGTCAGAATACTTCTGCCTCAGACTCCCTTGGGCAAGTCTGACCCCATTTGCAGTTGTTTCTCGTTTCCCTGTGGAGATGGGCCTCGCTGTTTAATGTTTAACAAATGCTCTACAACACAGGGGTCCAGCTGCAACATTTTCCCTAATCAGAATGATGTCACAGCCTTGCTCCCAAAGCTGCATTCCCTTTAGGGAATGGTCTCCTTCTGCTGGCTGTGCTTCTGCTAAAACCAGGCATCCTCATAGATCAGGGGCCTGAGTACCTGAATCTCTAGGCACTGTGCTACTTACAGGGCTTTCATGAGGTAAATAAGTAGACATAGCCTTGGTAGGGCTAGAGTGGAGAACCAGGACCAGAGGGTAAATGTTATACAGATGCAGCTTTAAATTCAACAAAGGAAAACACTGAGTAATAAGTCAGTTATGTCTAACCATAGAATGGGCCTTGTGGGTTCCTCTTCCCTATGAATGACCAAGAAAGAAGATGGGTGAACAATCATCAGAGATGAGAAGAAGGGATTACTGCAAAGGTGATCAAATTGGGCTGGACTTCTAAGTCTCCTTGCAGTTTTAGGATTTTAATAATCTTAGGCTGTTCTTCCTCCTTCCTTCCCTACTTCCACTCTTCCTCCCTTCTGCCCTTTCTCAGTTTTTTTTAAGTGAATTTAATGGGAATTAAATTATTCCCTAAGATGTATACTTCCTTTTAGGACCAGCAGAAAAAGGAATGGTGGTCTCTTATTTTGTTTTTCTTTTCTCCTTTCTTTCTAAAGAAATCAGAATGAGCTTATCAAGCGAATGATCCCATTCTCAGACTATTCCACTTTCAAGATCTTTATGTATTTTCACTACACATAGCCAGTGGAAGAAAGCACATCTGACTTTGAACTCCAGGACTGTCAAACATCTTCCATATTACTAGGGGTGAGGTTTTGACGTCAGCTTTCACCACCTCATCACAGTTGAAAGGGTGAGCTGTTACCTTTAGGATATCTCATGGCTAGGAAACACTTGTCTGCAAGTATAGCCATGATTTTCCTCATAAAAATTCAGATTAGTAGATGATCTTTTAAGCTTTCCATTACAGAGCTCCCACAAAACCTGCTTACTGAAGAGCTCCTATTTTAGAAGTTGGCTTTCCACCAAATTGGTGGAAATTCAAAAAAAAAAAAAATATATATATATATATAAATATATATACTCTGATTTCTGTCTTTTCTGCTAATGTGTTTTGCTTTTCCCTGCTCAGACTCCACATCTTAATTCAGGCCACTTAACTCAGATCAGAATGCTTACTTTTGACTTCCCCAGGATGACAGGCTCATCCCCCAGCAAATGAAAGTTGATCCTTTTGTGCCAAGACATCTGGGTAATTGCTCGGAGAGGAAATCTATGACCTTGGGGGTAACACTTTATTTGTAGGATAGCGGAACGGTAGTGATCAAGCAGTGTGGAGTAAAGATCCTTTGGTATTTATCTTTGTGTTTTTTCCCGGAAAAAGAGTAAATATGTTTTATTTGCCAAACATGCTATGTTGATCTGTAGAACAAAAACAACTTTGAAGAACCAGTCCTTTGAACTGCATTTTGCCAGGTTGGATTGTGTACAGCAGAGTGATAGATAGCCCCCTCTTGTCTATATTTCAAAACTTCAAGCCCCAAATTAACATGCATCCAACAACTTTGTTGCCTATATTTTAGAGATCCTCTTATTAGATTAAATTGCTTTTCAGTTACTGTGATATATCGATCTTTTCTTTGGGGGAAAAAACACAGCTGGTGATCTATATCTTCTCATTTCTATGTCATATCTCTGTTGGGAGCCTCACAGCCATCTTGTCCTGAACAGATCTGAAACGGAGCTCATGACCTTGCCTAATTGTTCAATTTTCCAGACTTCTTCATCCCAGTAAATGGCCCTTCTTATACCTTTATATTCTTCCAAAGTACCCTAAGCTTTTAGACATAACATTTAAGTTAAATTTAATCATATATGTATATATATATATATTATATCTAATCATATGCATATATGATTATTTGTTAATGCTCATCTCCCTAGTAGGTTATCTACTTATGAGGTAGATACCTGGAACACAGTAGGATCTCGTGATGGTTTGGATCTCTAATATCCCATAACATTCAGGTATTGAAGGATTTGTCCCCAGCTGGTGGTGCTATGGGGAGGTAGTGGAAACTTCAGGGGGTGGGGCCTAGTGGAAGGAAATTAGGCTATTAGGGGTGTGCCTTGAAGCGTATCTTGAGACCCCAACTTCTCTCTGTCCCTACTTCTTGGCCACCATAAGGTGAGCAGCTTTAGCTTCACCATGGGATCCCTGCCATGGTGTTCTGCCTCACCACAGGTCCAGAGTAAAAGCACCAAGTCACCATGGACTGAACCTCTGAGAGTGAATCAAAATAAATCTCTTTTCCTTATAAGTTAGTTATCTCAGGTATTTTGTTATACTAACAGAAAGTCAACTAACACAGTTGTCAATAAAAGTTTGCTGAATTAATAGTATAAATAGGAGGTAGTTCTGTGATTTATTAATTATTTCAAAATATCTGTTGTTTTTATTTATGGGGTACAATATAATGTTTCAATACATGTATGTATTGTGTAATTTTCAAATTAGGCTATGTAACATATCTATCACTCATGCATTTATTATTTCTTCATAGCAAGACCATTCACAAACCTCTCTTCTGAGTAGAATTATACATTATTATTAGAAACAATGCAATAGAATAATAGAATTTATTTCTCCTATATACTTATAAATTTGTACCCATATTAAGTGCTTATTGGTTAAGAGTCATCTGTAACTCATCCACTATTAGATATGTTGACCTGTGTAATGTATCAAATAACACACCAGTTGCTAACAAGTCTTTAATGGGGTGATTCATTCCAAGTACTACAATGTTTCTTTAAAAAAAATAATCATGAGGTCACAATTCTCATAACTCCCGTGTGTGTTGTCCTACAAAAGAGTCAATATCCTTAGTGCAATGTGATGATTTTTTTATGTAACTTGAAAAGATATTCCAGTTTTATCCTCCATAGTTGTGAACATAGAATCATTTGGGTTTTGTTTCTAAACCCCTGCAAGGTGAACTCAAATTAAAACTCAATTCTCGTTTGACTCTCACAAGTGCTTAATTGACACTATGAAATCTATGATTATTGCAATCTCAAGAAATTATTGATAATTATTGATTTTGTATGACAAATACTCGAATGTAGAGAATTTTCTTTTGGTTTATGTTATCACACAGGTGAGATGAATTCTGAAGTTTGAGACACAATGGTATAGCTCAAACTATGTGTTGATTGACCATGTCAATTTAATACATTTATCAGAGTAGAGTTCATGAATATACTTAAGGTGACATGCAGAAGACTTGGGCTAAAGGTCATGAGGTTCCTCTGACCATATGGATTAAGCAGAATTTACTGGAGTGCAAATCATAAAAGACCTAATCATACATCAAAACCTGAGTTAACATAACCATTTCTAATTAGAATAAAAAGAAATGTGGATAAATATTTTGTGTGTTCACTATTCTTTTACCCTGTGTTATGGAATAGAGTCTGATTATTGAATAAAGTAGGTGGGCATTGTAATAACAGCCCTTCAAAGTAGTCTATTCCTACTTCCTCCCTGTTCATCACTCTAATTACTTTGCTTAAATGACAGTCTTGAACTTAGATTGCCTAAGAACACTATCTGACAAAGAACTAGTATTAAATATGTACTCAACAGTCAAATAAAGCAATAAAAAAAAACCAGACAAACCCTTGTGGATTGCCTATGGATACTATTAGTGTATATGTTTATGTCAGACCTGGTCATCAGGTTGGGGTTGGAGTTATAGCAATGGGAAGTGATCCAAAGGCTTCTGTGTGGGGGTGTGAAGCACCCCTAAATCTTTCAGTCTCTCTGATTTTTCCCAAATGCCCCCAATTGCACAAGCAGACTAAGATTTGACAGTCGAGGTGAACTGGCACATCTATAAAATTATTTGTTCTAGCAGCTGTTGCTCAGTCTTCTCAGGGTGTGCAAAATTGTAATGAGAGTCATATGGTAACCATGGTTATGTTTTATTTTGTTTCTGTCTGTGGTGTAGCAACTGGGGAAGTAAATTTCTCTTATTTACTAAGTAGGTTTCCTAGGTCCTTAAAAATTATCCTGGAAACACCACATTTCCTGCTCTCCTTTATATCTTTATGCCCCATTAAAGTGGCAGCTCCTTTGAGCCTCAGTCACAACTTTCTACTACTCAGAAATTACAAGCAAGAACTTGACTACCATTTGTGCCACTGAGGGCCACAGGAGAGAGGCAATTTTCAACAAAGGATAGCAGGGAACCATTTCATCAGTTCATCTCTAAAGACCCATGTTTTGTTTTGTTTTTTAAATGAATTCAGCTCTATTTTCAATTCTGATTAAGATTTATTTTAATTCCAGGAGGTAATTATCTATGGGGATCAATAGGAATTTGAGGTAAAAGGGAATGAATGACCAAGTCATCCTAGAAGAATCCCTTCTCTTCCCATTCACACTCACCGGGTCTGGTTTAGACCCCTTTAGCGTGGCTTATGGTGTCAAGTGATCTGGCTTTTGTCTCTTTAGCCTCATCATGAGATGTGATGCTGCTTGTCATACACTAACGCCATTAGCCTTGTGTTCCTGGTCTCTTGCCAGATGCCTTTACTTTCTTCCATCTGTTTTCTCTTTAGAACTGCTTTTCCCCACCCCCACTCAAATCTTAAGAGCTGCCTCTTCGAAGAAGCTTTCTGAGCTTGCCCACACTATGGTTGTGCCTCATGACTTGCTCTCACAGCCCTCTCCAATCAGCAAACTCACCCAGAGCTCATCTTCGCCAACATATTCCAGGAATTGGTCAAGTCCTGGCATTAGACTGTGTCTCTCTTTCCACTTTTTGTTCTTCTTGGTCCTCCTTGGTTTCAATTTCAGAGGCGCTTTCCCATATAGTGAAAAAAGTAGCATTAAAGTCCCAACATGTAATAAAAAAGAAAACCAACTTTTAAAACTATTTTTGGATTGCTAGTTGTTCTGTGGCTTGGGATTCAAGCAGCAGGAGTACTCGTCTCAAGAAGGTAGGTAAAAGAAGGCTTCCATTAAAATTCAATATTGGACAGTCATAGTGTCTTGGAGATTCAGAAATTTGGGTACACTAAACAAAGAAGAAAGAGTATATTGGAGCCACGCCAATTGTGGCAGAAGCCATGGTATCTTTGCTGGTCAACCATGGAGGGAGGAAGAACACAGAGAAACACAATAGACAGATTTGGTACTAAAAAACCTGAGATCAAAAAATGAGACTGAACTTAATGATCCAGAAGCTACACCATCAACTGGGTACTTCAAAATTGCTTTTTATTTCAACTAAGTTGAGGTGGGCCATCTTGAGGTGACCATATTGCAGCTGCTGCTCTGGAGCCAGGAGATCAAAGCAAACACTGCTACACTATCCCAGGCAGTGTTCCCTGTGGCCTATGATATATCTAAATAAAAAAGAGAATAAAAAAGAGAAGATCGTACCCAGGGTTTTTAAGTTGGGAAAAGTGAAGTGGAGCCCAACTCACTTCTCCTCTGTCTGGTGACTCAAATGACCAGCTGAAGTGGGTAGGGAAACTGGTCACTGTGTATGTGAATACCTTAGGGACTAAGTCTGGGAAGGCTGCGTTCTTGGGCAGTAGAATGTGTAGAGGGTTGTTTCTTCTACTTGCAACAGAGATCAGCAACTTCCAAGCCCTAGGGGTATGTTGATGTAATATCTCCAGAACAGACACCATCCAACAAAGCCCCTGAGCCCCTGAGAAGACTTAATTCTGAGCCACCAGAATTCTTCTCATAGAACTCTGTAGCGCTTCTCTGCTGGGAAAGCACCGATCTAGTCTGTGCAGACAAAACTTCATCCTACCTTCTTCATCCTACCTCATACTGTTGAGAAGGAAAGTTGAGACTTATTTCAGACTTAGGCCACTCTAACTGGAAGCTCTGTACACAACACAAAAAGAGGAAAGGGTTAATAATCCCCAACTTCCCTCCCCCAACCCCACCACTCCCCAGCTCAAGAAGAAATGGAAAGAAAAACAGTTGGGCATAGAAAGCTACCATCCATTCTTGTAGATTGCTTTGACTACCTTAGTGAAGGCAATTCCTTTATTTTTCATTAAGAATCTTTTTCTTTTTATAATAATAATAATAATAATTATTATTATTATTATTATTATTTGGTATACATGTGTTTATGTGTTCTTCCTGTGCTGATTGCTCAATGGACATATATACAGATAAATATTTGTTTCTTTATTTTTTTTTTATCATTTCCAGCATTTTTTTAATGTATTATTTTTTCTTGCCTTGTCTTTTGAGGGTTAGGGGGTTTGGTTTGTATATTTGCTTTGCTTTTGTTCTGTTTTTATTTGTTTGTCTCTCTTGTTTCTCTTTCCTTCTTTTTTGTCCTCCCACTAACAGCCAAATTCTCTTATTCTCTATTTTTTTCTCCCATTACCTTGTTTATCCTATTTATTTCCGTCTTCTTTGTAACCTTCAACTGCTACATCTTTTCTGCATTCTCTCTGTTCACTTTTTGAAATTGTAAACTGTTTTCTATCTTCCTATCACATTTTCTTTTCTCTCAATTAACTCTATTTTAATCATCTTTTGGAATTAATTGTTTTACGCCCCTATCATTCATGCTTGTTGCAATTGCTACTGCTATGGATGACATAGTGTACAATTATTGTTTGCCTTAATACCAGATCTATTTTATTGTTACTTTTTGTTTGTGCTGTTGGCAATTGCTGATGCCACCATTTCTGATT
This sequence comes from Spermophilus citellus, assembly GCF_964194105.1. NCBI lineage: Eukaryota > Metazoa > Chordata > Mammalia > Rodentia > Sciuridae > Spermophilus > Spermophilus citellus. The sequence goes on along the minus strand of NC_138191.1, from coordinate 69,321,708 downwards.
TCTGTGGTGATTTACATTGTAGACATCACAGTAAGAACTATGTATTTATTTTACACTTGATCTTAGCCAAAAGGCCAAGAAACAATATGTATTTATTTTATTGCTGTATATGTTTGCATTAGTTGTCACTATTGTTTGTCTCCCCCTATTCTGTAAGGTGCTGGGAACCTACAGGAACACAAGTTCAGAAAGTAGAGACTATTACAGAACTAAACTCAGCCAAAAGACAGCACACCTGTTGAACACACAAATTAATACACCCAATCTTCAGCTATACTTTAGTAAAAAGAATAGAAGATACAAACCCCAAACTAATTACCAGGACCAAAGTAGAAACAGGTAGGAGGTGGGCCCTCAGGTGCCACTCACAGACATCCACTGCTAGTGTAAAAAAAAAAAAAAAAAGAAATTAACCTAAACGCTATGGACATGACATGAGGTGCTCTCAATCTTGATGAGTCTAGGACACTTTGGCAAATGAAGACTGTGCCCTAAACAGTCCCACACATAAGAGTAGCAGGAGAAATCAAATCCCTTCCATCAGATGCATAACACCCTATATAGAAATACAAGAAATAAGAAAAATGTATCACAATACTTTCTCAGGTTCACCATTCACCAGCAACTGCCTCCAAAAATATTGAATTAAATGAAATATCAGACAAAGAATTCAAAAGAATGATTATGAAAATAATAGTTTCCAAAAGAACACATAAAAACAACTGAATTAATTAAGGAAGTTGATACAGGATATGAATAAGAAATTTGATTAGGACATAGAAATATTGAAAAAGAACAAAACAGAAATCTTGAAAATGAATGTCACAATAAATCAAATAAAATGTTCATTTGAAAGTCTCTGAAAAAGTTTACCACAATGAAGACAGAATCTCAGAGCTAGAAGACAAGTGGCCATCCTTGAACATTAAGACACCACTAAAGAAAAGTAAAGAAGTACCCATGATCAAAATATACAGAAACTCTGTGACAACCTTAACAGAAAAAATTTAAGAATTACTGAAATTGAGAAAGGGGGTGAGTACAGGGTAATGGAATAGATAAGTTCTTCAGGGAAGTAACAGAAAATTTCCAAACCTTGATAATTAGACAGATTATCAAAAAAGAACCTCTCCAGGATGCATTAAAATTAAAATTACTGGAATAGAGAACAAGGATTTTAAAAGCCTCAAGAGGAAAAACAGGAGGTCACATTTAGAGTCAAGATAATCAGAATTATTTTGGATTCCTCAACACAAACTAAAAGTCAGGAAGACTTGGAATGATGTGTTCCAAATCCTGAAAGAAAATAACAGTTAATCAGGATTGCCATGTACAGCAAAGCTATCCTTAAAAATAGATGAGAAAATAAAAACCTTCCAGATCAGAAAATAAAAGAACTATGATTGCTAACCTAGCACTCCAGAACTTACTTGAAGAAATACTTCACATGGAAGAAATAACAAACAAACTGCAGTGTTCCCAAATAAACAAATCTCATTTGAAGAATAGACAAAGCAAATTATAAACAAAATCAAAGTAAACATTATAAAGAAATCAAAATGATAGGAATTAATAAACATCTTTCTATAATAGCATTGAATGTAAATGGTCTCAACTCTCCAATTTAAAGATATAAACTGGCAGAATGGATTAAAAAAAGACCCAACTATGTGCTGTTTGAAAGAGACTCATTTTGTATACAAAGAAAATCATGGGATAAAGTGAAAAAATGGAAATTGTGGTGCCACATAAAGCCCCCAAACAAGCAGGCATAGCTACTCTTGTCTGACAAAGCAGACTTCAAAACAACATAAATCAGAAGAGACAAAGAAGGTCATTTTATACTGATAAAGGGGAAAAAATCAAACCAAAAGATATAAAAATAATAAATATTTATGACCCAAACATGAGTGCAGCTAATTACATAAAAGAGGCACTACTTAAATTGAAGCCCCAGATAGAACCTGGCACAATAATACTGGGTGATTTCAACACACCACTCTCATCAATACATAGGTCATTCATACAAACTTAGCAAAGATTCTTTGGATTTAAAAAATATTATAAATCAAATGGACTTAGCAGAAATCTATAGAATATTTCATCCAACAGCCAAATATACTTTCTTCTCAGTGCTCATGGAACCTTTTCCAAAACAGCAATATTTTAGGCCACAAAGCAACTCTTATAAAAAAATTGAAATAATTCCTTGCATTTACTGAGTAATAATGAAATAAAATTAGAAATTGACACCAAAAAATTACAGAAACACATGGAAATTGAAGGATATACTTTTGAATGATGAATGGGTGATAAAAGAAACCAAGAGAGAAAGTTAAAAAATTCTTAGTAGCAAATTAGTATATTGATACAACATACCAGAACCTCTGGTACTGGCAGTTCTAAGAGGAAAGTTTAAATCTATTAGTGCATACATAAGAAAATCAGAAATATTACAAATAAACAACATAATGATGCATTTCAAATCCCTTGAAAAAAAATAGCAAAGCAATTCCAAAGCCAGTAGAAGGAAGGCAATGATTAAGATCAGAGCCGAAATCAATAAATTTGAGAATAAAAAACAATAACAACAATACAAAGGATCAATGAAAAAGAAGTTTGTTCATTGAAAAGATAGAAAAGATTGATAAGATGTGGCCAATCTAAGAAGACAGGAGCCTCAAGTTAGTAAAATTATAAATGAAAAAGGAGAAATTATTGCAAACATCAGAGAAATCCAGTAGATCATTAGGGAATATTTTGAAAATTTATACTTCCATAAATTTGAAAACCTAGAAGAAATAAATACATCTCTGAGAAATATAATCTGCCAGTAAGAACAAACAAACAAAACCTTCCAAAAAGGAATTCCCATTCCCAGATGAATTCTCTGCTAAATTCTACCAGACCTTTGAAGAAGAACTAGTGCCAATATTCCTCAAATTATTGCATGATATAGAAAGGAATGAAGTATTTCCAAATTCATTCTATGAAACCTGTATCACACTCATACCCAAACCAGATAAGGATACCCCAAGAAAAGAAAACTATAGACTGATATTCCTGATGAATGTAGATGAATAATAAAATATTAGCAAATCATGTTCAATAACACACTAAGAAGATTGTACATCATGACCAAATTTGTTTTATTCCAGAAATTCAAGGATGGTTAATATATACAAATCAATCAATTTAAATCATCACATAAATAAAATTAGGACAAGAATCAATAGTCACATCAGTATATGCAGAGAAAACATTTGACGAAATTTAGCATCTATTCATGTACAAACACTGAAGAAATTAAGGATAGAGGAATCTACCTCATCATAAAGCCTCTATGTAAAAAACTCAAAGCCAACATCATAGTAAATGGGGAAGAACTGAAGGCATTTGTTTAAAATCAGTAACAGGACAGGAGTTCATTCTCACCACTCTTATTTAATATAGTACAACATATTCTAGCCAAAACAATTATGCAAGAAAAATAAAATAAAAGAAGTAAACAAACAAAAGAAAGAAATCAAATGATCACTTTTGCAGATGATATGATTCTGTACTCAGAAGATTCAAAAACTCCACCAAAAGACTACTAGGGATAATAAACAAATTCATACAATTAACAGGTTTCAAAATCAACATAAAAAATCAATAGCTCTCAGGAAAGCAATTCCATTCACAATAGCCAAAGCAAAACAAAACAAAACAAACAAACAAACAAAATACACAAATAACAACAACAATTAACAACAACAACAACAAAAGCCTAGGAATAAATATAACCAAGGAGGTGAAAGACCTCTACAATAAAAACTGCACAAAATTGAAGATAGAAATTAAAGATGACCTCAGAAGATGAAAAGACCTCCCATGTTCATGGATAAGCAGAATTAATATTATTAAAATGACCACACTACCAAAATACCAAAAGCAACATCAGGTTCAATGAAATCTTCATCAAACTACCAATGGCATTCTTCACAGAACTAGAAAAAAAAAAGAAGTCCTAAAATTCATTTGTAAGAATAAAATACACAAAATATACAAAGCATTTCTACATCAAAATAGTAAAGGTGGAGGCATTACAATACCTGACTTCAAATCATACTACAGAGGTATAATAACAAAAACTGCATAGTACTGGCATAAAACCATACACTAGACCAATGGTACAGGATAGAAAACATAGGATAAAACCCTTATATCTATAATCATCTGATCCTTGAAAAGGGTGCCAAGAACATACATTGGAGAAAAGCCAGACTTTTTAACTGATGGTGCTGGAATAACTGCTTATCCATATGTAGAAGAACAAAACTAGACCCATATCCCTCTTCCTGCACAAAAATCAACTCAAAATGGACCATAGACGTAGGTATTAGCTGGGGAACTATAAAACTCATAGAATAATATGTTATAAGCTACAACTTTCTCAATGGAACCAAAATCTCAGGATATGATGCTAATGGTTAATAAATGGGATGGCATCAAATTGAAAAGCTTCTCCACATAAAAGAAAACACTCGAGAATGTAAAGAGAGAACCAACAGAAGAGGATAAAATCATTGTCAGCTACTCTTCTGACAGAGGATTAATATTTAAAATATATAAAGAATTCAAAAAATTTAACATCAAAAAATTAAATAATCCAATTAATCAATGGGAAAATGAAGAAATACAAATGGCCAACAAATACAAATTGAAAGAATTTTTAACATCATTAGCAATTGGGGAAATGCAAATCATTTAAACTGAGAGTTCATCTCATTCCAGTTAGACAGAAAAAGCAATCATCAAGAGCACAATTAATAATAAACAAGGGAGAGGAACACTTTTACACTGTTGGTGGATTGTGAATTAGTATGACCACTATGGAAATCAATATGGAAGTTCTTCAAAAAGCTAGTCATGGAAACATCATATGACCAAGCTCTACCACTCCTTGGTAATTATCCTGAAGGATTAGTCATCTTAATATAATGATACATGTATACCCATGTTTACAGCAGCATGATTCACAATAGCCAAACTATGGAACCAGCTTAGGTGTCCATTAATGGATGAATAGATAAAAAAAAATGTGGTATACATACACAATGGAGTTTCATTCATCCATAAATAAAAATAAAATCATGTCCTTTTCAAGGAAAATGGATGGAATTAGAGACATTATGTTAAGTAAAATAAGTCAAACTCAGAGGGTCCAGCATCATATGCTTTCTCTCATAAATAGAAGCTAGAGAGGGAAAAAGGAATATAAAAGTGGAAGATCAGGGATCCTGTGAATATAAAAGGAGATCTGTAGAGCAATGGGACCAGGTGGTAAGAGGTGGAGAGTGAGGGGCGATGTGTTCGGGAGTGATATTGACCAAATTATACTGTTCTCTTGTGTGCATGAATGAAAATGTAACAACAAATCCCAACATGATATAAAACTACAATGAACCAATAAAAAATGTGGGAAGAAAAATTTCAGAAGCTTGTCCTGCTCCAAATGTATCCTGGCTGATTCACTGAATACTGGCTTAGACTCAGAAAAAACATATGGACTACACAATTACCTCCTGTTTGATCCTGTGAATCTGTATATGGAAACTACACCAGATGAGCCAGATTATGATAGTAAAAGAAATAATATTAAAACTAATATTTATTGAATATTTGCTAAATAAATTATTTGGATTTTATTTTTCATCTCATACAAACTCTGAGAGTAATGAGTCAAGTGAGTCCATTTCACATAGTAGGAAATTAAGGCATCAAAACTGAGTAACTGTTAACAGAATTACAGGGCTTTTAAGGGACAACACCTTGACTGAAACCTAGAGAATGTTCCTTCTGAGTTAGTTTATGCTGGCATGCTGCTTCCCAGTTGGGGTAATATTAGTCACATCTGTTTGCACCTTGATAATTAAATGGCAATTTCTTCTAAGAAGAAGTTTGTAACCCTATTGATCAAGCCAAAGGCCCAGACTGACCATTCTTGGTAACCCTTTGTCTCTCACTATGATTTGGCATGCTTTCTGGCTTAAAATTCATTGGATGTGCCCTAGGTAAAATGAGGGCTCATAAATGAAAAGAATTTGCAACTGAAAGGAGTGAAATATGGGATATGGTAGGGGTATGAGAAAAAGAGAAAGGCATGAAAGGGAAAAATGATAATTTTTTCAGTCTGAAAAATTAATGTAAATTGAAAAAGTATTCATCATTTTCTAAAGAAAAAAGAGAAAGGAGAAAAAAAGAAAAGAAATAAATAGTTCTATTAACACATATCTGGAGAATTCCTTGATGAGTAGGATAAATACAGAGTGAATTGAAGAAATTAATAAGGCATTTGAAATAGTGATGTTGGGGACAAGTTTGGACAGGGAGAGGAGTAACAAGAGGGGCTGGTTTGTTACAGTCTGTAAACAAGTCAGGATGGCACCTGGTATTTTGCCAGGGGGAGTGGTTTGTGAGGTGCCGCCATCGAGCCATTAAGTGTAGAGATTTCTTATTGGTTGACTGCTGTATCTAGTTTATGTTAAATAAGATAAGCTGTGTGGAATGTATAAATACCTCTGTTGTCCTACAATAAATGGCTCCCACTCCTGCTGTATCAAAGTACACAAGTTGTTCGTCCCCCCCCCCCCCCCCGCAGTTATTTTGCTGCAGCCGGACTGTGGCACTGGTTGAAAAATGGAATCAGGGTAGAAATCAGGTACTGAAGAAAGCCTACTCTTCTGAAGTTTGTACTTGGGTGCTCCTTTGCATTGGGTAAGAGACTGTTCATTTCCTTCAAGTCACCATTTACTTTGGTAGAGAAATGATTCAAATTTCAATTCAAAAATAAAAAATCCCAAATTGACTTTTCTTTCTTCATTCATATATACATACATATGTTCATATGTATGTATGTTCATACACACATATATATACAAATATATATGAATGAAATGAATATATATATGAATATACATATATATAAAATTTTCTGAGAAAACCAAAAAGAAGCACACAGATAAAATTTAAAACACTACTGTCACACATAACAGAATTTGATAACAAGAACTGTAATGGCCGAACAATATGTGTGCTACAATTGCTTAAAAGGTCTCCTAATGTTAAATATTTAAATTATAACAACTTACAGTTTTCACCATTATATGGAGAACTGTGTTCAATTTCAGACATTTCTGTCTCCATTGCTATTATTTTCTTGAAACAGATTTCTAGAAGTAGAATCACTTGTTGGAAGCATAGAACACCTCAAGACAAATTGCTTTCCAAAAGGCTGTGTTGAAGTTTTACCTTCTCATTTCATTTACAAGAGTTACCACATCACTAAATTCCTCTCATAAATCTTCTCATTATAATTTTATAATAAGCAAAAAAGTACTTAAGTTTCTTTTCTTTTATTTTTCTAATATTTAGTCTTAAGGTTTAAGTAGACACAATATCTTTATTTTACATATATGTGGTGCTCAGGATTGAACCCAGTGCCTCGTGCATGCTAGGTGAGCACTCTACCACTGAGCCACAACCTCAGCCCCTAGTGCCCTTTCATTTTATTTTTATTTATTTATTTTATTTCATTTTTATTTTTTATTGGTTGTTCACAACATCACAAAGCTCTTGACATATCATATTTCATACATTAGATTCAAGTGGGTTATGAACTCCCAATTTTTACCCCAAATGCAGATTGCAGAATCACGTCGGTTACACATCCACATTTTTACATAATGCCATATTAGTGACTGTTGTATTCTGTTACCTTTCCAATCCTCTACTATCCCCCCTCCCCTCCCCTCCCATCTTCTCTCTCTACCCCATCTACTGTAATTCATTTCTCTCCTTGTTTATTTTCCCATTCCCCTCACAACCTCTTATATGTAATTTTGTATAGCAATGAAGGTCTCCCTTCATTTCCATGCAATTTCCCTTTTCTCTCTCTTTCCCTCCCATCTCATGCCTCTGTTTAAAAGTTAATCTTTTCTTCCTGCTCTTCCTCCCTACTCTGTTCATAGTTGCTCTCATTATATCAAAGAAGACATTTGGTATTTGTTTTTTAGGGATTGGCTAGCTTCACTAAGCATAATCTGCTCTAGTGCCATCCATTTCCCTGCAAATTCCATGATTTTGTCATTTTTTAGTGCTGCGTAATATTCCATGGTGTATAAATGCCACATTTTTTTTTATCCATTCATCTATTGAAAGGCATCTGGGTTGGTTCCACAGTCTAGCTATTGTGAATTGTGCTGCTATGAACATCTATGTGGCAGTATCCCTGTAGCATGCTCTTTTAAGGTCTTCAGGGAATAGTCCCAGAAGGGCAATAGCTGGGTCAAATGGTGATTCCATTCCCAGCTTTCGCAGGAATCTCCAAACTGCTTTCCAAATTGGCCGCACCAATTTGCAGTCCCACCAGCAATGAACAAGTGTACCCTTTTCTCCACATCCTCGCCAGCACTTGTTGTTGTTTGACTTCATAGTGGCTGCCAATCTTACTGGAGTGAGATGGTATCTTAGGGTGGTTTTGATTTGCATTTCTCTGACTGCTAGAGATGGTGAGCATTTTTTCATGTACTTTTTGATTGATTGTATATCCTCCTCTGAGAAGTGTCTGTTCAGGTCCTTGGCCCATTTGTTGATTGGGTTATTTGTTATCTTATTGTCTAATTTTTTGAGTTCTTTGTATGCTCTGGATATTAGGGCTCTATCTGAAGTGTGAGGAGTAAAAATTTGTTCCCAGGATGTAGGCTCCCTATTTACCTCTCTTATTGTTTCTCTTGCTGAGAAAAAAACTTTTTAGTTTAAGTAAGTCCCATTTGTTGATTCTTGTATATAACTCTTGTGCTATGGGTGTCATATTAAGGAATTTGGAGCCCGACCCCACAATATGTAGATCAGAGCCAACTTTTTCTTCTATCAGACGCAGAGTCTCTGATTTGATATCAAGCTCCTTGATCCATTTTGAGTTAACTTTTGTGCATGGTGAGAGAAAGGGATTCAGTTTCATTTTGTTGCATATGGATTTCCAGTTTTCTCAACACCATTTGTTGAAGATGCTATCCTTCCTCCATTGCATGCTTTTAGCCCCTTTATCAAATATAAGATAGTTGTAACTTTGTGGATTAGTCTCTGTGTCCTCTATTTTATACCATTGGTCCACCCGCCTGTTTTGGTACCAGTACCATGCTGTTTTTGTCACTATTGCTCTGTAATATAGTTTGAAATCTGGTATCGCTATACTGCCTGATTCACACTTCCTGCTTAGAATTGCTTTTGCTATTCTGGGTCTTTTATTTTTCCATATGAATTTCATGATTGCTTTATCTATTTCTACAAGAAATGCTGTTGGGATTTTGATTGGCATTGCATTAAACCTATAGAGAACTTTTGGTAATATCGCCATTTTGATGATGTTAGTTCTGCCTATCCATGAACAGGGTATATTTTTCCATCTTCTAAGATCTTCTTCTACTTCTCTCTTTAGGGTTCTGTAGTTTTCATTGTATAAATCTTTCACCTCTTTTGTTAGGTTGATTTCCAAGTATTTTATTTTTTTTTGAGGATATTGTGAATGGAGTGTTTTTCCTCATTTCCGTTTCAGAAGTTTTGTCGCTGATATACAGAAATGCCTTTGATTTATGCGTGTTGATTTTATATCCTGCCACTTTGCTGAATTCATTTATTAGTTCTAGTAGTTTCTTTGTAGATCCTTTTGGGTCTTCTAGGTAGAGAATCATGTCATCCGCAAATAGTGATAATTTAAGTTCTTCTTTTCCTATTTTTATGCCTTTAATTTCTTTTGTCTGTCTAATTGCTCTGGCTAGTATTTCAAGGACTAAATTAAATAGAAGTGGTGAGAGAGGGCATCCCTGTCTTGTTCCAGATTTTAGCGGGAATGCCTTCAACTTTTCTCCATTCAGAATGATGCTAGCCTGAGGCTTAGCATAGATAGCTTTTACAATGTCAAGGTAAGTTCCTGTTATCCCTAGTTTTTCTAATGTTTTGAACATAAAGGGATGCTGTACTTTGTCGAATGCTTTCTCTGCGTCTATCGAGATGATCATAATGTTCTTATCTTTAAGTCTATTGATGTGCTGAATAACATTTATTGATTTCCGTATATTGAACCATCCTTGCATCCCAGGGATGAATCCTACTTGGTCATGGTGCACAATTTTTTTGATGTGTTTTTGTATTTGATTCACCAGAATTTTATTGAGGATTTTTGCATCTAGGTTCATTAGAGATATTGGTCTGTAGTTTTCTTTCTTTGAGGTGTCTTTGTCTGGTTTCGGAATCAGGGTGATGTTGGCCTCATAGAATGAATTTGGAAGAGCTCCCTTTTTTTCTATTTCCTGAAAGAACTTGAAAAGTATTGGTATTAATTCTTCTTTAAAGGTTTTGTAAAACTCTGCTGTATACCCATCTGGTCCTGGGCTTTTCTTGGTTGGTAGTCTTTTGATGGCTTCTTCAATTTCATCCATTGATATTGGTCTGTTCAAATTGTGTGTATCCTCCTGACTCAGTCTGGGCAAATCATATGACTTAAGAAATTTATCGATGTCTTCACTATCTTCTATTTTATTGGAAAATAGGTTTTCAAAATAATTTCTAATTGTCTTCTGTATTTCTGTAGCATCTGTTGTGATATTGCCTTTTTCATCCCGTATGTTAGTAATTTGAGTTCTCTCTCTTCTTCTCTGCGTTAGCATGGCTAAAGGTCTGTCGATCTTATTTATTTTTTCGAAGAACCAACTTTTAGTTTTGTTAATTTTTTCAATAGTTTCTTTTGTTTCTATTTCATTGATTTCTGCTCTGATTTTAATTAATTCTTGCCTTTTGCTACCTTTGCTGTTGTTTTGCTCTTCCTTTTCTAGGGCTTTGAGATGAAGTGTGAGCTCATTTATTTGTTGTTTTTTTCTTTTTTTTTGAGTAATGACCACCAGGCGATGAATTTCCCTCTTAAAACTGCTTTCATTGTGTCCCATAGATTCCGATATGTTGTGTCTGTATTTTCATTTATCTCTAAGAACCTTTTTATTTCCTCCTTTATGTCTTCTGTAACCCATTGATCATTCAGTAACATATTGTTCATTTTCCATGTGATGTAGGATTTTTCCTTCCTTCTTTTATCATTGATTTCCAGTTTCATTCCATTATGATCAGATAAAATGCATGGTATTATCTCCACCCCTTTATATTTACTGAGGGTTGCCCTATAGTGCCCTTTCTTTTTAATATAAATTCATTTAGCTGTGAAAAGTTTAAAATTATCAAGATTTATTCATTATTCCTAAACAAATGTGGTTTGTCTAGTTTTTTTGCCAGTGTTCTTAAAGAAATATTCAAAATTCTTAAATTAATTTACAAAGAATTCTTTACATATCAAGGATATATCTATATCTATATCTATCTATGTCTATCTATATCTATCTATCTATCTATATATATATATATATATATATATATATATGTATATTATCTGCCATACTTGTTGAAAAAACATTTTCCCTGCTATCATTTGCTCCTAATTTTACACAATATTTTTCTATCTTTTGGGAAAAATGCAAAAATTTTAGAAAATCAAATTTACTGAACTCATCTTTGTAGTTTCTTTTTTTCCTTTTGTGCTTACAAACTATTAAAAACTCATTTATATTTGTTTTTACTTGCATTTTTATTTATTTTTTCAATGGAGAAAATTGAATGAAGTTAATTTTCATGTGTATAACAAATGAAATATCTAATTAGTATGAAATAACACTAATAACAACAAAAAAATAATATTCTCTCCTTTATTCCCGTCCCACATCCCAGGGCTACTCCTAAGAGCAAATACCTTCATGTCTTTGATTTTGAAATAATTACTCAAATATTGCTTTGAGTATGTATTTGCTGTTTCTTCATGGTGTATCTTTAGATAGTATCTACAAACTATTTAATTACAGATAAAGATTTATTATTTGAATAAATCCTTTCACTCCCCATTTTGCTAATATAATTATATTGCTATATTTAGAGCAATACACAGCATTTTACACTATAATGATATGCTGTTGGGCTATGCCAATTTTTGTACTATGATTATATTTCCTTTACTTGACATTTCTTCTAATAATTTATCATGTTTATTCATACTTTCCTTTTTATATTATTTCTTAATTATATTATTTCCAGTAAGACCCTAATCTCTTTCCTCTTGCCCACCCAAACCACCATCCCCACTCAAGATGGCCGACTTCTTGGCTTTTGGAAAGGCCGTCGCCCATGGCTTCCTTTACTTCTGAGATGAGTCATCTTCCTCTCTAATGAATCCCATGTCCGTACCACTCTTTGTTTCACCACTTTAGTTTCTGTAACAAATTACTTCAGAATTAGATGTTTTAACAAACATAGTTTATTAACTTGTAGTTCTATGGTTCAGTTTGGGTCTTTTGAGAAGCAGATTCCAGGGCAGGAATTAATATACAGGAGATTTGTGGTGAAGAAAAACATGATAGAGGCACATGGAGTAGAAGAATCTTCAGATTATGGGTCAGATCTGAATCTGTGGGCAGAAAGGAGGACAGGAGAGAGAGTTGCAAATGGCAGTTGTGAGAAAGTTTTGGCCAAGGTAATTAGAATATTTGAGCCCAAAGTATAACTTAAGTATATACTTAATATCCTAGAAACCTCACTGTGTCCATGTGGGAGTAGTCTGCAGACAGTGAGACATTGGTGTAAACACAATGATGAATCCCTAAGGGCAACAGCTAATACGATCATTACATTACTCTTCCTGCAGCAAGAAATCTGAGCAGGGCCTTTTCATTGCCAGCAGAGTCCTTTTCATGTGCCTTACAGATTTACAGATCTGGGGGAAGTACCTCCATGATGCCTATGGGCCTTGCTCTGTAAAGCATGACCAAAGATGCAGGTTAGTGGGATTAACTATAGCCTCCATTCTGCAGGTAGTCTCAGGGCCACAGCTGATACTTGCCCTCTTCTTCTTCCACTACTTGTTTTCAGTTGCATTCACTCTCATCTATTGCCTAGGACAACTTGGCAGCTGACTTAGTAGTTCTACCCAAGCCTCACTAGATTGGCAGTCCTACTCTCCAGGGAATATGAAGCACTCATTTTTTAAGTGGAGCCTTACCTTTGCCTGTGGATCAAAGTTGATTTTTCCTATAGGACTGATGACTCTTCCTTTCAGATATTGGTTCCTGTATAGAAAGAAATTTAAAGTGCCCTGGCAGCAGCTATGGTTTGCAGTTTAATAGGACCCTGGCTCTCTCCCCTGGTAAGTGAACACAGCCTGGAGTTGTGAGGGTCAAAATCCCCACTAGATCAATTAGAGTGATGATAAACCAGGCCATGATTGTTTCCACTTCTGGTTCCCAGACATATTTTGTCTTCCTATGGAGGATACAATGTCATACAGAGGTCTATGATTTAATGTCTATACTGCATCCTAAGGGAAAACATCTCATTATTTCAGAATGTTTCCTTTAAACTGGTGCTAGCTGCCCTTTTTCCTGTTAAGGAACACCCCTCCCTCCTTTTTTTTTTTTTCTGTAAGGTGATCGTGCTCTCTGAATCATATTTGAAACTTCTTGTGTACCAAGATCTATCCTCTTCCTTTCCAAATGTCTCAGTTGTCCTCTTGTCATCTATTAGCTTCTGTTGGTTAAGCCACCACCTAGATTATATTTCTTCTGGGTCCCATCCACCATGGATGTTAACAAGCCAGTCTCTGACCTATTATTACTCTTAGCCTTGGCCTAGCCAGAATCCTAGCCTAAGAATTCCATACTTTGCTTTCCTGAATATTCAAATACTTCTGGAGCTCTATAATTCAAGTTGTTTGGCTCCATGGGTCTACCAAGGAGACCCTCTGGTTGTTACACTTGGCCTTTAAGTGTCCACTAACAGCCCTCAATTTTGAATTATATTTTTATGTGATACATTCCTATAGATTAGCAATAATTTCTAAACACCAATGACTTTGTAGTCAAGGGTCCCCATCTCCCTTATATTTTTCAAATGGCAGATGCAAAGAACTTGGAGTAGTGTTTTCTTCAAACAAAATGTTTACCTGGGTCATCACTGATGAATCCTTTAGCCAAGATGACTTTATTCAATAGACTATTCCTGCTGTATGTGCAACCAGAAATACCAACTTTTTTGTCTATTAGAAGAATGAGCCTATCCCAACATCAGTCATCCATGTTTTTGGAATATGCCTGGCATCATGTGTGTGCATGAGGGCTCCTTCAAGAAGCAGACATAGCGAGATTATATGTGCAAGTAGTTTACTGAGTGACACATTTGCAAAAGGTAGAAGAGATGGGATCCCAGAAAGTAAGAAGAGACTTCAGACCATGATATAGTTTTATTGCCTGTGAATGAGTGGAGAAAGACCAAAGGATTTGGTAGAAAAAGTCTTTGACTGTGATATAATTCTAAAAAAATTTTAGGAAAGCTGATGGGAATTCTTAAACATGTCAAAGTGGTTAATTGAGCTGTATTCTGACACTAACTAATGTTCTATCGTTGGAAGGTAGCAGACCATGGCATGTGGACTATATTACAAACAGAGTTATCCTGGGCCATCAATCAATTATGCTTCTTGCAGTAGGTGATCTGAGTGGTGCATCTTCATCAAAATCATAGGGTTGTTTTTACAATTACTTTTTGAAGTTCAGTCTTTTTTGTTACCCCCTCATTTTCTGTTTCCTTTCAGATAATTTCACTTTTTCTTTATCTTAGTCCCTTTCTTTTGTATTGCCCCTTTTCCAATGTCCAGTGACCCTTGTAAATGTCCCTTGCAGTGTGTTGGATTCACTGATGTCCTGAATAATTGAGCAGCTATTGATCATCCTGTTAACCTACTTGACTTGATTTTTAACTGTATTTTCCAGAAGAGCATCTGCTTTGGATCAGCAATGCCCACACTTTGCCCATAGTTGTAAAATAGTTCAACTTTTAAGAAAACTCCAAATGTGTACCTAGCACATGAGTTAGCAGCTGTTCTACAGGTGAGGCTGTAGAGGAGCATAAGTAGACTACCTTGCATAATCAACTTGCAATTAATCCCTGGATTTCTGGACCCATAGCTCTATCTAATATATTATATATATCTAATATATATATATATATATATATATATATATATATATATATATATATATATATTTCCCCCTCCCATTTTTAAGCCTGCCCTTGACTTTGAAATGAAAATCAGTAGATGAACTCTTCACTGAAGTTTTCTCTGAACTGTCCCTTTTCTTCTTGTCACTTTATTTAAATAGATTTATTGACTTATTGTTCCTATTAGATTTTTGAAGGAAAGGAAATTATGAATGTGGTCAGTCTGCCTCCATGTTGACATTCATCTTGAATTGGAAATCTACATGTGAGTTTTAATATACAGTTTTTGCTTTTTTACTATGGTATACATGGTTTCTCTAACTTGGTCATTTTGATATTCTTTCCAACCTCTTACTGTGTTGTTGATAACCATTTTTTTCTTTTTCAAAATTCCGAAGTGGTTGATATGTGTGTCTGTGAGTGTTTCAGTGTGAACTTTTTATACTTTTGAAAATTACTTTGTTGCATTGCTGTTTCATAAATGAGAACTGAAAATCTACTATTTCTTGTTTGTTTGTTCTTTGAAATACTGAAGATTGAACCCCCAGGGATGTTCTGCCACTAAGCTGCATCCCTAGTCCTTCTGATTTTCTTGCTTTTTTTTTTATTTTTTTGAGACAGGATCTCCCTAAGTTACTCAGGTTAGACTGAGACTTGGAATTCTTATGTCTCAGCTTGAGAAGTTGCTGAAATAACAGGTATATGCTACCACTTGACCCTTCTGGTTTTTTTTATTATTATTATTTGCTTCATTTTAGAAAACTAACATAGAAAATTTGGTTTTTCAAGTTAAATAATATGAAGGATTGTCTCAGTTTATAAAATTTGTGCTAAGTAAAATCCTCAATGACTTGTAGGAATTCTTGTTTCAACACAGGTCTGCCTACACTATTATAATTAAAATAAAACTAAAATTATAAAAAGCAAATTTTATCATGTTTACATGTTAAAATAAGATCTTTTCAAATAAAATAATATTATTTTATCACTTAAATTGATTTTTGGCCATTCAAATTTCTCTCTCTGTTCGTATCTTTATCTATATTAAAATTTAGGTGTTTTTTTATAATCTCATAGTGAAATAATCTTTTACTTGAATTCTTGTTATACTTTTTAAAATTTTTATTGTTGGTTGTTCAAAACATTACACAGTTCTTGACATATCATATTTCACACTTTGATTCAAGTGGGTTATGAACTCCCATTTTTACCCCATATACAGATTGCAGAATCACACTGGTTACACATCCGCTGATTTACATATTGCCATACTAGTGTCTGTTGTATTCTGCTGCCTTTCCTATCCTCTACTATCCCCCCTCCCCTTCCCTCCCCTTCCATCTTCTCTCTCTACCCCCTCTACTGTAATTCATTTCTCCCCCTTGTTTTTTTTTCCCTTTCCCCTCACTTCCTCTTGTATGTAATTTTGTATAACCATGAGGGTCTCCTTCCATTTCCATGCAATTTCCCTTCTCTCTCCCTTTCCCTCCCACCTCTCATCCCTGTTTAATGTTAATCTTCTTCTCATGCTCTTCCTCCTTACTCTGTTCTTAGTTACTCTCCTTATATCAAAGAAGACATTTGGCATTTGTTTCTTAGGGATTGGCTAGCTTCACTTAGCATTATCTGCTCTAATGCCATCCATTTCCCTGCAAATTCCATGATTTTGACATTTTTTAAATGCAGAGTAATACTCCATTGTGTATAAATGCCACATTTTTTTTATCCATTTGTCTATTGAAGGGCATCTAGGTTGGTTCCACAGTCTTGCTATTTATTGTGAATTGTGCTGCTATGAACATCGATGTTCAGTGTCCCTGTAGTATGCTCTTTTTAGATCTTTAGGAAATAGACCGAGAAGGGGAATAGCTGGGTCAAATGGTGGTTCCATTCCCAGCTTTCCAAAAAATCTCCATACTGCTTTCCAAATTGGCCGCACCAATTTGCAGTCCCACCAGCAATGTACAAGTGTATCCTTTTCCCCACATCCTCGCCAGCACTTGTTGTTGTTTGACCTCATAATGGCTGCCAATCTTACTGGAGTGAGATGGTATCTTAGGGTGGTTTTGATTTGCATTTCTCTGAGAATTCTTGTTATACTTTATTTTCTTGTTTTAAACTCTGTATTTGAGTTATACCTTGAAGGTGTTCACCATCAAACCATTTATCATATGTATTCAAATTTCAAATCAATCTGATTTTTAATTTGAAATACTTCCCTCATTCCTATGAAAAAAATATCAATACATTTAAGGATCTTTTCTTCCTTCTTGTCTTTCTTTTAAATTTCTTCCCCAATGGTTTCTATATTTTAAAAATCACTTTCAGATTATTCAGTAGTCGTATTTCAAAAATGTCAGAGATAACTATCCTCTAACGTACAATATATGAGTTTTGTTAAAATGTATTGGTAAAATATAAAGCATGTTAAAAATGCTAGACTATTCAGAGAGGTTTTGCCTTGACTGTGAAGCCTAAAAGAAGTCATTGAAAAGTCTAGTTCACAGTTACTTAATGTTATTTGCATGCATTTTGGAGCAGAGCATCAACATCACTAAAAGTCTGCTCCAATAAGTATACATGCTAGCAACAGAAAGACCTGCTTAGACATCATTGGCATCTTTTGATTCCTTATCCTTATGTAAACAGTGGAGCATATACCATCACAGAATCTAGACAGGATATTCTAATACATATTGAAGATGTCTCCATTGTTCACTCATTCAATAAATATTTATCATGTCTGTATAGTAGGAGCCATAGACACAATACATGTTTGTGGTACAAAATGAATAAACATGGTTCTTGCTTTTAAGAAGTTCAAAGTATGGTGGAATGCTCATTTTGTACAACACATAAATTGTAATACTTCCGGGTAATTGTAAGAAGAGAGCTATAAGCAATTTCCTATGAGAACACAGAGGAGAAAGTTACTACGTCTCCTGCCACAGTTAGGTTCTGCTTCAAAGAGAAAGTGATCTTTCAAATGGATCTCCAAAAATAAGTCATGAAAGCCTATCCTTTCATTGGCCGCTGAAGGACTTCTAGTTAGATTTTGGAAAGAAAAATTTCTATGGGTATTTTGGGGAGTGAAGGCAAAAGTCACTCTGTGAATAATTGATTTATACCTTGAGGAGTAAATGGGAGGCAAAAAGGCAGAGAATGGGACAACTAACCATCCTTTCAAGATGGTGTTTATGCTATACAAAAGGAAGAGGGGAAGAGTGTGTCTTTGAGCCCCTTTTCATGCTGATGAACAAAGCCTGCATTGTGGGCTGCTCTTCCATGGCCACTTCTTCAGCAGAATTGGTCCCAGAGTCAAACCTGCTAGGCTAACCTGTATTATTCAGAAAAGAAGGCGCTCCTCTCCTCTGCACAAGCAGGAGTATATGTTGCTTTTACCTTGTGAACAAGGAATTCACTGTGGCCTTGTCATATTGAAATTCAAATTCAATTTAATTAGGTGAACCTATTATGTGTCAAATCTTTCTTGATTCTTGTTCATGCATTTTATATCAATGAACACAGAAACGTGTGTTTGCACATACTTTTCAGAAAACAAACAAAAACCCAAACTCTCAAACAAGGCACTTTTCTTTTGGTTGCATACCGACTACTTAGAGATAAACAATATACTAACATGTACAATACACTAAGGCGGTTTGACCTCTAAACATTTTGTTCTAAAACTGACGTAGCAGGCATTTTGCTTGCAGATGACTGAACTTTGCAGATCCTGAATAAATGTTGACTTGCATGGCAAAGAAAGTTATGGGAATCTCTGTCTGTCTGTCTGTCTCTCTCTCTCACACACACACATACACACATACATACACACACACACACACACACATACACATAGACACATATACACACTCCAAAACAAAAACTGATTTAGTCTCAAAATAAATAATAGGAACATCAAATGTTGAATTAGAAAAGACTATTTCTTCTTTCAATATCTGCCTGAGAAGATAAGATTTTCTTAGGAGTTGTATAGGGTAGGGTTGTCAGCTAGGTATAACTGAACTTGAGATGACACAGGGAAACAGCAAGCACAAAGTATTCACTAGCTGCTGAAAGCTGAAATCACTTTATGTCAACTCTAAATTAAATGTAAAAAAAGAAAAGAAAAAAAAGAAGAAGAAGATGAAAATGGTACAATATATTTTCCTCTGCTTCATTTCTTTTGTATTGCCTTCTCCTGGGCATTTTGCTATGTAGAAGGGTAATGTGTTTATACATTTTGGAACTAAGCAGTCATAAAACTGTATAGGCACAGCTTGGAACCACCATCCACATATTAGAAAGTTCCCCTAGACTTGCCTGTTTTATATACACTATATGAAGAAAGAAGGAAAGAAAAACAAACAAAACCCCGGGAAGGTAGTTTAGGGTTTTGGGTAGTTTTTCCTCACTCTTTCCCCCACCCACATAACTCCTGAATAGTCTGTTTGATAATTATACAGCACAGAAATATGATGCAAAGTAATGCAAATATGATATTCATCAAACAATGGAAGATCTTAAAAATTGCCTTCAGCAGTGTCAGCTGGAATTCAACAAACTTTGTGCATTTTTGAAATAAATACCAAAATGCGCTCTATTTTTCATACTAAAAAGCATAAACTAATTGAAAGAAGCATCAATACACATATTTTTGTTTTCTTTTAAAATATTTTTCTTTCTGCAAACTAGAGACTTCAGAAGTCGTTAGTGGTCACAAGTAAAATTATCTTTTTCAAAATCTCTAAGTGATATTCTGTATTTTCTAAACAATCTTCTTGCTTGTTGACCCATGTAATTCCAGAAACTATGCTGAGCATTGGTAGTTTGAACAAAGATTCTGGCACTCCACTCCTGATGTACTCCCAGATTAAGATAGCAAGCAATTTGCATCAAAAAAAAAAAGTAAAATAAACAAAGCATAGGGCATTGCACGTTGAAAGTGTAACTCTTTCAACAAAACTATGAATAACTTATTTACTCACATCAGTGGTAATTTCTGTGTTGCTGGTTTTAGCCACTGTAGGCCCTGAAATAATATTTAACACAATACTATTAAATGCTACTTTTATGGTAGATTAGATGAAAACCTGAGTACATGAAAATTTCAAATGAATATGCAAGTTAAAAATTAAGTACACATTCATGTGCTGCTATTACACGCTATGTTGAATACGGCAAAAGGCCCCAAGTACTATTAGTACACATGCTTCAAATAAGAGATATTCTGTACATTGTATTTTGCCCAATTTTGTCATCTAGGACCATCTATCAACATATGACAAATTAAATTAGTGAGAGGAGGGATTGATTTTGACTGCTTATAAAATAATAGATGATGGTAAGTAAGATTGATTTTAATATACTACTATATTAAATGTGTTCCCAAATTAGACTATTTCTAACGCTTGTCACATTGCAGTTACTTAATAAATATCTGTTGAATGAATGAATAAACTATTTATTGCAGAAAATGCCAAAATGCTCCCCAAGGAAAATAATCTAGTGCCAAATATGTTTTTGACCTCAAGTTTCATTTTATAAGATACTGAGCATGCTTTTAACAGAAACAGAATACTCTGTAGAAGTTTGGGGTGTATGTAGATTGATAACCACCTTTGATGCTCAGCAGGGAGCTCATAAATAGTTAAGCATATGCAAATCACTTGAGAAAAGTTGGTCTTCATTTGTGGTTTTAGGTCAGACTAATGATTCTCTTTTTCAAACCAAACCAAATGGATGTGTCAAAGAGGTAAAATTCTTAATGGAAGTGGACATAAATAGTTTCTAACCTGCTGCTAGGGTTGCAAATGTCACTGGTAGTTGTCATTATAGTAGAGCAGAGGGTCCTTCATCATTTCAAACACATTTCCATATCCACAGGTAGTCAGATAAGTGACCATTACCACATGTACCAAAAGGACAAACAGATGGTGTTCAGATCATTCATTTTTTTGTGTGTCTTACAGGATTCTAGGGTTTTAGAAGTCATTCAGAGTCATGTGTTTTATATCAACTTATGTAGAAACATTTACATATATTGAACCCTTGCCCTCCCTCTCCTGGGTTTGTTTTCTTCAACTCCCTTTCCATATCCCTAGTGTGCAGTGTACAATAGATGTAGAGAGCTTTCCCCAGGGTGATTGGGAAGTTTTCCATTAGGATTCCAAGTAAGCATTTTCAATTAATTTTCTGGTCTCCCAGCAACCTCTAGGCCTAATAACTTCTGCAATCTAGGTCACAGGCTAACAGCCTATCTCCCTTCCTTGCATTTTCCACATTCAACAGTTTTGGTGCTGAGTGGGAACGAGGGTGTGCCATATTGAGGGAACACAATCAGATTAGCCTGGCATCGCCCACTCAGATCTTCCCTGCAGTTCTCCCCAGCAGAGTTTCAAACAGATTGTACCCACACTCTAAACAGAAAGTGGGTACGGCCAAGGAAACGGAAACTGACTGGGCTAGAGTTCATTTTAGGACTGTTTTGTTGTTGCCTGGTCATATCGCTAAAACCAGTGGGTGTCATTAACCGCACTGCCCCTTCCTGGTCTGTGGCAATTACCTCACTGTAGCCCACATAGAGCAGGCTGTAAACTATTTGGCTCAGCCCAAGCCAACTAATAGAACCTGTGATTTGGAATCCTTCCAAGTGTTGCTGAGAATTGTAGGCTTGTCAGCTATGCATGGCTGCGGTGAAGGAGGATATCCAATTTTTAGGATGGATATAACATTTTTATCTGCAACTGTCTCCCACTCAGCTTTCCAGCACATATACAAATGATGATGCTTAGAGTGCTCTGCATTGACCTGTTAAGGAGAGTGGCAATACACCATAAGCTCTTCTGGCCCAAATAGGATGTCTCACCTTTTTTTACTAACCATAGTCCTATCTCAATCAATGCCCTATACCCCAATTCATCTCTTTAATTTGGATTTTTTTTTGTTAGATTGCTTGGCTAAGAATCAAATGGATTTAACATCTGTGAGTTCATTTACTTCTGGCAAAATTCAATTTTCAACATTTATCTACATCAAAGCCCCCTCCCATTTGGCCTTACCTATTTGAGAAAAGTCTGCTAGGATCAGCCTGAGAGAGAAACAATTTATTTTGTGCTCAGACCCTAGAGAAATTAAGCTACATGCATAACACATACATAAGTACTAAGCTAATCAGAGAAAAAGTGTAGAAACTGGTTTTCCCTTTTCCATGTTTTTCCAATATATGACAAAATTTAGCAAGAAAAGTCTATACAGACGTTTACTTAACATCAATAATATGCATTTCAGTAATTTGGGATGTTTGAACTAGTGCACCATATGAAAAGCATTAAAGAAGCCCACAGCTATGAGCAATCAGGGCGTGCGAAATTTCCTTACAGTTTTTGTTGCCACAGGATTTTGTTTGAGTTTTCAGAACTTTCTGTAATAATTAATATTTTTTTTTATGTTCCTTCTCTGCCTTATGTGGAAGTACAATACTGTGACATTTGAAACGAGTACCCTAAAGCTTGGTCGAATCATCAGTGCATTTCTTGCTCCAAAGCTTCTCAGTCAAAAAGTCTGTATTTAGGCATTCTCAAGTTACTGAGGCTTAGAGATGTGCTTTTCGATGCAGAGATCTTAGACACACTCAAGTTTCTTTTAGTTCTAACTAAAAGGCTTCTCCTGTGGTGTGATGGAGATAGTAGTTTTCTGTACACACATTTCTGATGTGAACAAGTTCTGCAAGCTTGCCTCAAAGAAAGGGTACTGAGTTTTGCACAAAGGAGGCGGTTTTGTTTCCTTTTGTTTATTAGTATTACAATAGAGTACAAGCAACCCTGAATCAACAGTAGTCAGTCTGAAATTTGCCTTTCATCCACTAGCTTCCTTCTTCCTCTCCATCTCCCACTTCATTTTCTTTGAAAGGACTCAATATGGGACTGATGGCATAACTCAGTGGTCAAGTGCCAGTCTAGCATGTGATAGTCCCCAGGTTGAGTTCCCTGTAGTGTGTGCACACATATATAAACACACACACAATAGGACAGGCAGGAATACTGGGGATCTTGCCAATTTAACTGTATAATTATATTTGTTATTATGTCCAAGATCTCTCCTTCACATAAGATGCAATCTGAAAAATTCTCTCAGTGATGGAGAAGAGGCTGAAGATTGATTTCACTGGTATTGATATTAAAGATCTTAATGTGACTGTGTTAATAATCTGGCGCCAGACACACCCACTTTTGGAATTAAAAATGGGCAGTTGGTGCAAAGGTTTGCACTGATTCTTCATTTATTCACTTAATATTAGCTCTCTGAGGGCTCCAGCCATTTTGTCACTTGTTAAAGATAAATACAAAACAAGAGAAACTTGGTCTCATTCTTCAAGTAACATGTCTCCTATTCTTATTCGATTTTTTGGTTATCACCCAGAGAATCTTCTGGGCTCTGTGGCATCTTTATCTTTCTCAGTTCTTGCCTTTCTCACCATTCTACCTTTTCTCTACTTTCCCTTAAAATTGTTTTATTTTATCCAAGAAAGAAAAACACTAAAATAATAAAAATCAAACAGAAAGAAATGATATCCAAATTTTAGATGCCAAACACTGTTTCACCAAAAAGATCATTGCTTTTTTACATAGTCTAACAATTTCCTAAAAATATTAGGTACACTACACATTAAAAGTACAAGTTGTCAGAAAATGGTTTATTCTTAATCTTTATTCCACAACATAGCAATTATTATGGTATCCAGTACCATTTTATAAATTTACACAGCCCAATGAAATTTGTTTTTTAAAAGTATATTTTCATAAATATTAAAGCAGGAGAAATTTAGTTTACATTACTTAAGATAATCTAACCAATGTAAACAATAACAAGTAACTAAAAATTATTTGTAACTTAAAAACAGAATCTTACTGATCATTAATGAAACTTATATAATGGCAATGGCAAGAGAGAAAATACAATAAGAAAATATAATGGGGAAAAATTTCATTGTGAAATAAAAAGAAAATAACTACATAATAAATTCCAAATAATATTTACATCAATGTAAAATAAAGTATAATTGTATTTTTTGTGATATTAAATATCATAAACATTTGTTTTCCAAAATTAATCTAAAAAATTAGCTCAATAAAAATATAATGTGTATGACACACTTATATGTATTTTTTTCCTCAGTATCATTTTAGAGAAGGCATTTGCAGGAATACTCAGAAATTTTGATAATAATATAGGAACTCATGCCCAGATATTAAAACACACTCAAGCTAGAGAAATTAAAGACACTTAATATTTGTGGTGGAAGAGACAAATCACTTATGGTATGGTAGAGCCAAGATATGGAGAATTTCATTTTCTAAATGAATTGGGAAAGGTCATATTGTTAAATAAATGATAATGGATTAGCTGGCTATCTATTTGAGAAAAGTAAACTCTCCATCATAGAATACATAAAAATAATTCCAGATAGACTGAATGGCATATAAAACAAAGCAGAAAAAACCCAAAAAAGAAATAGAGGTAAATATTTTATAACATGGGGAGCATGAAAATAAGCTTAAAAGGCATAAAAGATTTTTTTAAAAAGCCCCGGATCTTACTCAAACATTTAAAAACATTTTTTAGGGAAAATATACTATAAAAAATTTTAAAAGATCTTTATTTGTCAAAAATTATAGCTGTCAAATATGATATCTACTGCCTACATAGTTACCACAAAACAAAAAATAAAATGTTGCAATAAAAATGGGAAATTTATAATAAAAAGTAATTCAGAGTGATAATCATTAAACATATAAATTGTGCTCAATTTCACTAATTCCAGGAAGTGCAAATTATAGTAACCATGACCTCCTTTAATAGCAGAATGGAAATTGAGAGGATTTGGGAATGGCCATCCTCTGTGTTGGTCCTGGTTGACCTTTTATTGTTTAGTTTATTCATTTGTACTAACATTTATATGAATTTGTATTTTTAGTCAGCACTTCCCCGTACAAAGTTTATCTAACAGAGGTTGAAATGAGTCTGCAAAGGGCATTAATTAAGCTATATTTGCAATAGTGAAAAAATTGCAAACAATCTAAAAACTCATCAGTAAGGGATGAGTAGATAGACTATACCATTCATAAAATAAAAATGTTGAAAGATGACTATTAAATAAGCCACTGCCATGAAGACACAGCAAGCTGATAAACATCCTAGCTGAATTCCTGATCCATAGGAATAGTGAAGAGAGTAAATAAAGATATTCCTTTAAGCCACTAAGTTTTGGGGTGGTTTTGTTGGTACACAGAAATAGAAATCAAAAAATTAGGCACTAAGACAGGAGGAGAACAATCTGTTATTGGACTCATATAATAGAGTGAGGAGATTTACTTGTCTTGAATGTGGAGGGAAATAAACTTAGGATATATATATAGTGTGAGACAAAATATTAGAATATTAAAAAGTAGGCAAAAGACACTTTGTGTTCTGAGGAACAAAGAGATACTTGTCCGACAGCTAAATATAAATATCACAATTTTAGAGAGAGAAAGAGGGAATTATAGGACTCTAACTACCAGCTCAACTACAGTACTTTGTTTCTGGAGAGAGAAGGAATAAGGCCTCATGGGAAGGGAGGATTTCCTCAGGGATAGTGGAAACTTTCTATGTTGCATCGCTAGAGAATCTAAAAGCTCCTAAGTCAAGCAGTTAGGGCAGATGACCTTTTAGAGACCTTTCAGGTCTTTGATTCTCTAGGAAGAAGAGCTTCTTTTTCCTAAATCATTCCTCAAATGGCACGGCCAGCACCCTCAACACCCTGCTAATTCTCTGTGGATGCTTTTAGTTTGTCAATCCTTTTAAGTGTGACATCTGAAAGCAGGCCCCATAATCCTGACTAAATGTGGCCTGCCCAGGGTTAGGGAAGTGTAACTCAAACAATCCCAGTTACTTTTTATGCCAGTATCACCAAAATGTCTAAACATTAGAGAACAATATTAAACATATACCTTAATATTAATTAAATAGCTAAGTGCTGATAATAATAGGGAAAACACTATATTCTCAACATAGTTTTAAAAATGATTTCATCATAAAAGCAGTTTATTCTGCTTCATATAGACTTGTTGATCATTGTTTCATCTTTCTGTAGTAGCATCCAAAGAGCATTCTTCCTAGCATCTTTAGTCTGTCCCTCAAAGCAGATTAATTCACTTCTTCCTCTTTCATGAAAAATTATCAAATGCACAGTTCCTAAGCTTATCTGTGCTCTATCTAGAAATGCCTTGGGGTTGTCGTCAGGGTCTCCTGTGGTTCTATTCTCTACCAATATTCAAATATATCTAGATTTTTGCCCTATCATGTGTCCTAATTCATGACCCAGCAATCACATTCTTGCTTCCTCACTTTGGCCTGTTCTGTTGGCATCCATTAATGCAAGAACATTCTGTAATCACTCACGGTTCGTGGTGTGGTTTATCAGATATCCACACCTTTCATCTTCACTTCTCCTTCAACAAAATCTTTCCCAATTTAAAACCATGCATTTTAGACTTGACTAAACAATTCTTCAGAACACCAGATATCTGTTGCCTGAGCCTAAAAATTTAATTTAAGTAAATGAAAAACCCTCTTTTTCTTGCTAGACTAAAAAAAATAAACAAAATCACACTTGGAGTTGTGTTAATGCTGGAGAGATCATTCAGATAAATGGAGTATCTTTTGTAGAATTCTTTCCTAATTGGACATTAGTTAAGTAGACTTCCTATTTGGAAAAAAATGTAAATTTTTCAGCATTCTGATTATACAGTATTACATTCATAAAGGGATATTGGTATTTATTTATTTCATTTGTGATCAAACCTGCTGTTAAAAAGTACCACTATTACCCTTTTAGAGATAAATAAATGGAAGAAAAGAAAAATGACACTACAGTATGATTTCAACCACAGGACAAGTCAACAAAAAAGTGAGGTATGAACTTACTTTTTATTTAACTTCCCTCAAGCCCACCAACAGAGACTTACTGCTATCAAATCACATTCTGGGAAGAACGCTGTAGTCTCTTACTAATCTGCTTCATCATAAATATCAATTTTCAGCTATCTTTTCAATAATCCTCTGCTATAAAACTCATCAAAGTTAATATGTGGCTGGTGAAGGCGATATCATCAAAGTGAATTTTAAAATCTAACATAATCACTATTATCACTATCAAAATGTTTTACATTTATTGTCATGAACCGTGATATTCTTATACAAAATCATTTACATGAGCTCTTTTATTTATAGCAATTTATTGTTTTTGTAAAAATATTGACATGGATAGACATTTGGAACATACTTTAAACAAACATATTATTTAGATAAGCTAGTTATAATATTGAATAATTAAAGGCCTATCTAATTATTTTTCCATCCTGGTCCATGTGTAAAGGTTTTGGATCAGAAAACTAGATCATTGAGAGAGGTAAATACGTATTACAGAGAATAATTTACTGGAAAATGGGAGAGAAAATGAATAACATGGTCCTTAACAATTTGTGAACATAATGAACTACATCCTTTGGATCTATGTTGTATAAAAATGTACAATCTCACTGTTGCTCCAAATATTATCCTTTGAAGTAAGTAGTTAACTAAACTAATTATAATCCAATATTCTATATAAAAACAATTATATGATGGGGCAGTTTATGATGTGTGGACATAAAAGCAAATAATGATTAAAAAGTTATTGAAATGTTGAATACTTAAATATTAAAAATAATTTACTATAAGAATGGGAATCTCCTTTTTCTTTTTTTGTTTTACCATTTAGTTTTATTGTTTCAATCACCCTTAATTTGATATTATTTAACCAAGAGAATTACCCAGTACTTGCTAAACAAGCACTCAACCATTGAGTTATATTCCCCAGACTCCCTGTACTTAATCTTATTTGCTTATTCATTTATTTTAAAATTTTTTGTTTTGTTTTGTTTTGTTTTGCCTATAAGTTGACATCTATCACAACCAGTGCTGTTTTAGATGAGATGCAGGAGTTAGAGCATTGAAGCTGAAGGATCCTGCAATCTAACAACTATTTAGGGTCTGTGAGGATTCACTGTCTATGCATAGGACAAATCTTGAACAAAATGCAGGAGGATGTAAATAGCATATGGAACTATACTCATGCATGTCAAAGAAAGGAATAACACACAGCTGAAGTGTGCTTTTCAATAGAGTCAGTATGATTGTTTTAGTCTGCTTTTACACTGGTATGACAAAAAAAAAAAAAACTGAAAAGAACAATTGGAGGAGGAAAAGTTTGTTTGGGGTCGCACAGTTTCAGAGGTCTCAGCCCACAGATGTCTATCTTCATTCTTTGGGGCCTGAGTTGGGGCAGAACATCAAGGAAGAAAAGTGTGATGAAATGTAGTGCCTCAGGACATGGCACCAAGAAGCAGAGAAACTTGCACTCAACAAAGACAAAATATATACCACAAAGGCATGCCCACACCCTACCACACCCTACCTGCCTACAGTTACTGCCACCTAATCCATAGCTGCAGATTAATGCACT
Organism: Spermophilus citellus; assembly: GCF_964194105.1. Lineage (NCBI taxonomy): Eukaryota > Metazoa > Chordata > Mammalia > Rodentia > Sciuridae > Spermophilus > Spermophilus citellus. The sequence continues at coordinate 69,293,030 of NC_138191.1, read as the reverse complement.
GATTAGATTAAGGCTCTCATCACCCTATCATTTCATCACCAAACTTTCTTGCATTGTCTCACACATATGCTTCAGTGGACACCTCACATCTAAACCATAACAATGTCATCTTTGATTTCTTTGAATTTTCTCCACTACTTGGGCATAAGTGTATGCATGCATTTATAAAGCAATCTAGTGGCTATAAGCTAAGCTAGGAAATGCAGGAATTCGCAAAATGTCCAAACTACCAAAACAATATACAGATTCAATATGATCCCCATCAAAATACTGATGACATTCTTCATAGTATTAGCAAAAAACAATTCTTAAATTCATCTTGAAGAATGAGAGACCCAGAATAGTCAAAGCAATATTTAAGAAAAGCAACGTGAGATACAACAAAAAACTCATCTAAAATTATACTACAAAGCTATGGTAACAAAAACAGCATGGTATTAGCATCATAATAGACATGAAAAACCAATGGAACAAAATAGAAGACACAGAGACAAACCCACATACTTACAGCCACGGATACTTGACAAAGGGGCCAAAGATATATTTTGGAGAAAAGACAGGCTTTTAAACAAATAGTTCTGGGAAAACTGGATAGCTATATGTAAAAAAATAAAACTATATCCCTATCCCTCACCCTGCACAAAAGTCAAATTGAAATGGATAAAAGACATAGGAATTAGACCAGAACCCTTGTAACTGCTAGAAGAAAATATGGGGTCAACACTCCATCATATTGGTTTGACTTCCTTAACAAAACTCCCAAAGTGCAAGAAATTGAACCAAGAATCAATAAGTGAGATGCCATCAAATTAAAAGTTTCTGCATAGCAAAGGAAACAAGAGTGTGAAGATATAAACTACAAAATGGGAGAAAATGTGCCAACTGTTCCTCAGATAGAAGATTAATATTCAAAATATATAAAGAACTCTCACAAACTTGACATTTGAGAAACAAATAACCCAATCAATAAATAGGAAAAAGAACAGAAACTTTTCAAAAAAAAAAAAAAAAAAAGAAACACAAATGGCCAACCAATATGTAAAAAATAATACTCAACATCTCTAACAATTAGGGAAATGCAAGTCAAAACTACACTAATATTTCATCTTACTTTAATCGAAATGACAATGATCAAGAATACAAACAGTGGCTGGGGTTATGGCTCAGTGGTAGAGCACTCACCTAGCATGTGTGAGCCACTGGGTTCAATCCTCAGCACCACATAAAATTAAATAAATAAAGGTATCATTTCCATCTACAACTAAAAAATATATTTTTAAAAAAGAATACAAACAATAATAAATGTTGGTGAGAATATGGGGGAAAAGGTACATTTGTACATTGTTGGAACAGCAGACTAGTAAAATCACTCTGGAAAGCAGTATGATGATTCCTCAAAAACCTTTATATTAACCTATTCTCTAGATATGGAACTACCATATGACCCTACTATGCCACTCCTTGGTATTTGCCCTAAAGAACTAAGATCAGCATGCTACAGTGATACAGCCACCTCAATGTTTATAGCAGCACAATTCACAATAGATAAAGTATGTAATCAACCCAGATGACCATAAATAGATACATGGTCAAAAATTGTATTATGTATACACAGTGGTGTTCTACTCAGCCATAAAGAAGAATTAAATTATGGCATTTTCTGTAAATGGATGGAAATGGAGAGCATCATGCTAAGTGAAATAAGCCAGACCAAGAAACTCTAAGGTTGGATGTTTTCTCTCAGATGTGTATGCTAGAGTAAAACAAAGAAAAGGAGAAGAGAAGGATAAGATATTATGAAGATATAGGGGAGATCAGTAGTGAAGAAGGAAATAGACAGGCATATTGGAGGGATGAGAAATGGGATGCATTGTAGAATGAATTCTTAAAAACTCACATCTTTATATATAAAAATACCACAGGGAAGTTCACATTACAAATAAGTAAAAAGAATCAATTAAATATAAATAAATATAGGAGTGAAAAGAAGTCTAGCAGAGTAAAGAGAATGGGGGAGGCAAGAGAAGATAGGAGGGAAAATAGGGAAGGAAAAGAGGAGAATCATGAACTGAAGTCAAATCCCTTGCACGTATGATTTTGTCAGGATGAAGCCAACTACTATGTACAGCTATAATGCTCTAATAAAAAGGCGGGTATGCATGGACTCAGACCCCTCGGGTTCTCAATTTGAGTATAACTGGAGAGCACAAAGGGGATGATGAGGGCTCCATCCCTGGGGACTGTCCAACACGCCCATGATGAGCAGCCTGTGGTCTCAGGGGACTGATTTTGCTGAAAGCAGCCAGTTGTAATCTCTGGGACTTTAACTCAGACTCTAAGCAGTAAGTTTTAATGAAAATAGGCTTGACTAGGAGGTAGAATTCCTATATTCTTGTATTTCTGTTATTGATTCAATGTACCAAACTGAGTAAATCATTCAACTAGGTTCCTGACCAATCTTATAGGGTTTTGACTCATATATGTCATTGTACACTTCCTACATATGACAAGACACTTGGTACTGTATTATTCTTACATTTTATAGTTAGTGAGGGCAGGGACTCCATATTGCATACAAAGTGGCAGTAATTGTGAGCAATGAAATTTCAAAGAAGAAAAGTGAGACAAGGATATCTTAATTCACATTAAAAATTTCTTTTGATATAAAAGCCAAGAAGAAAATAAAACATGAATTTTAACCACAGAAACAATTCACGACACGTACCAGGATTCAGGTTAGGGGCAGTGAGACATATCATTTACAATTTATTCCTTCATTCAACAGATATTTTTTTAGTGTCTTCTACATGTCAGGCTCTTGAGAATACTTCATTGAATGGACCAAAGATTTTGGTTACAGAAATTATTACAATCAAGAGAAGGGGGACAAAAAAATAAATAAATAAACATAATGGATAAGTAAATTATTTAGTGTGTTCATAGGTAATAAGTGCTATGGATAAAAGGAAGAAAGGATAACAGGATAAAGGAAATCAGGAGTGCTGGGGTTTATGGCAAGTGTTAGAATGCCATATTCAATATTGACATTAAGGCAGCATCATTGAGAATTGGCACTTAAGCATAACAATTTTAAAACAGCAAACGAATTAATGATGCCTGTGTATGGAAAATGAAAATTCCAAGTATATCACTAGAGCAAATCTCATAAGGTAAGGGTCTGTTATTATGTTTAAGGAAATGTGAGGAAACCTGTAGTTTTAATAGTTAACAAGGAGAGAATATTAGAAGATGAGTTTTAAAGAGATGACTGGATTCAGGTACAGGGGCAGGATCATTGAGGATTTTAAAAGGATTTTGGTTTTCAGTCTGCCTGAAAATGGAAGCCATGACAATGATTTTGAGCACAGTAATGATATGATCCATCTTAAATGTTAAAAACCAGTACTTGGCTTGCTGCGTTGAGAATACAATGTCAGACAAGGGTAAAATTAATTAGAAGGGTTTGGTAGGGGGATGCAAGGTATGAAAGAAAGAGTCAAGGATTAATAATTATTTTTTTGCCCTGAGCAATTAGATAGATGGGGTTACCATCGATTAAGATGTGGAAGGTTACAGGTGAAGAAGTCTTGTATTTATTTTAAGGCATATTGATTTTGAGATGTCTGTTAGACATTCAAGTGGATACTTAAGTGGACAGGGATGCAAATGTGGTATTTTTGGATAAGGGCCTGGAATACAGACATTAATTTGTGAATTTTTACCTATGGATACTATTTAAATATATGTAACTGGATGAGATCACCAAAGACAGGAATGGAATTATAATTCTGAAGAAAAGACCAGAGACAAACCTGTGGAGTTCCACTAAGACATTGGGGAGAGGAATAAAATCCAAAGAAAGAGAAACTAGTGGAAGATGAAAACCAAGAAAGTGGTTGGTATGAAATATGAGTGAGGAAACTCTACTAAGGAAGTAGATGTGCTGCTGACAGTGTCCACTGGATTTAGCAATAGTTTTGATGATTGATGAGGATATGATGAAAGGTACAATTTCTATCCTGACTGTATGGATGGTATCCTGCAGTCTGTCTGCCTTTCTTCTTTCTGTGCTTGGGATTGAACCCAGGCCCTTGCTCATGCTGAGCTGTATGCCCCCAGCCCTATATTAGTTTCTTAATCTCTAGTAGACTCTTAGCCAACAATGGAAAAGCAGACTTTAAAGCTGATTCCATATATGTTCACACGTTTATATCTTTATATTAAATTCTTATCCATAAGACCACTGAATATAAAAGGGTCTTGGAAGTAACTAACCATTTATTTTATCCGTGGATTTAATTTCACTCCTCAAGTCACCAGCTACTTGAGGTTGGTGTGTTTAAAGGACATTAAATGAAGCTACTGATATCGAGAAAAAATTTTTTTTTTCTTTTTAAGAATGAGAACATATTCCCCAATACAGCATTCAGAATGGTGTCCTGAAGTGAAGAGACGTCCTCTGGCACTTAGTAGTCTTTTTTCCTTTCTCCTTTTGTTCTTGTATTCTTTGCCTCTATTCCTTTTCTCCCATAATCCATTCATGAAACCATGTTTCTAAATTAGTAGAAGTTTCTTCATGTCATTATTTCTATGTTTAAAAGCCTTTTGTAGTTCAACATTTTCTAGAGAATTAAATCCAAATTACTTTGATTCTGTAGCCTTGTTCTTCATCTCTGCCATCAATAAGCCCAAGCCGCCATAATCTCTCATGGCAATATACTGAAAATTATTCCACTCTTGTACACCATGTACCCCTGCAAAATCCATTTTTCACACTTTCCACCTTATCAGTTACCTATAGCTGTATTTAAGCTTCCTAACAAATAAGCACGGATCCTAGTGGCTTAAACCATTAAATATTTATTTACTTCACAAATCTGTGGGTTAATTGGGCAGTTCTATGAGGCCCACCTGAGGAGGTCTGCTGCTATGCGGAGGGCTCAGCAGGATTTGAGCTGTGAAAATCAGAAAATCAGCTGGGCTGTTTTGCTGATCTTGCCTGGGCTCTTATGTCTGACTGGTGGCCAGGTAAACAGGATGGGCCTCAGTAGAGACTGCTGCTCTGCTCCACATTTCCTCATTCAGCAGATGATCCCAGGCATTTTCTCCTGGTGGAAGAAAAGAAAACAGCAGCATGCTAGCACTTTTTCTGCTTTGGTCCAGTTGGTCAAAGTGAGCTGCATGAAAGTCTCCTCATAGAAAGCCACTAGCACAAGGGTGTGGATTTAGGGAGCTATGAAAAATTAGGGGGTTGGGGAATGAATGCTCTCAATCTACTACAAAGAGCTAATCCTTAGCATGTTCTAATAGGGTCTCTGGCTCAGAGCCCCTTCACACACTGTTCTTTCCCAATAGTTCCCTGGTTATCCCTTCCTTTGATGTACCCATTTAGCTTTGTTGACTCTTACTCCTCATGAATCACAGAACAGACATAAATTTGTGCAGGAAAACTGATCTGTCAGTCTAAACCAGAATTCTTCATCATAACCCCCCATAACATCATATCCTTGTCACAGAACATCCGACGTGAGTAGAATCATTAATGTGATTATTTGATTATTTTATATATCCATACTGCACTAGCCTTTTGAAGAATGGGAACTTTGAAGCAGAAAAACCTAGTTTGTGGTATTGGGCATGGCACTTATTAAATGGCCAATAAACATTTGCTGAATAATATTACTTCAGCTAATTGAATTTTCCTAATTGTTGTTTCTGCCTGCAAAAATCCTATCCATTCTTTCAGATTTTAAATGTACTTCTAAATGGGGAAGCTACCATCTGTTATTCCATGTACTTAATACAATGTTTTTTTTTCTTTTTGCCTATTCTCTTAGACTTTAAGTTAGACTTTGTTCTTGAGTCCCTGTTCTCCCAGCAATGAGTCCTTGAGTAAATAGCACAGTCGAAAGGGAAAGAAGTAGGAAATTTGTTGTCATTCCTGACACCACACCCTCTGCATGTTATTGTAGTCTTTGAAATAGGAGAATTAGTGCATAAATTGATATTATAAATTAGGGATATGCTACCATGTATTTCCCAACGTAGTATCAGATATAATCAATAGAACGTTAGATTTAGAAACTGAAGATGTGGTACAGATGAGCTGTGGTTCCCAGCATGGGTTATTTTACCACTTAAGACTTCAGTCTTACAACATTTAGAGAGAAGATACAGTCAGATGAGTTCTAATATCTTTTCTAGCTTTAAGAAAAATTTCCAAGCAATGTTTTGTATGCACAAATCACATTTCTTCTGTGTTCTAAGTGGTTGCGTATTTCTCTGATTGAAATTAACTCACTATGTGGCTTAAATTCCTAGCTTCTATACTAAATTGTGATTTCTTTTCTGCATAAGAACGACGTCTTCTTCCTGGTGCTTGGCTCAATTAGGTGCTGAAATTTTTTTTTTATTATCTCAGTGAAGACTTCCATCCAATTCTCATTTGTGCTTATACATTTCGGGTACATATTTTCAGAGAACTCCCTTGGGCATAGGCTATAGCCTTAGGTATAACTTAGACACGTTGGAAACTCCAACTGGGAGCTGTTAGCTCTCATTTATTAGTTCTTCCTTGAGCACAATAAAGTTATATAGAGTAGGAGCCTTGGCACGCAATTTGAGAAATAAATGCAAATCTAAAAATGCAAAAATATATAGAGAGTATTTTGCATTTGCAAACTTACCTTTTGGAATCCTATGCATTGAAGAGAGAGTAATCTTAAAATCAAACTTTATGATCTTTATTATATACTAAAGTGACATGGAAAATGTTAATTTCAGATTTAGAGAGTTTCAATTATTGAATCCATCCACCAATAACTACACTGAAGTAATGTCATAGAATCCCAAGGGTGTGCCAGAAGAAAAAAGAGTTCATTGTGGAAAAACTAATGGGCAATTTTCTGTTGCTGTTCCCGCTGGTGTTGCTATGATGGGTAACACCAAGTAAAATATCCTCTTCAAATGTTTAACCACACATTTTTACCCTAGGGAAATAGAATGGGCTGCATCTCTGTTAAACATGTTTGGGGGCTTGAGGATAAGTTCCCTTCTTTTCTGTTTTTTTCTATCATTGTTTTTATTTTTAATAAAAAATATTTTATACCTTTCATGCAAAAAAACAATTCAATTGTATCTTTTTTTTTTCATAATAATAACTTATGTTGGGAATTGAGTTAAATGGCTCTCTTGTGACCTCCATCATGTTATAATCCACAGGTCATTACAATTTTGGCTTCAGGGTGTTAGGTTAATGAATCCAATGCTCCTTGGTAAGACAGCCGTGTTCTAGTGATGCAAGCTGAGTGTGCACTATTTTTTAACCTGTCCAAAGTAATAATAATAATAAAGTGTTTGATGATGGTCAATCTTTGCTGCATGCATGGAAAGTTATGTTGATTTAGAAAAGTTTATAGTTTTACATGTGTTCTCCATTAACCATACTTTTATGTTAAGAAAATAAATTCTTTAGGAGGCCATCTTAGCATTGATTATACCAAGGTAATAAAGAGTTAAGAAATATGAAATCTCCTAGACCCTGAAAATAAAATCACAATGAGTGTTATTTCTCTAAACATATTGCACAATTTTTTGCAGATGTTTGGGATGAAATGCATCACGATGGAAAGCACTGCCATTTGTAATTCTACGGAGAATAGATTAGAACACCAAGTCAGCGAAGATTTTTCCATTTCATTCTGTACCTACTTCATGGACTCTTCCAGATTTTTAAAGGGCAATCAATGAATCTATTTTAACATATTATATTACAAAACCCAGGTTCCACTTTATAAAAGAAAAAATTACTTTTCAAAGATCTGTTTGTTTGAGGAAAAAGAAGAATTCATCATTCCCACTTTCAATTTGCTTCATCTTGACAATTTTAATTCCACTCTTTACCCCTGCAGGGTTAGCAGCTGATTAGACTAATACAATGCATAAAACCCATAAAAAGTTATTGCTGATTAATTTTTAACCTAGTCTCAAGTGGAGAACTTTGATAATTGTCCCTAGTGCATTAGAACTCAAATGTTTGTTCTAGAATATCGTTCAAAATCAAGATTGATGGATATATTATTTGTAACTCATTATCCTTAAGAATTTTAATTTGTAGAAATTATTTCACTTTCAAGTTCTGCCGATTCAGGATGCAGAAGTCATTTGGTTTTATGTGTTGATGGCATATTTTTTTTCTGCACTTCTTTCATGGTTGTTTCTGGGTTCAATTCTGCAAAGTTTTTACTTATGGTGTATTTCCTTGGCTTACTTCCCCTTTCTGTCTCCATGGATCACAGTGTTTGACAGAACTGCAGAGGAGAGAAAGCCTTACTACCAGATTTTCCACTTGAACTAAAGATTAAGTCAAGTTCAAATTGAAAATTCCTTAATCAAAGTTGTCAGCTTACATATGGTTGCTAGTTTAATATAGTCAAGTGGATGTATATCAAAGGTTGAAAAGAACCAATTTAGCATTCAGTTACATATGTGGAAAACACATTAGGTCACAGATAATTCTCATTTCTCTGAATGTGAAAATAATATAAAAATTAATATGAAGAACTACAATTTATTGAGTGCTAATTATAGCACCATTGTGCTGAATGCTTGCATTTCAAGGCAAGATTTGAGATAGTACAGTTATTTATATTTCATGGTAGTTTGGAGAGATAAAATTTCATGTTACTGTTCATATAATCAATGCTAAGCTTTAAGTTTTTTTAATGTGGAAATTAACATCAGATCCATTCCCCCTTTTCCTTCAAAACATGTATACCTAACCATCCTGCAATAGTGTTCATGTAGATTATAATTTTCAAATTCAAACTCATAACTCTGTATGAATCTGTGACCAATTCTCTCTGAGAGATTCTCTGAGTATAGTCTCTGTCAGGATACAAGCTCAAATCCCATTAGTTGTGCAATATAAGAAGTATCAAGCCCAGGCATTTATGTTAGTGTTCTCAGTATTGAAATAAGTGAAATTACTCTTCAGGGTTCTCCCTGAGTAAAACACAATAAGAAAAAACTTAAAATCAGTCCTCCATAACATTCATCTTCTGCACCCCTAATTGATCAGAAGGGCTTTGTAGTTTTGTCTTCTAAAAAAAACATATCCCTTTGGTATTGTGTCCCTCTAGTTCTCAGGCCATAGTGAAGAAGGTTGGGCTTGGTCTAGCACCATCATGGTAGTAAATTATGCATCATTTGATCCTGACACAAAGTTTATGAAGATAAATGCTTTTTCCACATTCTAATATCTTCTTCAGAGCCTCCAAATTCACTTCTCCCTATTCACCTAAATAAGTCACATCCAATAAACAGTAGCTGAGTCATTTTCAGGGTAAATCCAAACAGTAGGCCTTCAAAGGCATTGTCACTTATTCCTGAACAGGAATCATATGGGTGAGCCTTAGCCTGGTGATATATAAGAATTATATCTAAGGTGAGGAATATCATGTAATCTAGGGAGATTGCACATTGTTCTATTGAAAAGTGAAAAGAAAAAAAACTAGGCCCTCTTGTTAAATTTATTTTACCTCAAACTTTAAAGCTATTATTTTAGGGTGTGTTTTATAAAATGAATGGTTTGAAGGTATAATGGTACATTTATATTGCATATAAATAAATACACAAATACTAGGATAAAAATATTTGAGACTCCTGTTCTATAGCATTATAATTAAGCTAAAGTAAGTCCATGTGGAACATATGTGACCAACTATGACACTGCAAATCTATAGATGTCAATAATTCAATTATCAAAAATGACATAAGACTTCTGATTTCATATACCAATATTCAATCAGGAGTTTTTAAGAGACCTCGGGCTTTCTTTCATCAAGAAAAAATGCAGAATGTGATATTCTATCTAAATGCCTTTAATTATGAGAAAAAATAAAGGATTGGAATAGACTTTTCATACCTTAGACCCATATTTCCTAGCATGTGCTCCTGATGACATTAATTATTGTAGGGAAAGAGAGAGGTTCCTTATTTTTTTTTTCTTTTTACTAGAAGACTCCTTAAAGCTCCTAATATGCATTATGAATCTCTAAGTTGTAGAAAATATTTGCAGCCAAATTTCTTTGACCATAGTGTCATGCTTTTGAGAAGCATTTTATGGTTTTATTTTATTTTTATTTATGCTTATTTTATAAGCATTTTATTAGTTTGCAATTGAATGTACTTGGAAAGTGATGCTTATAGTAAATCGCTGTTTTCTGACAGGCATCCAATCCTCTATCCCTTAAGTTAATGCCAATAGCAGTTCAAACTCATTTCATTTTAACCCACTGTATCTCATCAACCTATATATAGGACATCTATAAAGTTTCTCAATTTGAGTTTTTATGGGTATTCCGTGTATAGGATGAGTGTCCATAATAGGTTAAGTTAGATTTTCTCAACAGTCAAGGCATTTTCTTTTCTTTACTACCTCATTTCTCTTGCATTCAACAAGCGCATCTTAAGTTCTTTCCACTTATCCAGCATTGTGTTCTAGGTACAAGGAGAAAATAGTAAAACTCTATGTTTGTTCACACTGAATTAGTGCAGTGAGATAAATAGACACTATACACAAAATACTTGTAATAGTTTCAAATGAGAAATTACAAATAAGTATTACAGGTATATTGTCCTCAGCTTTTTGGGTTAAGGAAACATTGTAGAGGTGATGTTTCTGCTAAGATATAAAGCAAGAGTTGGAAATGGACATTTGAAGAGTAGAAAGAGAGAGAATTAAATTTTAGAAAAAGAAATAGATGTGCAGATTTGGCAGAGATTTGAAAATTATCACCATTACAAAGGAGAATGCCATGTGGTTGGATCAAGGTGAAGAGAGCAATGTGTACGAGGTGCCAGAATTAAATGGGAACTAGATTACACAGGACTTTGAAGGTTACATCAAGGCTTTTGGACATTAATCAAGAGTGACTGAAAATTATGAACAAGTTTTACATAGAAAGTGGCAAGATCAGAGTTATATTTGAAATCACTTTGGATGTTGTGTAGTTGGCAAATTGAAGGAAGAAAAAAAAAAAAGACATTTCCAAATTCCTCTAGATAAACCCAACAAGGACAGCAATTGTTTCCCTTTACTAAGTTACCTCAAACACCTCCAATATGCTTAGTATATGAAATAATTCCATAAACTTTTGCTGAATAAAGAAATCAAATTATCTATCCAGTTAAGACCCAATTTTAGCATTTCAGGAAAAAGATGTTGATGCATTGGACACAATGTGTAGAAAGCCCTAGATGTCCCCTCCAAAACACATGCTTAAATCTAATTGCACTGTCATCATTATAGTTGGAACTGGGACCTTTAAGAGATAATTAGGTCATGACAATTCTACCCTCATGAAGGGATTAAGAGCAGGAGTGAGCTTTCTTGAACATCTATGTTCTCTTGCTCTCTCTCTCTCTCTCTCTCTCTCTCTCTCTCTCTCTCTCACACACACACACACACACACATGCTCTCTTACCACGTGATGCCCTCAGCCATGTTATGATGCAGCTAGAGGCCCTTACTTTGATCTTGGGCTTTCTAGAACCCTAAGCCAAATTCATTTCTATTGTTTATAATTGAACCGTCTGTACTATACTGTTAAAGCAGAACATTTACACTTGGAGAAGCCACAGAAATCTGTGCTTGTGAATGTTGAAGGATTACTGGTTAGAAGAAATCTTTTAAATTTATTCTCAATATACTTTTTGTTATGGTAACTTACTTGATCCTCCATTATTTTCTGAAATATATGTATTTTCTGAAATATATGTGAGTCTTTTGATAGAATCAGATTTAAGCCAGAAATTTACAGGGTACAGATTTTGCAGGTGTGAAAAATTACTAGCAGGGATCAGGCATCCGAGGCAGCTTTCTACTTTGCCTATGAACCTGAATAGCAGTGTTTAGTCACTTTTCACTTCCTGGTTCATTAAAAATGTATAGTCACTTCATAATTCCTACTTCATTTGAACTTCATGTCAAAATTAAAACAAACAACCAAAAAGCTTCACATTTGAGTATTTCCTTTATTACATTAAATCTATATAGTTTTGACAAACCATCTAATTATGGTTCCTAATACATATTTATGTTTCTTCTAGGGTTTATGCAAAACTAAGTGAAATTTTAAATGATGTTGAAAATAAAAATGATTTAAGTGTCTGCTTTGGGTTGTATTGTGTCTTTTTCCCATTCGTATGTTGAAGTCCTAACCTCCAGTACCTACAAATGTGACATTATTTGGAAATGGTGTCTTTATAGAAGAAATCAAATTGAATGAGGACAACAGAGTATGGCCTAATCCAGTACAAGTAGTGTCCTTACAAACGGGGAAATTTAAGGATAGGCACATGTCCAATGAACATTATGAAGACTATCTACAAACCAAAGAGAGAGCTCTGGAACAGATCCTTCCTTTGTATCCCTGAAAAGGAATCAGCCCTATTGACACCTTAATTTCAGATTTCAGAACTATGAGTCCTTACATTTGAAACAGCTGTAGGACTTTGTTAAGACAGCTTTCCCAAAGGAATGCAAAGCTTATAACACCAGCGAACTTTGTAAGATTCTAGCTGTTGTTACTTGTTCTTTATTCTAGTTGAATCCACTAAATTGAGCAACTGAATAGAGTGAATACTCTATTGTTGGCAAAGATATAAAAATTATATTTTAAATACCTTGAGGTTGGAGAATTGTAGAAAGCAGGGTTCATTGGGATTTGTTTTAAAAATCTGAAAGAACATGAATTTCATATTGAGAAACCAGTTATTTGCATGGGCTAGAATAAGTATTATTGGCAAAGTCACCTGAGTATTAGTTTGAGATAGTGCAAATGTCATAGGAATCCTCAGCAGTTTGCTTTTCCCAGAGGGGTTTACTTCACTTTAGTTAGGAGTGCACCTGCTTTGTTTCCTTAGAAAGAAATCATTCTCTTCACCCAGACTGAGTCACCATTTTTAAGTGTATGATAGAAGTGCTGACATAATTACTGGCAATTATTGGACTGCAATTATGAAAGTAAGCATTTAATTATTTCTTGATTTTTTTCCTTTAGAATTTGATGACATAAAAATAAAATAATATTAATACACAAGGATTTGAGACTAATATTTCACTTGTTTTCAGATGCTATACTTTAATTTTAAAATTAGTGTCAACACAGAAGCATAGAAATCTCATCCCAAAGTTAGAATTCTTTGGTTTTTGAAATAGTAATATATTAGTCACTATTTATTATTTTTGGGAAATAGAACTCAGAAAAAAAAATGTATTATAGGTATTTATAGATTTCTAGATAGCCCAGAATAACAGTTCATATCATAGAGATTGTTAACACAATTGAAAATGTAATTCTTATTTTTATAGATGGGAATTGGTCTTTGTTGCATGGTTTGTTGGTTGGTTTTATGGTGCTTGGAATTGAATCTCGAGGGCCTCACACATGTAGGTAAGTGCCCTGCCACTGAGCACCAGCCAAGGAAATGCTTCATAGAATAATTTGAAACTAAGTCAAAGTGAAAAGGATGTGCATGCCTACGCACATGTGCACATGCTAAAGAAACAGTATGAACCAAAGAGCCAAGACAGTGTGAGAACATTTTAAGTGACGGTCAGTGGACATGTCTGACTAGGACATAGAATGTGATATTGATGAGACTTGAGTTACATTAGAATGATTGTGGTAGGAGATATTGTTGCAGGTTTCAAAGGCCAGAGTATAGGTGCACCTGAGAAAGACAAATAATAAGGACCTTAGAAGGACTAGAGGCTGACAGCCTGGCTTCCCATCCCCACTCTACTAGGAAAACTTCAGAGTCAAGAATTCCCTTGATGAACTTTGTTCTTGTGGGTAGTTGTACCCAAGGGTATATTTTCCTATCTATAATCTCTAAAAGAGTTAGACTTTGAGAGTGAGTTCTTCAAAAGTGTTGAGAGCAGCATTTCCCAAAATATGTTCCATGGAATACTGCACCATAGACTATTAATAGGGGATATGAGGGGGAAATTTTACCCTAGTTTACTGTGTTTTTTAAATGCAAGTTAAAAACAAACTCTAAGACTTCCTCTACTTCAGGACTCCTCAAAACCTCTATTATGAGCACCGTGAATATCAGAGAAATACTGGGAGCTGCAAGATCTTTCCCAAGCACTTTTGACCAAATCATTTTGTCAGGAAACTCACTTTGAGACATGTAGACCTGGATGTATTTTATTCAGTATTTTCCAGCTCTCTTTTTTTCTCAAGCTAAATGTCACGTTATACTTATATAATACTGTGCAGAAATAACTCAGTAATAAGAACAAATACATGAAAGAACAGCACGACTTTCTTCCTATATTCTCCCTTCCTCTCATCTTTCTTTATTTCTTTCTTTCTTTTACTTTCCTTTCTTTTCTCCTTTTTTCCATACTCCCCCTTTTAACTCAGAGGTTGTTTCAGTAGACATTTTTGCTTTCATTTAAAATAAAAAAAATACCAGTGAATTGAATTTCAATTAATAACAATATTCCATATTCTTGGGAAAATTAAAAATCTTTGGGCCAGGATGGCTAAATTATCTCATTTCCAGTTTGTAAGTTCTAGTAATCTAAGACTCCATATTTTTTTGAAAATATGTGAGGGTTTAAGGTGGTGGCATGCATCAAATTCTTTCCTAAAACAGGGATATTGAATATGCTTTTACCTTTAACATTAAGTGTTGATTGCCTCACAGCTATTTAATAGATGATGACTGCAATGGATGCAGGAGGAGGGCATGCATGTGTCCTTTGCAAAGACATGGAGAAGGACTCTGCTGCTGCATTACCACCACCCACCTTCATTTATGTTTGGGAAAAAGCCCTTACAAATGTTTCCAATTCTTATTCTGCATTTGTTTCATGCCAATACATCCCAGGAATGTTCTTATCTCATCCACCATGATTTTCTGTCCCCCTCCCAACATTCCTCCTCTGCCCTTCATCGCTGTTGTATGATTAGCCCGCTTCATTCTCCCTCTGGATACATGTTCCACCTTGCCCTCCTCACCCCAACCCCACCTTTGTAGCAGTTTCTTCAGTGCCTAGAGGTGGTCTTGTTTCTTATTGAACTTGTTTATGTTTCCCACTTTTGATTTATAATTTTTATTTGCCTTGCAGTAAATAAGGGACATGTTTGGCCTCCCTATGTTTATGAGAGTCACTACAAAGAAACATCAACATTATGTGTATAAAGGGTTCAGATTGTTTTTATAAAGCCATCCTTTTTGTGAAACCTGCCTTTTCAAATTGTAAGCTAAAAAGACCATTTGGAATTCTGCATTCTTGTGGTCTGACATGCTTCTTGACATGCGAGCAGGCAGAAGGATGCAGGAGTGGGAATGTTGGGCAGAGCTGGGAGGCAACCTAAAACATGGCTCATGTATCCCCTACCCAAGAACTTCTGACACTACCTAAGCCCTGTGTCCCTTCCTGTCTCTGGTGTCTTCCTCAAAAGAACACCCATTCCTATCAATGCACAACTACTTCACATAGAGTTGTTTATAAAGTCACAGGATGACTGAAAATGCCTATTTCACAAGCATAAAATACTCTTAGTGATTGAGATATAAAAGAGTCAGCTTTAAGTGTTTCATTAAAATCACTGCAAATACTATGCATAACAATTCACAAAGAACTCATGAAGCTGCTTGTCTAATAAATGAGGTTCATCTATAGTAAATGGCTTGGTGCAACCAAAGTGGCTCTAATCAAATTGGGGACAGATGAGTTTTGTAGATGTAGCTTATTTCATTAATTTACTACTGTTTAGGGTTCATAGTCAATTGCCAATTGATATTATTTGTGACAACACCAAATAAAATAAGTAAGGGAGAATAAGTTGGGTGATATATTGCAGAGATAAATCACACCCCGGCATGTGGGGAGATGAAACCCTCCAGCAGAAGCACTTAGCACACTTCATTTGATTCTCATTCGTCAGCCTCAGTGCCGGTGGCTCAAAAAGAATGCAAAGGTAAATGAACACCAAAATATGATTTGCAGCACTGGAAAACAGTCCTACCCAAATAAATCAAGGTTCCACTTCATTTCAGGCACTGGTTTATTCATAATACAGGGCTTTTACAATCAAGTCCTGCCATTGTAAACAAACCCCAACAAACACACACCTGCATTAAGCGACAGGCATGATACTATGTGTGCTTATGGAACTAAAGAGGTTTAAAAATAACTGCAGCTATTCCGTGGATTGAAAAAGGAAACAGGCAGCACAATTTAAAAGACATTGAGCAATACTGTTGTTGCAGTCAGTGGACATTATTAGGGCAGGAGAAGCCACATCCACTTTCAGAACATGTAGATTTAAAGTGTTTAACCAGACTGTATAGGTAGCCTTCTTAAAACTCTTTAGAAGACTACCATGAGGATCCATTCTATGTCTGAAATTTCTAGAATTAAACTAGAATAAGAGATAAAAGAGAAAAGAGAGGTTTTTTTTTTGTGTGTGTGTGTGAGAGAGAGAGAGAGAGAGAGAGAGAGAGAGAGAGAGAGAGAAAGGTCTAATAAATGAAGTGCCCTATAAAATTGTTTAATTGCCCAGCTACTTGGGAGGCTGAGGTGGGAGGATCACTTGAGCCCAGGAATTCAAGAGCAGCCTGGGCAACATGGTGAGACCCTGACTCCAAAGCAAACAAACAAAGCAATTCCAAAAATCAAACACAAAAATGGTTTAATTTAATTTTCATTTTAGGCTTAATAGATTACCATCTTGCTATTGGAGAACTTTTCATCTGATATACACTAAAGATAATACAAAACTGAAGTGTTTCTATCATAAACATCTTTCTTTAGCTAGATACAGATGGTCACATCTTATAAACATAATTCTATGTTGATTTATTTTTATTAATAATGGACTTAAAAGAAGAAAGGAATAATTGAAAACAAATGAAAACTTAAAATCATAGAATTTTAGAATTGAAATTAACTTGCTTAGAGATCATTTAGATATTTCATTTCTAAATTTCACACACACAAAAAGAAATCTTTGGAGGTGAAAAAAATGAGTTAGCCAAGATCACACCATGGGTTAATGAAAGGATCGGACTCCAGGCTTCACATCTGATGAATTCTGTTAGTCCACCCATCTTAAGAACTTCAAACTCTTAGGAAAGTTCAAGCACATACATGTTGAAATCTTCTACAGGTTTACTGTAATATGTAACACAAGAGATAAACCTTCTTACAAATCCTGAGTGTGCATGGGATTGTCACACATGTGTATTTCCTGGGCTTCTTATAAGCATATGCATCATGGATTTCATAGGCTTCCTATATGTATCATGTTTTTTTTTTCAATTTTAACTTTTCTGCTTTTCTTATAACTTATAGCAATGTTTTATTTGGCTTTGTTATATTCAAACAATGGTTTCAAGAAGTATTTAGTGTGGTTTCGAACAGGGAAGAGGCCTCCCCGATATTATTTTAAGCATTGTTGCACCAAAATGTCTTTTGTTTCCCTCCTTCTTAATTGTGTCCTGAGAAAGACACACAGAATTGATTGGTTGTCTACTTAGTGCCAAGCCTTCAAAGGTTATGCATGGACTGTGTTTCCTCTAACAAGCTGCAAAACAACTGCCTTGAGAAGCATTGAAAGCCAAGTTGCAAAGTGTTTTAAATCTTTCCTGTAGATAATGTAACTTTTCCTCCAAGTATTTGTACTGCAGATACTGCTTATATTATTGAAAGTTAATATTTCATCCCTAGTTGCAGAGGTATTACAAATTACCAAACCCATGCAACCATGCTGCCTGAAGTTAAGATTATACATTTTCAAGGTTTAAATAGGTGTTTGCCTAAGAGCAGCGTTCTCCGTAGAAAACAAATTTTCAGAAGGAAAGCAGAAACAGTTGGGTTTTCATTCTATTACCATTGAAATTGTTCTTCTTTTCGTTAATGATTGAATAAATCAGAATTTCAGTGGTGTATTCTCAGCATTTTCTTCTATTTATTCCATCTGTTATGGGAAAGCACCAACATCTTGAGAAATAACCCACTTTATAGTCAAAAAGTATAGTCTGCAAATTTAAGCTGTTTATTGTGGGATAAAAATAACCATAAAACAAACAAGCTCTCCTTGAATAGTTGTGCCCCTGGTTGGAGAGCTCTTCCATACCCTTGAAGGGGTTTGGCTATAAAACACCCTGAAAAACAATTTCTCACAGTCCCAGCTCGTATGTAGGAAGCTGTTTCTTTCATTCTGATTAGCTTGACTACAGGTTTGCCTGGGGATTAAATAAACTAGCTCACTTCCAAAACCCTTTCCAGGGGGAAAAGTTCTCCTATCCTTTGTCATTTTAGTAGGAACCCTTGACACCCAGGCAAGGTGACTGGGGTGAGTTGGGGATTTGGGTACCAGGTGGAAGCAGGGAGATTTACTTGGCCGGAACTGAGCACAAAAATAAAAACCAAAAGAACATGCAGGCTTCCTGTGGCACTCCTGGTGCATGTTTTCCCTACCTGTTACAAGTCGTTTATTTTTATGACACATTTAACAAAAGTGACCTATAGGAAGGGTTTTTATCTGGGCTGTGGTGAACTAAGAAAGGAACTTGGAATTATAGTACTTGAGGTAACCATCAAGGAAATAAAAGAAATGCTTCTACAAGAAGAGATAAGTTCTTGCAAAACAACTTTTTAAGCAAAATAATATAATAATAGCATGAAAGGAAAAAAATAATCTAGTTGAGCACTCTCTCCAACTATAATTGATTCAACAAATATACATTTAACCCTGAGCCACATGCAAGCTTTGCTCCTTTGTCTTTTCAGCATTCAAATACTACCATTGCTATAAATATCTGTAGGTCAAAGCTTATATTTTAGTAATAATATATTCCATCGACTCACGTTAAATATTCTCCCCCAATTTACAATCTTTAAGCATGTTAGGTATCTTGAAAGACAGAGAGGCTGGCATAACAAATTCTTCTCTTTCTTGCATTTATCTGATGGGAAAGCTTGAGGGGAATTTCTGAGTTTTCCTTCCAAACATGCTTGTAGATTATTTCCTTGTTTGGCGAGGGAATGGAATTTACCATCACTTGGGAAAATTCTGAAGTCAAGCTGTGAAATTGAACAAAATTTTCATCAGCAAAAATTGAGTTTGAAAAACATGTGTTTCCCCTTTGGTAACAGGAGGATGCAAGGTAGATAGGAAGCAGGATTGGAGAGTTTAAGCCTTCATTATTCTTTCCTATGTAACTGTTCAGGAGCAAGGAAAAAAAAATTGGACAGAATGCCAGCTGCAGTGCCCAAAGCCAAATCTTTATGAGAAGAGTGATAGAACTCAGAGCAGCAAACCAGGTGTCTGCCCCTTGATCTTAACGCACAACATTTGTATACACAACTGCAAGGGAAAGACAAGTCAAGAGAGGACATCTGACAGGGAAACATGGAGAAAAATGGAAGGGATCTCAGAAGGTTGCAGAGCCTCATGGAGGGCTCACACAGGCACACAGAACAGTAAGTCCAAGGTTATATTTTCATAAAGGAAATAGTATAATTCACTATTTCCTAAAATCACCTGCGCTCAGCCCCAAGCATACTGTTTTGGGGGATAACAATGACCTAAGTTTTTATAGTACTTGATATAGTCTTGTTGATCTGATTTTATCCACACACATCTGTAAGGTAGGTTACAATTACTCAAGAAAAAAAAACACTGGAGAGTTTCAATCTGTTTCCCACAGGCCAGAACTAGGCACTGTGTTGCTATAATTACTTTACATCCCTGATTATAGCAGATTTACACAAAAAAAGTAAAATTTCACAGCCTTATCATTCTGTGAATAAATGTAAAAGAGTTATCTGGCTTGCAGCGGAGAAAAACATCTTTTTGTAAGAATCAATATTATGAACCTCAGCTTAATATATAGAAAACAAGGACGAGTGCTCTTTCCAAAAATCACCGCCTTAGGGTCAGTTCAGTCTGTCCCTGTTATATAAACATACAGTAACTTTCATATCTCACTGCTCAAACATATTGTTCATGACTATCCTTTTCCTCCTGGGTGCCGACATTACTCTGTAGATCTTACTCATGTGAGAGAGAAAATCAACAATATTACCATCATTACCATAAAAAAGCATTTAGTAAGGACTCAATCTGTGTACCTATTGTTGTTTTGCTAAGTGGGCTACCAGACGTGGTTCCTGTCCACTGGGATCTTAAAGACAAAGGAGAGCAACTGAAAGGACATACAGACAACTAAACAAGCAATGAGACTTGCACACAGGCACATATGTGCTAACTCCTATTTGCATATGGAAATGTTGACTTTGTAGATTCAAGTTAATGATGTTTTGCTTTTGTCAATCCATTATGAGTTGTCAGCTATTAAAATCTGGCCCCAAGTGGTATCTCAGTGCAGTGACTTGCCTGATACTGTTGTTCTGTTGTGTAGGTTAAGATCTCAGTGCTTCGATTAAGCTTCGGGGAATTCATAAATGCATTCAGGGTCACTGATGTTTCAAGAAATAGCTTAGCCAAACATCATTCTTTTTTTGTAAATTTTTGAAAAGTTTAGTTAAAGAATTACTAAACAAAACATTTGTGGCCTCTTTTCATAAAGAAGAGTTCAAAGAAACTTTTTGAGCTGAAATTATAGATTAAAACAATTTCTATTTTCAATTCAGAAGACTTGAGACAAATATTTCTTCCCTAATTTTTTGGTGTTTAGTGCAGTGAAAAGACATATTCCCACTGTATTATTTTGTCAAATATATTAGTATCGTGACATTATTTGATGGATAAAAATAGGTGAAAATGAGAAAACAGAAGATTCTCAGTTATTACTTACTTTGCATAGTAGCTAATATATATTTTTTTGTTCCTCAGTACTTATACAAGACTAAAAAGGGCTAGTGGTTACATATACATCATCTCATTTAACATTCATAATTGTTGTATGGGAAAGAAAATATTTTATCACATACCACACCCCGTGTACTAATGAGAAACCTCCAATCAAGGCCACGTAATGAGTAAGAATTAGAAACAACATTCAAATCAAATTATGTTTGACCTCAAAGCCTATTTAATCTCCACCTCCCCATCCACTCTGCAGAATAATTCTAAAAGCGTCCATCTTTACATTTTCATTAAAATGTCTTATTTCCCTTGTCTTTAATGTTCTTTCCTCAGAGAAGGTATGTCTCCTGGAATAGTAAGCACTGGCAGGCCAGAGTGTGTCATAAAACTCTTCCCCTTCCTTCAGGTTGGCTCAACCCATCTCTTCCTCCAGTTTCTGCTACACCCTGAAGTCTAGCAAAGGTCCTCACTGGGAGCACACAGGTGAATCTCAGTGTCCTACTCAGGCCTCACAAGGTCTCCCTGACACCAGAGTATGGGACCTCTGTTCTGTTTTATGTATGCAAATTGACAATAGGAGAGCAGGAGCAAACAGGGGAAATTATCTTCCTGTCATCTTCCAGGTGAGCAGTACTGAGATGCATTCATCCATCTTCTTAGAAATCTGGCAGAAGCAAAATCACTTGCTTATGATGGTGGCTGATGCATTAGTTTTTCCTTTGGATTCCCCCTCCTTCTCTGTTTGATCTCAATGTCTCTCACTCCTGCTCCTTGTGTTCATGTTCCTAGTAAGTAATCTGCATTCAGGTGTTTTTCCCCACATTCTGCATGCAGGGTACTTAAAGCCAAGAAGCAGGAATTGCATTGTATTTATTATTATATATCTATTTCTTATGAATTTATCTGATAGAGAATATGTACATTCAATCATGATACATCAGATTTTATTTTTTTGTAGTTTTGTATTGCCTAATCCAATTTTTTATTAAGGGGCGTTAAGAAATGGTTATTTTTTTCACAGTTAAGAAATGGTAATGATGCTTAGTTGTTGCCATGGATGTGTTGCCTTGGAGGCTGGGAAATTGGATAGGGCTGATTCCATTATGGTCATTTCTAGGGGTGTTAAGTGGGCACACACATCCAGAAATAGCAACTTTTAATTTCCTTGATATCAAAATCAATGTAACTAGAGCTATTGTTTTCTAATTGTAAAAGCCATATTGCTATTACTGAAATTTGTAATATAATTTCTATCACGGATTTCTTTTCCTCTTAGCAGAATGTGAATGCTATAGTAGATTCCTTGATTTTTTTTGATATGGATAATTATTTTTAAGACCCCGGAAAGCTCATATTCCAAATTAAAATAAGCCTAGCTTATTGGTCCATATCCAATTTGTCATCAGATAGATATCACTCTTTAAAAGTAGAATCATAATTAGGATTAATTAAAACAATTTAAGAAGGTCTTGGAAGGGAAGCTAAACACTAAAAAGCAGTTGAAATTGAAACCTTTTTCTCTGTTACTTCCTGATCAATGTTTGAACGCCTGTGGGCTTTCTGGCAATAAAGTGTTCTGGTGTCAAGGATTAAAACTGGGCTCCCTTCAAGTGCAATAAATCCACTTAAAAATATGTAAATGTGTTTCACTTACTACTGACCTGGAGGTGAAAAGTTCTATATCAAATTACTAACAGCCCGAGATACCCATTCTTCTATTCTGATTCTAATTAAAGAGCTGAGAAATTAGCTATGTAGGAATGTTCATTTATATTACAGTGAAAAAGTATGGAAGATTTACTAAGTGTTGTTCACCACACAAAACTGAAACTATGGAAAACAAGGAAAAGGAGACTGCCATGTTCCTTCCAAATAGACATGCTTTTCCAAATTTATTCCTCCTTATAAAATTTTCTCTACAATCATAGAACATATTGCTTCATGTTGATCCTTTATAAAAATCTTTTCTAATTGGGGTTTCTGAAACTCAGAGTTCCAATTATATGTCTGTCAATCATATGCTAGAGTAATTCTAAATGTTGTGGTGCATATGTTGCTACTACACCCTCAAACTGGCAAAGGTCCATCATTGCTCAGCACAGATGATATAAGCTCCAATATCTAAGCATCCTGGTTACTTTGTCAAGCTTCTACCTCAAATTAATATGGCTGCTAGGAATAGTAAATGAAAATTCCTTGTTAAAAATAAAGTGCCTTCTAAGTGCATTGTGGCATAATAGGCAATCTCATTTCCACTTATTTCCTGTTCTACTAGAAACTCTGTGAGGCCAGAAACATCTTTACTGTGTTTTTTTATATACATCAAGCAAACAGTGTTTTATTAATTGAACAAGACTTATATCTCAGGGCATTGTTTATTTGCCTTTCATATTTTATGGGTTTGAAGAAAAACACAAATCTCACATAAGGTTACTATGGATAACTAAAGGAATAAGGGAAATATGAACAAGCTAAGGCTAAATCCCCTCTATTTCAAGCTTATGCATACAGTTGTGTGGGTGATAATGCAAAACTCTTGGAGCCTCGGGTATATTACAGCTAATATCAATGATGTTTCCTCCTCTCAGGAGAGATTCAGAGCAACACCTGCTGACGTTTATAACCTTGGTAGATTTAGACTAGTTCCTTAACCTACTGATTCATGAATAGAGTACAATATGTTTCTTTAAAGGCCAGTTGAGGATCACGTTACATTCATTCCTTCCCAGCACTGTTTGCAAGTATGAATTTTGTTTGCATCTGACTTTTCCCCTGGAATATACACCCATCATGAACAGAGGGAATAAGCAGTTTTTCCTAACACAATAGTGTTATTTTGGTTATGTGCTGACTCTCAAAAATTATTTTAAGGAATGAATAAATGAATACATCAATGAAGTCATATAAAGTACCTTGCACAAACTAGGGCTAAATAAATAATAGTGCTTTCTCATCTCCCATCTATTGTTTATTAAAGGTAAAACATTTCTAGGGAAATATCATTAAAAATGTTTATAATTATTTAAACTTATCTATATGCTTCTTTAGAGTTCTAAGAAAATAAGAAGACAATCTCCCATCCAAGTACTAATCAGGCCCGACCCTGCTTAGCTTCCGAGATCAGACGAGATCAGGCACGTTCAGGGTGATAAACTGACACTAGGATTGCTGTATGTATACACATGGATGTATAACCAATGTGATCCTACAATTTGTACATGTGGAAAAATGAGAATTCATACCCTATTTGAATCAAATGTATGATATGTCAAGATCATTGTATTGTCTTGAGCAACTAATAAAAAAGAAAGAAAATAAGAAGACAAGATTATATATCAGAACAATAAATTGCTTAATACCCTGATTAAACAAGAAGTTTTAGTCCTTCCAAACATTGTCTTTGTAATTGAGCAGATCTGGTTTTGAAACCATGTTCTTTTTTTTTTAATTTTATTTTTTTTATTGGTTGTTCACAACATTACAAAGCTCTTGACATATCATATTTCATACATTAGATTGAAGTGGGTTATGAACTCCCAATTTTACCCCAAATGCAGATTGCAGAATCACGTCGGTTATGTTTCTTAACTGGAAAGGTCTGAATTCTACTGTAGTTAATAACACCTGTCACCATTACTTACCTCATATGTAAGTTTGACATAAGGGTAAATACAACACTTCACCTACTGTGCAGAGGTTTCCAAACTGTGACTCCATAGAGCTCTAAATACTCATGAGTTGAGTCAATGAATTGTTACTTCTAATATTTTAAAAGACTTCACCAAAGCCAAAACAAACCAAACAAATGCAAACCAACAACAACAACAACAATAAAATCAGGGAACACACAACAGAAAAATACTGATAACACTTATATGCTAACAGAATTTTTATATTTTTCCTCTCAAAATTTTTTTCTCCAATCTTTCTTACTTTTTATTACTTACCTATATAACTTCGAGACAATAACTAACATATCATAAAAATGAATATTTAATTACATAAAGTAGGATACATTGATGTCTCATTCTGCAAGATAATGGCCTTAGCACTTGTCTAGGTCCACTCTTCCTAGATAAGTTGAAAGGCACTGTTCTCCACAAAAATGAACAATGTGTTTATAATTTCAATTATAAATGCCATCTACTTTAAATATAAAACTAGCTTGGTTATCCAGGGAGTAACCTCCGGAAGACTATCATCAAGTTGGAGAGAAAACCCATACACCTAAAGATTAACAAGTAACAGCATAAGAAGTGATATTAAATATGAGTGAACCACAAGGAATGGTACTAGAATTTAGCAGAAAAAGGTAACATTGTAGAGCAGGATAACCAGGAAAGGCTTTCTGAGGATGGGTTTCAGTTGTGCTCAGAAATTTGCTGATAATTTTAGAAAAGTGAATGATTGAAACTGAGGGGGGGATCCAACATGGCGGCCGGCGAGGAACCAGCGATTTCAATATCTCCACATTAACGAGATAAGAAAGACCCATTAAAACAGCTACATTCTACCTACGGAGGAACTTCTAGCAAAATCCCGTTAAAAGGAGACCTGCTGGGAATTAGTAAGTTTATTAGAAGTGACAGTTTGTCCCAGACAAGTGAATCTTGGCCGGCCACGAGGGAGCAGAGGTCCAATCCCGCGGCCAGAGGCCGGGAGCAGCGCGGCAAGAAGTGTCCCCGCCCGACCCGGCAGACAGCCCCCACCATCCCGGCTCTCCTGGGGGCCCACTGAGAGCCGGGATGGCTCTTAGCCACGCGGCCACAGCTGCCCGGCTCTGCAGGCAGCCCCCGGTGGCCCGGCTCGGCGAGAAGGATCCCTGCCCGGCTGGCAGACGGCCCCCGCCTTCCCGGCTCTGCTAAAGGCCCCGCCCACGCAGCAAACGGCTCCCCCCCCCCAGATGACGTGAAGGGAATCTAACCAAGCCTTTATGAAATAGCGAACTGGGAACAAAAACCAGATTGTGTCAGACCAGAGACAAGCCAGTTCCACCCCTCCCTTCGGACACTCCGGCAAGGAGCCAGGGGCCCGCCATAGCAGAGAGGGGAAGTCACCAAAGTTCTGCCAAGAGATTCCTTCCCAGCGGAATCTACTTTATCAGGTGTGTGACTCCCACCAACACCAGATACAAACAACCGGGGAACTTCAAAATCTCTCCGTGGGCGTGACCATAAGGGCCAAAGGACACTCGACTCCCAACTCCCCCTACTGCCAGAGACGTGGGCATGACTGTAGGGGCAGAGGGAAGCAGAGAAGACTCCCCACCCCCAACTCCCCCAACTGCCAACTGAGAGGGCTTGAAGGTAGGGGCGGAGGGAAACAGAGGAGACTCCAGACCCCCAACTCCGCCTATCGCCAGCGGAGTGGTCGTGATTGTAGGGGCTGAGGGAAGCAGAGGGGATCCTCGACCCCCAACTCCTATTACCACCAGCAGCGACACCAATGGTCTTAGCCTCCAGATTCTGAAGGTGTGCCCACAAAAGGGGTCTGGAAAAATTAAACAATTGACTCCCAGACCACAGCTCCACAGCACTGGGGCTTAGATGAATGACAGCGAGAGTGCTCAGTCGTTAGGGAAATAGAGCACTCGGTGGGGCTGAAAGTGTAACCAAATCCTTGAGGAACTGCCTCCGGTGAGCAGGACCTGGCTGGCTGGCAGGAGGAAGGGGAGGAGGGGCCGTAGAAGTGAAACGGCTCTGGACCAACAGGATTGAGAGACTCCCAGGAGCCGCCTTACAGGGATTGCTGTTGACACATTGAGGGCAAAACTCAGCCCGGAGGGCACAGCTTTGCCTATGGGAAGAGAAGAAAATGGATCTCTAAGACCTAATTTTATTTCTTATTTCATTTTATTTTTTTCTCTCCCTTTTTCCTCTCTCTCTCCCCTTCCAAGTTTTATTGTTCTTTCCATTCTCCTCTATGCTATCTATCTCCCTCTCCTTCTTTCTTTTCAAGAGCACCTTCCTTCCCCTTCCCCCCAACTTTCATCCCAAGCATTATGTCCTACATTTCGTGTAACTGTCTAAATGCAAATAGGTGAATGTTTCGAGGCCATCTATAGTGCTCCTAAATACCTAACTTCTACCAACACCCTGATCCAATCGACGGTTAGTATCCCCCTTCAGTAGAGCAATCTTCTAAAGTAGCCAGGACATACTAACCCTTATACCTGCATAGCACCTAACCTAAAGTCCTAAGAACAAAAAACAAACCACTATATGCATACAAAATCTGGAAGCCCTTTATAAATTGAATGAATCAGCTCTAAAGTACAATAAAGCCCAACATCTATAGGCATAATCTCCCACCACAAAGGAGAGACAACAGAGATAAACAAAGCCAAAACAAATGTATAGAAGAAAGCAGTTACAAAGCAGTCAAACAGAGCTGGAAAGTAACGTGAACAACATGAAAAAACAAGGGAAAAAAGGATTACAGATAATGCAGGACAACTTAAATTTACAGGAGGACCTAGAAGCATCAGAAACATGGACAGGGAAAGAAATCAAGGCATACCTAACTCAGATGGAACGGAATTTTAGAGAAGACATGAGACAGCAAATCCAAGAATTGAAAGTATATTTTGAAAACGAGCTAAACAAACAAATTCAAACTGCAAAGAATGAGTTTTACCAGGAGATAGAGATCTTAAAAAAAAACTAAACAGTAATTTTAGAAATGCAAGAAACCATAAACCAGATTAAAAATGCTAACGAGAATATTACAAATAGACTAGATCAAGTAGAAGTCAGAACATCAGATAATGAAGACAAAGTTTATCAACTTGAAAAGAGTATAGTCAACACTGAAAAGATGCTTAAATCTCACGAGCAATCTATCCAAGAGTTATGGGATCTCGTCAAAAAACCAAATTTGAGAGTCATTGGGATAGAAGAAGGCACAGAGGTTCAAACCAAAGGAATGCACAACTTATTAAATGAAATAATCCTAGAAAACTTCCCAGAGATGAAAGATGGAATGGATTGCCAAATCCTGGAAGCCTACAGGACCCCAAACATCCAAATCTGTAATAGACCAACTCCAAGACATATAATTATGAAGATAGCCAACGTACAGAACAAGGAGAGAATATTAAAAGCTACGAGGGAAAAGAGGCAGATTACATTCAGGGGTAAACCAATTAGGTTAACAGCTGGTTTTTCATCACAGACTTTGAAAGCGAGAAGATCCTGGAACAATGTATTTCCAACTCTGAAAAATAATGGTCTCCAACCAAGAATACTGTATCCAGCAAAATTAAGCTTCAGATTTGATAATCAAATTAAAATCTTTCACGATAAACAAAAGCTAAAAGAATTCGCAGCCAGAAAACCAGCACTGCAAAGCATTTTGGGCAAAATTCTACAAGAAGAGGAATGGAAAAATAGTGCCCAAAACCAACAGCGGGAGTTATCTCAGTAAATGGGGAGGAAAAAAACCTAAAAGTAAAAACTAGCCAAACTAAAATAAATAAATAAATAAACATGACTGGAAGTACAAATCATATTTCAATTGTAACCTTAAATGTTAATGGACTAAACTCACCAATCAAGAGACACAGGCTAGTAACCTGGATCAAAAAAAACAAACCCAACAATATGCTGCCTTCAGGAGACTCATATGATAGGAAAAGACATACACAGGCTGAAGGTGAAAGGTTGGGAAAAATCATACCACTCACATGGAAGCAAGCAGGAGTGGCCATACTCATATGGAATAAAATCAACTTCAAACCTAAGTTAATCAAAAGGGATAAAGAAGGACACTATATCCTGTTAAATGGAACTATCCACCAACAAGACATAACAATTATCAAATTATATGCACCAAATAATGGTGCAGCAATGATCATAAAACAAACTCTCCTCAAGTTCAAGAGTCAAATTGACCACAACACAATAATTATGGGTGACTTCAACACACCACTCTCACCATTAGACAGATCCTCCAGACAAAAGCTGAATAAAGAAACTATAGAACTCAATGACACAATCAATAACCTAGACTTAACCAACATATATAGAATATATCAACCATCATCAAGTGGATACATGTTCTTCTCAGCAGCACATGGATCTTACTCAAAGAGATCACATATTATGCCATAGGGCAACTCTTAGTAAATATAAAGGTGTGGAGATAATACCATGCACCATATCTGATCATAATGGAATGAAACTGGAAATCGATGATAAAAGAAGGAAGGAAAAATCCAGCATCACATGGAAAATGAACAATATGTTACTGAATGATCAATGGGTTACAGAAGACATAAAGGAGGAAATCAAATAATTCTTAGAGATAAACGACAATTCAGACACAACATACCAGAATCTATGGGACACAATGAAAGCAGTTCTAAGAGGGAAATTCATTTCCTGGAGTTCATTCCTCAAAAAAAGAAAAAACCAACAAATTGATAAAACTAAAAGTTGGTTCTTTGAAAGAATAAATAAGATCGACAGACCATTAGCCATGCTAACGAAGAGAAGAAGAGAGAAAAATCAAATTACTAACATACGGGATGAAAAAGGCAATATCACAACAGACACTACAGAAATACAGAAGATAATTAGAAAGTATTTTGAAACCCTATATTCCAATAAAATAGAAGACAGTGAAGACATCGATAAATTTCTTAAGTCATATGAGCTGCCCAGATTGAGTCAGGAAGACACACACAATTTAAACAGACCAATAACAAAGGAAGAAATAGAAGAAGCCATTAAAAGACTACCAACCAAGAAAAGCCCTGGACAGGATGGGTATACAGCGGAGTTTTACAAAACCTTCAAAGAAGAATTAATACCAATACTTTTCAAGCTATTTCAAGAAATAGAAAAAGAAGCTCTTCCAAATTCATTCTATGAGGCCAACATCACCCTGATCCCAAAACCAGACAAAGACACTTCAAAGAAAGAAAACTACAGACCAATAACTCTAATGAACATAGATGCAAAAATCCTCAATAAAATCCTGGCGAATCGAATACAAAAGCAGATCAAAAAAATTGTGCACCATGATCAAGTGGGATTCATCCCTGGGATGCAAGGTTGGTTCAATATAAGGAAATCAATAAATGTTATTCACCACATCAATAGACTTAAAGATAAGAACCATATGATCGTCTCGATACA
The DNA here is from genome assembly GCF_964194105.1 of Spermophilus citellus. Lineage (NCBI taxonomy): Eukaryota > Metazoa > Chordata > Mammalia > Rodentia > Sciuridae > Spermophilus > Spermophilus citellus. Next base: position 69,263,029 of record NC_138191.1, on the reverse strand, counting down.
TGCAGAAAAAGCATTCAACAAAGTACAGCATCCCTTTATGTTCAAAACACTAGAAAAACTTGGGATAACAGGAACTTACCTCAACATTGTAAAAGCTATATATGCTAAGCCTCAGGCTAGCATCATTCTAAATGGAGAAAAACTGAAGGCATTCCCGCTAAAATCTGGAACAAGACAGGGATGCCCTCTCTCACCACTTCTATTTAATTTAGTCCTTGAAATACTAGCCAGAGCAATTAGACAGACAAAAGAAATTAAAGGCATAAAAATAGTAAAAGAAGAACTTAAAATATCACTATTTGCGGATGATATGATACTATACCTAGAAGACCCAAAAGGGTCTACAAAGAAACTACTAGAACTAATAAATGAATTCAGCAAAGTGGCAGGATATAAAATCAACACGCATAAATCAAAGGCATTCCTGTATATCAGCAACAAAATTTCTGAAATGGAAATGAGGAAAACCACCCATTCACAATATCCTCAAAAAAAAAAAAATAAAATACTTGGGAATCAACCTAACAAAAGAGGTGAAAGATTTATACAATGAAAACTACAGAACCCTAAAGAGAGAGATAGAAGAAGATCTTAGAAGATGGAAAAACGTACCCTGTTCATGGATAGGCAGAACCAACATCATCAAAATCGCAATATTACCCAAAGTTCTCTACAGGTTCAACGCAATGCCAATCAAAATCCCAATGGCATTTCTTGTAGAAATAGATAAAGCAATCATGAAATTCATATGGAAAAACAAAAGACCCAGAATAGCAAAAGCAATTCTAAGCAGGAAGTGTGAATCAGGCGGTATAGCGATACCAGATTTCAAACTATATTACAGAGCAATAGTAACAAAAACAGCATGGTACTGGTACCAAAACAGGCAGGTGGACCAATGGTATAGAATAGAGGACACAGAGACCAATCCACAAAATTACAACTTTCTTATATTTGATAAAGGCGCTAAAAGCATGCAATGGAGGAAGGATAGCATCTTCAACAAATAGTGCTGGGAAAACTGGAAATCCATATGCAACAAAATGAAGCTGAACCCCTTTCTCTCGCCATGCACAAAAGTCAATTCAAAATGGATCAAGGAGCTTGATATCAAATCAGAGACTCTGCACCTGATAGAAGAAAAAGTTGGTTCTGATCTACATATTGTGGGGTCGGGCTCCAAATTCCTTAATATGACACCCATAGCCCAAGAGTTATATACAAGAATAAACAAATGGGACTTACTTAAACTAAAAAGTTTTTTTCTCAGCAAGAGAAACAATAAGAGAGGTAAACAGGGAACCTACATCCTGGGAACAAATTTTTACTCCTCACACTTCAAATAGAGCCCTAATATCCAGAATATACAAAGAACTCAAAAAATTAAACCATAAGATAACAAACAACCCTATCAACAAATGGGCCAAGGACCTGAACAGACACTTCTCAGAGGAGGACATACAATCAATCAATAAGTATATGAAAAAATGCTCACCATCTCTAGCAGTCAGAGAAATGCAAATCAAAACCACCCTAAGATACCATCTCACTCCAGTAAGATTGGCAGCCATTATGAAGTCAAAGAACAATAAGTGCTGGAGAGGATGTGGGGAAAAGGGTACACTTGTACATTGCTGGTGGGACTGCAAATCGGTGCAGCCAATATAGAAAGCAGTATGGATATTCCTAGGAAAGCTGGGAATGGAACCACCATTTGACCCAGCTATCACCCTTCTGGGTCTATTCCCTGAGGACCTTAAAAGAGCATACTATAGGGATACTGCCACATCAATGATCATAGCGGCACAATTCACAATAGCTAGACTTTGGAATCAACCTAGATGCCCTTCAATAGATGAATGGATTAAAAAACTGTGGCATTTATACACAATGGAGTATTACGCAGCACTAAAAAATGACAAAACCATGGATTTTGCAGGGAAATGGATGGCATTAGAGCAGATAATGCTAAGTGAAGCTAGCCAATCCTTAAAAAACAAATGCCAAATGTCTTCTTTGATATAAAGAGAGCAACTAAGATCAGAACAGGGAAGAAGAGCATGAGGAAAAGATTAACATTAAACAGATGAGTGGTGGGAGAAAGGGAGAGAGAAGGGAAAATGTATGGAAATTGAAGGAGACCCTCATTGTTACACAAAATTACGTATAAGAGTTTGTGAGGGGAAAGGGGAAAAAAAACAAGGGAGAGAATTGAACAACAGCAGATGGGATAGAGAAGGAAAATGAGAGGGAAGGGGAGGGGGGATAGTAGGGGATAGGAAATGTAGCAGAATACAACAGTCATTAATATGGTATTATGTAAAAATGTGGATGTGTAACCGATGTGATTCTGCAACTTGTATTTTGGGTAAAAAAGGGGAGTTCATAACCCACTTGAATCAAATGTATGGAAGATGATATGTCATGAGCTTTGTAATGTTTTGAACAACCAATAAAAAAAAATTTTAGAAAAGCAAGGGAAAGTAGTATCTTTAAGGGGAACCGCAAGAGCAAAGAAAATCTCAGAAGATGTATTTATAGAGCATGTTTTTGAGATGGTGGGTGGTTAATACATACCAAACTCAAGGGAAGACCTGTTGGTAAATAAAGGCTGAGAATATCACTCCAAAATTTTGATTATTAAGTATTATTATTTTTTGTTATTAATACATAGCCCATATAAATCATAGATCTTAGAAAACAAATTCATGGTGATGGATATTATTTCCCTTTTCTCATTCTGAGTTTCCCTGCTGTGTGCTCAGTGAGTCTCACTCATCCCATTTAGATCTCAGTGGTAGCCCCTAATAAAGCCAATTAGCATTCTCTCTTCCTTGGACAATAATGACTGGTTTAGGGCATAGAGAGACCACTAAAGCCAGGACAATCGTGAGCAATAAAAGTCAATTGGATGTATGTTGAGTGAATTATTGGGGAAATGATTTCCTTTTCTTCCTGGTTGTAAACCAGGAAGCATATTAACTGGAAGTCATAGAAGAGAATGGCCTCCACACTGAAGAAATGTGTCTAAAAAGGGTTAAGAAGAAAAATCGGACCTGGTCACATTTTTTGACACAGCTTATCTGTTCTTGAATGAGCAGTTAGGTGAACTAGTAAATTTACCCTACCTTTCTTTCTTCTGTTTTGGAAAGCCTCATTTGACCTACTATTTTGAATCATCATCAAATTTTTTACCTCTTAATATCTGAAGGGCTTTTATCTTTTTCAGACATATAACATGTCTATACCAAGCATTATCTTTTGTTGTATATAGATTTGTTTTTTCCTTTGTTACTGTGTATTGCAAGTTTTGTAAAGGCAGTACCTTTTCTTTTATCATTTTTTTCCTCTTTTTATTACTAATGTCATGGTTCAAAATGGTGATCCATTGGTGATGGATCTAGAGTTGCATGGAGGTGGATACTCAGCTTTTGAAAGTTAAGATTATCATTTGCATTTCTGCCATTAATATGTACGTTTGTAATATAGGTAAACTACTTAACTTCTCTGAGCCTCTATTTTCTTGTCAATAAAATGAGGGTAATAGAACAAAACTCGTAAAATAATTGATGTAATGATGTATATAAAATGTTTAGTACAGTCTGGTACAAGGCAGTTATTTCTGCATTATTAAATCAATTTTAAATGAATAAATTAACAAATGAATGCCTAAAATATATAGAAGTCAGTAGTGAGAGGACTGATGACCTCATTTAATAAATAATTAAAATGATAAAATCAGAGAAAAAATACTCACTATACCTCTGAACCCAAAGCAAATAGATGTCATGGATTTCAACAATTACTCATAAACAGAGCATCGAAAATGTTAAGTTCATTTACCATGATTTTACAAAACATTGTTAAATGAGAAAAATATCTTAGGAAAGTGCTTTGACCTTTGGGGATAAGAAAGCACATCAGGAAATGTTTAGTTATCTAATGGAATTTGCAACATGATAGGATATGACTCATGAGGGTTTCCAAGAACTCAGACTGAAACAACAGCAACAGGATTGTAAAGACAAGGTACATGCTGCTGGGGTGGGTTGGAGAGCCATCCTTTTCATACATTTTGAGCCTATGTTGGAGAAAGTCCTAAGAATTAAAGCAAGTATGATTAATGGGACTGACTTGGACAGGCAGCTAGGGTTTAATGTTCACCATATCAATTCCCAGAATCACCTTGGACTAGAAAAGCCAGGCTTTAAGAGAGATTTTAGGTTTTTTTTTAAAATAGGCTTTCAAGAGATATGTAAGGCCAAACTGTGATAGAAATAAGTATCTGTCAACAAATGCAGCCCTGGAAATGTGTGAAGTTTTCAAGGATCACTGGAAAGGGTTATATCAGCGGACTCTTTTTCCAACCCTTTCGCCTCCTTGCATTTTGGTTTAAATTAAATGGAAGTTACACAATGGGAAATCAATATTTTGTTGTTCCAAACACTGCATTCACCTTGGGGGCACAATATTCATGTAATTCTTGTGGGAGATTCTTTTGAAGGCGAGTTGAGAATGACTGGAAAAATGTTGAGACTGATCAAAAAGACTAACGTCCCTGTGCAGTGTTGTCTTTCTAAAGTGAAAGTCAAAAAATTTAAAACACAGAGGCCCTTATTGAAGCTGACACTATATGGCTTTAATTTGTGTCCTAAGCCTGAGAGAATTCCTGCCTTAAAGCCATAAATGCCTACAAGCCTTATAAGAATGCAGCATTTACATGGAAAGGTGTACTCTAGTTGGCAGGTCAAATTCCAAGTGTCACTCAAGGTCAGGAACTCACACCCCTCCACCATCCTGGTGTGGGTTACACTTAGGGAACTCCCACAGGCATTCTTAGAAAACAAAGATATGTAGAAGATAGGCCAGAGATTTTTGTGTCTGGAGCAGCAATTGCATAGAGGGATCCATTTTCAAATGGCTTAAGGAATTCTGATAAGGTATCCTTTCACTGAATCTCTCTCATTCATTTGTCCGTCTTCCTTTTTTTTCACTCAATCAACAGTTATTTCTATAGTCTATACTCCTTTGCTGCTCTCTTCATAACTAGCCGTGAAATTCCACAGAGAAACTCATTGCTTACCATCTTATTTAATTTTCAGTAGTGTTCCCTTAAAGTGTAAGCTCTGCTGGCCTGCCATGCTAAACAGGTGGTTCTGAGAGACAGGGTGAAGCAGTAACCCCTTCCTTAGATTTTCTATTCAACCATGACTATGTAGGTTGGGGTTTTCCTGAGACATTATGACTAGCTGGTTTGATAGCAAGCAGATTGTCATATATTATTTGCTCAAGACTGCTGACATTCATGAAGATTCCTGGGCTATTTGCAGTCTCATATTTACAAAGGTGAAACATACAACTGAGAAACCCGGCTTCTGTGATTAGCCAGACAGAGTCTATAAAACTACAGAGAGAAAATGAAAGTTTAGGGATCACACAGTTGGATAGGAGAAAGCCAAATACAACTGGGCTCACTTTAGCACTTTACCTATTTTGCTCCTATAGAGATCTATAAGAATCCAAACTTGTAAAAATAAGAAAATAAACAAAATAGTTCCTACAAGTCATGTTATTGCATGCCAGGTCATTTCATAGCCTCTCTGTGAGGTCCTTGCTAATTCTAGATCCATGGAAAATTGAGCGGTCAAGACCTGGATTCTTAAAGCTCCACCCAGCCACCAGCTGTCTGAGTATTACTGGTATTCTGAAGGTTTCATGGGAAAAGCATACCATGAGCAAGAACACACATTTTATTTCTAGGTCATGTGTCTGCCCTATGTCTGTGCTTGACATACTGCCTTTGTTGGGCCTGAGCCACATAAAGTTCTTGAGGACCTATCTCTCTTTTTTAAAGCTGGTCCTGATATTGCCTTGAGATTACAGATTCATGTATTCTTTATTTGGTTTCAATCTACTGATCACATTTGATATGTGGGTAGGGAGTGATCCCAAATCCCAGCTTCTAACCTAGCCACATTAGTCACAGAAAATACTTGAGTGGAAAGCAAAAGAGGCTATAAATCTACCATGAGTATATCTCATGAAATCTTCCCGTGCCACTACAGTAGTATGTTCTTTGAGGCTTCTATTTTGTCCTATGAAAGAGGCTGGTATTGGACAAAGGGCATAAATTACATTAAACTGGCAAGAAAATCTGTCACTCCCATGCAGGATAGAGTGTGTGATCAGAAAATAAAATCCTGAGGCTGAGAGGTGAGATTTATTTGCCAAAGTTACACAACTGACTAGTTATGGTTACCTTGAACTCTGGTTGGGCTAAATCCAAAGCCTCTACTTTTTACACTATAGTGCTTTCTAGGAAGGGCATAGTGGACATTGTTCATGAGCTTTAAGGGTGACTCTCTAAAGTCTCCCAAGGAAAATATAACAACATTATCACACAGATGTTATATAGCATTTCTCCTATTCTAGAATGAAGCAAATCACACTAGTATAATTCCCGGTATTCATTTAGTCATCTGATTACCAGACACTGCCATGACAATGTGACATAAGTTATTTAATTTTAATCCTGGAGGTGAAGAGTATCACCTCCCAGTTTATCTCATAGACAACACTGACCTTTAAAGAGAAGAGGTAACATATCCAAAGGCATGTGAGTAGTAGTAGTATTCCTGAACAGGACTGATCCTTGTTTAGGAGTTCTCCTGCCTTGAGTAGGCATTTTCAGCCAGTTTGCCATACACTGCTGGATGCCTAACAGTATAGGTCATGAATAAGGTTCTCAAAACCCTCACTAAACTAAGAAAAAAAAAGATCTGAATAAACAAAACTTCACCGATATCTTCTCTGAATTATTCTATAAACTTCAGTAAAGCAAGAGGAAACTCTCAATAATCAGATTTCTAAATATATACTAAAAACTTAGTTCAAGGCAAATGGAAGAGTGAACGCCAATCCACGTCCTAATATTTGCCTATAAAATAGCAAGTATTGCACTATTAAATGGGGAAATTAATGGTGAATGAGATAGTAATTTCATAAAGTTTTTTGACGTTCAGTGAGATTTAGTGTATACATGTGAAAGACATGAGAATTATATAACACACCATAGTGATTACAAAGGAGATATATTTATATATATCAGAAAAATTTTTTTAAAAAGCTGTCCAAAGTAGGAATAGTAGGATGTTTCTGTAAATTGAAAACATACAATGCCATAGTGTGTTGACAGTTTATCTGTGTGTGCACTTGTGTGTATTAAGAACAGATTTGAAATATGTAAATGAAACTCATGATAATGATTATGTTAGTCACCTTTTCTTCACTGTGACCAAAATACCTGACAAGAACAACTTAGAGGAGGATAAGTTCATTCTGGTCTTACAGTTTCATAGGTTCAGTCGATGGTAGGTTGACATTATGGTAGAGGAAAACTGTTCAGCTCATGACAGCTGGAAAGCAGTGGGGGTATGGAGAAGGGGCCATAGGGAAGATAAACCCTTCGAGGGTATATCCTCAGTGGCTAATCTCCTCTAGCCACACCTAACCTACCTACAGTTACCACCCAGTTAGTCCATTCAAACTAGTATGAACTGATCAGGTTAGAGCTTTTATAATGTAGTCATTCTACCTCTAAGCAATCTTGCATGAACACAGGAGTTTTGGAGGGATACCTCATATCCAAAACATAACAGTGGTTTTCTTAGGTCACAGTTGGCGGCAAATAGGACTAGCAATAGAGATCAAAGAGAATTTTATGCAAAAGAAAATACTGAAGGAAAATAAAAATAAATGCTAATTATTTCCTCAGTATGGATCAATTTGTTATAGTATTCATAACGATCAGATTGTCATCTTGACTAGATTAAAGGATACCCAAATAGCTAGCAAACAATTGCTTTGGGGTATGTATAGAGGACTTGCTTAGCATCTGGATGGGTATCTTAAGTGACAGCCACCATTTTAAGGAAAAAGTTTCACTTTCCTGCCCAAGGGCATTTCTGAGAAAGACTCACCACTCTTCATACCACTCCAACCCCTAACCACCCACATTAGGACCCTCTCGGCTCTGATTCCTGAGGCTGCCCTATAAAAGTCAAGGAACCCAAACCTTTTTTTTCCCTCTCTCCACTACAGGGAGATGGGCTTTATTTGTCAGCTCTGACAAATAAACTTTCCTGTGTATAATTTCTAGCTTACCTGTCTCTCATTCCTCATTTCCCTTCAGTATGTCCATGAGATTGTTCCCAGAGGAGACTGGCATTTGAACCAGTGGACTGATAAAGGAAAATCCACCTTCACCCAATGTGCATAGGTCACTTTATCTGATAGGCTGCCTGTCCAGGTAGAACAAAGACAGAGGGAAGGTTAATCATCTCACATGTGCGTGCTTACTGTCTTGTGTTCTCTCTCTCCACCCCACTTCTCTTCCAGAGCTGGACCTCCCCTTCTTCTGCTGCCCTTGTATAACAGAACTATAGGTTCTCTTGATTTGGGACCCCAGAACTTACCCCTAGTTGAACTTTTGGTCTCAGACTGAGAATTACACGGTCAGATTCCCTGATTCAGAGGTCTTTGGACTTGAATGGAGCCAAATGACAGCTTTCCTGATTCTCCAGCCTTAAGATGGCCTATCAAGTGACTTCTTACGTCTCCATAATCACATGAGCCAATTCCCCCAATTAATACCCTATCCTCTTTCTGTCTGTGCAACTTTATTGGTTCTGTCTCTCTGACAAACCCTAATTCAATTTTCTTTAGCCCTCTGTGCATGAGTTTTTCTAACTAGAAAGATTAGAAAAATATAGGCTAGAACAGAAACACATAAAGGGCAGATTAGGGAAATCTCTGTAAAAAGAGTGATGCTTAAATTGGGGCTTAAAGGATGATAGTGATTTTCTGAGTGCGGTTAAGGGAGGTATATTCTAGATGAAGGGATTTATTTGCTCCAAAGCCTGGAATGAGAAAAAAATCTGTTTTGTTTAGAGAATATCTCCCTCTCTGAATTTCCCTTATACTCCAATTAGACTCAGAATTTGGAAGAATGGGAGAAGAGAGGTAGTGACAACTTGTGGAAAGTTGGCTTTGATTCATGAGAAAACACCCATTCAGCCTCAGTGGTTTAAGAGACTGGGAAGTGTTTGCCACATGGCCCTGTGTTTGGCCATATTCACTATTGAGCATTGGTTGAACACAGTGCCTCTCTGCTGGATGTTGCAGGCATAAATAGCAACTGTGAGTAAGAGGGAAGATTTGGGCTCTATTCCAGCTGATGTTAACACTAGGCTATTTTCCTCACTGTCAGATCAAGGCTGGTGATATTTTAAGGAATTCCTCTTTCTGTACATAAATATAATTCCGCCAATTCACAGGCAAAAGGATATGCACTTTAAGATAACTTTTCTTTTTTTATTCCTTTTGACACCCTCCCCTCCCACAAGTGATGATCCTGTGTAACGCCACACTAAACCTTGATTCTGCTTTGATAAAACAACATATCTATATTGACAGCTCCCTGAGGTCATAGAATGTAGTTTTGACCTTGGGAAAGAACCAAATTGTTTGGCCTACACTCCTGTGCCAACACCACAATGTTCTAATTTAAGTTTTTCAGATTGATTTGCAGAACTTGAATTGTCTGAGAATGCTTGATAAGATTCAGAAAAGTGGTTTATAAAAGAGATTGATATGCAAATGTCTTATAAAATTACTGATTTGCAGAAAATTCTAGTTGCTATAGAGATATCATGGAGACATAAGAAATCAGTTTCATAGATTTAATATAATAGGTTGAAATCACTTTCCAAAAGAACAAATTGTAGGATCACTGGGTACTTATCCCTACTGTAAGCCAGTACAATTCTTTTTGATAAGATTCACCCCCATTCCTTTACATGGGAATGTGCTATAAAATTATCAAGGGGATTTGGGTTGGGGTCAAGGACAGGCTCCCTTGAATGAGCCAAATTTTAACTAAAAGCAAGAAATTATGCAATTTCAAGATGTCCTAACAATACTTGAGAACATTTGAAAGTGGTCATAGTTCCTATACTATGAGGTTGTGAGGAGTTTAGAGTACATTTAAAACAAACTATTGTATTAAAAACACATTGAAAGATGGAAATTAGCCCTAAAATCGCAACTGGCCATCTCTGGTCTTTCTGTATGAAGTGGCTGAAAATGTCACAGAACCAAGTTAGCAAAGCATCTTAACTTAGCAGTTGTTCATTTCTTCACCAGGTCAATTAAACATCTCAGCAGAAAACATGTGCTATATGAATGCTGCTGTTAAGAGTTCCGAAGTCCACAATATTTTTAGTATTATGTCTCAAAAAGCAAAAAGACAATGAGATGAAAGGTACATGTCAGTATAACCCTCAGCTCTCTCTAGATTTTCATACACTGATTTTTTTTACTTTAAATAATTTCTGATTAAAATATCAAAATATTATAGGTATTATAATCACCTTGTATTTCTCTTGAGCTCCAGAAAAGCACATTCATCTATCTCCTGAGGTTCAGCAGGGAAAAAAAATGGTTCAACTAAAGAAAGTGAATCCACACTACTTGGGCTTTAATCCTGCTGCCATCCTTTAATAGTTATGTTACCTTGGCAAGTTACTTGATCTCAAGAATCTTATTTCTTCAACTGTAAAATTAGAACAATAAAAGTTATAGTAATTTCTTCTTTTCATAGAATTATTGTGGCAATTAAATTGGCCACTATTTGCAAAGTACTTAGAATATTGAATGCTTAGCAATGAAAGTATTTGATAGGTAACCTTATCTTGGTTATCTCTTAGATATCTGTATACATCTATGCTATGATTTAGATAGGAAGTATCCCTCAAAAGCTCATATGTGAGACAATTCAAGAATGTTTATAAGTGAAATAATTGGGTTATGATAACTTAACATAGTCAGTGCATTAATCCTCACATTGGGACTAACTGGGTGGTAACTGTAGGCTGGTAGGGTATGGCTGAAAAAAGGTGGATCAATAGGGGTGTGCCCTTGTCATTCTTTTTTTTTTTTTTCTCTCTCTCTCCCCCTCCGTATCCTGTCCAGACTCACTTTCTTCCATCACTGCCTTCTGCCATGATATTCTGCCTCATCTCAGACCCAGGACCTAGAGTTGGCCATCTATGGACTGAGACCTGAGACCTCTGGAAATGTGAGCCCCCACATACGCTTTTCTTTCACTAATTGTTCTGGTCAGGCTTTTGATCACAGCGGTGAAAAAGCAGACTGAAACTATCTATCTATATATTCAGAATTTACCATGATACATTCTCAAGTTATTCTTCCTCCTTTGTTACCTTTGTATGTCCCCAATGACACCTCCCCATCTTCACCTACCTGATTAAATAACACTTTGATAACTTGTCCCTCAAGTTCTCACCTACACGCCCTTTTATAATGTGACTTTGTCATTTCTACAACAGGAGTGAAGTTTATTTCCCCTTCCCTGAATCCTGGCAGGCTCTACTGTTTGCTTTGATGAAGAGAATGTGGCAGAAGTAAGAGTGTGTGACTTCTCAACTCAGACTTTAAGAGGGCTGTACGCTTCCATTGTTCACCTCTTACTCTCTGAAACATGTCACTATGTAGAGAGGCGTTGAATGAATTTCTGAATGATCAGAAACCATGAAAAGAGAGATAGAAAGGTCATGCAGAAATTAAGATGCCCAGTAGACAGCTAAACTTGTAGTCACAGGGTGAGGCCATCTTGGATTTCTTGGCTGTAGTCAGATTTTCCTAGCTGACACCAAAGGAAGGAAAAAAAAAAGGGTGGACTATTCTTAGTATTTACATCTCCTTCTCTCACTATAGCCATAAAATATTCTTTTCATTTAAAAAAATTCTTTCTATTTCTATTTTTTCAAAATTGCAAGTAAAATTGTATGTATTTATAATGTATAACATGATGCTTTGAAATTGAATTCATTTTATTACTTTGAGCCCTTCTAGATAGTTCCAAAATAATCTATCTATCTCTAATCCTCCATATTTACTAAACACTTTGCATCATTCTCTATTGCTGCCATAACAAAGAAACCACAGCTTTAGTAGTTTAACAATAAATTTGTTATTTTAGAAGTTTGTGGATCACAAGTCCCAACACAGGTCTTGTGAGACTCATATAAAGGTGCCAGAAGTCTTTGTTTGGTTTTGTTTTTTCCTGGAGGCTAGCAGAGGTCTTCCACATTTTTTGGCTCATGAAATCCCTTCTTCCATATTCAAAGCCATCAGTATCACATTGCTCTGACACTTCTTCCACAGTCACAACACACCTTTACCAACCTAGTTGGGAAAACATTCTCTAATCTGAAATACTCATGTGATTCAATTGAGTCTACTTCACTAATCTCCCCATCTCAGTGTCTATAGGCTTAATGACATGTGCAAAATCCCTTCAGCCAAATACGATCAGATGTTCCAGAAATTGGGATGTGCACATTTGGGAAGGGGTACATATTTTTTTCCTACCAAAGATGTTCTTTCTCTTTTTTATGCTATTGGAGGCAGTACCTTTTCTAATTGTTCATCTGGTACTCAACTCAGGTTTCCTTTTTTTCTCAGCTGCCAATAGCAATTTCCTTGCTGTCTTTTCAGTCTGTGCAAGTCATCTCCTTAAGATTATCTAGATCTTTACCATTCACCCACTACCACCAAAGTTAATACTAAATGATCTAGGCTTTTGTTATGGCAATACTACATTTCTACAGACAGTTTTTCTTTCTTTTATCAATTGCTTAGTTGCTTTAGATAATATCCACCATTAAATTGCTTGTGACTTTTTGATTTGGGCAGAGCTCATGTTGGAATGGCTTGTCTCACATCCATTGAGGCTAGAAAGCCCAGGATTGCTTCTTCACTTACATCTGGTAAACTGAGACTCTCTACCTGTTATGGTTTGGGTATGAGGTGCTCTCCAAAATCTCCTATGTTAATGCAGAAATGTTCAATGGTGAAATGATTAGATTGTGCAAGCTATAATATGATCATTTCATCATAGATTAAATGGACTGAGTGGTAACTGTGGTCAGGTGAGTTATGGAAGGGGGAGTGGATCACTAAAGATGTGCCCTGAAAGGTTCATTTTTACTGCAGCCTCTCCCCTTTCTCTCTCTCTGCTTCCTGGTTGTCCTGAAGGAGCAGCTTTACTCCCCTACACCATTCCACCATGATGTTCTGCCCAACCTTGGGCCCAGAGCAATGGAGTTTTCCATCATGAACTGACCTGAAACAGTAAGTCAAAATAAATGTTCTCTCCTCTAAGTTGTTCTTGTCAAAATTTTGGTCACATTAACACAAGGCTAACTAACACACTCCCTCTCCAAATGTTCTCCATCCATCATGTTTCCCTTTCATTTCTCCATCATCATGACTTCCAAAAGTTAGTAGTAACAGGCCTTCTTAATACTTGAGCTTGAAAGTTCTAAAGTGTTACTTCTGCCACATTATCCCCAAAACATACCCAGATTCAGAGAAACAGAAATAAGCCAGACATCTTGATGAGGAAGTGAAAGTATCACATTGAAATGGAGTATGTGGGAAGAAATATCTTGTAGACATTTTTAGAATCCTGATGTACTACAGGTACTACAGGTATTTTATTAATTTATAGTCTATTTTTTATTTCTTCTTTAATCATATTGTATTGAATTTTTAGGTAAAAAGTTAGAAAATAATTATCTTTTCTGGTAGATCTTAAATAAGTTCTTTATTTTTTAATTAGACTAAAAAGTATTATCTTGTTAAGTAAAATAGCAATCTAGATCAGTGGTCCTCAACCAAGAGCCAAAAAAAAAAAATGTGATGTGACCTAAATGTTAATGGTGTAAAAGTTGAGAAAAAGGTTATCAATCTTTTGTTATTTATGAAGACCTGGGGAATGCTGAATAAATTATTTACTATAGTTAAATTAACATGAATTATCACATTAATAACAATTAAGAAATATTAATAACATTTATATTAAACACTTTGAAGCTTATTTTGACTTAAAAATTCCTGGACTTTAGTTGCCTTAATAAAAGACAATATTCAAAGTACAAACAACAACCAAAAGGGTTTTGAGAGAAAATATGATGACATTATAATGCGAAAATCACATGATGTACATATGGAGGCACCAGAACATTGATAAAAATCATGAGTCCAGAAATAGATATATGTGTGTCTGGGATATGGTATGTGAAAAATATATCATATCAACTATATGTGGAAGCAAAATAATTTTTAATAAATGATATTGGAACAATTAGGCTATTTTAAAGAAAAATTAACTATAGACAGCAAAAACTCTACACATATACACATACCCATTATCTACCAAATGGATTCAAGTGTCCAGTCAATGAAAGCAAAAATATTAAAAGAAAATATAGAAGATTTTGTAATCCTTAAATCTATGAGTCATTAGGAAACGCTTGATAGTATAATCAACTCCATTTCAAAATTCTGTAATGTAAGAGAAATAAGAAAAGTCCAGAACAAATAACAATATATTAAAGGTTGATTATTCATTACACGCATCCTGCAAATTTTAATGCAAAAAAAAATGGTTGTTGAAGAACACACATGTTTAAGAAAAGTTATAAAAGTTGGCCAACATTGATACATTTTTACAAAAGGCAAACTAAAACATATTGACACTTATCAAATTAGCAAAATTTATGAAAAGATCAAAAAACATTCAATTTTGATAAGAATGTATAATGCTATTATTTTGGGCAGTAATTATTAAATATTGGCATGATCATATTAAAGCATATGAGTATGACCAAGACATATAGGCATATTAATATAACAAAAGACATGTAAGATAGCATTACATAAACATTTACACAAATGCCAGTATGCAAGAATGCTCATTTGCAATTAAAGCTTCATCTCTGTAACACAGATATGTTGGGAAAAACTTTTATGTGCAACAATATGAAAATGGTAATATGCATTAAAATAAATTGATCCAATGGGATACTCTATAGCCATAAAAATTTGGTGAACCCATATGTGATGGACGTCCATTTCTGTGTTAGCCAGCTTTTTATTACTCTGACCAAAATACCTGATAAGAACAATTTAGAGGAGGAAAAGTTTATTTTGTCTCATTGTTTCAGAGTTTCAGTTCACAATTGGACAACTCCATAGCTCTGGGCTTCAGGTGAGGGAGAACATTGGAGACAGAAGGATAAGGTAGAGTAAAGCTGCTCAGCTCATAAATGCCAAGAAGGAGAGAGAGAGAGAAAGAGAGAGAAAGAGAGAGAGAGAAGAGGAGAGAAGAGAGAGGGGGGGCAAGGGATCACAGGTAAGATGTGCCCATCTAGGGAACACCCACCTCTTCTAGCCAGGCCCCAACTGCCTAGAGTTACCACTTAGTAATCCATTCAATTTATTAATCCATTAAATGGATTAGTCCATTGATTAGATTTCAAGTCTCATAATCTGATTATTCTTCTTCTGCATTAGTACAGGATGGTTTGAAGGACACCTCATATCCAAGTCATAACAAAAATATTATTGGATAAAATGTTTCTGAGACATTATTGAATAATGGAGTTGGTTGCATAGTATTACTACTACTGACAATGCCACTTCTACATTTACTAGCTAAAAATTTAGTTAAGATTGTGCGTTTGGCATTGCACTATGTACTTAACATGTATTAACTGTGTTTAATCCTTACAATAACCCAGGTGATAGGCATTATTAGTATACTTAAACTGCTAAAATGGTAACTAAAGAACAAAGAGTTTAAATAATGCCACATCCACAAGCAGTTGATGTGGAAGCTGAGACAGAATCTGGGTAATCTGGCTTCAGAGTATACACTCTTAATCACCACAGTATGCATTCATTAACACATCAAATATTTACTTTTGTTAGGCACTCTTAGGTGCTGAGACCATACTGGTAAATAAATTAGATAAAAAGTCTTGCTAAATCTTGTACTCTAGTGGGAACATAACAAATATGTAAGTATGAACATGTCAATTATGAGGCTATAAGAACTATGAAGACAAGTAACTCATGGACAGGCGATGGATACAAATTATACATAGAGTGGTTTCAGTAAGTGTGTGGGTAAAATCTAAGGAAGCATTCTAGTGGATATCTTGGGGAAGAACATTCCACAAAGAGGAAAGAATAAATGCAAAGCATAAAATTTCTGGGTATAAACTCATGGAACATCAAAACAAAGCAAACAAATATATTTGGGGTTAGTGACACACAAATTTTTAATTACTCTGGAAAGAAACATATGAGAGCACAGAAAATTGATAATATCTGTTAAAGGAAGTGGTACTTGGCAGTTGTATGTGGGGTGCATGTATATTTGTCAGGTTGGGAGAGGCAACAGTAAACAAAGAGGGATTTCCTCTTTTCTTTTACATGCTTCTATTTTGTTTTAACTTAGGAATGTGCTTGTGTATCATTGAAGTAATAAAATTATATTGTGGGAAAATGTTTGGAAAACATCAAAGTAAATCACGTATGAGCCAGCAAAAGCATTAAACTAACTGATCATACATTTGCACACCAGCAAAATTTAAGGTTTCTACAAAAAAATGAAAGTCTTCTTCAATATATTCTGTAACACTTTTATAAGCAGAAAATTTCAGTGTATTTACAAGTACAAAGATATATAACTTCATGCCTTGAGAAAAATAGTTGATATAAGCATCTAAGGAGTCAACTTGAATTCCCTCGAAGAGATTCATGATTTGCCTTCAGTGAAAATGTAGTATTTTCCCCAGATCATATATTAAACTTTTTAGTTCAATAATTCACCCTGACATAAGCTACTGTACTTACAGATTTACTATACATTATGCAGGGCAAAAGGGCAGAAGACCAGGAAATTACACACACCTTGAATTATGTGCGAATATAAGCTGATAGGTTTTTTAAAAACCATACATGTCGTGAATCATATTTAGATCAATATAGCTTGAAACTTGAAGGACAATGCTTAAAATCTAATTATCTAAAAATGTTGAGTGGATCTGAAAATTGAAATAGAAAAATAAAAATCTATTAAACAGGACATATAAGGAGTTCATTGTTCTGACATTTACAAATCTATTGTTAGTGGAATACAGTTACTTGAAAAAGTTTACATATAAATATTAGCAGTAAATGAAACAACTGAAGGAAAATATGATTACTTTCTGTAGAAAGAAGTTGAAAACTGAGTGTTAAAATATACACTTTTATTTCAAATGAGGCTATGAGGGTTTAAAATATATGTCACATACAAGTGATATAAATAGATAATTATCTTAAAGATTATTCTAGACATATATACAGTAGCACCCAGAAATAATAAGGGTAATAGTAAGCCATTAGTTACCGTTTCTACACATTTATTTAATTTCAGAGAGATCTTGGAAACTAAAGGGGCTAATATAATTAAGGTATTTTAAAAATTCCTACAGATATAAACAAAAACTCTTAGACTTGCTGATTTCTTATAAAATATGGAAAATTTATATAATATCAAATATAGAAAAGACAAATAAAACTGAAATAAGAAAAAAGAAGGTAGGCATGCCATTTAGGTATTCTCATGGAAGTTTTCTACTACACGGAACAGAAAAATTAGTTATTTGGTTTTGTGGCATTTTGATGAGTCCACAGGCTTTAGGGACAATTAAGGCCTTCGTAGTCTCTGTTTTATTTTGAGGAAGGCATGTTCTACACAGAGGTTTATACAATCAATTTAAAAATTGGTGGTTTTAATTAAAATATACTGCTTTCTCACAGTTGCAACTTAAAAGTGTGACAGGATTAATTCTTGTGAGGCCTCAATCAAAATATTATGATCACATTTTAGAATGATCAAAAATTCCACTTTATCCTGGCATGGACTGAAAGATTTGAGATAATCTCTTATTCTATTCAGATAACTGTCTCTACTTGACTTGAGGACAAAGTGGCATGTTAGCTCTCCACTTATAAACAACACTCCTCCTTTGACAAGCAAAGTAATTCAGACCTCTCTACACATGTGATTATAGGACTCAATTGGCAGGAAATATGAAACTTGGGGAAAATTATTATTGGGTTCCATGAGCTAAAAGAGCCAACAGCAGCAATCTCCTCTTGCTTCAAAATCATTTCTTTCCTGCTGTTGTCTCCTCCTCATGCTTATCTGCTCTCCAATCAACCCAAATTGCCCTATTCACAATGTCTTCCTCAGCTGGGGTTCTTAAAGACACATTCTGGCTACAAGAAGCAAGGTGAATTCACAAGGAGCCCAGAGCTTTCCCAACACATGCAGCCATTGTGTATAGTGAAGAGGCATCTCCCTGGTTTTTTAGGTGATATTGATAATATTGCTTTTGTGGGCAATAAAACTTGACAGGTGGATTCAATGGGGCTAGTACCAGAATGGGGATTAAGAGATTTCTTTCCCTAGGTGAGCATAGACATCATTTTGGTAGAGACACACTCTAGTAGCTTCTTCAGAGGCACATAGATGACCAGTGTCAGCAGGCATTCTGCATGCAAGTGATAGAAACCCATTTCAAAATAATGTTAGCAAATGGGATAACAGAAATATATAATTTGCCAGGCTTGGTGGTGCATGCCTGTAATCCCAGCAACCCAGGAGGCTGAGGCTGGAGGATTGTGAGTTCAAAAACAGACTCAACAATTTAGGAAGGCCCTGAGCAACTTAGGGAGATCCTGTCTCAAAATAAAAAATTAAAAAGGGCTGGGGATGTGGCTCAGTAGTTGAATGCCCCTGGGTTCAATCCCTAGTACGAATGAATGAATGGATGGATGAATGAATGAATGAATGAATAAATAAATATGCATTTAAAGCAACTGTAGTAAAACAATCAAGGCTACAAAAACAGAGGATGAGGCAACCTCTGAAGCTTGAGAGACCTAAGTCACTTGGAGATTCCCTTTTCCTTCTGCTCTATGCTTTTTGTTGTCTGTTGGCCTCGACTTCTCAAAACAGCTTGTCCCTTGATGCTGACTAGGGCCATTGAAAACTCCAGGCTTACAGCTGCTCAGCTTGGTTGTCTGAGAGGAAAATCTCCTGTTCTGTTATTCTTAATTAGAAAATTTTAGGGAAAGTCTCTGATTAACCCAAAGGAGAACCAATCACAAAGGCTGAGGAGAGGGGACATAAGAGTTCCCATCCCCACGCATGAGAGCACAGGGTGGAATCTGAAGACCAATTCTGATCTCATTAGAGGGGCTGGACAGACAAAATAATAAATGCTCACTTCTGTTTCATAGTATCTAGGCAGCAAAAGAGCCGACACTAGCACACCTCTATTCTCTGTCTCCCGCAGAGTGCTTTACAATTTTCAAAGTATTATTTTTAAGTATAGCATCTCTCGAATTCTCAAATAACCCTGCCAGGTTATCTCCAGTTCTCAAATATGTAAACTTGCACAAAGTACAGTTGTACAAAGAGGTTGTGTCATCTTCCCCAAACAAATGGAAGGAAGTATTTGAATCCCAATCCTTTAAACTCTGACCCCCTAGCTCTTTGCATGAACAAGCTAAGGCAAGCATGTCGCTAGCAACTTGTAGATGCTAATGGAAAGTCTAGATATTTTCATAATGACTCCACTCTATGTTCATAGAGAACAACTAGTATACATTGATAACATTTTTCACCAAATAGGAAGACAAAAATATAAAGAAAGAAAGGAAGGAAGGAAGGAAGGAAGGAAGGAAGGAAGGAAGGAAGGAAGGAAGGAAATCATAAAGCATTTTAAGTAGACATAAAATTCCCTCAAAAAAAATGAGAGAATGTCTGGAGAGATTATACAACTATGTCACATAAATATCCTATTAAGAACCACAACAGTGGGCCGGGATTATGGCTCAGTGGTAGACACTTGCCTAGCATGTATGATGCACTGGGTTCAATACTGGGCACAAAAATAAAAACAAATAAATAAAGGTATTGTGTCCATCTGCAACTAAAAAAATATTTTTTTAAAAAAAGAACCACAACAGTATAGAGCAGAAAAAAAGTAATGCTTCATTCCTATTTTGCAGATGAGCTTTTAAGAAGTTAAGAAGCTTTTTCATGGTAAGTGTTGGGGTTATTGTTAAATGTCAGGTCATCGGCTCTTGCCACTAGAGAATGTAACCCTGGATCTGATCTTCATTGCTCTGGTTTGTTTTTTTTGTTTTTTAACACTAAAATGCAAAAATCTCCATGAAATTTGTTGTAGCACCTTCTTATTAGGTGGATAACAGGAACTCTTGGAATTTAATGCACATTTAATCCAAATTTGAAAATGTACAAAATTTGGGGGGGTGGGTCCTTATCTTTTTTTCATCAACTCAAAGCTCTACAACAGGACCTACACAAATAGGTTTAAGAACCACAGTCTCCCCTGCTTTTTTTTTCCCTCTGCTTTTAAAGTCCCTTTGGTTAAACACAATTGATTGAGCACACACTGTGACCAGCATTGTACTTGAGTGCTAACAGTGGTAGGAGCCTCTCCCTGTCTTCAAAGTCACAGCTGATATGACACTCAACACACAGTATCATTCCTTTTTTTCTCCTTTTGTAAATCGGACTCTGTCTTGCTGGTGAGCTCCATACCTATTTGACTATATTCTTCTCCCAGTCAAGTCTTATTTAGAAATTCTCCAAAGTGCAGCTAAAATGCCACTGTCTCTGTGCTCAGTGTTCACACAAGTAGGCTGACTCTTCAGTATGCTCCCAGAACACAAATAGCTCTTAACAGATCTGTGCCTCCCAGTAGCTCCTTCTGGCCGCGTTCATTTTAGGAATCAGTGTCCATGAGAACTTGTGTATACAATGCATGAGGGTTTCGAGTGGGCATGGAGGGCAAGGATGGGCAGGGCAGAACAATGAGAAGACTAAGGGAGGCCAGACAGTGCTTCTGTTGATTGCTGTGGAGTGGCATCGATGTGCATTGCTGGAGATCTTAAGAAAGCCTCCAGCTGTACCTCACCATCTCAAGATGTCACCAGGGGCACCCTTAGTGTCAAGAATGACAGGAGTCATTGAGATGTACAAAGGAGTCAGTGCCTTGGCGGTGGTGGGGTCTAGCAAGAGAGGGGGGCTGCTATCAGAGCAGCATGAAGTCTGATTAAAGTGCAAATGCCGAGTGGAGAATTTCTTCAAAAGGACAGCACAGTAATAGCAATATATCCAAGTTGTTTGGGGCTATTCATTTTCAAAATACAGCTTATTACACAATGAAAAATAGGGCAACCTGATAGAATAGACAGAGGGCCTTTTCAGACAGAAAATATCAATAGATAAGATCATACCTGTAAGTGGAAAAGGGCAAAGGGATTCTGAGCAGCAAGTATTTGAAAAGTACTGTTCCAGCCCCTTCTTTTATAGTTCAATATTGCACCACCACATTCAATACGAAATTCAGTACAGTATTATATTTCAAAGTCTGGCCATATTGAAGTCACCTAAAAGGCGAGGAAGCAAAGTCTTTCATCACCCTCATTGTGAATGTGACACACTTTCAAAGGAAAACCGCCTTCTGTTTCCGATAGTTCATTCCCATTTCACAAAGGTGTGTGGGGATCAGCCCTCATCCCTGTCCTCGTCCCAGCTGCTTCTCTGACTGAATCTGCTTACCTTGCTGCTTTCACCTGTGGACCTCAGCCCGGACTTCCCCAGGGACTGCAGGTTTGCGGGTAGCAAGAAATACAGTAAGACGCCTCTTGGCTGCCGCAGATGGTTTACTTCATGCCAAAGATGTCTTTCTTCTCCTGCCTCATGCCGGTTTCTTCACTTAGTAGCAAGGTCTCTTGGCCCCCAGACAGAGAGGAAAGTGCACACCTAAAGCAGAAAGAGACGGAAGGAAGACAAAGTCTTATCTGGCTCCTTTACTGATTTAGTCAGTCTCCCTGAAACTTAAGTCTCATCCTTTTACCACACAAATATTAATTTATGCTGAATTGGGTTTTAGAGAGAAGAAGATGAGATTATGTATATGAAAAAACTAGCACAGTAAACCTTTCCTATAATGTTTTGTTTCTGGGTTTTCCTTTTCTCATGTTGCCTTTCCTTGGTTTTCTGCTTGGCTTTCTGTTCCAGTCCTTTGTTGTCTTCATGTCTGTCTGCCTAACTCTCTTGTCTGGTCCCAGCCACTTGCCATTTCTTTTGTCCAACCCTATATGTTGTCCACTGGGTATGGCTGAACTCCAGACAGCCCTTTTGAAGCTGCCTGGGTCACTGCTTTAGTGTGTAATGCTGCTCAGGTCTGCAGCAGGCATATATATGCCTCTCACTGGTTCAGGCCAAAGCCTCTCTTTCTGCCTGCTACACCAAGTATAAGAGCTGTACTGTGTTGGGCCATGTTATGTGACAATTAAACAGCTGTGGGGTCATATATTATTCTTGATGTTTCTGTAATACGAAAGTAACATTTAAGTTGATGGATTCTGGGTGAAGTGTTTTACCCTGTATAATATGGGTAGGTCTCACCCAATCAGTTGAAAACATTAATAGAAAAAGACTGATCTCCCAGTAGGAAGAGGAAATATTTCTGGTAGGTAGGCTTTAGATTCAAACTATGGCTCTTCTCTGGCTCTCCAGAGTTGCTCTGCTGATTTAGAAGTCCTCAGCCTCCACAATCATATGAGCCAGTTCCTTAAAAATCTCTCTCTCTCTCTCTCTCTAGTCATTTAACAATGGGGTGGCATTCTGAGAAATGCATCATTAGCTAGTTTCATTATTATGTGGATATTATAGAGTATGCTTACACAAATCAAGATGACCATGATGTCACTAGGTGATTTAATCTTATGAGTCCCTCATTGTATGAGGTCCCTTGGACTGAGATGTCCTTATGTGGTAGGTGACAGCATATATACATATATATGAGTGTAGGTATATATAAACAATAGAGAATGTATATGTAAATATTTTCATATTTACACAAAGTATGAATCTGTGGAGAGAGAGAGAGAGAGAGAGAGAGAGAGAGAGAGAGATTCTAATGGTTCTTTCTCTGAGTGCCTTAACTAACACATGCATTGTAACAACCCCATCCAACAAGATGGAGACTCCTGTGAAGGACAGTTTTGGCTCCAGAACTCCCCACTAGCTTTGCTGAATCTTTCTAGAAATGGCAATGCAGTCTAAGACTTCCCATTTTAGTCACACAGCTTTTTGCTGCTGTGACCAGAAGACTTGACCAGAACAATTTTAGAAAAGGGAAAATTTATTTGGGGGCTCACAGTTTCAGAGTTTTTGTCCATAGACAGCTGGCTCCAATGCTCTGTGCCTGAGGTAAGGAAGAGGGCATCATGGCAGAGGAGTGTAGTAAAGGAAAACAGCTCAAGACATGGGGCCAGGAAGCAGAGAAAGACTGTTCCCTTCACTAGGAACTAAATATAAACCCCAATGGTATGCCCCCAGAGACCCACTTCCTCCAGCCACACCCTACCTGCCTATGGTTACCACCCCATTGATCCATTCATGTGGATTAACACACTGACTGGGTTAAGTTTCTCATAACTCAATCCTTTTACCTCTAAAGTCTCCTGCATTGTCTCACACAGGAGCTTTGGGGGGACACAGCATGTCTAAACCGAAACACTCTCCAAAATTCCTTTCTTGTGTTGTCCTTTCCTGAGCATCAGATTTGCATCCCATCAATGTTCCCCACATACTCCTAGCTCCCTCTGTCAATGGATCTCTGTGGCCTCAGTCTTGCTTTAGAGTGTACGTTTTGGTAAACTAAACTAAATGTTTCCCCATTCCTGTCTTGCCTTTTGTCCCCAGGTTTGAGTTCCACATTACTCTTCCGCACTGCCCTGGAGGAAAATTTCCAAGCACTTACAAGTTGTTGTTCACTTGGGTCAAGTGTGCATCCCACCTTTAATGTCAAAGCCAGGACTTGCTAATTTAGCCTCACTGAAAATTATTCAGATACCACACATGCAGGTTCACGTTGCCCTGGGACAACTCTCTAGTCTCCATCCCTCTCTCTCAGTTTTCCATCTTTCAATTAAAAACAAATTTCCCTAGAAAGCCTTATTTTACCCCGAGGGCTGGGTTACATGTTCTTTCTCTGTGTTCCTACAACTCTTTGTGCTTTCACTAAAAGAGAACTTATAATTTATTCTAATTGCTTGTTTGCTTCTCCAACTTTCCTCTCCTGCTCTAAACTCTTTGAGATGAAAAATAAGACTTCATTTATTGTCATTTCCCCATTGAATGGTCCCACAAGTGATTGATAAATATTAGTAAATATATGAATTCTAAGTCATGGGAAAAGTCTAAAAGAGATAATCTTGTTTTTCTAAGGTTTTGTATAAAATGAGTTCTTAAAAATAAGTTTTAAGATGACTACACATGTTTGCTTATTTGTTTTTTTTTTTAAAGAGAGAGAGAGCATTTTAATGTTTATTTTTTTAGTTTTCGGCAGACACAACATCTTTGTTTGTATGTGGTGCTGAGGATCAAACCCTGGCCGCACGCATGCCAGGTGAGCGTGCTACCACTTGAGCCACATCTCCAGCCCAATGTTTGTCTGTTTTTAAGGCAGATAACATTTGGGGAAGGCATTGAATGTCAACTCCTTGAGCTCTTCTGTGTTCCAGGGAATAGGTGAGGAGCAGAACAGGGACAGAGTTCAGTTACAACATTTCGTTTGCTAAAGAAGTGGCAAGGCAACTAGTTCCTAGTAAAACTGGGTTTTTGGTTGCTAATAAGAAAACATGCATCAAAATGTATAGCAAACAATGATCAATACTTCCAACCCTTCCCTTTATCCTTCCTTTTCTTTCTCAGATTTTATCTCATTATTTTCCATTATTGATGGCTGCAGTATGTGTTCAGTAGACATTCAGTAAACATCCCAATTGGGATGGTGGGGGCAGACAGACTTGGGAAACAAAATGGCGCCCTCCATTGGCAGACTTTCCCAGGTGTGTGCCCTAAAAGTTTTAAACCTGCAATTATTTAGTCCCTCTAGGAGGAGAGCGTATTATTAGAGAATGAAGAGGAAAGGGGAAAGTACACAAAAATGTTTAAGACAAAAATCTCTGTTTTCGAGGAATATATAACCCAGTGAGGGAGACAGACCCATAAACTAACTTCAAACACAAGAGGGACTATGGAAACTGCTTTAGTACACAGATTCAAAAACCAACTCTAATAGGATCAGTCCACCCTTGTGAATGTGTAACCTGTTGGAAACCTTGCTCAGTAGTTGATAGCCAACTCAGTGACATTCTGTGCAGGAAGTTCCTGCTGCTATGAGTCACATAAGCATTTTCCCCCATTTTCATTTAAACTTCATGTTATCTAATTTCTTTGAATTCCTAGCAGCATGGCAAAATTGAATAAAAGTATTCAACTGGCCTTTTTGTTTTAACATTTCATTTTTTACTCCCTTCTAACAAATTTCACTCACTTTTTCCCCTTCCAAATGATACAACCCTGTCCTTTTTCAGCTCTTCTCATATGCATCTAATCATTGCACTTGCACTTCTACAGACCTTTCCTACAGTCTTTTACTGTGAACAGATCCTTTATTGAGATGTTCATAATGACTGTTAGACCTTTCTCCTGAAAGGTTATAGCTAATTCAAAATCTATCAGCGTGCATCAGGAGTTTGAATTCTTCTTTATAATATAAAGTCCATTCTCTTGTCCTGGCTCAATTTTGTGTGACATCAGATTATTCAACTATCAAATTTTGGGGGGTCCTTGTGGAGTTTCTGAAAATGTTCCCCACGACTGACTCAAATAATTCTCTGTTACCAACACATTTTGCAACCTCATTATTCAGAAGCGTTTACAGATTGATTGGTGTTAACATATACAAGAAATCTGGTTCCAATGCCATTCCCTCGTGCACCTTTCTATTAACCTCCTTTCAGGCTAACAACATCATTTATTTCTACCTTTCATTTTCATTGTTACTCAGTTTTTTAACGCCAAGGTTTTACAAGACAAAATTTTACCTCTCACCTCTTGGGTCCTACAGAAAGCTGAAATGGATCCTAAATGTCTTCTGGTTAGGGGCTTGATCAAAAGCCTTTTGAATGTCTAAATATTTAATGCCCACTACATTTGGACACTTCACTATTTTGTTAACTCTCAAAAATTCCAAATAGATTAGAGAGGCATGATTTATCCAGTCTGAAGCTGCACATATGACCCACTTGGGTGTTTTATAACCCTCAGTAATGATTTTATCAGCTATTTTTTCTCATCCTGAAGGTAACACTCATTGGTAAGCAATTCCCTAGGTAACTCAGAGCTCATTATTTAAAGATGGGCACTCCTGCCTGTTTGTCCAGACAAACAGGCACCTAATGGAAATTCAGACCAAATAACATAAAACCTATTTTCTCTCTGACATATCCAACCACCATTCTAAAACACCTTGGGGCATGTCAGAGCAAAAAGGAAGCCTTAGTTTGACTATTAAAAGAACACTGTGTACTTTGCCTGCCCTAAAAGGAACATTAAGGTAGATTTAGTTTAGATATAAGGAAAAATTTCCTGACAGGGCTCTTTAACCCCAAAGTGGGTATGTTGGTAGGCTGTGAATTTTCCTTTTTTTCAGAAGTCTCTTAAAGTAGAATAAGTCTTCATTCTTCAGGCATCACTCCCTTATGGTCCTTCCAAAGGGGGAAGGATGTAATAACCACTGGAAGCCACCTTTCAGTCCTAGTTTATGATTTTGTTTTTGAACTCTATAGCTTAGTGGGAAAAAAAAAGGAGAACAAACTTGCAGAATATCTCCCAGAGCAAACTGAATGATAGCAGCTGTCAGAGAGTACCAGCAAGTTAAAAAAAATGTATTTAAATTAAAACTGAAGTACCCTCAAGGTGACCCAACTAAATCTGCTGAAAGGATAAGAGGAATTGACAAAACTAATCAACAAAGGTAATCACCTGAATGTACACTTAAGTGCTCCAGGTGTAGCATTGCAAAAGGACCCTCGACCAGACGAGGGGGGCTCAAATGGATGGCAATCAGAGGAAAAGAGAAACATCTGAGAGGGGAGTGGACACAGAGTAGGAAGGAGACAGGACAAGTGGCAGAAGATTGCTCTTTTCTTTCCTTTTTTTGATTTCTCAGGATTCAAGTTTATAAGAGGAGTTATAATATGTTTATATCCCTGACAGCCCTGTCTCTAGGAATGGTTATATCAGTACTCTGCACTGGGGTGGGTAACCAGACACTAGAACTCACAGCAGGGGCTGAAAGGTGATCCTTTCAGAATGCAAATCTGACCAGCCCATTTCTTTGAGGAGAACAACATAGTGACTTTCTATTGAGCTATGGAAAAAGAATAAAATATTAATAGGGTGAACATATATTTTATCCATTTCCAGGCCTACCTACAAAATTTGTAGGACCCCTTGTCCAAAAGTAGGGGCAAAGTGGCCTTCAAGGTACTACAGTATAAAACTTTGTCTTTCTTCCATATACTGTCTCTCTACCACCAGGATAGGGTTTTATTTTCTATAATGTTTTTCTTCAGACATGGACCATTTTCTTCCCTGACATCTGCCCTTCTCATAGGGCTGACATCCAACCCACAGTTGCCAGGAAAATCCTGAGGGACTGCAACCTCTGCAGGGGTACCTGGATGGGAATGAGCAAGAGGCATGAGTTGTACTGTGCCATGTTCCACCCCCAGATGCCACTGGGCACTCCACAGACCCTGATCCTCCCTGTGACTGGGACAGAGGTGGTAGCAGTTGATGGACATGGGGTAGGGAAGTGGCAGAGTAGGAAGAGGTCTAGTCAGACCCATGGAAGTAGGAGGTGGAGAAAGGGAAATATACTGGAAGATGGTTCTATGTAGGACCCAAGTCTCCTAGCCTCTTTTCCCACCAACACATTCCATTGTCCATTGTCCAACCGGCTTCATTTCTAAAACATAATCCAAAGACAATTTCATTAAGACTTTCAAGTCAGTGACACAGGGCATTAAACCCCAACCAACTGTAAGAACTCTCAGAGGGTGGGAACTATTGAGACTGTACTGGTCACCAGTCTATGAAGCAGTCTCTGAATTTTTTATCCAATCCTTGACATACTTAAGAATACAGCATGAAGCAGGGAACTAACCCGATGACAAGAGTGAGCAGAGACAGTCTCAGGCAAATCAGGGTGGTTTGGCTGCTACAGAAAATTACACCCTGTGATTAATTATTTATCTCTCTATTCTTTAACGTGATGACATTTAGACTGGTGACAACATTTCATTATTGCCAACAGGGCTTCAATAAACATTTTTGGACAATTCTGAGCATATGTGAGAATTTGTCTAACAGGATAATTTTCAATTTGAGAGGCACAACCAGGGTTATGAAATCAGTTGGGTGGCTCGTGAGCAGAGTGGACTGAAGTAGAGTAGAGAGGAATACAGTGGGATTGGATGGGATGGACGCAATGGATTGGAATGGAATGGAATGGAATAAGATTCTATCAAATTGTAGAAAGTTAAGTATTTTATTGTGACATTTTTTTCAATCATGGGTGTGATGATGCATGAGTGTGTCTTGGTATTCGATGTGAAATGCTTTTTGTCTTTTGTTTTACTGTGGATTGCTGTTAAAAATTTTTTTGAAAGCAATTTTACTGGAGTTTATAAGTCAAAGTGGAAATGCTATGTCATAGAATATTTTTGACTTCTGCAGAAATGGAAGATTTCTCTCAAAGGCCGTTGCACAAATTTCTTCTGCTTGAATTGTATGAAATTTCCTGATTCTGTGCCTGCACTCTAGCAATTAGTATTATCAGATATTTTTGGTGAATTTAATGGATAGAAGGTACATCACCTCATTTAAATATATGTTCTTCTGATGAATAAACAACTTAACATACACATATTGGCCATAAGAGTTGTATGTTTTTAAAAAATTGCCTAGTGCTATCCCTTGCCAATTTTTCTCTTGAATTCTCTTCTGTGAATTATTTCCAAATCTGTAAGTCTGATAAGATATATTTTATCTGTTTATATATAGATTTATTAAAAATAAAAAAGAAATATTTCTAAATGGTTCTTTAAAAAGTAGATGATATCTTATCTAAATTGAGGTCTGGGAACATATACCTAGCTATCCATCCAGTTGATCATTTTGTTCACATACCTATTCTTAATTATACTTTAACTAATTGATATCTCAATTATGAAAGAGCTATATTCAAAATTCATCATTAAGATAAAATTTTAAAGTTTTTCCTTATAATTTTGTCAAATGTCTTTTCATTAAATTTACATGTTTAGGCACATTCAGTATAAGAGTTTTTATCACTTCGTGGCATTTTTTACTTATTAAGTAACTCTCCCCTGGATCAATAACCACATATAATTTAATGGTCATTTAAATCTGATATATGTTACTAAACCATCTTTTGGTTATAATTTTGCCTATATTTGTATTATTCATATTTTTGGGGTTTTTTTTGACACTTTATGCAATTCTTGTACATGCATCTAGTTTGATTGTAGGTTTTTGTCCATTCAATCATAGGATTACTGTTTTTTAGATAGATGGGTACAGTCATTTCTTGGATTTCTGACATATTTTGAATTATTACTGTCATCTTAATTTTGCTACTATTTTTCCTTTCTTTCCTTGCCTTCTAGTTAGGCAGGTCAAATTTCTCTAGTGCCCTTCTATTTTTTCTCTATTTGATTGTGGTGTTTTAGAGTGATTATTTCACAATTACCTTCAAGATTTACTAGTTCTACTTACCATGAAAAAAGCTGGCTAAATCAGCCATTGACATTCTTCTAATCAATAAAAAAGCTCTGTTTTTTAAGGTTATTTATTTCTACCTTCTTTTGTACTTTTCCAAACTAGTAATTATGATTAATAGTTTTTTTACAGTAAGTGTCTGTGATGATCCAAAAATTCTAACCTTTGTTTTCTTGCAAATGTCTTTTATTTTATTCTCAAATTTGAGGACTGATTTATAGAATTCTAGGGTGAAAGTTAATTTACTGCAGGGGTTTTTTGACATTTATTATTGTTGATGAGGAGTCTATCACTCGGACACACTTTGTAATTTACTATTTATTGTCTCTAGTAATTTTTAGCAGTCTGTACATAGCTTCTGATATTTTAGCAAAATATATTTCAGTTTGTATTTTTGTTACCTTTCCTTATGATTTAAATATACATTTTTCAGGTGAATAAACAACTTAACATACACATATTGGCCATAAGAGTTGTCTGTTTTTTTAAAAATTGGCTAGTGTCATCCCTTGCTATCCTTTGCTTCTTCAATGTGAAGACATATCATTTGCAATGCTATAATATTCTTAGCCACATTTTGTGACTTAGTCGGCTTCTTATGGCTATGACAGAATACCCTAAACTGGGTAATTTATAAAGAAAAAAATTTATTTCTTACTTGTTCTGAAGGCTGGAAAGTTTATTAATTACATGTTCAAATATATGTATGTCCTTCTACATTTTAACTGCCATGAATATATCTGTACATATAGAGATAGATAATTGTCTCAAAAGGTCTGGTTGATCATTTTACAAAACAACTTGTTTTTTTCATGTAGCATATTTTATCTCTATGATTTTATTTTATCAAAAAATATTGTCATTCATGTTAAATATACCTAATTTATAATTCATCAAATTATTCCTGGGAGATATTATTTCAATTTCTTTGGCTTTTAATTCTTTTTGTTATATATTGTTGGTAATGATTAATTCAGTTTTTGTGAGTACTGGTATTTGTACAATTTTTATGGCTTTAACCACTCCAGCTTTCCTTTGTTTCTTTGCACCTTCTGGAAATTTCTTTCTTCCCTTTGACTTTGGCAGTATAGTTCAAATCTTTTTTTTTTTTTTTTTTTTTTTTTTTTTTGTCACTGTTCAAGCATTCACATCTTGTGTGAGCAAGAGGTCTGTTCATATCAGCCTGCTCTACCACGTTACTGGAGCACTTTTCCTCTTCTCTACCGGATACCCTTCTCCATCTTATAACTCACTATGCCTAAGCCATGCTGACCTGCAGTTTCTTTAATCTACCCTACCTCCCCTGGCTCCTGATCCCAGCCATTATCTTGCAGGGAATACTTCAGTAACTTCATTATCCTATTAATCTGAGTTCAAATGTCATCTCCTCAGAGAAGTTACTGGCCCAAACCAAGTCTCTTGGTCCCACATTCCTATTTACAGTTCACATTTTCTGCCACATGCTTGTCATCCATCATTTAGATTGATACATGCCAGTGGTTGATTAGTATCTGTCATTCCCACTGAAATGATGTACTATGGTGTAGACACTGAATGAGATCTCTTCTCTAGTGAGGGTCGGAGGGAGGGGCAGTATTGACTAGGACTCATGGCTGAGAGGAAAAGCACCAGCATGCTAAGCTAGAGGCTCTTCCAGAGCGAACTTGCCCCAGCAAATACACGTATATTGTGTCTCGTAATTTCAAAAGTCTACTATAGTTGTATTTTTGTAATCTGTGTGACTGCACTACAATAATCAATATCTTTCACCACTAGATAACTCTTCAGGGTTTAGCTGTGACTGTGTTCTATTTGCATTATCTCATTTAATTTTTGTAAGCAATCTCAGAGGGTGCAGAGTTCTTAAGTCTATTTCTTGTTACTCAGAATTTGGACCACTGCAACCTATAAAATGTGAACTTCTAGAAGGCGAAATTACTGAATTTGAAGTGTATAGACAGACTTCATTATTTTGCATACTCCTGGTCGGGTGACTTTGTTGCAAGTCATAATCAGAAGAGCTAGAAAACACCTCTTTGCATGAAGATCAAGCATGGTATGTCTTCTTTATCAAGGAGGTTCTGTATTTATTTGTTCAGTTTGCATTAACTTTTGGTAGAGGCTGGATTGAGATGATTTGTATATTTGTGCATTGTGATCCAAATACTTTTAGATTTCACAAACTAGTAAAAGTATAAGCAACACACTGAAAACAAACATCTATGGTTAGCATCCTTTTGTAAGAGAAAAGGTATTTTGACTATCTTCAGAAAGGAAGGAAAAGCAGAACCTCAGAATTAAACAGAGCCATGTAAATTAAACAAAAGATCTTCCAAAATTTTTATTTCATTTTCTTACTTCGCTACCGCCTGGTGAACAGTTCATTAAGAACTAATATTTAGGAACCACAGTATAGAAAAAGAAATTGAACCCCATGTGGCTCAGACAAAGAATCTTAAAGGTTAAATGTTAAGAGCCATTCCTATTGAAGATCAATCAGAAAAGATGAATCATTTCTGGTTTTATAATGGGATTTTATTTGCACAGAGCTTTTCAGGGATGCACTATGCAAAGAGAGGTGCAGCTGTCTCTTTTTCATGTGCATCCCTATTGGCAATGGAGGAGCAGAGATATGTAGATACCAATTACCTTAGTCTACAATAGCAAATGATGTGCCCTTCTTAATTCCTTCTCAGAAAGGCTCTCTCTGAGTGCCGTGCTCTCCCCTCGCCTAACCCATCTCTGAATTTTAGATGTACAATGTGGAGTGCCACCCAGTGCTTTTTAATGCTTTCTTCACAGCCAGCTATTTTCGGCTTCATTCTTCACGTTTGTTTTAGCTCTCAGACATGTCAACATGTTCCCTTCAGCACTACATATCATAATAGATCTCTCTGAAAGTGACAAAAAAATGCTCATAAAAAATTCCCATGCAAAATTATAATGCCACACTTGAAAATAAATGCTGTCTTGACTGGTTAACATATTTTAAGAAATATTCTAAAATAATTATCTTCATGCCCCAATTTCCTCATTTGGCTTTCAAGTGCTTTGTTCTCTGACCTTGTTGTGAGTAAAAAGGACTGCTTCACATATGCTCCATTCTTCTTCGAGACGAGAGAGCATCGCTTCTTTTTGAGCATCATAGTGATACATGGATTGCTGTTAGGGAGGGCAGCCCATTCTCCCAGGGCTCAAACTTTCCCCAATACCTCAGAAAGTGACATTCATTTTTACAGGTCATGAGAGTAGCTTTTACCTCATAACATCGTATGGGTTCAGTGCATCTGAATAACACCAGTCTAAGAGGAAGAAAATGGAATGCAAAACATTATCAGTGCCATTCATTCTCAGCACAGCGAATACTGTACAGGAACAGGGGTTGATGTGGAAGCCATAAAGAGGGCAGTCCACAGGGAAAGATAGCCTAGAGCGGAAAACTATTAGATGTGTGGGACAAAACACCACTATGCGGTGCAGCATTTGATGAGGAAACCTAATTTGACTAGCATTTTTCATCCTAAAATTTTGTTATGGTCCTTTTTTTTTTTTAAAGAGAGAGAGAGAGAGAGAGAGAGAGAGAGAGAGAGAGAGAGAGAGAGAGAGAATTTTAGTATTTATTTTGTAGTTTTCAGCAGACACAACATCTTTGTTTGTATGTGGTGCTGAGGATTGAACTCAGGCCGCACACATGCCAGGCAGGCGAGCTACTGCTTGAGCTACATCCCCAGCCTAATGGTCCTTTCTTTTTCTCTTCTTTTTTTTTCCTCCCCATGGTCCTATGCTTTTTGCTTGGTTTTCTAAGAATACCTTTTGACAGACCCTTTGAAAATAATCTAAACTAAGAACTAAAGTAATGTTATTTCTTCTAAAGAAAGCATCTCTGTTTGCAAATGTCTAACAATTCTGTACTTTAATCTATTGGCTAATTAGTGAATTATCCCCATAATAATCTTCTAGAGATAATAACTCCAGAGTCACAAATTATAGAATCCTGATATATGTGTGTGTGTGTGTGTGTGTGTGTGTGCGTGTGTGTGTGTATATATATATATATATATATATATATATATATGCATGTGTATGCATCAACACATATGCAAATATTTTAAATGCATACATATAGATTAATGTTAAAAATATGTATGTGTATTATCTATGTGTCCATTAATCTTCTATTGTTCTTGTCAGCTTGAAATTTTTCTATAAAATATGCATAATCTCTGCCTTTAGGTCCAAGTAAAATTTGCCAAGGGCCATCTGGTTTACTTCTTAATTCCCTAGGAGTATGTGTCTCTGTTTGGATTCTTTCCTACATTTAATATTTATGGAACATTTTTTTTCTATATACCTATGAAGAAAAACTCTGAAATGAACAATTATTTGATGTTTTCTAGTCTTAGTAAATAGTACTCGGCTTTATATAGATATTTTATATACACATATAGATATACTAATATTTTTAAAATTAAGAAATTCATTTTACAGAAAATGTGGTTATTCATGAAAATATTGGGACCCTCTACTCTGGTATTGTAATATTTCTTGTATATTCCAAATAAATATGAAAACCTATTTCATATTAGGCCCATCCATCTGAGGGTGAATTAAGCATGAAGGTTACCTAGGGTTGTATTGGTAAATGTTTTTCCCTGATGACTCACTAGAGAAATAATTTAGAAAATATTATTTCATTTTATCTTTTAGCTGAATATCAGAGAGTTGGTAACGTTTGGTAAGGAGCAGGAGGAGTCTAACTTTTGACTGTTTAATTAAGGTTATTTGAGCACTGATTTATGATTTTAGAAAATATCTATAGTATCCTTCTCTCAAAAAATTCCATATTTAGTAGGGGACACAGCAAAATCAATAGACATTTATGTCAGAGTAGTCAAGGTAAACTTCTGAAATTATGGTGCACTTAATTCCTTGGTGGATGTAGAAAGGATGTTGAATTTTCTGTCCCAGACTATAAAGAGTAGGAATAAATCAAAAGAAAGCAAATTTCTACCCTCATTAGAGTTGTGTAAGGGCAACTGCCTTGCACAGTATGTACTCATATTACCATTTTCTAATAAAGAAATTGTACCTTGGGAAAAAGCCATCCCATCGCTACCACAAAGTAGAAGCAGAATTTGAGTTCAGGTCTGAGTCCTCCCAGACTCATATTATTGTCTTCCTTTTATTGACTCTCCTTATGCCAAACTCGATTTAAAAAAGGCAATACTTAATGCCGTGATTAGTGCACTGAACTATATAACTATATGCAGTTCTTGAATATTCTGTGCTGCACTATTACTGCACTCAACAGCTATTACGGATACATATGTATGCTATGCAAGTTGTAAAAGAAATAATAAAGAAATAAATTTACAAGGTGCATGCTGTACTTTGATGATGCCAATTTGTTTTCTTCCCCAAATGCTGCTAATGTCACTGTCATCTCTACTGCCAGAGGCATTTCTGTATAACCTGTCTGCTGCTATGCTCATTTAGAAAAGGAAACCTATCAGTACAACAGGACAGAAATTTCTCCCCCTCCCTTTCCACTTCGAGCTTCATTTCAAAAGCTGTTTGTTTTGTCCTAATTGTAATTGAATGAGTATTTGTCATCCATCAGTGTCTGCGTTTCACAATCTGAAGATGATATCTCATATTCATCTTGGGAAGAGTAATGGCACCAAATGACACACATAATAACACTGCTTAAAGCTAAGTTGGTTCACTCAAGGAGGGGCTGGCACCCAAAGAAATCACCTGTCTGGCCTTCGTCTCACAGTGTTTCCACAAATACAGGGCTCTTATATTCTCAGTCTCATACATGCCAGCTGAAGAAAATAAACAACCTACCATGGATGCATGCGATTCACAAGACATACATTGCCAAAGGGTGACTGAAAATATCAAGCTGTATATTGCAAATGGCAGCAAGAGAAGACATGTTGCTCCCCAGAATGTATTAACCCCTGATTTAGAAGTTTAGAGTACCCAAACCAAATCATGAGCATATTCCAGATTAATTCTATGTAATCTTATAAAAATGAGGAAATTTCAACAGAAGGATGTCAATAGCACTTGGAGATGGTTCATATATGCCATGCAATTTACATGAAATATTGTCTTATTATTGACTTTCTTTTTTTATTTTATTTTATTTTTTTTATTGGTTGTTCACAACATTACAAAGCTCTTGACATATCATATTTCATACATTAGATTCAAGTGGGTTATGAACTCCCAATTTTTACCCCAAATGCAGATTGCAGAATCACATCGGTTACACATCCACATTTTTACATAATGCCATATTAGTGACTGTTGTATTCTGCTACCTTTCCAATCCTCTACTATCCCCCCTCCCCTCCCCTCCCATCTTCTCTCTCTACCCCATCTACTGTAATTCATTTATCTCCTTGTTTATTTTCCCATTCCCCTCACAAGCTCTTATATGTAATTTTGTATAGCAGTGAGGGTCTCCCTTCATGTCCATACAATTTACCTTTTCTCTCCCTTTCCCTCCCATCTCATGTCTCTGTTTAATGTTAATCTTTTCTTCCTGCTCTTCCTCCCTGCTCTGTTCTTAGTTGCTCTCATTATATCAAAGAAGACATTTGGTATTTGTTTTTTAGGGATTGGCTAGCTTCACTAAGCATAGTCTGCTCTAGTGCCATCAAATTCCCTGCAAATTCCATGATTTTGTCATTTTTTAGTGCTGTGTAATACTCCATGGTGTATAAATGCCACATTTTTTTTATCCATTCATCTATTGAAGGGCATCTGGGTTGGTTCCACAGTCTAGCAATTGTGAATTGTGCTGCTATGAACATCGATGTGGCAGTATCCCTGTAGTAAGCTCTTTTAAGGTCTTCAGGGAATAGTTCGAGAAGGGCAATAGCTGGGTCAAATGGTAGTTCCATTTCCAGCTTTCCCAGGAATCTCCATACTGCTTTCCAAATTGGCCGCACCAATTTGCAGTCCCACCAGCAATGTACAAGTGTACCCTTTTCCCCACATCCTCGCCAGCACTTGTTGTTGTTTGACTTCCTAATGGCTGCCAATCTTACTGGAGTGAGACGGTATCTTAAGGTGGTTTTGATTTGCATTTCTCTGACTGCTAGAGATGGTGAGCATTTTTTCATGTACTTGTTGATTGATTGTATGTCCTCCTCTGTGAAGTGTTTGTTCATGTCCTTGGCCGATTTGTTGATTGGGTTATTTGTTTTCTTATTGTCTAATTTTTTGAGTTCTTTGTATACTCTGGAAATTAGGGCTCTATCTGAAGTGTGAGGAGTAAAAATTTGTTCCCATGATGTAGGCTCCCTATTTACCTCTCTTATTGTTTCTCTTGCTGAGAAAAAAACTTTTTAGTTTAAGTAAGTCCCATTTGTTTATTCTTGTATATAACTCTTGGGCTATGGGTGTCCTATTACGGAATTTGGAGCCCGACCCCACAATATGTGGATTGGAGCCAACTTTTTCTTCTATCAGGCGTAGAGTCTCTAATTTGATATCAAGCTCCTTGATCCATTTTGAGTTAACTTTTGTGCATGGCGAGAGGAGGGGATTCAGTTTCATTTTGTTGCATATGGATTTCCAGTTTTCCCAGCACCATTTGTTGAAGATGCTATCCTTCCTCCATTGCATGCTTTTAGCCCCTTTATCAAATATAAGATAGTTGTAACTTTGTGGATTAGTCTCTTTGTCCTCTATTCTGTACCATTGGTCCACCCACCTGATTTGGTACCAGTACCATGCTGTTTTTGTTACTATTGCTCTGTAATACAGTTTGAAATCTGGTATCGCTATACCGCCTGATTCACACTTCCTGCTTAGAATTGCTTTTGCTATTCTGGTTCTTTTATTTTTCCATATGAATTTCATGATTGCTTTATCTATTTCTACAAGAAGTGCCATTGGTATTTTGATTGGCATTGCATTAAACCTATAGAGAACTGTTGGTAATATCGCCATTTTGATGATGTTAGTTCCGCCTATCCATGAACAGGGTATATTTTTCCATCTTCTAAGATCTTCTTCTACTTCTCTCTTTAGGGTTCTGTAGTTTTCATTGTATAAATCTTTCACCTCTTTTGTTAGGTTGATTCCCAAGTATTTTACTTTTTTTGAGGCTATTGTAAATGGAGTGTTTTTCCTCATTTCCGTTTCAGAAGTTTTGTCGCTGATATACAGAAATGCCTTTGATTTATGCGTGTTGATTTTATATCCTGCCACTTTGCTGAATTCATTTATTAGTTCTAGTAGTTTTTTTGTAGACCCTTTTGGGTCTGCTAGGTATAGAATCATGTCATCCGCAAATAGTGATAATTTAAGTTCTTCTTTTCCTATTTTTATGCCTTTAATTTCTTTCGTCTGTCTAATTGATCTGGCCAGTGTTTCGAGAACTATATTGAATAGAAGTGGTGATAGAGGGCATCCCTGTCTTGCTCAAGATTTTAGAGGGAATGCCTTCAATTTTTCTCCATTCAGAATGATGCTAGCCTGAGGCTTAGCATAGATAGCTTTTACAATGTTGAGGTAAGTTCCTGTTATCCCTAGTTTTTCTAATGTTTTGAACATAAAGGGATGCTGTACTTTGTCGAATGCTTTTTCTGCGTCTATCGAGATGATCATATGGTTCTTATCTTTGAGTCTATTGATGTGGTGAATAACATTTATTGATTTCCGTATATTGAACCATCCTTGCATCCCAGGGATGAATCCCACTTGATCATGGTGCACAATTTTTTTGATGTGCCTTTGTATCCGATTTGCCAGAATTTTATTGAGGATTTTTGCATCTAGGTTCATCAGAGATATTGGTATGTAGTTTTCTTTCTTTGAGGTGTCTTTGTCTGGTTTCGGAATCAGGGTGATGTTGGCCTCATAGAATGAATTTGGCAGAGCTCCCTCTTTTTCTATTTCCTGAAATAACCTGAAAAGTATTGGTATTAATTCTTCTTTAAAGGTTTTGTAAAACTCTGCTGTATACCCATCCGGTTCTGGGCTTTTCTTGGTTGGTAGTCTTTTGATGACTTCTTCTATTTCATCCATTGATATTGGTCTATTCAAATTGTGTGTATCCTCCTGAGTCAGTCTGGGCAAATCATACGACTTAAGAAATTTATCGATGTCTTCACTATCCTCTATTTTATAGGAATATAGGTTTTCAAAATAATTCCTAATTGTCTTCTGTATTTCTGTAGCATCTGTTGTGATATTGCCTTCTTCATCCCGTATGTTAGTAATTTGAGTTCCCTCTATTCTTCTCTTTGTTAGCATGGCTAAGGGTCTGTTGATCTTATTTATTTTTTTCAAGAACCAACTTTTAGAGAGACATGAGCTCGGGGAGATACAACATGGTGGCAGGCGCGGAGAGATCAAGTCTCTGACCCCTTCAGCTGTGTGGGCATAGGGAGTAAACAGTCTAAATGCTATTTTCTCAGGATCACTAGGCAATGCAGAGCTGACGTGGATCTCGGGGGAACAGTCCGGGCCTTTCAGAACACACACCGAGCCGGGATCGGCTGCATTCAAGCTCTCGTTCGCCTGCTTCTCACAGCCAAACCGCTATGACTCAGCACTAACTGGTCAGCCCTTCTGATCCTATGGAAGTAAATGCCAACCGAGCCTTCATAGGCAGTGGCCACAGGATTGAAATGGGGCTTGGGAGAGACAGTCAGGACCCACCCGTTGCATTGGTCTTATTATTGAATCCTCAGGACTCTAAAACGAAAGTATATTTGTCCCATTTTATCACTCTGAAGTTCAAAAATAGGTCAAGATCACATGTCCTGGATGATCTGTGACACTCATGGCATATGTCATCCCACCTTCTTCATGCATACTGCAGCCAGGCAGCTTTCAGTGGACGGCAGACTTGTCCTCAAGGAGTCCCTCCACTGCCTCCACTTTCATCACGCCCACGTCCCTAAACTACTTTTCCTGCCACTTGATCATTTCAGTCTCTACAAACCTAGCAGCCTGTGGTTCCTATTTATAGGCCTGTTCAGTTTGGAAAATCCAAACTTGTGGAGGAAATTATGTGAGGATCTAGTATCTTCCATGTGCTCAATAGGGAAGACAATCTTTAACTGCTATTCTCAAATTGTTGACATGTACTAAAAAGACACATCAACCAAACTCCTGGTCCTTACTCTTGGTTTCTGTCCTGAGCCTGCTCCTCTCCCTCAGTGGACTGCACTGGATGATGGGAAGCTGCCAGAGACTTTATTCTGCACTCTTGAGGCTGAGCTCTGAGCCAGCTCTCTTTCTAATCCTGCTCACATCCTGTGCTCCTTTGAATTTTTGAGGAAACACATAGCCATGCAAGCAGGATGCGCCCCCATCCCTCAGGTCTGACCACTCTAATAGGAAAGTAACAATAATGATACCAGGCATGGAGGCATGTGCCTGTAACCCAGTGACTGGGGCAGCTGAAGCAGGAGGATCATAAGTTCAAGGACAGCCTCAGCAATTTAGCAAAACTCTAAGCAACTGAGCAAGATCCTGTCTCAAAATAAAAAGAACTTGGGGGCGGGGCTGGGATTGTGGCTCAGTGGTAGATTGCTTGCCTAGCATGTGTGAGGCACTGGGTTCATTCCTCAGTACCACATAAAAATAAATAAAATAACTGAGAATGTGGCTTATTGCTTATAGGTGCTTACCTCAGTGAAAAAAAAAAAGCAGAAGAAAAGAGAAAATCCAGGAAGTAATTCACATTACTGTAAAATTAAAAAAAAAAAAATCTGTCTTTTGAAAAAGATATATGAACAGTCACATGCAAAGATGCAGCAGTGGGCTGTGTGAGTTTATTGTGTTAGTGTTGGAGGAAGTATTAGTTTCACCAGATCTTAATCTCCTTGTCTCTTTTTTCTGTCTTAAACTTTCTAAGAGGAGAAATGCAATTACAAAATGCACTTTTTAAAATGCTGGTTTCAGTGCAGGCTGTCTGGGCTGTCCCTTCCAGCCTCTAGGCCTGCCAAGATGATGCACTTATTTATTTTCACTGCCGTAATCTTAGCCTTCCCTGTTTTCTTGTCTATCTGAAATTTACCGATCTCTTTTGCAATGACTCTTTGTTTTAGAAAATGGCTGTCACCCTCCTCTTGAATTTTAACAAGTTATTTCTTCATTTTCAATTTTGCCCTTTTTCCTTCTTACCCTACAGTGTTGTGGGTCTGGGTGGAAGTGTCCCCAAATGCTGAAAGCACTAAGACTATGACCAGGAGATCTTTAATAACCCTGAGAGTATCTGGGATCAGTATTATTGTCACAATCATCCTGTTGTTGCTCTGTACATATTTCGTACTCATCTATGGTTGTATCCTTATCAGGGAGTTATGGGGGACCCGCCATGCCATCACTGATCATGGTTGTAATGGAGATTACTGCTGCACAGGTTAAATATCAATGTTTGTCTCCCTAAGACAAGAATTCTCAATAGGCTATGTTAGTTTAATCCATAAGATTTATTTTTTTCTGTACCATATTTATTTTCTTTATGATATGTGTTAAAACACAGAAACTGTAAAGCCCAAGAAGTATGGTTATGTTTGCCTTCTTAAAATGCCCAAAGAGTTCAAGAAAACTTTCCTAGAAAAATTACTATGTGTCTTATAAGGACCCAGAAATGAAAGACATCTCCCAGATTATGGGAGAAAGGTAGAAATGAAAAGATGCCATCCAAATATTCTGTTCTGATGTCATATTAGTACATTTCAAGGTGTCATGGTTATACAAAGATTGAGAGGTCAGGGACAGCCTAAAGAACTATATCTTTTGTAATAAAAACATGATATATATGAACTGGCACTAAAGTACAGGAATATACTATATTGGAGAATCAGCAGGGAAGATTCTGGAATGGATTCTCTGGACAGAAAAGGAAAATAACTAGCGCATTGGAAACAATCAAAATACAAGGCAACTGCCTTCTACCCTGAGGAATAGATATGTTTAGAAACATGTAGTTACAGGGTGAGATAGCAGTTTAAGCAGACAGATACCACTGCTGGTGTAAATTGTGGCTTCCTAGAAGTCAGAGGAAAGACAATGTTCCTGCCTGCTCAGTTTGGTGAGGCACTCTGCTTGTCTCCAGATGTGTACTGGCCCGAACAGGCTTTGGAGATAAATATTGCATGTCAGGGGTTTAGAACATAGCGTTAGAGTGATGTTCTATTGGGTCTTTATGTTATCTGGTTGAGTATGGAGGCAAGAGTGTTCACATGGAGCTGACCGATGTGAACATAGTAGAAATTTTGGTTATGGGTAAAATGTGGAGCTAAGTATGAGGCCCTGACAAAGTCAGAAGGAAAGGAAGGTGAAGGAAGACTCCTCTGGGCAATGCAATGTGCTATAAAGCATTTTCTTGTTCTGTGATGTGAGGAGTGTGGTTTGACAATAGTCATGCCAATCTAGGGATCTCAAAATAGTGTCCTATGGAAAGATGCCCAAGAGAGGACAATTTCTAGTATTTTACCTGTGACTTCTGCCGGTAATCCCCATGTCCCAAATTACTAATCAGGAAAACCCCTCATTCTCACATGTCTGTGTTTGGACTGGGGGATTCTTCTCAGCCATCCATTAACAATTCATTGATATTGATATGAGAGATAAAAATCTCACTGCTCTCTCTGACTTGGGTGGCAATTCACTGGAATTGGAATGTGAGATGAAACCCCTTTGCTGTTTCTGACTCAAGGTGCTGTCTGTGCAGTAGGAACTATTTATTTTCATTTCCTATTCCATTTTCTGTTGCAGTCATTTTTGTGACAAAAGATTATTTTCCAAACTCTATTTTCCACTGGTGCTGAAGTTTTCACCTCTGAAACCAACCGATATTGTAATATGGGGGTTTGTGGGTACCCAGTCATCTTAGGCAGGATTGTTTGAAGAGTTTATACAGCTTATTTCTCTAAGTGGATAGTGAGCTCCACAAAGAAACTCCTATTTATTTTACGTTCTCCTCAGTGGCTGGCCCCATTTGGAGTACACAGCAGGTACATAATAAATACTTGTTGACTTAGTTGAATTTCAAGCCTTTCATATAAGCCATTATGATTTAGCTGAAGAATGTTATCGCCTTTAGAAGGGCTAATTAGAGCCAATAATTTGACTGACCTGTGCTGGTTCTGAAGTATTTAGTGGTAATAATACTGTTTTTGCAAGATGGATATTTTACTGTTGAGCCTGTCTGGTTTGAGAGGCTCACTGTTTTATGGTCTGTATGTGGTGATCATTTGGATGTAATGATCAAATGGGGGTTGCCCAAATTGATCGTTATAACAGGATTCCACTGTAATTACATTTCCATAAATGATACTCAAATTCACTAGGGAAATCAACAACCCCTTGGTGTGCCTACTTCCAGCACTGATTACAAGTTCAGGTTCTATAGCACTTTCTAAACAAAAGGTAATTAAAATTTTATAACCCATAGTTAAGCCAAAATGAAAAGGCAGGGTTTTTTTTTTTTTTGTTCTAGATTCAAAAGTACTGCTCTTTGTAGACAACTTCGAAGACAATTCAATGTAGAAGAATAGGCAGATGTTTGGATCTTATACATGCGTATTATTGAGACAAAATATTTAGGTAGGATAGAACCAGAATTATGGGTTCAAACCTCAGCTCCATTATTTCTGTATCTACCTGGCTAAGTTATTTACTCTTCTGAGCCTCAGTTGTCTCATCTTTAAAATAGGAATAATATAGATTCTGCCTCATCAAACATTTGACCAACTAAATGCCCCACTGTAGAGTGCTCACCACAGTGCTGGCTGGCCATGTTTGTAAGTACTTAATATACTTTAACTATTATTGTTGTCATTTGGGGTTTGTTCTTTTTTACTTTTTTTTTTTTTTTTTTTTTTTTTTTTTTTACAAATTCAGCCACCATTTTCCCTGGTGACACCATAAAAAAACAAATAAACAAATAAAAAACCCACTGTATTTATTTCTTCTGCCTTAGAGTGAGTTGAATGTTTCCAGCTCCACATCTAACAATACTTGCTATCCTTAGTTTGTAATTTCTTCTGTTCTGGAATGCTCGTGGTGATCTTCCATGTTTCAGAATTTGATCATGTTCATTTTTAGGCAGGGGCTTGTCTACCTTATTAGATTAATAAGAATATTCCATCAACTTCAGATTCTTGACATGTTAAAGCACCCATCACTCTAAATGTGACAAAGGTCATAGGATGATTCTAATGCACATTTCCACAATGGATTAACACACACGCGCGCGCACACACACACACACACACACACACACATACACACACTCAAATGTGAGAGAGGGAGGTTTCATCTCAGTCTAAATACCATTATGCCATCAATAACATTTAAAATAATCTTATTTTAAGCTTTTGAGCCCTTTCACATGAAGGAGTGGTTGTAAAACTTTGCAATTTAGGATAGAAATCACTCTATTCAGCAGAAATTCAGCCAACAAAAATCATCCGCACTACATGGAAACAAACTAAGGGTAAATATTTTATTTGTCATACTTTGCCACCCATGTAGCCTGTACCCCAGAGGGCTTCATCAAGTTTTACTGATGAGCCATGTTACAAAATTTGAGCTAGGAAGCCTCTTATGCAAATACAAACAGGATGGACTTTCCCATGTTCCCATAGTCCACCTTTGTGTTTTTCAAAAGTATATTCAGTGTGTTGATTTTGTAGCCTGAAACTTTACTGAATTTGTTTATTCTAACTGTTTTTCAATTATGTCTTTGGGTTTTTCTATATATAAAATCAAGTTGTGTGCAAACAGGGATAATTAAAAAGAACT
Source organism: Spermophilus citellus (assembly GCF_964194105.1). Lineage (NCBI taxonomy): Eukaryota > Metazoa > Chordata > Mammalia > Rodentia > Sciuridae > Spermophilus > Spermophilus citellus. Next base: position 69,218,553 of record NC_138191.1, on the reverse strand, counting down.
TGCCCAGTAGTAATCATGAGTCAGAAAAAGTAAAAGCCTTTATCCAGAGACAGCTCTGGGCCTGTATGCGTCTCTTAAAAGTGTTATTTTAGTTTAACAGTAAGAGAAAAGTAAGAGGCTGATCACATTAAAGCTATGATATTTCAAACTAGAGGAAACTATACTGAGTTGCACTATCTGGACACACCTTGATTGGTTTTGTTAAAAGCAAGTTAGCTGCATAGGCAGACATTTTACATAGAAGGGAAAAGTTTTCTAATATATTATTACTGTAGCTTTCTTTTTTATTATATACCTTTCCTTCTGAGTTCTAGTCTGTCAGGTTTGTTTCTAACTAATTCCTGGGATTTTTATTTTTATTTTTGACTTCATGATAATCTGTATTTTTGTTGCTCTTCCTGGTAATTCTTTTAGTCTATGCTTATATACTGATATAAAATAAATAATATTTCTAAAGATTAGCCTAGTTTTTTTATGATCATGATTTTTTGGGGGGAGAGGGTACTCAGGGGCACGCAACCACTGAACCATATCCCCAGTCTGATTTTGTATTTTTACTTAGAGACAAGGTCTCATGGAGTTGCTTAGTGCATCACTTTTGCTGAGGATGGCTTTGAACTCAGGATCTTTCTGTCTCAGTCTCCTGAGCCGCTGAGATTACAGGCCTGTGCCACCACGGATTATGACATTTTTAATCAATAACTTAAATCTATAAGGACTGAGTCATAAACCAAATCTCTTTTCTCATGTAAGTCAATCATTCAATCTTTTCTTATTGAGTGCTTGTATGTCCCATGCTCTGTGCTAAGGACTGGAATTGCAGGAGTTCAAGCAGGAAGTATTCATGCAAAAAAGGAGCAAGGAGGAATACTACAAGTTGAACTGTGCACTTTATCAAATTTTCTATGCATTAATTATGATATGTTCCAGTTTATAATTCCTTCCACTATAGAACAAATATCAGTCAAGATAAACATTTAACTTGTTCTTCGAGGTTCAGTGTATATCACAATGGGTTAATTGTCACTCTTGCCAGTGTATTTATGTCAGTAAAATGAGTATGTAAGGAAATAATAAAGATAATAAAAATGAATAACAAAAATGGAAGGTATTTGGATTGAGAACACAAAATGAATATCTGACAATTGCCATGGGACAAAAATAGAGAAATGGATGTAACCCAGTAATGTGCACACAAGTTTTATGCCAAGAAGCTAAAGAAGCACTCCCTAATAGCTTTTGTGCTCAGAAAAGCACGGTGAGCTGCTCTTAGAGAGAAGTTGAAAAACAACATGGCAAGTTTGAAGAAAGACAACAGGTTAGGCCACTGAGTTCCAGGCATAATTAACAAGATGCACATACATATTACATATTATGGTAAGGATTTGTAAACTTAAAAAACACACACAACAAAAGTAGTAAAATGTCTTTTAATGGGAACAAATGATAATGAAATAATATTTTCAAAATATTATGAGAAAATAATAATTTACATTACATTCTGAATACAATAAACTATCTTAAATGAATAAAATTAAGAATATATTCGGGAAAAAAAATTTGAGTGTTTACAACCAAAAGAATTTTATAGAAAGAAATTTCTAAAGGAAAAAAGACAATGAAATCAGAAGGAAAGTGTGACCACAGGTGTTGTTCACCACCCTATCTACATGGGAAAGTGACCTTGGTCAGAAGGAGCCCGTGCAATGTGTTCTGATAATGAATGGTGACAGGGGACATGTGGGCTGGTGGCACATGGTACCCCAGGGAACATCACAGTATGGTGGGATCTTCATCAACCTGGGTCTCTCACTGTGAAGAGAAGCAGTCCCACTCACCCTCATTTGACATGTGGTATAAGTGAGAAATATTTATTTTTTTTAAGATTTCCAGTTAGTTTATCACCTCATCATAATGTTCCTGTTTTGGCTAACAGAAAAAGCCCAAGACTAAAAAGCTGATGAGCAAAGATATTATTAAAAGTGTTGAGAAATCTAAACAAACATTATCTATAATTCTGTGTTAAAAATGCTTAATTTATGTGGTTCAAAAAAATCAGAACTCAGGTAGTGTTATAGCTAATCAACAAAACCCATTGTGTCTCCTGCCTGACACCCAGTTAGACTGCACTCCTCAGCTTCTCTCACAACCATCTGTGGCCATATGAGAAAGATGATCTCCTTGACTTCTTTCCTGTGTAGCTATGTAAAATTGAGACAACTTGCAGAATGACCTGCAGAGTCACATTTTTTAAATGGAGGTGCTACAAGTTGGAAGCAGTCTGAATTCTGAATCTTTGCTTGAAGTGAGTACCAATGTCTTCTCTAGACTTCCAAATGAGTAGGAAAGAAACTTTTATGATGTTAATTCACTGATGTGTGTGTGTGTGTGTGTGTGTGTGCACGCGCGCGCGCGCGCGCATTAGCTTTATTGAATGAAGACAACTAAAGAATATCTAATCTTCTTAATATGTTTAGGTCATTTATAAGATTAAGCATATTCCAGTCTATAAAGAAAGTATCAATAAATAAAAATCAAGAGATATCACAAAAAACCCACATTTTCTCTGATCAACATAAACTAAAGCAGAAATCAATAAAAAAGATTGATTAAGATAATACAGCTGTTAAGAAAGAAATAAGATTTATAAATAACTCAGGTTAGAGAATTAATATTATTTAAAATCTGAAACCCAAATCTGAAAAGTGAAATTGCAATGTGTCAAAACTTGTGCTAGTTATAGGAAAATTTAGTTCAAATGATAAATGAAAAAGAAGACACATTAAAGTTCTAAAGATCATTTTAACAGCTTAGAAAAGGAAGAAGAGAATGAATCCCCAAATAGTAGGAAAAAAAAACAATAAGAATAGAAAGAAATCAAAATAGAAAACAAGTTTAAAGAGGTAGAATTAATGATTATTATAGAGGTAGAATTAATGATGTGGTGGTAGTGCATCAACAATACATAACACTCGCTATATATCATAGAGGTCCTAATTTAAATGCTTTAGGTATATTAATTTATTTAATCCTTAAAACAACCTTATGGGATTGATGCTATTATTATTTTCACTTTCACTGAAAAAGAAATTTATGCACAGAGAAGTTTAACAACAAGGTCCAAAGGTAATATTTAAATAAAACTAATAGATAAATCTTGGTGAAATAAATCAGGAAAAAATGATAGAAGACACAAGCAAATGAGAATAAGAATGAAAAATGGGTTAAAACTATAGGAAAAAAAAACAGCAATTCTAAAGGCACTGAGTAAAAAGCCAGCAGAAACAGCACTGAAGAAAGAAAGATTTAACTTTGGTGTTGGCTCCAATTTTAAACTCAGCATTTTGGAAGCAGAATAGCCTCATGCCTTCTTCAACAGTGCATCTGCCGTCCCTGGAATTATATATGATCTATGTTTAGGAGATTACATAGTTCCTATAAAAAATAATCACTGTAACTATGTTAATAGGAACAAGATACATCACTTGAATTCATTGCTAACATCCAACTGTTCACCTGCAAATATGGCAAGCATTTTGTATATGACTTAAATAAAATTTGCATTTTACATAAAAAATTACACCAGTCAATTGAAGTATGAATTTTTATCACTGAGAAAATAAAATGCTATATTAATTAGTGATGCTTGTGAAAAGTTTTAATTTTATGTGCAAAATGAATGTTCAAGAACTAATTTTGTGGAGAAAAAGTAATCATGAGAACATTAAGATACAGCATGGTGATCACATAACTTTGGCATAACATTATAAATAAAATTTTATATCTTTAGAGCTCTTAACTCTTTGCATTATTTACATAATAATACAAAATAGAATAATAAAGAGTATTATATGATTAGTATATGAATATTATATGAGTAAATTATTGTATAAGTCTCGTCTGGATAGAATTATTTGGTGTACTTTCTGTGGCAGACATACCCTAATGCAATGCTCAGAGAATCACATCCTTGTATAATCTCCTCTTGAGAGTGGCCGAAACTGTAACTTGCTTCTATGCAAAAGAATTTGACAAAGGTAAGGAGTTGTTAGCCCTTGATATGTTATGTGCCAAATGCATTATATTATTTGACTGTTTTAACACACTGGACAATCTAAGGTTGGCTTAGAGAGGCAGATCTCCACATTGAGGGGAAGACATGGCAGGAAATTGCTATGACCTCTTCGGGTGAGGCTTCAAGGAACAAAGTTTTGTCAACTACCAAAGAACTTACTGACCATACCTAAGCTATACTACTGTTTTGGTCAGCTTTTTTGGTGCTGTGACTAAAGGATCTGACCAGAACAATTATAGAGGAGAAAAAGTTTATTTGAGGGCTCACAATTTCAGAGGTCTTAGTTCATAGAAGGCCAGCTCCATTGCTTGGGGCTTGAGGTGAGGCTGAACAACGTGGCATAGTGTGTGGCAGAGGGAAGCAGCTCACACCCTGATCAGGAAGGAGAGAGAGAGAGAGAGAGAGAGAGAGAGAGAGAGAGAGAGAGAGAGAGAGAGAGAGACCACATGCCAAATACAAATATAAACCCCAAAGCCAAGTCCCCAATTCCCACCTCCTCCTGCCATATCCTATCACTTCCGTTACCACTCAATTAATCTCTATCAGATTAATTCACTAATTGGGTTAAGACTATCACAAACCAATCATTTCTCCTTTAAATCTTCTTGCATTGTCTCACAGTGAGCTTTTGAGGGACACCTCACATCCAAACCATAACAACTATAATGTATAGATTTGGGTTTTGATGTTAGCCCAGTGTAGCAGAGATTCTTAGCTGTGTGACTTAATGTATGACTTTTTTTGCAAGTCTTCAGAGAATTAGTGTCTGCAATGGGACAACAAGAACAATTTCAGTAGCATGACTGTGTTCTTGTGAGGATTGAAGGTAAGGTTTGTGAAATGTTAGGCACACAATGTGTTCTTGATTACAGTTACTGTAAGAGGTAGTGAGTTCAGGTTACTGAAATCTCCTAAGCCTCTGCCTTTGATCTGGTACTCATTCCTACAGCAATGGGAATTAAAGAAGATTGGAAGGATTAAAGAAGACAACAGAAAAAAAAAATGTCCTTGCTGGTATATAGCAAGCGCTCATTGAGAGGTGGCTACTCAAACACAAATGCTGAGATGGGAATGCTAATCATCCTGATTTGATTATTCTCCATAATATACATGTAGTAAAATATAACACTATTCCATACATCTGTAAAATTATTATAGGCTAAGCAAAAAGGAAAAAAAAACCAAAATTAATACAACAAATATTAAAGCTGTGTCTTCTCTCAAATGTATGTATGTATACACATATATACACAGAGAAAGGACAAATATCAAAATCAGCTAATCTAATGAATTTTTCTTAACATTAAATTTGTCAAAAAATTAGGATGTGATTAGTTCTGAAACCACTTTTTATTCAGAACAAAAACATTCCTCAAGATGTCCCAGAGAACAGTCTATTTCTCTTTTATACACTATCATTACCACTTCTCTTACAGAAAATGAAAGCATCATTTCCGGAAAGGAAATTAATGCAAATCCACATCTTCCACCATACTCATCACATCTTACAGCTTTCTGCAATTCCGTCTTTTACTCTTCACTCTCAGGATTCAGATACAGCCATTGTGTAATTATATGTTTTTCAAGAGAAATTGATGAGAATGTGAATGCTCTGAAACAGTATCTTGTTTCCTTAGATAAAGCACAACAATATTTTCTGTTTCTACTGATGGCTTAAAAAGCCGGGGCAATCAGTCCCAATCACTCCTCACTCAAAAAGAATGCACAGCCCTGCTGCCCAGAGTGCATCGGTTCTCATCTGTGACCTTAAGCTATGAACATGCAGCGAAAGTCTAAGATTGTCCATGTAGATGAGCTTAATAGTTCTGTTTTACCTGTGAAGAGCACTTGGCAGATTCAGAGTACTTTTACAAAAAACTGTCTCCTCTGACCCTCTCAGGCACAGAAGGTATTATTATCCCTGTGTTATAGAAATAAAAAAATATGCATATGCAAAAGTAGGTGCCTTTCTCAAACCCACTTTATAAGTAATTGGCAGGGCTATGCCTGGCATCCTGGCATCTCTTTTCCTTAATGGTGTTTTTTAAAACTCATAATGGATGTAGCTTCAGACAATTATGACCTTGAGCTTTTAGGATTTGATGAGACTTGGTTTTGAGTTTTAGCTCTTCCTCTTGCTAGCTATACAGCTACGGGCAGATTATTTAAACTCTCTACAATTTCATTTTCTCATTTGTAAAACAGGGCTCGTAATTGGGCATTTAGAATTATAAAGAGATTAAATGAGATAATATTTGCAAAACACTCAGCACTTAATAAAATCTCACTGTTAGCTCTAATAATTGTCATAAGAAAAATGAATTCTGCTATCTTTTATGAATAATTTTCCATCTATATAGGAAATATTCAGTATATGATACCAATTTCTGTTGAATAGAGATGGTTCTAGGAATAAAAAAAATCTTTACTATTTGTAAAAATGGAATAAATTTCTTTTCCTGGGGTTCATAAAAAATGAAACACTTATCAAGTTGCACTTCAAGTAATATAGGTTTTCCATGCTCTCAAGAAGGCATATTTTCACAGGCAAATGAGGTAAAAATATGCCTTTTGTCATTCTAAAAACCCAAGTGGGACATTTTCAGTGAAGGCTCAGGAATATATATTTTTTTCTTAAATGATGAAAATAGTTTCTTCAAGACCATATCTATTTTATCTTTATACCTAGGCAAACTCCATATATGAAATCCCAATCAAGAAAAAAAAAACAGGGCTATATGTCACTATAAAGCTTGGTAAATGGATATTTTTCATTGATTTTGGACTGTTTCATCAAAATGACAGTTTGGGGTGTGAAGTAGATAGACACAGTTTCACAGCATGTAAGAGAGGAATTACATTTCATCAAGGAGAAGATATGGGCAGGCACATATTAAGGTGAATGGCTCAAATATTTTACATTAGTAGCTGCTTTTTTTAGTTTGCTTTATGCTTATATTTTGAATGTTAATATACATACAGCAATGTCAGAAGAATTGAAGTAATTGCGTGTCAAGCGGTTCAGTGTAGCATAAATGTGACCATATTAAAATAGTTTTTCAATGTTTCTCATAATGAAAAATAAATCAAATCACTATTTTTTCTAGAATAAGAACTAAGGTAGGAGGTGTCAAATTAGCTTGAAAGATTTGAATTGTGTCATTGTGTCTTTATGGTTCTCAGAAGCAATTGATATATATGCATATTTTTGTATATTTTATATATGATTTCCAACAACTAAACAATGGATCTTTGTTTTAAAATTAGAATATTGGTTTTTAGCAAATGAACTCAAAAGAAATGAATTAAAAAATAGAGCCACAGAACAGATATTGATCCTATTTCAAACTTTGCTGTAAAAGAGAAAGAGAGAGAAATTGCCCAAGTCTGTTATTACCAAGTGATGACTTTAGACAGTGTCATGAGATTCCACTTTCTTGGAACATTGTATGGTTGATATACATCATGACTGAGTTGAGATCATCATGAAAAGAGTCACTGAATCGCCACTCATCAAATGACGCTCAGAGCCAATAATTTTTATCTTAAATATAAATGAATGAAAAACATATGGAAAAAAATGTAGTTCACAGGTGATCGAAGGCCTGTGGCAGTGTGCCAAGACAGATCATCTTCATGCATTATATTCCAAGAATCTTTGGTTTCAGCCTTTATAGCTTCCAGGAGATTTCAGTGCTCAAAGACACAGGCAGGGGTCCTATTGTTTCCATTACTCTATGAATAGTGGGACTCTGTAAACTTTGTGTACAGTTCAATTTCAATTATTTTACTGGGCAAATATCCTGGAACACCATTGTAGAAGAGACTTTTGTGATCAAATACTGTCATGAGTGCCTCGAGAAGTTAGGTAACTATTCTCCACTCAAAATTGGGATGGGTAGGAAGAGTACTCGAGGGCTGCTTTGGATCTCTGGGGGTCTTTAGTTTTTCCACCTCATTTCTGTGCAGTAGCAGACTGATTTAGAAATTCTTCTCCTACTTTGTCTCTCTTCATATTCTGTTTCCCTTCTGAATTAGTTAAGGTTCTTTGGGTTACATTTAATAACAGAAATCAAATTGAGCCAATGCAAGCAAGGAGGAAAGAAATGAGGGAAGCAGGAAGCGAAAAGCCTTGGGGGATCCGCGGCACTCAAAACTCTCCATCTCATATTTTTGTTCCTCTTAGCAGATGTGCTTCACTTTGACTCTCTACAGTCCAACTTTATTCTTCTCTTCACATATGGAAAGAATATGACTGACAGCTTCCCAGCCCCAACTACAGAGAAGTAGTCTGATTGGTCTAAATTTAGTCAGGAGACACCCCCACAGCCTCCGTACTAGTTCACTTACCTAGGGCCAGGGGGAAGGGGTCCTATGTGACAAACACTGTTTTCACATCCAGAGCATGGGTTGAGGTGTGAAAAGCAGTTCTGAAGGGAGAGGGCTGAGTTGACAACTTATTCCAGAAGTTGTCATCCCATTTAATTTCCTACTGCCAGGGAGGACATTAACATAGACAGCCTATTCTATACCTTTTTATTTCAACACTGAACCCTCTCACCCAAATCTCCTATGAACACTGTTTGGTTTTTTTCTTTCATTGTTTTGTTTTTAATATGTACATGGGAAAACACAAGATTGATACAAAGAGAAGTTTTGAGAAGGGTCTGTGGCTGAGCAGTCCTTGAGGGATGAGCAGCTGTGGAATTTGGTTTCCTTGTTTTCTGGAATACTCTTGACCTTCTACATACACTAGGAGATCACAGTCTTATGCTAACTCATCCTACCCATGCAAACCCAGAGCCAGGAAACCAAGAGACAGAAAAAGAATAACTCCAACTCACTAAGCAATATATGGGACACAAGATTATAACAAAGCATGTTCTAATGATAAAAGCAACAAAATTGTGAGAAATTTGGAGTTGATTTATTATGCCGCCATGCTCAAAAACCATATATTACCAAGCCAGATTTCAATATTATGCAACGTCTTGCAAAGAATAGTTAAAATCATCATTAACAACAATAAACACATAACAGATAATCAAAATGCGTTCAATGAAAAACGATGCCTATGTGATGCAATGCATTTCAAGGGTTGATTTTTTTTAAATGGAGTATTACATGGGGCTTACTAAAGGGATGCTGAAGTTACAATGCTTTTGATTCCAGTGCCAGCTATGCTCCTTGAGTGACTTGTGGCTAGAGCACATTATTTAACTTCTCTAGCCTCGATGTATTCCTTTAATCTTACATGTAACTACTAAAAGCTGCTTAAAATAGGTTATCTATTTTATTATTTATTTATTATTATAGGTTATCTGGTAGCTAATATGTACCACACATTGAAAAATACTAGATTTTTTTCTCACTTTTTCTAACAACTCTATCTAGCAAACAGGCCAATTGTCTAGGTATTATGTTGTCATTTTTTTTAAATACTTTTTTTTTAGTTTTCAATGGACCTTTATTTTATTCATTGATACGTGGTGCTAAGAATCGAATTCAGTACCTCACACATGCTAGGCAAGCACTCTACCACTGAGCCACAACCCCAGCCCTTATGTTGCCAATTTTGAAAATCAATGAACATAAGAAATTGTCCATGGTCATTTGCATGTACTACTTACTATTTAACTTTCTTTAGATACATTTAATGATGGAAATAAAATTGATGTCATTATTTGAGGAAAACTGGAAAAGTGAGGGACATGGAAAGAACCTAGAACTGGAACTAAAAAGACATGTCAGTTAAGGAAAAGCTGGTTGGTCAGGGCCATGGTTCATTCATTCTTCTTTCATCATCAAATTGCATCTTTCAGCAGAACTTCTAGCCACTCAGAACAAAGGCTTCCTTACAGCTACATGTGGTCCATTGGCCAACAGAATGCTAGAAAAATGTGCCTGGCTTTCAACCACCAGAAAATTTTCTGGTAGAAGCATTCATCTCTTTTTGTCTTTCTGTTGTCTGAGCTGGAAGCATGATGGCTGGGGTCCCATCAGTTTGTTAGGCCATGTGATGATTTTGGATCTGAAGCCATGTATGTCAGAGCAATGAGAGGAAAGGAATACTGGTTCTTGGCACTGTGGACCATCCTATCAATTCCACATTACATCTTTGTTGAGAGTAAGCTGGAAATGCATCATCTTGGGAAATATATAATTATTTTGTGTTTTGCTGATACTTGCAACCAAATTTTGATGCTTACAATAAAATCTAATCCTAACTAGTTTTATCAACCTCAAAGACACAAATACCCTGAACATCTGTGAGAAGTTAAGTATTCTGAAAGGCTTTGAGGTCACAAATAGAGTCATATAGTCCTAAGGAAATTTCCAGGTAGCTAGGAAAATAATACAAATTCCTTAAATAAGACAAATCATGAGAACATCATTATACAAAGATGGCAGAGATCCTAGTACCATGTTGTTTTTGTATATGATTTATGGAGTGAAATTTCCCAAGTTTGCCTTAGTAGTGACCTACTTCAGACCAGTGTGTCTAAACTGTAAGAACTGCAAGAAACATTCCAATAGTAGGAAACTAATACCTCTTTATGTGTTATACTAGAGCCAGGATCTAGGGAACAATTAAGATTTCTAAATAAGAACAAGTGAAATAATCAGAAAACCCTCCAGAGACCAGCAGCTGATATGAAACTAAAATGCAGGATGGGAGACCTGAACGCTACTTTGTTTGTCTTAAAAGGTCAATTTGTCTCTGAGGCACCTCTGGTTCAGGTGACACCATTGTATGTTGCCCCACACAGGAAGATATTTCCCTATAGTTCTAACAACAGCACCATAGAAATTACATGGACCACCATGGGACGTGGTGGTGGAAGGTTGGACCAAATTGAGATAGGGGAGTGGTTGGACCAATTATTTTTTAGGCTTATTTAACAAAATATATAAAACACAGTATTTGCTAATCATTAGTTCATTTCATCTTTATAATAACTTCAGGAGGTAGGGACTATTAGTATTTCCATTTTAGAAATAAAGGAACTTGAGGCATAGAGATGTTGATAAATGTGAAACCTCATTCCACCTGGATAGAGTGGAGTGAGGATTTGAACCCAAGCAGCTAGGATCAAGATTTTTACCCTGCCTTACTTCTTATTCTGTATTGATTCTCCCAAAGCCTATCCCAAGCTGGGGAAAAAAAGATAACATTAACTGACATGTGTGGTATGTGTAATACTGTGCTGAACATCTATACACATTTTTTCTTATAATTCTCACAACAATCCTAGGAAATAAGTGTTATTATTAACCCAAAGAAATTATGTATCCCAAGGTCCACTGGCTTTAAAATAAATGAGCTGGAATCCCAACCTGGGTCTCTTAGAGCATCTACTGATAACTACTATTTCTTGTCACAGTATTAGCAAGATGGATCAAGGAAGAAAGGGCAGAAAACTCTAATATCATTCAAACAATAAAATGTTTAGAGTGGAAGAAGAAACTTGAATGTAGACCTGGGAGAGCCCGGGTAATGAGAACGCATACATTTCTGTCTCACTAATGAAATAATTCAGTTTTCTTTTAAAAAGAATGTGTTTTATTCATTATTATAAATATAATCATAAACTGTATTGCATGAGGCAGTTTATGAAAGGAGAGGACTCCAACTGCAGGGGATCTACAATTAACCAAGACCCCTTCTGAAGCTTAGCTTGGGGGGCCCAGAATTTAAATTTATACCCCCTGGCTGGACTGGAAAAATATAAAAGTCAAACATCCAGGTTCGCCTTGGAATCCTCGCTTTGCCCACCAAGAAGCAAACACTCTGAGTGAGCGTTGAACACAGCAGGAAATATCATTACAGACCTGGAATCCAGATTTCTACCAGAAAATGCGAAGCATCTGGCAGTTTTGAAAGGTAATCTTTCCAGATTTACTTTCACATAAACTATACTCCACTTCAGCACCAGAAATCATGGGGGAAGATTGTTTTTAATATAGTGGTTCAGAGAAAAGCACAGGGAAACTTAAATGAAGACAGCATTTCATCTCCAGGCCTTGATTAGCAAAAATAGCTCCTCCTGCCTTTCCTTACTTGTTAAGAAAGGTGGGCTCACTCGGATAGTCTTAGGACATTTCCCAGTTCCTCCTATGTGGCACATTAATTTCCAGAGAATTCTGTGGGGCGCCTCTTTTCTGAAGCAATCGGCCATTGATTACCCATTAGTTTGGTGGTTGTTATTTTTCTCTACAGGAAGCTAACTGAAGTTTCAAATTATCTTCCACTACTTTGCTGTGAACACAGCTCCAAGTTCCTTTTTTTATTAGTTACAAAGACAGGTTTCTTTTTTTGTTTAATTATATCTCCAGTTTTTAATCCATGTGATTGAAGGGAAACACATTGTTCCCATTTTTTTTTTTTTTTTTTTTGCGGGGAGGGGATAAATGTGGATTGAGTTATGCATACCTAAATAATTAAGGAAACATTTTCATAGCTTTCAGTACACTCCTCAATCTTTTAGATGATTTCCCTCTGCGTAAGACCCATTAAAAGCAAGACAAGGTCAAAATATAGGTTAATCTGTAAAGGGTGGTAGGTAAGACAGAATCTAGGGAAGAAAACTTGAGAAATCCTCAATGATCAATATATGACATATACTCAACATAATGAAATGGAAACATAGTGTATTTTTCTTTTTTTTTTAAGAGACATCTTGGAAGAAGTCATTTATAGCAGAATGCACAATGTGAAATGTTTGAACTGCATGAAAATATAAAAGCCAAGCTGAAAATGTACACTTATCAAGATTGTTAGACAACACTGCATTATCATTTTTCCAAAAGCAGAGCATGAATTTGGATCTTAATTACAATGAAAGCAAATGTGTAAAAGAAAAGTTTATTTCCCATTGTTGTTTGTGTATAATTGATAGTGTGACAAATAATTGCACAGCTATTGTGTATGGCAGATAAGTAACTTGGGTAGAAATCTTGCCCTACATGGCAACCAAACAGCTGTTTATCATTGACCTAATTATCAAGTAAATGAGATGCTAATTTCTATATTCATAAGGCATGCATGAGCAAGTAGTAGTATATGCAAAACAGGGCTCAGTGACAAACTTAATAAATAAAATAGCAAGGTATTGGTAAAGAGATCCAAATGTTTTTTAAATCTAAGACTTGGTTTATTGGGGAACTGAACAGTTCCACTATGCACGCCCAGCCATCTACTGTGTTTGATGCATACACAGCCCTGACAGCAGCCTTCTCTCGCTCCCCAGTCTTTATTCAGCTCCTGCTGTGTCTATGGAACTCCTATTACAGTTGCTCAATGGGGGCAGAATCAGACACACTGTGCAGATTTATGGATGGTTGTTTCAATCCCTATGGGATTGTGGTGCCAGGTTTCCAATTTCCCCAGCACAAGATGGGATGCCCCCTTTTCTAGGAAATTAATATTATCAGGAAAACCCTCCAATAAGCACTGTAGTGAAACATGCTTTTTCCCTTCTCCAGCCTAAGTGCCTCTGTGGGTTCAGTTGGTATAACATCCTGTTTTTTTTTTGTTTTGTTTTGTTTTTGATGTTTCCTTATTGACTAGGAAACAGGAATCATTATTTAAAATAATAATAATAATTTCAGCTTTGAAGTGGTTGGAAAAATGCTGACTCATGCCATTTCCTTCATGTTTAGGGCTTTGGAGGCAAGTGAACTGCCATCACCAGATTAGGCACCTTGGTGACCTACTCATACTTACATTCACCATCAGCAAAGGGAGACACGTGGAGACTTCAGAAAGCCAAGTCCTCAAAACAGAGCCACACAGCCCGCCAATCAGGAGTGGGGCCAAAGTTTTGGCCTACTGAACAGTTTTCAGTAAAAATACAAGAAAGACTGCAGAAGATGCCACCAAGAACATGGTGTGCTGCATTTTGTAAACTGATGGATGTGTGACAGCCTTGACTGAGAGGTGGGGAACAATGTCAAGACTATCACTGTTCACTTGTAACCGAAAGCTAGGTCCCTGTACCCAATGCCAATCAATGCCAATTTAATAATGAGGACACGGTTCTGAGAAAAATGAATTTAAAAAAAGGTTTATTGCTTTGCTAGCAAAGGAGAAACACAGGGGATTCTCATCCCAAAGGCTGACTCTCCCCATCACAAGGGACAGGGGGCATTTAAAAGAACTTTTCAAGTGTTACTTTCCAGGTGTGCTCTGGTAGGGGGTCCCAGAGTGCCTTGATGGAGTATTAGGATTCACTTGTTATTTTGGGAGATATTCACTTCCCAGATCCTCAGCAGGCATCTCCTTCCTGTAGTGGGTGTATTCAAAGGCAATTAACTATGGGAAGAAAAGATTGCACTGTCTCCCTAATCTTGTTAGGGTGGGGGAAAAGAAGAGGAAAGAGAAACAAACAGGTTCTTTTAAAAAAATAAGCCTTAGAAGAAGAGGGCTGTATTCAGAAGGTAAAGGGACCACTGTTAGACACTTTGCAACATGAAAACCTAGAGTAGGTGCTAGTATATGAAGAGACATACTTCTACTCAGTGTACAATCAGATCGGTAGTGATAACACGGGTTGTGGGTGGTGATGAGTTCTGCTTCCTCACATGTTGAAGTCTGAACATTAGAGAAGCATGCCAAGGCAAGCATATAAAGCATGGTTTATTTTAAAAAGGGGTAACATAGATTTCCCCAGGGAGGGAGAAGGGGGCCAAAGCTGGTATCCTGATATCCCAAGAAGTGAGGTGTTCTGCCCTTTTTATATGTCCTAGGCTACCTTTGTTCTCCTCCCCTCTTCTCCTCATCTCTCTCCTTCCTGCTGAGCATTTGACTAGGCCTCCCCCCCCCCCCAATGCTTGGTGGGAGACCAAAAGATGGGAAACAGGTGGGCTGGAGCGGGAAGGGAGGGATGGAGCAGCCAAGGATACATTAACAACCTTATAGCTCCCTGTAGGGAGGGGCAATTCCTGGGAGAGGTTACCTTGGCAACAGGTTGAAGCAGGGGCAGGTTCTTGATAAGGGTGGAGGAAGGGCTCTGAAGGAATTAACATTTCAATCCCTCATGGGTCAGTCTCCAACTTGTTGGACTCCCTCAAAATTGGCCTCCTTGATCCAACCTGATTCAATTTACCTATCTATGCCAACTACCTGTCTAATTCTGGCTTCAGTAGCTCCTTAAAATATGCTCCTGGTTGTGTTTTGAATCTCTGTTATTGAAAGTAATGAGTTTCAGCAGTTGATTCTTTCACTGTATTGACGTTATTATTAATGGCAACTTCAACTTGCATTTCATATGTATTACATGTTCATTTGTTGGAATTTTATGCTAAACCTGAGAGTTTAAGCTACCTATAAGGAAGTCATCATTTAACACGGGCAGACATTGAAGCCCAGGTTGCTGTGATTGTTTGTCACAGAGCGGGACTGGAACTCTGAATCTGTGCTCATTCTCCTTCTTGAAAAATGAAGCTGAATAATGATCAGGGTGTTTAACGCGGCATGCCGTACAAATGTGATTTTAACACAAAATAGGAAAGTGTCAGATATCTGACATGATTATAAAATGGGACTTTTTAAATTGCTGTACACCCTAGTAATTAGGCCTTTGTCCCCAGGGAATAAGAATACAGTTCATTGCTTTGAACTGGAAAACTCTGCTATTAACAGAATACCTCATTTTCCTTTATCTTTCAAGGGACTTAAGAATCTTCTAACTCATTCATTTCAACAAACACTTACGCAGAGAACTCAGCACAAACTGAGTTCAGTCTCTCCCCAGACTGAATCAAGTTAGGAGGATATGTTCCTTGCAATGAAAGATTGGGGCCATTTTCCAGGTGATTCAGATGCTATTTCAGCAAGAATATAGTGACAATTACTTAGCTGAGCTCATTACATTGATCAAATATAGTTAATTATAAAATACTTTGATTCTATAGGGTTGGTTCAAAACTTCCTTAATGAATTTTTTAGACATGTTTTAATACCCATTATTTCTGTACCAAGGACCAAGGACCACTCTCAAATTTTTCAATCAGCATCTCCAAAAGGGATATATATAGAAGTACTTTCATTCTTAATATGCTCCATAGGTAAATTTGGCATTTAGTGTAAGGTCAGGCAGCAGGACCAAAAGGAGGCAGATTTAAAAAGGCCATTGAATGAGGCTTTATTGAGATTTTGCTCCCTGGTGGGACCCTCAAACCAACAGAGTGGGTCTAAGGAGAAGAGCACCCAGGCTCAGCTGGATTGTAATTTTATCAAGTTTAGGGCAGAAAGGGAGGGCTTGGGATAAGAAAAGGGGTTTTTAGAATCCCTTGTCCTACTGGAGTTGGTTGGGGGAGCTGCCTAAGATCCAGGATTGGCCAGGAGACCCCGCTGATTGACAGGTGGTTCTGTCAGCCCCTGATTGGTGTTTCTCTCTCTTGTGTGCAAGGGTTGCTTGGTGCTTTGTTCCTCAGCCACCTCCATCCACCTAACATTTACTCCAGTCTGAAATTCCCTTGGTAGGTGTTTGAATTTCAGGAAAACAAAACCTGTCTTTCTCTTGAAGTTCTAAATCACCAATGCTAAGAACATAATGGATACTTAATAAGTATTCTTGCATGCATTGATTAATGAAGAAGTAAATCCTCAGGAAAGTACTCTAAAACCAGAGATAAAGAACAGAGTAAGATGTGGCAGAAGCAAAGTCAGATTACTTAGGATAAAGCTGCAGAATGGCCAAATCAGAACAAAGCTAAGAACAAAGAAATCCCCCCAAATCAAGCTCAATAAAATAAAAAAAAAAATCAATGTGGTCTTTTCAGGACTATGTGTATATGAAGACCACTGTGCTTGACCAAGAAGAATCACACACAAGCTGTCTGATTTCCTCAGCTCTATTCACATAGGCGTATATCTAATATCAGGATGTGCCTCATATTTGATAGGTCTTATGACTCCCACTGTCCTGAATTGAACTCCCATTTCTCCTGTTCATTCTGCTAGTCACCTGAGGGCACTATTTTAGCAATATTATTTCAATTTAAGTCAAAAAACAATATTGGACTATGCTAGTGAAAGGAAAGTGAGGAACTGGGAGACAGGAGAGCGAGAAATGAAAGATGGTGTACAGTCAGAGATATACAGAGAGTTTATTTGTTAGAGCTGACAAATAAAGGCACATTTCTCCATAGATGGAGAGAGGCAAAACAGGCTTGGGGTTCGAGACTTTTATGGGGCAGGCTCTGAGATTAGAGCCCAGCACATCTTAGTGCTGGCAGCTAAGGATTGGAATGGTATGAGGGAGTGGTGAACCTTTCTCAGAAACACCCTTGGGAAAGGGAAATTTTTCTTAAAATGGTGGTTGTCACTTAAGATGGCTGTCCAGATGCTAAGCAAGGACCTTACAGCTAGTGTGAATTCAGACTGTACACCTGTAAAACTGGCAGATTAGTTCAATTTTCAAAGGAAGTATTTTTTCCCCTTCATCCATTTTTAATGTTGAAATATACAAGTTTCCTTAGTGGCTCTGAATGTTGTGTTCAATTCTTATTTACCCCTGCATTGAGGGGTTAGGATGGTTTATTCAAGAAGCAGCTATTAGAATCCCAGTCTTTGTCTCTCTTCTAAAGCACTAAATAATATTATATCTTATAATCAATGACATTTTATATGTGATAAAATAAATTCCTTTCTACAGGAGTTGGAGTAAAATTCACAGATGAGCAATCTTAAGACTATAGGAAGAAGAATAGGAGCAATTACATCTTCCTAAAGGATGTTATAGCTAACAAGGTCCAGATCCTGACAACTCCTTTTGATTATGTAGTGCTCTGGAAGTTGAGACCTCAGATTTCATTGGCCACTTCAGGTTATCATAGTGGCACTTGCCAATTTATTTACTTATTATGAAAGCACCTTTCTTATATCCTGGTATAGTACCCAACATAAACTAAGGGGTCAACTAGTGTTCACTGAACCCCATATTCTAGCACATGAATGTCTAGAGTCTAATTGAGTTGGCTCAGATTTCAAAACAGTCCCTTTCTCATATTTGCTTCTTAGATCTGTCTAGTAATCACTTTTAAAGACAATTGGGAATTAGACATGGCTACTAAGCAAATATTTTAATAAAATTCTTAACATTTGCAAAAAATAATTATATGTTGCTCACTTGTCCATGACACAGATTTTGGAATCAACTAAGTTTCTATATATTTTGTGACCTTTTGTTTTATTTTTTCTCTTGAAGAAATTGTTATAAATTCTCAAACAAGTTTTTATTTAAGAATAGAAAATGCATTGTGATTAGTATTGGAATATTGATTTTTCTGTCTTAGTTCATGGTCTATTCTTCCCCCTTCTTCAACAAGACAAACCAAATTTCTGGGAGGGTTCCTGGATTGCAGACTACATTATTTTTTTATGGGGGTGGGGGCAGTCTGTTATTGCTCTATTTTCACTTAAATCTGACTTTCTTTGAGTTTTATTTTTTCTTCAAAACGTGAATTTCACTTTTACCGTTTCTTTCTTTTCTTTTCTTTTCTTTTTGGCTTTTATAAGGTAAAGGCTCAATAAAGTTCTGTGGCCCTGCAGCTGTCTCCCAAAACAAGTACTTTGAAATATCCTTGGCTCCACCCACTTTTTCCTAACCTGTTTCCAGATTATCAGATTCTGGGAAAAACATCAAAAAGCAGAAGAGCCTCTTTCAATTGGCAAGAAAGTAAATCATCAAGTAAAAATGACTAATAATATTGTCAGCCCCATGTAGCTCTAGATTCCCAAAGTAAGGGCAATCCTATCATGTTAGATAAACTCAATCTTTGGGTTTCAACATAGGGATAATCAGTTGTAGTCTCTCAAATTCTTCCTGGAGCCAGGAGCAATGCCTCTCTCCCTCCTTTTCTTGCATCTTTGCTTTCTTCTTACTTGTTTCCTCTCTGTATCCCTCTTTCCTTTTAGTTTTCTTTTGCCCAAGTTCTCTGACTTGAGGTAATTGGGTCTCTCTCTCTCTCTCTCTCTCTCTCTCTGTTTTTTTTTTTTTTTTTTTTTGTAATGATGCTCATAAATCACCAACTGTCACCTTTAACTACAGATCACACTTTCTAGAAAAGGCAACTGTGTCAAACCATATTTTCTTATGGACCTCACTTCTAAAACTCCACACTCATCAGGTCTTGAAATAAAGTAAAACAAGAAACACATGCCTACGTGTTTGCATGTCTTCCTAGTAGAATAATTGTCATGATAAGAATCTTGATAAATTTTACAGCCATAACTAACATTTTTGTGTGTGTGTGTGTGCTCAACCTAGATATGAGACACATTCAAAATTCTTCATGTGGATTTTGTGATTTACTCCTATGGTAGACACTGAGTTTCCCCACTTTATACACAAGTAGAATAAATCCCAGAGAAGTTAAATAAATTTGCCAAAGTTTCTGTTAGTATCTTGATTAAGTGTCTCAAATTTTGGGAAGCATTTTAGCAAAATAAATTTAAAATTTCATGCAGTATATATATATATATATATATATATATATATATATATATGAACTTTCTTGAAGCAAAGAGGATATTTAAGAAAGAAATATGCTATAACTAAACATAAATGGTTTAAGATCCAGTTATCTCAGCTGCATTGTTCCATCTTAAGAGTCATGTGGAGCTTTGCGGCTGTGTAGGCTGGATTCCACTCCTTGGGTAGGTTTGCCTAAAGCGAGGTTAACAATTTCTGCAGAGAAGTATACCTGGTTATTCCAAAACTATTTGTTAGAAAAGTTTTTCATTCCAGTCAGAACTTGGTGCTTTGTCCCTGGTGGTCCTTGACTCAGTAATTATCAAGTTTTTAGAATACTTTGCCCACCATCATATCATTCCCTTCTCTTCATGAGTAGCCTCTGGAATGTATTTTTCTTTCCCAAGCTGTTCCTGCTATATAGTCTTTTCATAACATTCCCTGGGATGCTCACTATGTTGATAGTGATGACATTTTGACCTCTGTTCATCATAGACTGTAACAAAGTGTGATTCTTTTTAATTTTTCTGCTAGCTTCTTGTCAATTCATCTTTTCTACGCCCATCATTAAGTCCTTCAAACCAATCTTCTTTTTCTTGTAGAACCCCACATTCCTAGAGCAAAATGCCCATGCATTTTCCTTCATACATCTTCTGAGGCCATCCCAAGGGATTTAGTCAAAAAAAAAAAAAAAAAAAAAAAAAAAAGACAATCCTAGCAACTAGAGGGAGGCTGGAGTTGCTCAGCAAATGTAGGGGTGAAACAGGATGTGCCTTCTTCTGGACTTTTCTTGTACCTTTTTGATGATCTCACTTCCTCTTTCTTCTACTAAATGCTCCAGAGCCCCCTGAGAATTAGTTCACTTGGATTAATGAGTCCAGCCCTTCAGTCTCTGTCAAATAGCTCTGTCTACAGATGGTTCCTAGGGTGACCATAGACACAAAACGAAAGCTGTACAAGCCTGGGATGATTTACCCTAACATAATTTTACACAGTCATATGGATAAATTATAAAATGGTGTGCTTATTTTGTTGGTAAAAAGGAATTTTTGTTGCTATTTTACAGAGCCACAGAGAAGCCATGTCAAATTAACTGTTTATCCCCCACCTTCTTTCATCAGCTCTTAGATATTTCCCAGGACCAGAGATTATTCAATTCCCCAACTATTTACATTATTTTACCAATAATGAGCATGCCACATGGTCCTGTTTCTCTGTCCTCATCTAGAACCTATTGTATCTGTTTGATTATGTCAACTATAACAATTTCCAATTAAATTACAGAAGAGGAGAATGAAGCAATCCTTAAATATAGGAAACTCAGTTTATCTATTTCTGGATGTTGACAAACTCCTGTTGTGACAAAATACTTGCTACAACGAGAAAGAAAAATGCAAAGGAATCAGAGTTATGCATGATTTGACTCAAACTAAAGCAAATGAATTTATTTTTATTTAAATGCCCCCAAATAAAACAAAAGTTTATTCAAAAAATTTGTCCCTATGACTACTATATAACTTAGATGTATAAGGATTATGTTTCTGAATGTAATAGGAAGATGTTCAATAAATAAATGTTCTATTGTATGAACCCAAATTCCTAAGGAGCTACTCCTGGCAAAAATAAAGAAATAAATGCTCAGGTTTATAAATTAATAGACTGGAAGGGGAAAGGGCCTGCTCCAGGCAAGAGCTGCTTTTATGGATAGGAAGCTCTGGAGAAGGGAGGGAAGACTTCTTGGAGGGTTGTGGTCTGAGACTTGAGACTGGGAGTACAGGGTTGTCAACTCTGGGGGGCGGAGGGACTGAGTGCACAGGGAGATGGAGTGAGTAGGAGCAGCTGCAGAGAGAATAGGAGAAAAGGGCTTTAATGGGAAGTTTAGGGAGTGTTCCTGTGGGAAGAACTCTGTAAATCTTTTATAAATTTTTTATAATACCCTTCCAAGGAAACTCATAATAATAGTCAAATATTCCACAAGAATTTTGAAAGTCAGTCGATAGAATTTTGAAAAAAAAAATGCCACTCTGAGATTGACCCCAAATGAGCTCAGTTTTACTTAGGTTCCTGGAAGATCCACCCTCCCACCCCTGGTATATTTTACTACACCAGTCTATTCTCTGAAGGGAATGAATCGGATGTTCTATATTAGGGTTCAGAAGTGCATCCAGTTTCACAGGCTTCGGTCAGGCTGAAAAACCTGCCTCTGACCCTGGGACTCATTCATTTTATCAGGACTAGACCTGGAAGAGCTGACCTAATTGTAGCTGCTTCCAGAAAAGGATGAATTATGGGCAGGTATAGGGTGTAGGGGTTAAATCAAACTCAATTTGCATTAGAGGTGAATCAAATATAACAGCAGTGGGAGTCCAGATTGAAATAGTTGCTTGGTTTCCTGGCTTTGGGGACCAGATGACATTCAAAAATGTTCTTGAGTGTGGCAGTTGACAACAGGAAGCCTGCAAACTTATGAAATAAAAGTAAGTTCTTGTTGTTATTAGGATCAATTAAGCCTGGAGCACTATGCTGTGAAAATGGACAAAAACACTGAAACTGGATTGTCCTTGCTGCCATCCCTCTACAACAGAGGCTGTGCTGCACCTCCCCAAATGCATTTTGAATAGTTTCTGCTTCTCTTTACCCCCCACACCTCTGATAGAGCCCTAATATCCAGAATGTACAAAGAACTCAAAAAATTAAATAATAAGATAACAAATAACCCAATTAACAAATGGGCCAAGGACCTCAACAGCATGTGAGATTTTAGGTTTGAAAAAACATGTCTACAGCACTGTACAAAAAGAAGATGTGATTACTACACCGTTCGCCAGAAACCTAAAAGGAACGGAGCTCAATTAGAAACCCCAGATCCCTAGAGTAGACTGGAACTTGGGCCAGACAGAGTCCGTAGGTCAGAGTTAGGGCACCAAGTTCAGGCTGACCCAGCAGCAACTTGATTCTGAGCGTGTGTCTCCATCCAGAAGGGCACAGACTCTCCTACCACATGGAAGAGTCTGAAAGATCTTGGGTCTGAAAGATACTGCTGTGCCTGCTGGCTCTCAAACTGAAGCCAACCACAAGCAATGCTAGTGAAGATTCTAACATGGGATTTAGTAGAACATATTGACATTTCAAGACATGCTAAGATGAGCTAACACCAAATTTACATTGACAAAGTGAAGCCGCAGTTCAGAAATTGTTACGAAAATGATTTACTTTGCTTTTGTGATAATTTATGTAAGCCTATTAATTCCCACGTGACCTGCAAAAATAATGCTATCAGTTGCTATATTCTGTGTGACTGGAGGATTTTCAAAGAGTTTTGTGAAAGTAAATAAGCCCTAAAATGTAGTATTGATAGTGCCTAGATACTACTATTCTAATGTTATTGCAAAAAAAAAAAAAAAAAAAAAAAAACCACACACACATTGCCTGGAATTTTTAAGAGCTTTAAATGCTCTCCAGGTTTCCCTGCATCCCTTGGCTAGATGCCAGGGACTGAGCTGACTACTGGCCGTATCTGGACGCTCTGATGTTTGGCAGCACTCAAGTCTGTTTGTGGCTATATGTTCCCAGGTGCATGCCTTTCCTCTGTGCCTATGAATGCTGAGGGATGCTAAGGGTATCTTTATGACAGTGCAGGATTCTTTGTCACAGGTATAAAATTCAGTAGACTTTTATAGCAGCAGCTGCTATACTAGAATTGGGAGAAATAATTCTCTAGGTAATCACAAAAGATAAAAGGAAAAGGTATAAGAAAAAAGAAATAGAATCAAATATATTATTTTTCAGGCAAAATATCAACAGGGGCAGGAAGGAAAGCTAAGAACTAGCATTTATTGTGTTGTGACTATGGCTTCAAGGTTCCCATTAAGCCCAGGAAAAGGAGAGATGCAGGAGTCAGATGTGAATGTCACAGCCAGGAGATGTTGTCATCTGCAATACTGCTAGCTCTCTGGTCTCCAGGGCCAAAATTGTAGAAGTGGTTTTCTAGCCTGAAAAATCTAAAGATGTAAAGGCAAAAAAGCATATTGGGTATGTCAAACTGTTTGATAGCTGATGATTGTGTAATGGGAAAAATAAGAAGAAAACCCTTTGGATAGAACAGTTTTCAGTATCTATTAGATTGCATAAGTTTATTAGGCTGAGGAAAAGTCTTTAACAATGAGGAAGGTGGCAAGAACCTGCCACAGATGATGGTGGACATGTTTTATGGAGACGGATTACAAAAACAAAGAGAGGGTATATAATAAGTTTGCCTTATTATTTCATAAATTTTGGTTGTGAGATGAATTCTTATTGCAAACTCTATCAGAATTCTTCTGATCCCTTGCAGAGAAACAATGCAAAACTCTCTCCCTGACAGGCAGCTCACTGAAAATAAGCAGATCACATTTTAGAAGTCTCTGATTCTGACATCAATGGGGTTTGGATTGTTTTGAATGGATTCAGGCAAATAACTCACACAAAAGCGTAAGCACCAACACAAATTTTCAAATAACTTTCAAATTTTGTCTGCCTTAAAGAAATCCTCTTCACTATGCAGCATGTCCACTGAAGCTTATGTGGCAGTCATCATGGAGTCTTGGTGGTTCGTACTGTGAGAGCTGCCTGCTCCCAGCTGGATTCAGAGTAGACTGATCTCTAATGATTTCACAAACTGCAGATACATAATGTTGAAAAATAATGGTTTATGGTTCTTTTTAAAGTGCTTAGGACTCTTGATTCATGGACAGTAATGGGTAGCACCTCCTCTGAATACCTGGAGAAGCAGATTCTCTTTTAGAGCCTTCTTCAGGGTATTTTGGATCCTTCTCTACGACTCTAGTCTTGTGGGAGAGGATACATGATGGAGAGGACTTTGTTCTCTATAGCAACCAGCTAGTTAGAAAGCCAGCTTGCTGCCTGGATTATGAGTACCCCATTTCTGGCAGCTGCCCAAAGTCTTTGATTGCTAAATATGTGACTTGTTCAGGGAGGACAAGTGTCTGCCACAATTTCTCCTCTTTCCTATTTGCTTCCCAGCCGTGTTGGGATTCTTTACTCCTACAGGGTTACCGGGCAGCTAGCTAAGCAAGACCTCTCATTTCTGGAAGCTGACTCTACATTGATAAGCATAAGAATTTAACTAACTTTGCATCTTTTTGCCCATCTCCATGTGATATACTTCACATGGATAAAATTCAATTATTATAGTAGTTCTTGAGTTTATATTCAGACTTCTCTAATATAGTATGGATTCTTTGTAAAATCAAATTAAGTTTTGAACTTAACTTGAAACTTGCATCTTTTATTTAGGGCATTTTTCAATTTTCCTTTGGCCTTAGAATCAAACATGTGTGTTTGTGTGTATGTGTGTGTGTGTTTTACAGATGGCATACATTATTTTGATTCCAGAAGGAAGACCATATCACTGAAATTCTGTGTATGATGTCTTAAGTCCTATAGTCTTACTTCCTAGATATTACTCTATTCAAAATGTTTTCATTGGCTTTTCTGAAATTTCCTCAGCATTCTTTACAAAATCTTAGGAATGGATTCTACATGTCTTTCATACAGGGATACTACTCTTATCCACATATTCCCACCTTTGATGTTGATGGAATATAAAAGAGGGAATCCCAGCTAAGGACACTGACTTCTGTCATTATTTCTTCTCTGGTTGGATTGGTACCAGGACTGGAGAGGCAGCACTCTCCCCTTTTAATAAAACACCTCTATGATGGTAATTTGAATGAGGGATGAAGATTACAGGTGCATCCATTCTGACAAACTCAGTCAATGTGGTGCCATTCTTTTGAGTTAGGGATTACAGAAGGAGATAGAGGTGTGCCTTGAAGATGGTAAGAAAAGTTCAGTTTTGCACATTAGTTTGTGTCACTTCTATATAAGAGAACCAGCAGGCAATTGGAAAATTTACAAATGAATCATGGAGTAATGCTATGGTCTATAAATAATTTTGAAAGCCATAAGGACATAAGTGTAATTAAAGTATTGAGAGCAGATAATTTAACCCTTTATGTCTTAGTAGGAGAAGAAGGTCTCAGACAAATCATCAGTGATGATTAAGGCAGAGTCAGGAACTGGGAGTCTGAAATGAACACTGTTGGAAGATTCAAGAACAGCAAGAGAAAAACCAGTAGAAGAAAGAAGTTGTTCATCTATTAGAAGTGAGAGTAACACATAAGCCATTAAAAATTATTCTCAAGTTTTGAATACAGGTTACTGGTACCCTTTGGTGACTTGTAATGTTTGTGAGTTTATTTGCACAGTTAAATTCCATTTTAACAAGAACCAATATGGGGAAAAAAGTTTGCAACAATGAAATCATTTCTAAGCCCAGGCCAATGGCCTGGAGCATTAGTGCCTTGTTGGTCTCATTACAACAAAATTCTCTAGTATGAATTATTTAGTATAATGACTTTCCCCAGTCCTTGTCTATAGAGTAGTTCTTCACTTATAATGAAAAAATCATAAGAATACAAACTGTTCCATGAAGGTTGATTTAAGTTAAAAAAAAAATTCATTCTCTCGAGTCATAGTGGTTTATCCAATGTGAAATGTGTTGTGCTCTGCTGGAAACTGAAGGTGGGCTCTGGGGTGTGCATTTAAATGGAGCTAATGAATTTCCTCTGTGCAGTCCAGCCTGGGGAGAAATGGAGAAGTCAGTTTAATAAAGCATGCAATAGAATTGCCCTCTCTGGTTCTCTAGCTTATAATAGTGGAGCATGGTATTTTCCCCCTTTTCTCTAAATCTATTCTTGTTTTTCTGTGTTACTGCAATTTCTTAAACTTTCATCATCTCATTTTCTGGTCTGCCCTCTCTCTGTCCCTTCAGGGCTCCCTGCACCCCTTCTTCTCTACCTCGCCACCTCCCTCCTGCCTTTCTTCTTGTTTTCCTTTAATTAAGGCTGGTCTCTCAGTGATGATCTGAAGAGATGCTTACTGCGTGCTCATGAATTCTTCTGCAGTGTGCTGTTTTCAGAAGTCCTCATGGTGTGCACTGTCTTGCTAAGAGCTGCAAAGTGGGGCCTCTGCTGACTTGGTAAAGAAGAACTTGACTTTGTACAAGAAATAAGTGTGTTTTGGGTCTTTACTGTTTTTGTTTATTTGTTTATTGCTTCAGTTTGGCTTACCTGAGAGTTCTGTTCCTTTTGGTTACCATCTGAGTCTGGGGAGCTGGGAGGCAATTTTTCTCACTCAGGTCTTTTGCTCTGACTGTGCATTCAGTTCAGAACTCAATCCTGGTCACTCCAACAGCCTTTGAAAGAGTCTTCCCACAAGAGCCGGCAGAGGTGACCTGCATCGTTGTCAACTGGAGTGACAGAAAACCTAAGTATCCTTAGGAATCTGCCTTTTTAATAAAAATCTTCCTGTAATCACTGTACACACTAAAATCTGAGACCTTTATGCTGAACCATTATGAGCTTCAGGAGAGAAATGGTAAGCTGCCTATTTGTACATTGCTGCCCTTCAGGACTAGTTCATAAATAAGATTGTAAACTTCCTCAACTCAGGAATCTTACCTTTTATTTCTGAGGCAAGGTAATGTGCCACCATGGGAAGAGTGTGGTCTTGGAAGTAAAAAATAATGGAATTCTAACCTACCTGTAGAGGCTCACCATGGATAAGTTCCTAAACCTCCCTGAAACTCATTTCATTCATCCAGTATTAATGAAATACTCAATTACAAGATAATTATAAGCACTAGTGTCCTGAAATGGAATGGCCAGGTAAGCATGAGGGAGAATCCCTGGTATATGGTTGGAGATGTCAAGTATGTTATTACCCCCATATGCACCCTCTCTGAGGCTTAGTTTCCCCACTTGTAAAATGGAAATATAATACTTGTATTAATATAAATATGAAGACAAGAATAGGATGGTATGTGGAAACATCTAAAGCTTTGCTTGATATACACGGTTACTATTATCTTATAAGGTATATTTCATGGTTTGGGAAGACCAATTTTAGATTTAACATAGTTATCAAGTGCCTACTATGTACAAATCTCTCTGTTAAGTGAGCTTGTTAATTCAAAATTAAAATCATAGAGTTCCAGGAGCTCACAGTCTAGTGAGTAGCATGATTAAGTACATGTGTGATTCTGACAGAAGGTATGCCATAATATTTGTTGTTTATTCAGAAGTTACAACCTAAAAGTTTTAAGAATTGTTTTGGGGGAGGAGGAAATTCATTCTAACTGGGATATTGGAACATCTCTCTGTTTAATGCTCATTGAAATTAAGAAGGAAAATAAAATTAAGCAAAACCTTACCTCTGCTTATTTAATCTGCTTAGGAGAGCTTTAAATACTCAGAAGAGAGTGGAACACAGTACAGTAGAACCTTGATTAACTGGAGCACTCTGAATTGAGATAATAGAATTTTCTTGTTAATTCTCTCTTTAAAATCCTGTTGCTATTCCTACCTTTAATAACCCTCACCCAAATAATCCTCATTGAGTTAATATGGATTCAGCAGTAGTGTGCACTGTAGCAGAAAGGAATAAGCCACAATATACAATTCTTGATTCTAAAGAATTTATTATCTTATAGATTAAAAGAGATACTGACTTGCAAAAATAAAGCAACAATGTAAGGAAGTGTGTAACCTACTGGAAATAAATGAATGATAAGAAGGTGTCAGGCATGGTGATGCATGCCTATAATCCCTGCAGCTCAGGAGGCTGAGGCAGGAAGATGGCAAGTTCAAGGTCAGCCTCAGCAACTTAGCGAGGCCCTAAGCAACTTGGTGAAACCTTATACTCTATCAGATTGACTCTCATACTTCTACCTTACTTAGTGTAGACTAAAATAAAAACAATTTTAAAGGTCTAGGAATGTGGCTTAGTAATTAAGTGCCCCTGGATTCAATCCCTGGTACCCCTCATCACCAACAAAATGCTAGGATTAGGAGTCCTATCACCATTTGAGGTCTTCTCCTGCAGGTGAAGTACAGTACATGATGAAAATTAGTTCCCCCATATGATCATTAGAGGGGTATAATACCAACAAATCCAAAGTCACAGCATCAGAAAAAATTTATGCCAAAGTCAGGGCTATGGTATGGAAGAAAAGAGACATTGAGACCTCAAATGAGGCATCTAATGGGAAGATTTACTTGAGAACTCTGAACTTGTGAATGTTGTGTCTTCCCCACATTCACATGTGGAAGCTCAAAGTGCCAATTGAGTAGTATTTGGAAATTGGGCCTTTGGAGAATAATTAAATCATGAAAAATAAATAATAAATAATTAAATCATTGAACCCTCATGAATGTGATTAGTACCCTTATAAGAAGAGACAGAAGAGTTTGCCCTATCTCTTTGCTCTCCACCATGCAATAGTACAAAGAGAAGAGCACCACTGACAAACAAAGAAGAGCATCCTTACCAGACACTGAATCTGGCAGAGCCTTGATCTTGGACTTCCCACCCTCTACAAATACAAAGAAAAAATGTTCATTGTTTGAGTCATCTAGCTTATCCTATTTTTTTTTCCTGCAGTCTAAGATAACCTATTACTCCTATCACAATTTGCGGAAGAAAACGTTGGGTTCCTTGCTTGGAGACCATTTGAAGATCTCATGTGTGATCAATCCCTGGCAGAGGTGTCCTCTTAAACTCTGTGTATTTGCTTCCCTCAATAGTTCCAGATCAAAAACTAAGATCAAGGTAAGCTAACTGACAGTATTATGTCTTTGGTATTGATTATCATTCCAAAAGCTGAAGAATGTTTTAAGTATTTAATGGAAAAAATAACAGAATATTCTTGTGATTCTAGAGTGTTGTACTAAGAAGAATTCATGATATAGGGAAAGACAAAGGAGAGTTACTAAAGATAGGAAAATCTTCTAAGATTCAGTATTGTAATGAGAAACTGATGGTTTTTTGAAGTACAGAGATAAAAAATAGCCTACAATAAGTAAGGTAGAAATGCAAGAGTCAACTTGGTAGAGTCTTGAGGAAGGGATAGAAGATTTAGAGATATGGACTTGTAAAAATGGGCACTGTGTATGCAGATCTGGTTGTCCTACATCAAGGCTCACTAGAAAGTACCCACTATAGAGCAAACAGGACAAAATGAATGAACCAGGGATGTGAGCCAGCTTCTACCCTTAGCCATGCTGGCATTTGCCTAATGGGTCCATGAAAAGTATCATAGTGGCAAGAAGCTATGCATGGACTCAACCATGTATGCTCCCTTTCTCTAAGCCTGATGAGCATCAGAGACCTTAATGGCACTGTTGACACCTCTGTTAAAGAAGCCAACCGGCCACTTGGCAGCAAGTTAATTACTCAAATCCCATGGAGAAAGCAGCCTCGACCAGTATGAGTGCAGGTCAGTGATGGAAGGCATCTAGAATGTTTAGTAGAGTATGGAGATAATGAGCATCTATTATTGCTTTGGGACCAACCACATCAATGGGTTCTGTACTGAAACTTTCCCCCACTATCCCTTCTGTTGTGGGAAATGAAGCTCAAAGAATACAGATCATGCTGAATGCCAGATTAAATAATTTGTATTTTATTTCTGTGGGAATAAAAAAATAAGATAGTATAGTAACAAAATCACATGAATAATTTGTACTATAGGTCTTTACCCACTCCCTGCAGAAGTAAACCAATGCAAATGAACACACATTGGCAGCCATACATGTGTACTACATATATACATACATATACACACATACAAGTAGTATGAAAAAAGTAGGAATCTAAAATTTGAAGAGTAAGCTGGTTGAGTAATCTTTCCCTCCACAATTACAATAATGAAATTTAGTTTTTCTACTGTCATTTCTCCAGAATACAATAAAAATAGTGAATTTTAGGGTCCCTGATTTAGACAATATTATTTTAAACTTTAACATTTTTTGAATGCTCTTATGTTCTAAGCTCAATGGCATTATTCTTTTTAAAATTTTTTCATTTGTCTTAATTAGTTATACATGACAGTAGAATGCTATATATATTTGATTTGATATACACAGATGGGATATAATTTCTCATTTTTCTGATGTACATGTTGCAGAATAATATTGGTCACATAGTCACATATATACATACAGTAATAATGTCTGTTTCATTCTACTACCTTTCATATCCCCACATCCCCTCCCCTCCCCTCTTATCACTTCCCTCTACCTAATCTAAGGTAATGCTATTCTTCTCTAGTGCCCCACCTTATTGTGAATTAGCATCTGCATATTAGAGAAAACATTCGGCCTTTGGTTTTTTGAGATTGGTTTATTTTGCTTAGCATGACATTCTCCAACTCCAGTCACTGGCAAATGCCACAATTTCATTCTTCTTTAAAGCTGAGTAATATTCCATTGAGTATATATACCACATTTTCTTTATCCATTCATCTATTGAGTGACACATAGGTTGGTTCCATAGTCTAGCTATTGTGAATTGAGCTGCTATAAACATTGATGTGGCTGCATCACTATAATATACTGATTTTAAGATCTTTGGGTATAAACCAAGGAGTAGGATAGCTAGGTCAAATGGAGTTTTCATTTCCAATTTCCTGAGGAATCTCCATACTGCTTTCTATAGTGGTTGCAGCAATTTGCAGTCCCACCAACAATATATGAGGGTATCTTTTTCACTTAAAACTTTAGTATGAAGTAAGTACTGTCATTATTTCAATTTTAGGAAAAACTGAGGTTTGGAGAGTTTAAAATTTGAGCAAGATCAGTTAGGAAGTGATAGGATCAGAGATTCAACTCCAGTTCTATGTGACACTGAAATTCATGTTTCTAACTACTGTGCCATATTAGCCATCAAAATTTGTACCAAAAAAGAAGAGGTAAAAACACACAGCCCTCTGGTATATCCATGTATTTGATTAACTGATTTTCTCTCTCCCCTTTTTATTATATTAACAGTCTTAAATTCTAATTGTCTATGTTGTTTTTTGAAGTGGCAAGTCTCAGACAGTGAGCACTGGTACTTTGATTTTAAAAGGGGACACAAAGGGAAAGCCTTATTCCTGTTATCCTATCTATAGTATATCAGGTAATTACCAATAGTCCAAATTGAGGTTCTTGGCTTCTTCAGTTTATATTAATGATTAAGTGAAATATATTAAACATATTTAGCTGCGTATCATGTTTGATGAGTAAATGAAAGAGATTATATTGCTTCTAAAGTAAAAGATCTAAACTACAGTATTGTAAACCAAATGTTAATTTATTTTTAAAAAGAGATTTGGGCTTAAAAGTAGGGAAATGTTTCTCAACAAACCATGGTAGAATTCATTTGTACTAAGAGGCCAACTTTATAGTTACACTTCCTATATAATATAAATCAAGGTCTAAGAAGTATTTTAAAATGCTTTTTAGGAATGTAGAACTATGTTGGTTTATGCACAAGATTTATACATGTTCTTTCCATCTCCATTTTCTGTGAAGGGAATATTAATCTTTCATTACCTCTATAATCATGGGACTAGGAATAGTTTGGGGATGTATAGCTAATTTTTGATTATTCATCCTACCAATAAACAAGTTTTTACTTTTTGAAAGTTTTCCTTTGCATTATGTTAGAACTGTGGATAGCAGAAGACATGAACTTCATCAGGTATTGGTTGCAGTCGATTACATTAAAACAAATCCCATTTTACCTCTCTCGTCTCTACTTACAACTTCCAGGACCATAAGGTAGACTTTCATTTGAGCAGATGTTCTCAAACTCTGGTCTCTTTCCTACCATCTATCTAACAAAAGTCATTCATTGACTGGTTCTCTTCATTTGTAAAAACTTATATTATTGATGATAATTTAAGGGAGAAAATCATAGACTAGTAATACATTTGAATTTAATTGCATTCCATTTTTTCTAAAGATGGCTAGAGCTTCTAATTGAGAAGCAAAGTTCATGTGCTCTTAAAGATTTAGAAGTTTTCAGGTTTGAAAGATGATAGTGATTTCACATACTTGATACTAATTTTTTTAATCACGTAAATTTCTTCTCTGATAGTGCTTTCCTGGCCACTGTGATCCAAAAAGTTAAATTTGGGATTGTACTGCTTTCATCAATTAGATGAACACTACTAATGAACATTTTTCATTGTTAAGTAAAGTAATATACTGTGGAATAATCTTGGAAGGTATATTTTGATTAAAAAATCATTTTAAATAGAAAAGAATATGAATTTAAGACCTTAGAGGTAAAAGGAGCTATTTATACAAAAATGAAAAAAAAAAGAGAGAGAGAGATCTTTTCTTTTAATCCCTGATGTATAGAACACAGATAACACTCTTATCCACAAAACAACAACAAAAAAGATGGAAAAAATGTTTTCCTTGGACCCATCAGTCCATCAGAAAACAGGTCACAAGGTACACTACCATCCTCAGATCTGAAAGGTAATGAATCTAGAGAGTAACAACAGAAACTTTTCAGTCAAGAGAAGAAGATGCTAAGTCATAATTGGTATTTACATTTCATTTGTAGTTTTGAAGATTTGCTCTGAATCTAAATAATTAA
Organism: Spermophilus citellus; assembly: GCF_964194105.1. Taxonomy (NCBI): domain Eukaryota; kingdom Metazoa; phylum Chordata; class Mammalia; order Rodentia; family Sciuridae; genus Spermophilus; species Spermophilus citellus. The sequence goes on along the minus strand of NC_138191.1, from coordinate 69,185,505 downwards.
AGAAGAAAAAATCTAGAAGCCAAAGTTCTGGGAGCACACTTTCATAGATTTTTATCACCAGCACCTCCTTCCCCCAAATTCTTACAGTACAGAATCAAGAAAGAAGCCCTCCTATCTCTTCAGTGGGGAAAATGACACTTATAGTGAAATACTCCTAGAGACTTCCCTGTAACAAAGGACTCCTGGAAGGGAAAAAGACTCTACCAGAACCTTAGATAGGGAAAGGGCATTCAACTCAATCAGTTCTATTCTAGGATTTCTGGCTCAAACCAGGAGGGCAAAGTGATATATATATATCTCCATGTATTTTCTTTCTTTTTTCCTTTTTTGTATGGGGATTGAACTCAGGGGCACTTGACAACTGAGCCACAACCACAGCCCTATTTTGTATTTTATTTAGAGACAGGGTCTTACTGATTTGCTTAACACCTCACATTTGTTGAAGCTGACTTTGAACTCCTGAACCTCCTGTCTCAGCCTCCTGAGCCATTGGGATTACTATATCCATGTATTAGATTAACGGATTTTCTCTCTCCCCTTTTTATTTTACTAACAGTCTTAAATGTGTGGGATATGACATTTCGGTAATCAAAATTCAAGAGGAAACACATGAAATATCTTCACCAAGCTCTTTGGTGTTCATAGTAGAAAAAGATGGTGCTAAAAAAATGAAAAATTATTAGGAAAATAATAATAAAATGCCATACAATAGAATAATAGTAGCAACTAAGATTGAAAATTTAAGAATGGGGAATTTTTCAAAAATAAATTTTGGAAAACTTTTAATATAACAAGTCTTTCTTCAATAGAAGAAAACACATATTTAATTTCTTCATTTTCCAGTGTTCCTAACTTTGCAAAGCAAACTGCCACCTCAAAATGAATTCAGAGAGTAACTGAGATTTGTCAACCTGGAGCTAAACCACTAAAACCATAAATAAGGTTTGAATATTTCAGTGGTAATTTTGACAACTTGCTGCATCTGAGTATGAACTAGCTTTACAATGAAAACATATTGGCGGCTACAGTTTTGATATGAAGCACCAATACATATTGCAGACCAGGAAGAGTTAGTGCCTTTTAAGTTTTTTTTTTTTAATTGACATGGTTTTCCATATTTAATTTTTCTTCTTTCTTCTTATTGCCTCCTGTGATAGATTACATTATTGTTAAAAAATGTTTGCTGACCTTCCCTTTGGAAGGTTACACATCTCATCTTCATTGATGTAAGTGCCACTTATTTGGGCCAATAAAATGCCAAAATGTGAAAAGATATAAGAATGAATGCATGAGTAACCAAACTTTCTTCTTCTTCCCTTATTGTTATGGAAGGCAATATTGGACAGGGTTCATGAGTGAAAATCACATACAGTAGAACAGCATTTTCTTTTCAACTGGCATGTAATGGGTATAAAACATTATTTTTTTGTAAGCCAGTGCAGTTTGGGAGTTGTTTGTTACTGCAACCTAATCTGCTGTATACTTACTAATATACTTTCTATGAGGTAAAAGAGGTCTCACTACTGTTTTTACTTTTCTCTTAACAGCATCAACTAAATGACTCCATATTATGGACACTATATGAGGATTTTCTAAAGGGCTTACTTAATTAGTGAGTAATACCTTTCCCACTCTGTTTGGGTACATACACCTTGTTTGTTTAGTAAGGGTTTGAAAAACTTGAGTGTGATGAACAAAGAAGGCAATTTGGTTCATGTAATAAGCTTGATACTTCATAAAGACAATTATGGAAATTAATAAAGAAAACAGTCATGCTAGAGAATTAAACATGCATACAGTTAGGTGTTGAAAGTATCTAAAGCATAATTATATAAATTAAAATACATAGCAGTGAGGATCTGAGATTAAGTTCTAATTCTTGTCATAAAGAGTTTATGGTTGTTTTTGTTTGTAATTATGGTTTGAATCCTGAATTCCTTTCAATCATTTATTATTCAAGATCTACAGAAATTCTTCACTATGTTATGTGCCATTTTCCTATACATTTCTGTCAATATGGAACTTTTTTCTTTAATATTTTTCGTATTTGCTGAAAATTCTTCATATCTCTCGAATTGCTCAAAGTGAACTTTAAATTTAGTGATTATCATCTACATTGAAGGTTGTTTCCTTTCCAAATGATCTTTAAATTGCCAGACTCTACTACTTATCACTGGAAAATAGCTTCTATTTTCAGGCAGTAAAGTTCTGATGAATAATAAAAGTGATGTTGATGGTGGTGGTGGGTGGTGGTAGTCATGAGGATGATAATGGCTACCACTTATTTAGATTCCACCAAGTTCCAGGAACGACATATGATGATATTTCATATGAATAATCTCATTTAAATATCACAAGAAGAATCAAAAATAGTTATTATTTTCATTTTATACTTAAATAAACAAATAAGAAAATTAGCTTGTAGAGTTGTAAAGTCCATTGCTCTTCTACTAAGATACGTTATCTTCTCGAACTATTCTGTGGCTCTGTCAGTTATCTGTCTCTGCATAATACCCTGGGCTGAAGCAAGGAAAGAATCTCTAAGGAGAAAAAGTACAATTATTGTTTGGAATCTGAATGGAAAATTATTACCTTTATTAGGCAGAAACATGCCCATCATGATATTTCTTGGGTAAGAATATTAAATATCCTCTAGACCATCAAACTTAAGTTTGACCTGCTTAGTACAAGATGAACTTTTCTCATCAGTAGGCCTGGAGAAGTAAGGAATAAAGCTAGTTAGAATTAGGATCTGGCCTCCAGGAAGAGGTGTCAATGCAGCTCTACTTTAGTCAGTTGGTAATAGAATTATCTCTGGTGAGAGGGTTGGAGAATCTCTAGGAAAAGATAGATGAATTGTATAGAAGTGCTTCTAACACCACTATATTGGGTTAAAGGAAATAACAAGGTATTGACTGGAGTTATGTAGATCAAGGTCTAATCTGTTAATGAAGAAGCTAGGGTATATGTCAGAATAAGTGAAATTCCAATCAAGAGAATGGAGCTAGACCCCTAGGCCAGCAAGAATTAAACCTGTCTGTAAATGAAGTGTGGGGTTATTGCTGAAGGATGAAGCTCTGTAAGCATGTGAAAGCCAAATGATACACACTGTGTACCTACTAACAGATTTTGAAGCATTAAACTAATTTCAGTTCACCAATGACTCTTGACAGTCTTGGTTGGAGGAGACTCGAGATTTATGGTAGGTTATAACTGTGGGCCGAAGATATTAAACAGGAATCCTTTCCCTTGCTATTTGATCATGAACTACTTATCTATCCTTATCACTCAATTTTGTCCCTAGTAAAATGGTGATAATATTAATACTTACCTAATATGTAACATATATACTATTAATACTTACCTTTTATGAGTTCTTTCTTATTATCATGATATATGAAGAGATTTTAGTGGGTAGTACAAGAAAAATATAGCAGTTTACTAGTGAATAAATAATTGGTTACAAATAACTTCTATTTATCTTTTAAAAGTCAAGAAATCTCATTTAAAGGCATTTCCTAATGCAATGAGTACAGAAACAGAATTCTTTTTCTAGCCTTCTGTCCACACTTTAACCATCTTGCTTGGATCCAATGCTGTCATCCATCAGTTGGATGTCTTTACATATATAGTTTGCCTTGAATGATATTATTCTCTCTATCTTTATATTTGGCAAATACTCATAGGAACACATTAAAGCTCCCAGGTTTAGCATCTCCATTTCTTCCACTTTCATGTCTAATTCACATCTACATTTTACCCTTTCTACATCTGTAACATGTTTCACCTCTTCATTTTCATTTATTGGTTGACACCCTAATTATCATCTCAGATATCTCTTTGACCTTGTTACTTGTTTGATTTCCTTGCCTCTAAATTATTTTCCTACAGTCTGTGCTGTTTGCCATCTTAGCCTTGCAAAATCACACATGATCAGGCATTTCCCCTATCTAAACATTTTCAGTGACTCTTCATTTTCTATCAAAAAAAGTATATATGTTAGCTAGCCTGGCATCTGTGCTTATTATTAAATTGACCTCAATATATAGTTATTTCTTAGTTTTATTCTTATAATTCAAATTCTTGCCTTTTATTTCAAGCAAACTATTCTATTTACTTCTAAGCCTACTTTCTGAATTTCAACCTTGAACTTTACTCGTGATTTTCCTTCTGTCTTTCAAACATGCATCAAATTTTATTCACTTTAAAAATTCCAATTAAAATCATTTTATTTCTACATATTTTAATGGTTCTTTCTGCTTCTACTTTGAATTATAGTCAAGCATGTTGTTATGGACTAAATTGTGCCTATTCCCCAAGTTCACATGTTGAAGTTTTGACTCCAAATGTAACTATTACAGGGTATTTAGGAGATAACCAAGGTCATAAGGTGAATGAAGTCATAAAGGAGTATCTAATTTGACAGGACTGTGGCCTTATAAGATATGGAAGATGTATCTATCTATCTATCTATCTATCTATCTATCTATCTATCTATCTATCTATCTGCCATATAAAGGCACAGCAAGAAGCAGCAGGTCTATAGGTCAGGGAAAGAGGTCTCACTAGAAATTAAAACCTGCCAGGACCTTAATCTTGGACTTTCTGGCCTCCAGAACTGTAAGGATATAAATTTCTATTCTACCAAATCTATGGTGTCTTTTTATGGAAGCTCAAACAAATTAACACACATTTCCATGGCCTATTAAATTAAGAATAATTCCTTAGCCTCAATAATCTTTGCATTTTTCTACATGTTTATTATCACTTATCACACCAAATTAGGGATAAATAAACATGAACTTAATAAGTAAATGAATAAATAAATGTAAAATTACAGGACATAGAAAGAAAATAGTGATAGTACCTATTTTAAAAATAGGTATTTATGTTAGAAAAAATGTTTCAGAAATGGATTTTCAGACCATAACTTCAAAGTGCTTTATTTACTTGCTTGAGTACATCCTTTATCTCACAAAATATTCTTCACATTCAGGAATAGTTTTAAATAGTTATGTAAAAACACACTCTGTTTTGCTTTTTAACAGATACAAATCATTTCCTTTCCTGACACCCACACTGGGGATGAAAACTTTTGATAAAACTGAAGAACAGAACTTCAATAATTTCAGAAGAAATTTAAAACTTTTCAGGAAAAAGAAAAATGCAGTTCCTTTGCAGCTAAGTTTTTGCCAAGTACATATCAGTATTTGTGATCTGGAGAGTTGGAGTGTTTTTTGTTTAGAAAACACTGAAGATGTTATGAATTTAGGAATGAGTAGGAAGGAAGTATGTTGAATTAGCATATGTAAGCTAACATCTGCTGGAGAGAGCACTGAGAATGCTCAGATGGAAAGGATGGAAAAGAAAGGAAGTGAAATGGAGATATGGGAGGAGGAGAAATTTAAGAATAAAACCGGGAAACCTTTTCATAGCAAAGTTCTATGCATTTCTGAATGGTTCTCTACAGGTTAACCTCACTACTTGAATATAATAAATGTCAAATAATAATAATTATAATACTGTTATAAATCTGTTGAATCATTTGTCTTTGAGGTATACTCGACCAGAACTCAGCAATCAGGGTGAAATAAGCAGCTTTTTCTTTAAGCATTTCTCCATTTAAATAATTATGAATAATCACTCCCAACCATTTTCATCATCATGTATCCTGAAGAAAAAAAAATGAAATGGAAGTCATGTCTTGGTCTGTTTGTGCTGCTCTAGCAGAATACTATGGACTGGTTATTTTATAAAGATAAAAAAAAAATATGTTTTATAGTTCTAGAGACTGGAAAGTCCAAGATCAAGGTGCTGCCATTGGTGTCTGATGAGGGCCTTGCTATCTCTTTCTAAGATGATGGCTCCTTGAGATATCCTTCAAAGGAGATAAATGTGTCCTCCCATCCAAAAGGGGGAAAGGACAGAAAGAGATGAGCTCCTTCTGAAGTCTCCTTGATAAGGACATTAATCCATTGAGGAGAATGGAGTCCTCCTAGCTTCATCACTTTCTAAAAGGCCCCACCTCTAAATACGTCCACGTGGGGATTAAGTTTAAACATGAATTTTGGAAGGACACACTTTCAGACTATACATGTCCACACTGTATAAGATTTTTAAACATAGTACGATAGGACCAAAAAAAAAAAAGTTATCAGTTCTGTTACCCTTAGAGATGTTGAGAAAAATAAATATTGCTATTTAAATTTTGAGATTTTAATAGTCACTGAGGACTATTCTCCCACAGCCTTACTTATTTATGAAACAATTATCTGCTAAACATTTGCAACGTGCAGGGCATGTGACAGCAGAAAACGCAGACAAGCGTCTTTTCTTCTTGGAGCTTATATGTAAGTGGGAAGAAGAGAAAGGAAATAAGATCAAGGAAGCAATGATGGAAGGAATGGAGGGAGAGGAGGAGGTACTTATGGGTTATGATAAATGTTGTGAAGCACATTAGCAGGGAACGTGATGGAGAGTAACTATGAATGGTTATAAACAAAGGCTCTACTACAGAGGGGTCAAGGAAATCAAGAGCATCATTAGAAACCTGAATTAAGAGGGAAAAAGCTATGCCAAGAGCAAGAGTAGGTCACAAACATAGCAGACAGGAGAGAGAGAGAGAGAGAGAGAGAGAGAGAGAGAGAGAGAGAGAGAGAGAGGAGTAGAGGGAATGGGAAGGGAGGGAGGAGAGAAAAGAGAGGAGAGAGAGAGAGACTTTAAAATATTTTGGCATGTGTGACATGAAAGGAGACCAGTGTGGCTGCAGCCTGGGGGAAAAGGGAAAGAGTGATGTGGGATTGGGCTGTAAAGGCAGGTAGAAGGCAGCATATATAAGACCTTGCAGATCCAGGACTTGGTTCAACAGGAGCTGTGGAACTCCTTTAGGCAGGTGAGTTACTGTCATAACCACTCTGCTTGTTATGGAGAGAAAGAATTGGTATAGAAAAGAATGGACATGTGATCACAGAGAAATTTTGCACCAATCAATTGCAACTCGATGGAAAATTAGAATGGAAGATAGAGACGGAGAAAAATTATATAAAGATTTGAGATATATTATATTTTTTAAAAAATTTTATTTGAAAGAGAGAGTGAGAGAGAGAGAGAATCTTTTAATATTATTTAATTTTTTTTTAGTTATTGGCAGACACAACATCTTTGTTTGTATGTGGTGCTGAGGATCGAACCCCAGCCGCACGCATGCCAGGCGAGCGCGCTACCACTTGAGCCACATCTCCAGCCCTTGAGATATATTATAGACCTTTAAATATCAGTTATGTTTTGTGGATTTCTACGTGGCGTAAGGATGAGATTGAGGGAAAAACAGAAATCAAGCACACCTCCTAGTTTTTAGCTGGAAGACCTAGGTATATGATGGCCTTCCTTGCTGAGATAGAAAAGACTACGAATAAAATTTTTATTGTTCTCCTAAGTATGTGATGTTTTTTATCTGCTAGCCAATGAGACAAGAAGTCAGTAAGACAACTAAGCTTTTGGCTTTATGAGACTCAAAGCTCAGAAAATAGATACAAGCTGAGGATATAAATTTGGAATTTTTTCAGAAACCCTCCCTCATTTAATGACAGAATAGGGGAGATGGTTTTCAAAAGCTTTGAGGATAGCCAGTGTAGTAAGAATTGGGAAATCATGAAATTATGGATTCTAAAAGATGAGGACATTGGAAATAGCCAGAGTGTTAAAAATTGCCAAAAAATTATATATGATAAAACAAAGGCAGTCCCATCTGATTGTGATTTATTTTTATTAACCAGCATAACTGAAATATGTTATGAATTAACACATATTTTATACGATATCTAACTGGCTATCTTTAATCCAATGCAAGATGATGAAATGTTGCAATGTTGTTATTGATTTGTTCAATTTTTTAATCAATAATAGGTGTTATATGCTGTGCTAGGCACTCTTGAAAATACTTTGTCCTCTCCTGATTTTTTTTTGAAGCCTAAACTTTATCTTTGTAATTTAACACTGATATTTTTTGAACACTCTAATTTTTACTCATACCATAAACCCCAGACCAATAACTTTTTAGATCCCAATCCCATTTAAATTTCCCCTTTCAAAGGTAGTAATCATGCCAGCCCCCTACTGTTTCCCAAGAGAATAGCATTTCATAAACTTCTATTTCTTCTACCACTGATAAGAACATAAAATCACAATCAGACTGGAACATACTTAGGAAAATAGAATCATTAAATTAGGACCTAATGAAATTCAAGCTATTTTCTTTCCCATCTAAACCCTCAATACAAAAAAAAAAAAAGTTTCTCTGAAAGAAAAGGGACATGATCATGTGAAACAAAACAAAAGAAAAAAAATGAGTGATTCGATTAAACATGTTATTCTAATTTATCTTTCAATAGTTTGCATTTTTCATTCATTGCTTTATGGAGATTACGAGATTGGACGAAAGCCATTGCAGAAATGCAACAGTAGAATCTACTACAGTGGCATTGAGCCAAACATCTTATATTATGAGTTTTGGCACAAGGTGTTACTTTGAGAGCACAGACCTGTTTCTGTGTCTCAGGAAAATCCACACTGCATTCTTTATAAGGCTGGTCTTTATTAGGGCTTAGCCTTTACATCATACATGGTCTACATATTGGCATAGCTTTGCAAGGGTTTTACTCAATGTATATTCTGCATGTTATTCTCAGTCTTGATGTTTATTAGTGATATAATTATCCATCCAGACCCAAATTAAATAAATTGGAAATTTTCAAGTTCTGTGTTTTATACATTAAAAAAAAAATCTTTCTGGCTGCCTGCTTATGAAAATGTTATATGTGTGCTATAATAGTCTCAGTTCAAAATACTTACTGTGCAGGTCTTAGCACAAAGTTGAGAGCTTCAAGTGATATTTGTCACGCAGCTGGGTAAGAAAAATATGAAAACATTCCCATGTGGAGGTTGCAGCACAATACCACCTATGGAGATACAGAAGATGATATTAAAGGCAGGTAACTCATGTGATGAAATGTTCAGCTCCGCCAGTGGGAAAGAATGGCCTTTTCAAAAATACTTTTTGAGGTATTTATGTTATTATTTTTTATTATTTTAAGGGAGGTTGCTTTTGGGAATTATTAACTTGATTTTCATTACCATTCACAAGAATAAAAGGCTGTTTTTTAAATTTAAGGTGACACATCTTAAGTTTGGATCTTTCTATCCCTGACCTTTCCCCTTGATGTTCCACACCTTGACAAAGAGCATTATGTAGCATTGGTTTGGGATGAGGGATGGGGTGAAGAACAGGTGGAAGGTATGGTTGTATTTTGTTCCTTTTTTTTTCTCCCAAGCACAGTTTATACTTCTGTTTGTTGGGAAATTATAGCCTGAAACGGAAATGGAAAACAGATAAAAAGAATAACAACAAAACACAGCTACCACCAGTATCACCAGCAGGCTCACTTCTGCTTTGCATCTATTAACTATATTCAAAGAGAAAGATGAAAAATTCCAGCATGTTGTGTTGTAAGGGTGCTGTTCAATGAGCTAGGGTAAGAGTTAAGACTTTTAAAGCTTTTATTTTTGTACTTTCAGAGAATTCTGTTAAAATGTCTTGTGTGTGTGTATGTGTGTGTGTGAAAGAGAGTGAGAGAGAGAGCGAGCGAGCGAGAGAGAGAGAGAGAGAGAGCGAGAGAGAGAGAGAGCTGTTTGCTTTATATACTTTAAGAGGCACAACTGGTGGTTTCTGGGCAATAGTGTAGCTGATTGCCTTAAAAGCAGTAGAATAAAGAAGTACATCTGAAGTTTAAAAGTGCATATAAATTACTTGTATGTTGTTAAAATGCAGATTCTGACTTGGTTGGTGTGGGTGGAGCCCGAGAGTCTGTGTTTCTAACTAGTCCCAATGTGATATGATCCTGCTTATCCATGGAGCAGATTTTGAGTAGCAAGGGGTTGAAGCTCCAGGAAGTCTCCTTATACTTAGCTTTCCATGTAAGGCACACATGTGGTGTATCTATAAAAAGGAAGTTTTAAAACTTTTTTTTTTCCTGTGATGCTGGCCTCACACATGCTAGGCAAGTGACACTAAGTTTTATCACCAGTCTTGAGACTTTTTTTTTTAAAGAAGTATTAGAATTTATTTTGTGCTTTTTTCTAGGTCAAAAATAATAATAATAAAACTTTATTAAGAAATGTGGGCTTGGGCTGGGATTGTGGCTCAGTGGTAGAGCGCGCACCTAGCACGGGCACGACCCGGATTCGTTTCTCAGCACCACAGAAAAATAAAGGCATTGTGTTGTGTCCATCTACAAATAAAAGATTCTCTCTCTCTCTCTCTCTCTCTCTCTCTCTCAAGAAAAGAAAGAAAGAAAGAAAGAAAGAAAGAAAGAAAGAAAGAAAGAAAGAAAGAAAGAAATGTGGTCTCTAGTACTTGATATTACAAATCTACCAATATGATTTTTCCTTGATGTTATATACATTTGACATTTCCAAGGGTAAACTCACATTTGAGTTGTTCTTAGAATAAATTTATTTATTTTTTTAAGAGTAGGAATGCTTTTGGTTATTGTTCTGTTTAAATTGTTCTCATTCATGGTGTCTTTTCCTACCACTGGTGTTCCTTTAGTAATATGTGTACTTTGAGGTTTCCTGAATGATTAACCTGATCACACAACCCAAAAGTATAGACTTTGGTTGATCATTGATCATTTTATCATCTACTTTAATACCCCTGGCAAGTTAGAATCAATGGCAATAAACCAAATAGTTTTCTACAGAACGTGAATTGTTTTTGCTGGGGTGGGGATCAGAATCATCTGGAGAACTTTGAAAACTTACATATTTTTCACTACCCCACTCACATGCCTGTCCAGACATTAGAATCTCGACAAGTGAATGGCTATTTTAATTTGAAAAAATGACTCAAATGGTTCTTATTTGCCACCTCCATCCCCAAATTAAGAATTGCTGAAATACATTAATGACATATTTTGAGTCTCACATTTCATTTTGAATTTTAATGTTCAAGCCATAAAATTCTAAAGTTGTTTTGTGCAGTTTTATTTTTTATATGGTTAGATGACACCCAGGTTCTGTGGTACAATGTTCTTACAGGGGGCTGAAGCAGAATAACACAGCAATATATTCCACTGTATGAGCCAGTAGTTCTCCACCTGGCTATAACCCTGAAAAAACTTGAAGAACTTTTTTAAAACCTAAAGGAACAAGCCCCACCCAGACTAATTAGATCAGAATCTGCAGGTATGTAGTCTGGCATTATTATTTTTAAAGCTCCCTAGGTAACTCTTTTTTTTTTATTGGTTGTTCAAAACATTACACAGTTCTTGATATATCATATTTCACACTTTGATTCAAGTGGGTTATGAACTCCCATTTTTACCCCGTACCTAGGTAACTCTTATAAGCAGTCAGAATTAAGAACTATTGCTATAGACCATAGACCCATAAACTATGTGTATATAGAACAATCTAGAATGATTTATTTTTACTTAAGAAGAACTCAATGTTTTTTGAGTCAATGATTATAATTTTTGAGTCAATGATTATAATTTCCATTCCTCTTTTTGGAACAGTTCAAGACTCTTTTCCCCCCAACTGTGTAAGTTTTGAGAACTATTAACAAAGAGATCATCATGCATTTTACATTTTCTGCAAGTAATCAGTAATCATATTGAGAAATATGTTCACTTTTTCCACAATACATTTCTTAAAGTATATAGAGATGAGTGAACCTAATTTAATAAATTTAATACTAATGACCCTGGAGTACATAATTAATATTTGGTTCTATCACTTATGAACCTGCATGATTTTGTTGTTTGCTTTGCTTCCAATCCAAATTTACATTAAAACAAAACAAAACAAAACAACAACAACAACAACAACAAAAACTTCTCAGGAAAGTTATGCATTAAGGACAGATTAAAAAAACAAGTTCATATTACCTAATTTCCCATCCTTCTAAGTTCGTAAAAGAAAGTGAGAGATAAAGGAATATAGGGAAATCAGAGTCAATGTGCATGAAGTGAAATCCACTATTCTCAATATGAAGTGCTGAGAGAGAATCCTCTGTGGGTCTCACATTTCTGTACCTCTCCTGTGAAGAAAGTGGTCTGTGCTTTCTTCTGGGCTCTCTTTCAGGGATATCTGAATAGCAAGCAGCCTTGGAAGACTATCTCCCATAGGAACAAGAAGGTATCATCTGAATCACCAAGTGAAGTTTCTTGAGACTATATGGGAAGATTAATAATGTCAATTCCTCCAGAGTCAAGCAAAAAGAAAAAAAAAATGTTATTTCAGCCTTCCACCTCCAAAATAAGGCCCAACAACTTATGAACTGCTTGCCTATTGGGGTCAGTATGTGCCTACTCTGGGCATTCTACTTAGCCCTTCATATTGAAAGTCGCATGTTTTGAGGTGGACCCAAGCAAAAAGGCCAAGTAGAAAGCTGTCCAGGAAGCTATGGCACACTCTCCACATTGGGGGCTCACAGCCCTAGTGACCCCTTAAATTTGACTTGACTTAACTGATTATCACCTGTATCTGTGGATGGCTGCTTCCACTCAGGGGAACTCCTAAGCATTTAGACTCATTGTCTTATGACCATAGCTACCATCTTCTAGGCCAGGGCTATAGCACTGAACAACATTCCCAGCTCTCCCCATTTTTTCCCCTGCAAAGCTAGGAATTGAACTCAGAATGTTAAGCATGCTACAGTTACCACAAATTTTGAGAATCAACTATTTGCTTACTACTGAGCTCTTGCTGCTACTGAACTCCTCACCCACAAAAGCTTTGGAACTCTTCCTGGTATTTCTATTTTAGTGGATGTGAACTTGGACTCCATAACTACAGAGGGGGAAGGCCCCAGCCAGCCTCCCTTGACCAATATTAATAATAGAGTAAGAGTGTTCCTGGCCTCAGAAGTATTTTGGATTTACAAAAGTAACTTAGATCTATCCCTCTAAGTTACTAAGGCTAATCCTCCATTCTTCCATGTACAAAAAAGCTGGCTCTGAGGTATCCTTGATTTACAGAGGTCCCTAAAAACTTGGACTGTTTCATTGATGGTTTGGCTTAGCTGAAGCCAAGTATTATCCCTCAGGTGGCTGAAGCCATCCAACCTCATCTATGCTGAATCAGGTTATGGCTTGGTGGTAGGGTGCTTGCCTAAGCATGCATGAGGCACTGGGTTCAATCCCCAGCACCACATTAGAAATAAATAAATAAATAAACAAACAAAATAAAGGCATTATGTCCACCTACAACTAAAAATATTAACAAAACAAAACAAATGGGGTCTCTTCACTCAGTGGACTGACCTCAAAACCATGTTAGGGTTCTACTTGTAAGAGTCCTAGCTACAAATGTAATGTTACACTTCATGTTACTGTTCCTTTGATGAACTGCTGTATTTTTACTGACTTGTTTCCAGTGGCCTAGCACTTGTAGAAAACAATAGATCGGCAACTTTAAAATACCCATTTTTGGAAGCTGTGAATTATAGAAGTAAGTCATGGCAATGGATCAAACCATGCGGATCACTCATGTGGCTGTTTGTAGTTGGATCTCATTTTCTGAGAATCAAACTGCTGATCAAGCCTGTACACCCTAAATTGCACCATTGTTGCCCAGATCCATCATGTCCCCAGACATGACAGCACATCCATCATCGTCCACTGTGAACAAAGTGAAGCACCCCAGTCTCTGAAGTAGAAGCGATTAATACATGTCATCAATTTTCACTCCTGCCAAAGAGGGCCTCTTTTCTTGTGGTAATGAAGGCCACAGCACGTGGAATGCAGCCTTCACCCATTCCTGGTAACTGACTTGTTTGAACCATTCACCGACCTCACTTGGGATGAGCAGGGCCTCACTGCCATCAGCACTTTTTAAGGTCACTTTTTGTTATTCTTCCAGTCCAGTCAGCCAGCTCTGGTCATTCTACCATGGCCCTTGATCCTAATCTGTGCTGCATTTTCAGCCTTCTGTAGCAGCTGCAGTCCAATGATCCACTCAACAGAGCTCCTTGAAGGTATCTAATGGGCTCCTATACTCTGCACCATCCACAGGCACCTGGGAATCCTTAACCTTGAAAGGACTCCCTCCAAAATCAACTTAGAAAGATTTCTGACTCTATTTCCCTCACCTTTTCCTTATGACAGTTTGGTCACAGAACAGCTGTACCTGAACAGGATTATGCTTCATGGCTACTTTCTAGGTAATGATCCAGATGAATGGAGGAGGGTTAATGAAAGCCTATTCTGAAAATTCAGGATATGGTCTTGACCATTCGTGGACATGACTTGTCTTTATTTTCCATGATAGCAATATCACACAAGATTGGCACACTTTTTGGGTGTTTCAAGAAAGGCCTCTTGGTGATTCAAATTTAACTTTGGATTAGCTACCTATGTACTTTTATTGCATTAACATGATCATTTATCAGAAGAACAATATCCACATTTTTCATGCATATCTTTCCAATCCCCTTGTAGAAGCTCACACATATAAAATGCAGAAAACATAATGTGTCTTTGTTAGTTTTCTCAAACTGCTCTGCCCCACTTGCACATGATTCTTCAGGAAAAAAAAATGTCTGTGTGAAAATAGAGGATGATTGCAAAAACGATAAAATGAATACTCCTGGAAAAAGAAACACCAATTTTTGAGTACAGACAGAGAGCAAAATCTCAGCATCTGGGAAGAGAATACCTCAACACTCAAAATTTATGAGAGAAAGCTATTTGAATGATTTTGTTTCAGTGCTGGGGCTGAAACTGAGAACCTCACTCATGCTAGGCACATGCTTTCTCACTGAGCTACATCACCAGCTCCTGTCTTAATGATTTTTGTCCTTCACAATTGTCTTTGAAGATTAACTCATGAAGGAAAAGCCCTGCTGAGACTTTGAAGACTGTTGCAAGCATCATAAATGAAATTAACTATGGGTTCTGTCATTCCCTGGCTACTTGGGGCTGACGTAATTTAATCACCATCTTCTTAAACTCAGTGAACTATGTAAATGATAGGGATTGATTCCAATTCCTACATATCCAACCCAGAATCTCTCTCAACACCCCTGATACCCTTCCTTTCAGTATTGTGGGCAGATGAATGTAAACTGGCAGATGATATGGGAAAACATGAGAGACTGGACTTACTGCTATCACAGTCCTTCCAAAAACAAGGATTAGTGTCAATTATTTAAATTGAATTGAGATTCTTCAGGTTCCTTTAGAGCTTTCTAGCACAATATCCAATTCTTAATTTATGATTATCTGTTGGATATTTATTTCTATAATGGTATTGTCAAATAGAAAAAAAAATAGAAAGTAAATTCTTCCTGACCTTAAAGGCATTAATGTCAGACATCACTTCACTCCTCCAAAAGCATTCAGTTTAGTCTATACTCATTGTTCAAGTTTCATGTAGATGATACACTTGTTCTAAATTTTCTCCT
Organism: Spermophilus citellus; assembly: GCF_964194105.1. NCBI lineage: Eukaryota > Metazoa > Chordata > Mammalia > Rodentia > Sciuridae > Spermophilus > Spermophilus citellus. Next base: position 69,170,042 of record NC_138191.1, on the reverse strand, counting down.
CGAGGGCCAAGACAGACAAATATATTCTGCTCTTCCTTGATTAATGCTTCAGGCAAAGAGGGGAAAATTAACTCAGAAATTTAAAGATAAACCCACTGGGATTTCTCAAGAGCATGTTTGGAGATTCTAGCAGGGGAATGCAGTTACTTGTATACCCCCAACCAAAGAATGGTTCTCTTCTATTTGGAAAGGATATCCTCTTCAAACAGAACACACTTTTTTGGGAACTCTGCACACGGAGTAGTGAGGGAGAAAGAGCACACCATCTATCTGACCAGATCAGCCTAATTAACCCTGGTGATCAACAGAGTGACAGATGTAGCAACCAGATCATTTTCACATCCAAGCCACCTGGCTTTCTTTTTTAAAAAATATATATTTTCTTTTAGCTGGAGATGGACACACAATATCTTTATTTATTTGTATATGATGCTGAGGATCAAACCCAGTGCCTTACACATGCCAGGCAAGTGTGCCATCACTGAGCTACAACCCCAGCCCAAACTTTCTAAGAAAGCCTAGTTGGTTAAACCGAGAAATTTAAGTTTAATACTGTTGGCCTCATTCTGTTGGTCAAGAGTATTAGAGATAGTAACTTTAATTAAATGCTATATGATAAAAATTGAATAGAATTGGTCCTAGTTTTTGTCAGGCAGATAAATCAGAATGACCAAAAGAATCAAATTTTCACTGGAAGCCATGGAAGTGTAAGAACTAGAGATGAATGTTTTTGAGGCCCAATTCTCCCCTAGAGTCTCATTTTCTGACATGTCTAACAAGCACAAAGATGCTGTAGACTACCTTTTCAAGGTCATTTGTAAATATACTTAAACTTTCTGATAATTCCAGTATCTTGGTCATTTCTTAGTCTGGTCATGTTGATTGTATTTTGTTCTTTGATAGAGGAGTTTATCTTACTTTTTCATGTATCGGGTAAATTTTTATTGAAAGCTGGATATAATCTGTAGGACTGTAGACTGAGATGAATAGCAGTTATTCCTGATAAATGGGTGTGCCTCTTCTTCAGTTAGGTGTTCACTGTGGACAGACTGAGTCAAAGCAATTAGGTGATGAGTTAAACTTTTGTTGTCGTTCTTCAGTATACTACAAATTCCAGATTCATTTTGTGTTTCATTTATTAGGTGGGACATTGGTTATTAGGTGGAACATTTTATTCAATGTTCTGTTCCATTACCAACTTTAGGCTTTCCCAAGCAAGCATCACAGAAGGTTTTGCCTCCAGGTTCATCCATATAGTCTAGAAATAGACTGAAGTTGTTTTCATCTTCATATTAGATAGCCTGGGGTTGGTCTTTAGGAGATAGTTCTTTGTTGTTTTGGTTGTGACTCTTAGTGAGCACTGTAACTCTGCAACTCTAAGTTGAAACTTCTCAGTGATATCATTTCTCCTTCTCATTTGGCAGTCAAACTCTACCTGGGGTGTTTAACAAGTCTTGAATAAGAGGGCTTTTTCTGTTGTTTCTCCCCTTTTTTTTTGAGTCAGGTTTTGCATCACGGTGACCAAAATACCTGACAAGAACAACTTAGAGTAGGGGAAGTTTTTTGGGGGGCTCACAATTTCAGAGGTTTCAGTTCAGATGACAGACTCCCATGGCTCTGGACCTGAGGTAAGGCAGCACATCATTGCAGAAGGGCCCAGCAGAGGAAAACTCTTCAACTGATGGTGGGATCAGGAATGGGAGAAAGAGGGAGGGATGGAGGGAGGGAGTGGGGAGGGAGGGAGAGAGAGAGAGAGAGAGAGAGAGAGAGAGAGAGAGAGAGAGAGAGGGAGAGAGAGAGAAGAGAGAAGAAGAAGAAGAAGAAGAAGAAGAAGAAGAAGAGGAGGAGGAGGAGGAGGAGGAGGAGGAGGAGGAGGAGGAGGAGGAGGAGGAAGAGGAGGAGGAGGAGGAGGAGGAGGAGGAGGAGAAGGGGGGAGAAAAGAGGAGAGGAAAGAAGAGAAGAGAATGGGTCACACTGCAGTGACTAGTAACCCACCTCCTCCAGCCTCATGCCACCTGCCATCAATTACCACTCTGTCAGTCCATTTAAAGTAGGATGGTCAAAGTAGGTTGGACTGATTGATTTACAGCTTTCATAATCTAATCACTTTATCTCTGAATATTCCTGCATTAACACAAGAACTATGAGGACATACTTCACATCCAAATCATAATTTTCTCAAAGGCATGGCACTAACGGTCTGGTTCAGGGTGATTCTGCTCTTCTGCCAATATAAACATTTGTTTTTGATTTTCTCTTGTTCCTTTCTTTTAGTCTCAATGCTTTTTCACTTGTGCAGATGCAAAGTAGAGTTTTGTTGCTTTTCCCCCAATGGTATGAAATATTTGCTTTTGAAGGGAGATGGGAATGATGAAGCAGGGCTTCGTGCCTTTCCTGCATTGGCACTGCTCCTCTCTCCAAGGCTGGCACTGCCAGAGGAAGCTGTCTCTGTTCTCCAGTGTAGCCCACAACCTTTCTTGTAAGAAAGATCGAGTCTATGGAGAAGGTTCTGTACCTGGCTGGGATTGTTCCTTGCATTAATAGCTTCAGAGATTTTGCTGTCACACTATCCCATAACCTGCCTTTAGCAACTTACTGAATATTTAAGTGAAAACTTTACCTACTTCCATGATGGCCCCATTTTCTTCCCATGCTGCCTACCTACTCCAGCAAGCCAGTGTTTGTGTCCTGGCTCTTTGGAGGAACCTATCTCTTAGAATTCAGGTTAGTTGGTAGACTACATATTTCAGGTCTCTGATGAGTTTATAAAAAAAATTATGATTTTCTAGACTATTTACATTTTCTTGTCAGGTGGCAGAAATCTTCTTCCTAACTTTCTATATTCCAAACAGAAGCAAGAACTTAAATGAGTTTGGTATGTAATCTTCATTTCCCTGGCTTCATAAATATATGGGTCTTTCTTTGAAAGGTAATTTTAGGACTTTGATCATCTAATTCAATGTTGTCATGGAGAAAATCTATTATTAATCAAGGCCTTATACTAAATTTTACTTCCTCTTAAGTTTTGAATGAATTGTGGTAGTTCACTACAGAGAAAAAGAGACATTAATGAAAATCTTACTTAACAAAAGTACATCTATAGTTTCTGAAACATTAAATTTCAAACTTGCTAAAATTGATAAATGAAAGATTATTTATGACTCAAGAGGTAGAGAATTGTACTTAAGTCGTTGTGGTCCACTATTTACTGTATGTGTCATATGGGGCAAGTTATTTTTCGGAGACTGCAGTAATTATTTGTAAAGTGGGCAGAACATAACCTGCCTCATTTATCACTGCATGCATTTAGAAAGATTCAACAGTGTAAGCATGCAGAAGTCCTAATCTCAAGATAAGGACACAAAATGTTCTCATCAGAAATATTTTGATAATAGTTCTTCCACCACATGATCATCAGCAAGCCTCTCAGCATTTCTCCACCCCAATCACCTTATTGGTAAAATGCTTTATGTAACAAGTTGTCTGACAGTAAACCTACAAATCAAAGTGGTAAGAATCAAAGACAGTACCTGTGGGATGGGGTTCAGGTGAGGCCTGATGTCTTCTATGACATTGTACAAATGGTATGTTTTCTTATAATTATTCAAATGCAGTATTCTTCTTTTAAAAAATTATTTTTGTAGTTATAGATGGACATGATATCCTTATTTTATTTATTTTTATGTGGTGCTGAGGATCCAAAACAGGGGTTCACATATGTGAGGCAAGTGCTCTACCACTGAGCCACAACCCCAGCCATGTACTATTCTTCTTATTAAAAAAAAAAATTCACCAATTGTGCTGAAAATATTATGCGATCATTATTTATTTAAAACATTTTTATATATTTAAAAGTGTTTATATTACTTAGAATAATAGATCTTTCTTACCAATTAAGAAGATCAATGGAGTCATTAACTTTTATATCTAATAAAATCATGTAAGATACAACATAGTTTTCAAAGTGAAGATAACTCACACAAAAATATGTAAACCCTTTTTATATGTATGCTTTGTTTTTGCCCATCAAGCAAAGATTTTTGAAACTTCATGTTGAGGTATTTAATAAGTCAAGCAAGAAAAAAATGTACAAATTAATTTATCAACACAACAGCAAATACCTACTTTCACTACATAAAATAAATATGATACTCACTACTAAAACAAAACCTTTGACAAGATGAACTAGTCACAGTAGGCAATTCAGTTCGCCAGGTTTAGCAAATAAAAATATAGGATATTATGTTAAATTGAATTTTAAGATAGATAATATATAGTGCTTTCAGTATGAGTATGCCACAAATAAGACATTCTCATTCTAAAGAAATCACTTGTGGTTTATCTGAAGCTCCAATTTTACACAACCTCCTTTTTTTAAAATCTGGTAACCTTACATTCAATTAATATATTTTTAAAAATTCTTTGAGTTGTCCTGGATTCTATTCTTAAATATTCTTAGGTATCTCTTCATTCTAACATGTCCTGAGGCCTCCTAGGCCTTGGAACACCCTTCTGACCCGAGTGGAGACACAATTTGTCTTTCCAAATACATTGCTGCTTAAAACTCACATTTTACTTTAAAGGACTGCTCATTTCCTGGAATTGTTACCCTACAATCAATAATCCAAAGATCAAGGATATAAACTCATGTTTCTTTTAACTCTGTAGTGAATATCTAAATGAGTTCTCAAACTTAGCTGCATCAGAACCACCCAGAAGGCTTACTAAACACAGTTGCTGGACTCCTCTCCAGAGTTTCTGAATCAGGAAGTTGGGGAAAGCCCAAAGTTCCCTGGTGACGTTGATGCTATTGCTCTAGTGAACCACATTTTGAGAATCATTGCTCTAAATTAGGATTTCCAAAAAGAATGACATAAAAATTGATTAACTGAGTATGTTATCATTCAACACCTCTAAAGAGCTGTGGTAAGGAAGTGTGAGAAACAATTATGTTTATAATATTGTCCACATGGCATTTCCATTTCTAAATGTTTTCTGAATTATTATAGAAAAATCACATTATGTGAAGGCTAAAACTTATTTTGTTCTATCATTTTGAAAATTGAAAATTTATACTGATATATACAAGACTCTTCTAAAGTCTAAGTGTGCCAAAGTACAGGGAAATTCTAGATGCAATATTTTAAAATTCACTTTAAGAACATATTCTCAGAACACTTAAAATTACATTTACTTGTGGATTCAGCACTTCTAAAAATGTATAAGAATAAGAAAATCCTCCAAGTATCCATATTCTTTGTACTTATAGTCGTATTGCATGAAGAGTTGGGAAGAGGGACAACATTCAATGAATAAAATTACAAGCAATTCAGTTTTTGTTATTTCTCTAAATAACATACTTCCTCCAAGGCATTGAAGATATTTTAATAACTTTAACTTCACTTTCTCTGTGAAGTGGCTAATCAGCAAGCACTTCCAAGTGTAATTTAATGAAATGCGAAAAAGTAGTTAAAGAATTTATTAAGCCTAGTATTTTAAAGTGTTTTAAAAAAATATTCCATGTTGGACCAGCTGGCTCAAATATGTAAGGATAATATATAAATTTTGAAATAAAAATATAAAAAGGGTAAAACTTAACAAATTTTAGTCCCAAGTGTCACTTATAACTCAAATTGATAGAATGGATGGCAGCAAGGGATTAAGTGTGGAGAGTATTCTTAAAGAGCATGAAAAAGTGAGATGCCCACTAAACTTCAGAGTTTGCACCTCCTCTTAAGTAGCTGTTACTGTAATCCTCAACACCTTATCCAATGATACACTAACTGACTTATAGGAAATTACATCCAAAAGGATTCCATGTTTTAGAAGAGGACTATCCATAAAAATCAATCTCCAGATCCCAATCCAAAATGAAGAATTCAAACTGATGGGTAGTATACAAATTTCTTACTAAGATTTTAAACTCTAGGGAATCCTAAACCTGTTTATTAAGCTATGCCTAATATTAGATCAAAGGTTAATATGTTTTCTTTAATTTACCAATTAACATATATTTACTATGCTCCCACTATATTCTAAGTCTTATTCCAGGCAACTGACATATCTAATCTCATTTTTTCTTCAAAAAATATAAAATAAATCAAAGTAAAGATTTTAGGTATGTGCAACATAAAAGCTACTCTTATTTACACTCCTGTTTATATAACAATTTCTTCAAAACTATATAAATAAATACAGGTTTATCAAGTATTTTGAAAATTCAGAGGCTGGGGTTGTGGTTCAGTGGTAGAGTGCTCACCTAGTACATGCAAGGCCCTGGGTTCGATCCTCACACCACATAAAAATAAATAAATAAAGGTATTGTGTACAACAACACCAAAAAAAAAATTAAAAAGAGAAAATGCAGAACCACTGCATATGCATTCTATATTTGCAATTCACTTACATACCATTCCAATTTATTGATCCTATTCTATCCTAAAGGTCTAAAAAGACATGCAATAAGTATATTTTGCAGTTCCCTCTTTTCTTGGGATGCCAGAACAGTGAGGTGAGGCAAGAACTAGGCTGCCTCTTTTGACCTCCTAACTCCCCACTATCTCTAAAGATCTACCCAAATCAGAGATGTCCATCTTTCTCTTTTTCTCCTTTTATTTTTAGCATGTGAGTTTATTGAGAAAAGTAGAACTGACAGTTGAGTCTGCTATGGATACTCTTCTAGAGTGATTCTCGTCTAGAAAAGAGCATGAATCCATGTGACTGTATCTCATCAGATAGATTAGGTTTTGGGCTGTGGTCTTGGAGTCATATTAACTTTCAAGCATTGCTTTTGGTCCATGTATTTTCCTGTGGTGATTTTATTTCCCTTTGTGGAAAAAGGTGATGAGTTTAAGATGGTATTAGACAGTTTCAAGTCCTTTTGACAAAATACTATCTTAATATCAATCTTTTAATGCCTTGCTAAAAGCTATATACAACATTTAGAATATTCTAAAGCTGTCTTGGATTGTTTCCAAAGACAGGTCAGCTACCTAGATATAGGAATATGTCATTGTCACATAATCACATATGTTAGAGAGTGAGGGCAAAATTATTACATGACATTCTATATTATTCTGTTGGGAAAACAGAAATAAAAGCTTCTCACAGGGATCTCAGCTATTTTTCCATTAACTCTCACTTCATTTTTGAGTGTTCATATGTAGCAATTAAAAGTCTTTATTTTCTGTTCTTGGACATGAGGATGCCTTGAAGCCAGAAAGCAACATAATAATCTAAAATATAAAGACCAACTAAATTTTTTTTCTGAGATATAGATTATCAGTGTTAATTTCCTTTTTTAAAAAGAATAATAATTTGTGTATAATTAGTACAAATGCTAACTTTATAATGATATTTTAGGTACATTTTTACAATCTAAAAGTAAAAAAAAATTATGCTATTCTCAATTTCATAAGTCTATTGTTGTCACCCAATTTGATCAATGTATTTCTCTTTAGCCTATACTGAAATTTAGACTGTAAACAAATTTTTCTGACATTTAACATCAAGGTAATTTCTACATTAAAAAAGTACAACTAGGGCTGGGGATGTGGCTCAAGCGGTAGCGCGCTCGCCTGGCATGCGTGCGGCCCGGGTTCGATCCTCAGCACCACATACTAACAAAGATGTTGTGTCCGCCGAGAACTAAAAAATAAATATTAAAAAAATTCTCTCTCACTCTCTCTCCTCTCTCACTCTCTCTTAAAAAAAAAAAAAAAGTACAACTAGTGGATGTATTTGAATACAGAAAATCATTGCAGCAATTGAATCTTACCTTCATCTTTTCCACAAGTTAGAAAAGAGAGTATATACCACAAAGATAATGGAATATTCGTCCTTGAATTTGGAAAGTAACTCTTCATACTTCAAGCCAGTCAAACTGAAATTCAGAGATGGAGTAAGGAGAAACTCACAAGGCCTAACCAACTAACATTTACCCAACATCTTTTGAAAAATGTGACTTGAAAATCTCTCTCCCAATACATAAAATTTAGTTGTTTTCACTCAGAGAGCCTGGCCAAAGAGTCAAAAGCAATTTCATATCCTAAGCATGGCAAATTACAATTGTATCTTACAAAGGCTTGAAGGCCAATCATCTATGGGCTGGTACAAAAGAGTTAATCCTTTTTCAAAGAAGGTTCTTGATTTCTCCTTATTTGAGGCAGAGCAAATGATACCAAACCATCAGGTAAGTGAATCTGGAATACCTGCTAATGCAAGCATTTGGAATTTTCATATATAATTGAGACCTCTTCTTTCAGGCCAATGAAGAACTGTCTTTGTCTATACATAGAGCATTAGATTTGTTTGGTCAATGAAGTGTGTGTGCAGAAGTGATGTATGTCTCTTCCAGATGGAAGCTGTAATAGCCAATGTGTGATATATAAGGTCCCCTTCAACTTACCCCAGTTCTTATGGCAGTATGTATTGAGATGAAACAGCTATAGGGTGAGGTCTTTTAAATTGCTATGATGAAGAGAGTCCTCACTTTGTTTACGTAGTTTGACCAAAAATTCTCTTTATTGTGTTGAAACATTGATTTTCTTTTGGAGTTTTTAACCACAGCAAAACTCAGCTTCTCCTGAAAGATGCATAAAGTTCCTTCTCTTTGGGAAGAATCAAGTTCAATCTCACTTAATAAAATTTTTGGTCATCCTTGAAAGCTCAAGATACAGCATAAAGTTGTGAAAAAAAATTTTAGTTATGAAGAAACCATATTGGATGACATGACCAATTAGAACTGAGTAGAAAGTAATTTTCCATTTTACTCATTTTATTTGAAAATAATTCAACTTTTAGTAATGTCCTAACACGAACTGAGCAACTCACCAACTTCTATAAGTTATTCATGAAGGAGTTTTTAGAAATTGATTCCTGAAAACTGTCTCCTATGCAGAGAAAGTTAACTTAAATCTTTACAAGGATTTTAAATAGATATTTAAATGGATTCTACATCAAAAGATAAAAACTACATCAGTTATAATTTTATTTTTCTTCTGAGGTTGTTAAAGCTGGGAAGTAGGGATTAGTGATATAACCAGAACGATGCTTTGATTCAGAAAAGTAAAAGAATATGCTTTTTCTAGTGTATGGCACAATTTAGTCCATTCACTGAGACCATAAAAAACAGTCACCCCTTCAATCTCAGTTCCTGCTTTATGAAAAGGGTAATGGTGTTCACTGTAAGAGGGCTATAAGAGTTCATTGCCATTATTATTGTTGTTGGCCAAGAAGTAGGTGTAAGGAAATATATCAGTCAAAACTTTAAAATATGTGAGTTCAATGCTTCATGATTTAGATATTTTCCTCCCAACTTTCTGTCAGATACTGTCTGCTAAATTTTGAATTTTTAGCTTACACAGTTGTTAATATATTAAAGTCTAGTAACAAACAAAATTTATTACAATTCAAATCTGATAAAATGATGTACTTGAGGGAGATTTATCTCTAGGTAGTACCTTAAAAAAATTGAGCCTGAGCCCTAATAACACAACCCCAAATTCCCAGTCACAAACCACAGGAGAATTTTCCTTTCCACAGTAGCACTCCTATTTCCCCTGACTATCCTGTATTCCAAAATGATAGCACTTCATGAAGAAATAGGAAGATGGATTCATTTGCCTGCTCTTCTGGTAAGTGTGGAAGCAACTGTGAAAAGATGAGAACTTTCTGCTAAGTTGCTTCATTCATAGCCACATCCCTGACCAGACCCCCAACATTTTTTTTAAGTGTCAGGCAAAGACTGGTTTACTCAGCCTGCCTTCTGTCTTAATGAATCTTTAAGTTAAAATCTTGCATTTGACAACAAACATTTCTTAAATATATTTAAGGGAAAGTAAATGAGTAGGAAACTAGAAGTTTTTGCAAATCTACTATTTGTTGGGTGCTTTTCTAAAAATTACATTTGAGCCCTCAATTCAAAGAGTTGGGTATTACTATCCCAAATTTTCAAATGAAGAATCTACTATTTAGAGAAATGAATGAAATTTATGTAACTGATGCTTCTCAGAATAGGATTTGGACTTTGGGTCTGTTCTTATGGCCAGACCACATGATCTTTCTAGAGCATCATGCTGCCTTCTTTTACTGAAATCATAATTTAAATAAGTCAAATAACTTATCCCATATCAGTAAACACCAGCTACCTCCTTCAGAATATAGTGGTAAAAATTGATAAGATTAGAAACAAGGAAATGGGGAAAGGTAATGGGGTCATTAACACAATGAAAAGTGTATATATAATCTTTGGAAATGTAAAAGTAAGGAAATATGACCAGGGAGGAACATTCTTATACAGATATAGTTAGATCCAAGTTCACCTTGAGCTCTTCATACTATGAATTTCAGAATTTTAGCTTTCAATTTGTGAGAAATATTTCATACCTACATGTTGTCAGGTAAGAATAAAATGGTAGACAGACCTAAAAACTGAACATAATCAGGATAATGTGTTTTTAATAGGATTATCTGTTCAAGGATCTGCTGTTATCACTAGAGGCTTATTGCCCAGGGTGTAGACTGAGAATTAGGAGATAAACATATTAGAGTTCTTGCTCTGCCACTAAATAATTGGGAACAAATGTTACCACATGGGTCTTACTTTCATCCTTTATAAAGTGGTGATATGAATATAGATAGTTCTTTCCTACTTGGTGATTCAAAGGATGCAATGTAATAATGCTTTTGAGATCATGGGCCTCTTGGGGTAGATGGCATCCTCTTTCAGCCATGGTTTAGCTCTCTTATTCTAGAAAAATTAATCCAAGCCCCAGTTTCAATAACTATAGAATGGGAATAATAATGGTCCACTCCTCACAGGGCTTCTGATAGGATTAACGATAAGTACAGTTCTATATAATTTGTGGTGTGTGTGTGTGTGTGTGAGGGTGTGTGTACGAGAGAGAGAGAGAGAGAGAGAGAGAGAGAGAGAGAGAGATTGATTGATTGATTCTGGGAGTCAAACCCAGAGTCTTAAACATGCTAAGCTAGCTCTCTACCATAGGGCTATGTCCCCTGTCTAAAGTACAATTCAAAGTGTAAAATAATGCAAAGCTTGGCATATAGGCTCATAAAAGTTAGACATAATTGTAGTTGAATAATATACCCTTAGGCTTTGCACAAGGAAAAATGCAAGTGCAGTACCATTCTGTATTTGACAAATGAGTGAGCTGTTTGCAGTCTTCTTCACTGTAAAAGTAGAATAAACAGTTGAGATTACTGTGGACTACAAAGATGTGTGGCAAACAATATTTTATATATTTTCGGCTTTCCTCAGCATATGACATTTTACTTTGGGGATCTGTTTGTATTTTGGCTGTTAGGAACACAATCTGACTTAGGGACTACCAGAAAGATGCTAAAGGCAAAGAGAAGTGGTGCTGCCCTTCACCAGCCTCCTATCTGGAGAAGAGGCACATGTATTGTGTCAGCTCTACCCATCCCGGGAGAAGAAAGGGTTATTAATGGAGAAGTAGTATTAAGAAGACTAAAAAGTGAGTCCCTTCTTTTAAAAAAAAATATTAAAACTTAAAAAAAAAACCGCCTACAAACTTGAAGCACAATTAGTGTTGCTTGAGAGATATCCCTTGCATCTGTTCTAGAACTGGTACCTATGTGAACCTTTCACTGGTCGCTTTCTGCACTATTTTCAATTTAGTCTAATTAGTTGTGTTTTCCTGCAAGGATAGGAATCAGTCAGAATGTGGGTAACAACTGTGAAACTATCTTTTGGAGAACTCTTTTGCCTATTATTTTGGAAGACAACTATAACGTCCTATAAATGATAGTCCCCATAAATGTCAGCCCTGATAATTCTGCTGATGTCAACAAGCAGAGGTTGGAAGAGCTGTCATAGATATTGGGACTGAATATAGCATATGATATCAAAATCATGACTTTGTAAATATTTCCTTCTTTGCATGCAGATTTAATTATCTTGTACCCCAGAGAAGAGCAAAACTAGGGCCAACATCATTTCAAAGGGAAGAAAAATGTGTTCTTATTTTTATAGCCTTGTAAAAGCAAGGAAATGTCTGAAGGAAGAAAAAAAAATAGTCTTGAAGAAGAATGCAATATGCCCCAATCCAAACTTATTCAAGATGTCATTCCTGGATAGAATTCTATGCTCTCAGCATTAGACAGGCTGGTTAAGCAAGGCAGGTTCTACATAGACTGTCATCTGAACATGATATTGATGGATCGTTTTTACAAACAGGCTGGACTGCAATGAAAAGCCTTGTGAATGTGCTAAGACCATTTTAACAGGTCACTGGAGACCAAAGTGCCTGAAGGAGAGAATCTAAGCCAAGTCCCATGAACAGTTCATAATATATGAATAATGAAGCACTTCAGAAAAAAAAAAACCATGTATATAAGATGAAGACATTCCCAAAGACATTTCTTGTGTCGCTAATATCTTCAAGGACCCTTCTAGCTGCAACCTGATTAGGTGTTTCAGGATATGCAATATGTTTTCTTCATGACACTCTGATCCATGATTTCTTTTTTTCCCCTCTTAATCACATTGAACAGGTATCCATTGTATAAAGAAGGTAGAAGTTTTGTCTGAAATAAGCATAAAGCAGTATAATGAATCAACTCAATGCAGAAACATTCCATGCACGCATGTAACTGGAAATGTTGAGGTCTTTCAAATTCTATAATGAAAGAGAGAATATTAACTGAAAAAATATCAGCCTACTTCCAAGTGGGCAAGCTGCAACCCTTGCCAACCAATCCCACACACAACCTAATTTCAACACTAAGCTTATGACTCATAAAAGGCATTTAGTCATTCCTTTCTCACTCACCTGACCCAATTCTAATTTTTCTCTGAATTTTAATAATTAATTGCAAGTCCTTGAATTTAAATTTAAGGATTTAAAATATATTATAAATTCTAGCCTAGTTTACTAATGAATCATGATTTAAATCAAGTTTCAGGAAAAGAAATGTGTCACTATGCATGTCCAGATTTTAACTTTCAGAGAAGCTAACAGATATAGGATGTTTTTAAGTTACAGGTGAACAGTTAAACTAAATGACTATTTAGAATACATTCAAATGAAATTGAAATAATTCAGAGAGACTTTATTATTCAAATGTAACCCCCAGCTACTGTTACTCACATTTGCCTTTCCTGGGATCACAACATGGAAAAATAGAAAAATGTTTGTGTGTTCATTTATGTAATATTTTTACATCATGTCTTTTATGTATTTTTTTAAAAAGGACAACCTCCATAGAACTTTTTGGCAAGCCCTTCTAGGTCTTTGAGGACCTATTGCTTTGGTTATATGTTCACTGAACTTTGAGCATCCCTGTTGCCATAGTTAGAAGTGGATGTCCACAAGACAAAGACTAGAGTATCTTTTAGAGTTTCCCTTTTGCGAAGGCACATTCTTAAACACCTAGTTTGACCTTTGCAAAATTCTTAAGAGGTAGACAGGGCAACTAAACCCTGGAGTTTAGCAATGGGATTTATATTTTGTATCAATTATGCTAAACACATAAAATGTGCTTAATGGTATTTCTTAAATGAATGATTGAATTATCCTCGTTTAAACAATAAGAAAATCAAGGCTCAGTAAGATTCAGTGACATTCTCAAGGTCTATTTGTTGAAAATTTACTGCTCAGGCTGGCTTTGAGGAGTTCTGCTTATTACCCCTGAATTCTGTACACCACCTATTTTATTAGGTCTTCCAACCTACTATATATACTACCTCTCAGTATTTATTCTGTGGCTTAAAAAAATACTGATGTGAAAAAAATCATGTTTTGAATTATTGAAATCATAACACCAAATTTTATTTTAATGATCAAAAAAGCTATTAAAATAATAGAACACCTATCATACTTTCCTTTTAGAAGTTTCATTCCTCAAAGGAGAAAATATAGGCTTGAGAATAACTTTTAAAGCTGAAGTCTTATATATCTATTGAGTATCAGTAACTATAATATATATTTATATATTATAGTTATATATATTATAATTATATATGTTATTTATATATAAATATATATTATAGTTATATATATGCAATTTATATATAAATATATATTTATATATATTTATAAAATATGCATATATATATGCATATATATATATTACTGGAGATGAAACCCAGGGGTACTTAACCTATGAGCCACATCCTGTCCCTTTTTTTATATTTTATTTAGAGACAGGATCTCACTGAGTCGATTAGGGCCTTGCTAAGTTGCTGATGCTGACTTTGAACTTAAGATCCTCGTGTCTCAGCTCATGAGCTGCTGGGATTACAACATGAGCCACTGTGCCCAGCAATATTTTTGTATTTTTGAGATGTTTTGTTTGCTATAATACTTTTAAGCCCACACAGCAATGGCATTTATTCCATTTACAGATAGGATAATGGTAAAATATAAAAGACTATCCCTAAGTCATATGTCTTAATTGCCAATTGTCAGCCTCCAAGAAATGCTATTTCTAACATAGGACACTTGTCCTTTGTGAGTTTTATTTTGTATAATGTCCCCTTTAAGCTTGCTGCCTTTGTTTACCTATACTTTTTCTTTTATTAAGAATTCTGGATGAAAAGACACTTGCTGGAGATTACAGGAGAATGCAGGGTGTGACCATGTGTAACTGAGCAGTGCTATTGATGGAGTTCTGGAGTAATTATGCGAGTGAATGCACAGCCAGGGCATGAGGTGGGGGTGGGAGGTTAAGCAGAGAGGACCATAAGTCCTTTTCATTAGAATATCTGTTCTAATAAAAGTATTTCAGCAATTAGAAATTAATTTGAATTAGCAAACTCATTTTTTTAAAAGCAAATATTCTGGGAAGATCAAATCTGTAAGTCATAGTAACAATTAATTTAATGATCATGTGAATATCAAGCTGAAAACAAGTAATTCAGGAAATGGGAGTCTTGCTTGGCAGAGAGGAATAAGAAATAATTCTGGAGCACTAAGGATATTAAGCCCCAGTGGGGATGTAAGAACTTTGTAGGAAGCATTAGGAAGACTCCATATTTGGGAAGTAGAAGGTAGGGCAGGGGGTGATCAGGCAGTTGTTAACAATATCCTAGGGGTTAGACATGCCTCTGGGCCCTGGATAGAATCATAAGTGGCTAAAATTTATACATGGCTGTTACTTCAGATATCTGAATTGCAAATAATTTTTAAGGCTACACTTATATGTCCCTCTGATTCTGCTCTGCCTCTGCATTCTACCTCAGCTTAATGTTGATAAGCCACTGTTCCATCAAAACCATTGTCACCCTAATCTACTACTAACACACACACACACACACACACACACACACACACACACACACTGGAGTGATAAGAAGGAGCTAAGTTCTTGACACTTGTCTATGCTAATTTTAAAAGATCAAACACTCATTGTCTTAAGATCCATTCCTCTCTTGCCTTTCTCAACTTCCCTTCTCATTCATCAATTCAACTAGCATTTTTTATGCTCAAATTATCTGCAAAGCACTGTGCCATATTTAAGATATTTTGAAACAAACCAATAGACTCTGGCATCAAGGAGCTCAAATTACAACATGTTGCTGTAATCGCCATGCACAGAAAGGTAAGAGAGCCGGGAGAAGAACAGCATCAAACTGAGCCTAGAGTTAGGAAACTTTCAAGAGGTCAAGCAAGTTGAGTCTTTATTTTCAGGTGTGATTCAAATTTCTGCAAGTTGTCAACTCAGTTGTTTTTGAGGCTCAGTTTAAGTTCTTGCTATGTTTAAATTCTTACTACAGGCAAAACTCTTCAGAGGCTGATAAATTTACCCATCATTTTACAATTGAATTTTAGCCATCAAACAACAATAGGACTGTAGGGAAAGCTTCAGCCATTTTTCTCTGTAGTATATCTACAACAAATGTGTATGTGCAAAACAGTCTTATAGCCAAAAAACAAAAACAAAAACAAAAATCCAAGCAAAGCAAAAAAAAAAAAAAAAAAAAAAAAAAAAAAAAAAAAACTAAATTCAGTTTCTACAAAGCTGAAGCATCAAATTTTTGAATTTCATATTTCAAATTCAATTAAATATACATCTACCACTCTAACAATTAACCCTAACAATTTTTTATGTAGTCAGTATACAAAAATACAAGCTCTGCATAATGATTTAGTAGATGAAAAACTAACAGCATGATGAACTGATTTTCCATATTTCTTACTAGTCTGAATCTTAATAAAAGAATAAAGAAGATCTGGTTTACATGTTCACTTTCAGGTCACCTAATGTTGGAAAGATTTTTTCAACATACATGCTTGAAAATGTTTCACATTAAAACTGCTTTGTGAAGTAGCCAACTTAAGAATTGAGCCTATGCCCAAGATTGTACTCAGATACGTTATCCAGACTTAACCTCCAAGTCACTTTTATGCAAGACCCAGTGGGATCAGGGAGGGATAGCATTGAATTGTTTTGTTGTTATTAGTTCAGTCTAATGAAGAAAAAAAAAAGTGGTGATAATTCTGAGACTTAGCAAGAAAGGGGATGGAACATTGGATGGAAAGGAAGCAGGATCCAGAAGGATGCTGAATGTTGGCTGGCCCCAATGAAGGTGTGTGTAATGGGCCCTGAATTTCAAAGAAAAATAAAAACTTCCTAGGTGACTGATATTGGCATACTGAACAATTAGATCAGGTTAACAAGCTGGAAAGTACATTCTTATTCAACTAGCAGAAATCAGTCATCAGGGCTTTCAAGAGATAAGAGAAGCTACTGACAGGCTTTAGCAGAGCAGCTGAGATTGCAGTCACTCCACACTCTTTATACATTTGTCACTGGTGGATGTAAATATTTATGGTTCAGATGACAAACGACTTACCTTATTTGGTGATTTGAAGCTCTGGTGCAATTCCAGGGTCACCAGGGTGGTGTTAAGTTTCCACGGAGATCTGGGCTGGATTAAGGCTGGGGAGTCATAGCAGCTGCAAATGAAAATGTGTCCTAACCCAATCCGCCCCCTAATCCTCCTACTCTCACACATGTCCCCACACTGACTCCCCCACCACCAGAAAAAGAAAATGAAGAAAGTCTGTGCCTTGAGTTGCAAGGAGAAAATCTTTCCAATAACTGGAATTTAGGAAAATGTGGAGTGCAAAGAGAGCTAAACCAAGCACGTTCGAGTGCATAAAATTAAAACACATCAGCCTCATCTGTTGAACAGCATGGTGCTCTGGCAGTTCATAAGCAAATGTTTAATAATATTTATAGTTCAGCTAAATAAGGAATTAATAAAGAAAAGGGGGGGGGGTTGTCCTGGATGAGATCAACTTGGTGTGCTCTCCCAGATGTTGATCCTAGGATTAGGCTGTGTACAATCACCTGTGGTCCCCAAGGAGTGCAGAACTCTGCAGAGAAGCTCAGCCCAGGGAAGACCTTTAAAGAGATATCCCTTACCTGTTTTTCTACACTTTGACAAACATGTGAGCCACTGCTCAGAGAGACAATGATTTTTCTTTTGTTCTCCAACTATGATCTTTGGTTGTAATCATGGAATGCTCAGGAAAAAAAAAATCTATTTTAAAGTGAATGAACTTTTGGGGGCTAGAACTCTTATCACACTGATTATAATTACAGTACTTTAGGGACCCTTTTGTCCAAATCCTGAGTCTCTAATCTATTTTCTTAATATTATAAAAATATTATATAGATTGCTTGTTTGCTTATTGCATAACAAATATGACTTTGAGATGGATATTTTTGTAATATTGTAAACAATTTGCTTTAGAGGTATTTTAAATTGACAAATAGCACATGTTTTTATCATGTGTAACATGATATTGTGCAGTATATATACATTATAAAATGGTTAAACCTAGCTAATTAAATAAACAAGGTCATGTATTTATTATGTTTGTGGTAAAAGCACATAGCATACAATCCACATTTGTAAGAATATATTGTCATTAGATATAGTTACCTTGCTGCCCAATAGATTCTTGAAACTAATTTCTCCTATTAACTGTAATTATATATCCTTTGACCAATATCTCCTCATCCTTCCTCCCTCTGAACCACCCCATCCAGGTCACTGAAATTCTGTTTTCTATAAGATCAACGTTTTTAGATTCCACAGAGTGATATCATATTGTATTTGTCCTTCCACATCAGACTTATTTCACTTAACATCCTGTCTCTTGCTTTCACTAGTGTGGTTGGAAATGGCAGGATTTCATTCTTTTAAGGATGAATAATATACTACTGTATATGTGTACCACATTCTCTTTATCAAGTCATCTATTGGTAGACATTTAGGTAGATACCTGAACTAACATGAACAATGTAGCTATAAACATAGGACTGCAGATACCAATGACATCTTAATTTCATTTCCATTGTATATAAACCTAGTAGTGGGATTGCTGGACCATAAATCGATTTTAAACCCTGAAGTTTATCAGACTGCTGTGTCTCCACACTTAAAACTTCCCTAAATTTCTCTCTACTTGTAGTTGGGGAAAATAACTAGAAAGCTTTTTTTAAAAATTTTCTATTAACATGCAGCATGGATTGTATATATGAATGGGGCAGTGTGATATTTCAACACATGCATGTATCATGCATTCCATGGAATATCATGAGACATAGAGAATGAAATACTGCTATTTGCATCAAAAAGGATGGAACTGAAGCACACAAAGTGAAAGTTATCTTTTATAAAGAAAATGTACGAAGGAATTAACTTTGAATCTAAGATTTCCATGAAAAATTATTCTGTACAACAAGTCACCTGTCCTTATATAAGGAACTTTTTTTTTTCTATCCAAAATAACAATAGTACAATAGAAAGTGAAATTGTGATGACCACAGTGATGCTCTTCTAGATCCTCCTCTGAGTGGCACATGTGCTCAAAGCTTCCTTCAAGAAAGACTTGTCCCAGTCATCAGTGCTGTGGCAAGTCATCAGGGTCCCAGGCAAGCTTCAGCCCGCAGCCTTTTTAGGGATGACTTCAGCTGCACAAAATTTCCTTGCCTAAGATCAGGTACTTATAAGACCAGCCTACCTCAAGTGACTCATGAAGTACTCTATAAATGCCAGGACTTTTCAGCCCAAAGAAGGACAAATTTAAGAGGAATTTTAGTTTTGGAATTTCTCCATTGGGTTAGTCATTGGTTGAGTTTGTTGTTGGGCTGCCATCCTGGCTCAACTACACTTTCTGCCAGATTCTACTTCCTTCGGCTCCTTTCAGTGCATGTTGATGTGTCTCAGAGTCCATTCAGGCTCCTCCGAGAACCCAGCATATGATGTGTGGTTAGATCCCTGCCGGGACATAGCCTCTAGCTTCAAGGGCAGAAATAATCTTCTGTTGATTTGGGCTCATTTTATTGTACAGTTAATCTACGGAGAATTGTCTCTTTATATGAAAGACTTCTCATTTAGTAGTAGAAATGCCATGTGTTATGGTTTAGAACTGGAAACTTCCCTCAAAGGTTCAAATATTGAAGGCTTGGTCTCCAAGGAAGCAATGTTCAGAGGTGGGGCTTTGGGGAAGTGACTGGATCATGAGGCTATGACGTCATGAGTGGTTGAGTTCATTTGATGGATAATTTGAATGAATTGTTGGGAGGTGGTGGAAACTACAGTTCATAGGACCTGGTTGAAGGGAGTGGGTCCTTAGAATGTGCCCTCAGGGACTATATCTTGTCCCTGGACCCTTCTTCTTTCTTTGATTCCCACATACCATGAAGTGAGCAGTTTTTCTGTGCCATGTCTTTCTGCCATGATATTCGGTCTCACTGCAGGCCTAGGAACAGTGGAGTCAGATGAACATGGTCTGAAACCTCGGAAACCATGCTCAAAATAATTCTTTTATTTAAGTTGTTTTTCTCAGGTATTTTGTCACAGAGGTAGAAATCTGACCAATATACCACCATGAGGGAAGTCTAACTTAATTTCCTTTTATCTCAATCTCAGCATCTGTTGAGCTTCTAAGATTAAAAAATGGGTACCACATTTATAGAATTCCACATAGGTAAATAAAATTTGGGTAAAGATGACAATTTTCACAGGAACTAACAGGCATAGACACTGGTTGAGCTTGTCATTTTTGGCATTTCCAATTTAGTCAACCTTGCCTTATCTATGTTTTCTGCATTTCTTTATCTTAAGCCCCCAAATCAAACCTGTCCCCAAAAATGGATAATTTAAGAGACTCTAAATCACTGGCTAATCATGATAAGCCTTATTTATGGTTCCACTCAAAACATAAGTGTCCTACTTTCTTGGTGATTTGTTTTTGACTAATTTATTTTGATTTGTTTTCTTAAGAGTAAATTCGAATTATGTAGTTTAAAAATGCACCAGGAATAAATGTTCTGTTCTCAAATTCCAACTCTGCTTATGAAATCCTGGATCCTATTTGTACCTCCCTACTGGCTCTCACTGACATAGAGATTCTTGCACACTGCTATACTTAATGGTGGTTTAATGACCTGAGCCTTTGATTTCCTTGGAAACTTTGGATACAATACTCCCAAGATAGCTATAAATAATCTGCTACTTAACTTTTTCCCTTATTTCAACATGTATCCTTTTCTTGACTTGATAATTCCAAGTGGCATGGATTGGGGCCTCTTCTCCAATTTGTACCATGTTTTACTAAGTCTTCCTTCCAGCCCCAAATTACCAAAGTCATCTTAGTGTTCATGGATTGAAAATAATTGGTAATAAATCTGGCCTAGAACAAGAAAGATACCCTGAATGTTCTATCACTCAGATAAAGAATACAATAAAGTTAAGTAAGGTACTGTTCTAACCATCTACAGGTTATATTAACATGCTTCCTGTACGGCCCAGTTTCTTCATAATTATAAGCAAAACTTTTTAATCAGGAAAATCACTATCTTTGTTTGCAACCATATATAAGAAATCAAGATCTGTGTACAGCTCAGACTAGATTCTTTTCAAAAATATCTTAACTGATACATAAACATATTAAAAATGTACATATTAATGGGGTATTAGGTAATGTTATTATATGCATATATAGTATATATCTAGACATGAGTAATATTTAAATCAGTTTAAATATGTTTATCTCCTCAAACATTCATCCTTTCTTTATCATGAAAAATTTCACTCCTTTCCTCAGGCAATTTGAAATGTGTAGTTGTTATCTCTAGTCATCCACTGTGCAATAATAGCACACTAGAGATTCTTGCATTTGTCTAACTGTAACTTTGTACCCACGATCAAAGCTCCCCCTATTCCATCCTCCCCATTCCATTCCAGCCTCTGGACACCACCACTGTACATTCAACTTCTATAGAATTTTTGTTTAAGTTTCATGTAAGAGTGAGATCCTATGGTACTAGTTATTACACACCAGACTTATTTCAATTAATACAGTGATCTCCATGTTGCCACAAATGACAAGATTTCTTTTTTATAGCTAAATAGTATTCCATTTTGTGTCTGTATTACATTTTCTTTATCCACTTATCAGTTGAAGGACACGTAGCCATTTCTAGGCTATTGCAAATAGCTGTAATAAACACCAGAATGCAGATGTCTCCTTGATGTTCTGATTTCACTTCCTTTGTACATATCAGATAGTGGGAAGATCATGTGGTGGTTTTATTTTTCACTGATCTGAGGTGATCTGGTTTTCATAATGGCTATACTAGTTTACATTTCTACCAACAGTGTACAGGGTTTCCTTTTCTCTACATGGCCTATACTTAGCTTTAGTTTTTTTTTTTTTTTTTGATAGAAGCCATTTTTATTCATTGCCCACTAGATTCTTGGTGCTGAGTCACTTTTAAAATTAAAACTGTATCTTTCAAATTAGATACAAATTCAAAGTATTCTGAAACCCTATTCATAATATCCACAGAAAAGACACCAATTGCCATATTCTGTCAAATAAACTCCTTCTTTATACAACTATGCTAAAGTACCAAAATGTACAATAAAATCATCAAATGACAAGGTGGACTCAAGTACTCTCCCAGCCTCTCCCCAGATTTATATTTGAATTCTTCTTTACAATTAACAATCTAAGTAATTTTTATAAAAGAACAAAGGTACACCAATCCTCCCCTTCCCTGTTGCTATAATTAGCGTGTGTCAGCTATTAGAAATTTTGCCACATTTCACTTCACAAGAAAAACTAAACAAGCAGATTTTGGATTTCTTTTCTTACCTCCAGAGGGTAGATCAGATGATAGTATCAGTCAAGGAAGATCATTAGCAGAGGCAAGAATCTCTTTGCATTCTTACCCCCAAATGGCCTGGTTATGTTCCTAGAATAAAATGTCTTTTCCACCCATAAATAATTCCCAGGGGGAAAATAATAACCACCCAATAGCTTGATGAGATTGAGGGGCTGTTGGGAGGCACCTTTAAATGGATCTCCCCCCAACCCTTTGCAAAGCACAAGTCTTTATTTCTCTTTACATGAACACTAACTTCATTACAGATCTGATCCAACACAAAGCACAGATTCCAATTCAACTGGCCTTACCCTGAGTGGGAAAATAATCTGGGGGGAAAACAGAAATCACTGCCAAATCAGAGTTCTCTCCATTAAGAAGAAATAATATGCACAGCATACATATTCTGGGATCATGAAAAGCGTGGAATAATATTCACATTGGTAGGACCTTAGCATAAAGAAAAATATTCTATTAAGTAGAAATGAAAGAGTTCAGTGACCCTTGTCACATTTAAAGAAATTCCCAGAATTTAGCAAAAAAAGTGAAAATGTGTACATTAAGGCAGTATTTTTTTTTTCTTTTTAGATTCCTTTAAAATGATTGTGGCAATGGCAGGCATGCTCTGGTGACAAAGGACATAGATTTGCCACCCAGACGAGATTCATTCCACTGGTTACCTCTTTGCCTTATCTCTAAAAATTTCCTTCCTATTTCATTTCCTAAAAATGATGGCCCGTCCCTCTCCTGCTTACATCCATCAGAGCTCATTTTTGGAACTTTTGCATCCTGTTGCTGTGCTTGACTAAATGGAGTCTTAACCCCTTTTATCTTTTTGGAATTATATCACTTGGCCAGACAATTCTCTTTCTGCCTGGAGTCTCAGTGGCTGGCTCATTCCTTATATATTTTTTTCATTAACCTTTACCATCATCAATATTGGCAGAAAAAAATGTACTTATAACAGAAGAAATACATTTAAAAAATGTAAAAGATATTTATTTTCTCTGAAGTTCAAACTTCACGTTTCCCGGAAGGAACTGGAGCCGTCATGGAGTGTTGAGCTAAATGGCTTGCATGGAGTCAAATCTCCTGGCTTTTTAAGGGGTGCATTGAGGGGAGAGAAAAGGTGGGGGTGCCAGAGGAAAAGGGCTTCCTAAAACACACTGTCAGTTGGAGAGTGTGTTTTTTCCATGCATGAAAGTTCTTGGGCATATATAATTTTTATTGTCAAATAAGTCTCTGGTAATATAAAGATGACACAGGCATCTTGAAAATTAATATCTAAAATAAGTTTCTGGCCCCAGATATTAGTGCAGAGGTTGAAGAAAAAAAAAAACACACAACTCATCTGACTCTGCACATGTAAATTTGTGAATGGTTGAAAGAAGAGCCTTAGCTCCTGTTTCGTTTTTTAGTTAAAATTCTTGCAACTCTGTCACTGAACATCTTGAGTTTGTTTTGCATGTCATCAACTGTATGAGATGAAGATTTTTTTTATCCTTTATTAACTATACAATCAAAGTCTCAGGCCCTGCATGATTCCCCCAAATTTGTGGCTTTCAGATCAGCAGTGCCCTACTTCAAGAAGGAAATTGCTTTCAGCCAGTATTATTCAAAGAGTCTTGTTTCCATTTTATCTTTTATTTAACGCCACTGTGTCATCTAGGGCCTGTTCACAAGGACTCCAATTATATGATAGGCAGCAACTGGTGACATTTTTCTCTCTTGTTTTCTCATCTGATGGGCACAAGTTAAAAATTATTTTCATAAAAAATTAGAAGCCAGCATAGTGGTTGGGGCAATTTACATGATGGCTATGAAGATTTTGGTGAAAGCATTTTTTAAAAGTTCTCTCTGAAATGAAGAAGTTTGCAAAATTACCTGAAGGGTGCCTACAGCCATGGCTTAAATCACCTAAATTATCTCTCTCTTGATCCCCTGATGACTGATAGCAACCTGCTATGTCTGGTGTTTGAACAAAGACCCTAGATAATATCTTGGCAGGAAAGTACAAATAAACCATGGGTTTTCTTTACTCTTGCTGCCCTGGCTCAGTCAACCTTGGACAGACACTGGTTATAAAATCCTACCCAAAAGTTGTTTGAAAAAAGTTACAAGGTGATCATCCTGCAGGAATGGAAAACATTACAGAAATGTTGAGGCTTGTCTTTGCTTTTTTCTCCCCTCTACCCGGGTCTGAGCCTTGGTGATGACAGCACTAAGCCCTTAGTATGGGCTACATGTTGCACTTTATAGAGCTTATTGGCTCCTTGTCACAACCCTA
Organism: Spermophilus citellus; assembly: GCF_964194105.1. Classification (NCBI taxonomy): domain Eukaryota; kingdom Metazoa; phylum Chordata; class Mammalia; order Rodentia; family Sciuridae; genus Spermophilus; species Spermophilus citellus. The sequence goes on along the minus strand of NC_138191.1, from coordinate 69,145,585 downwards.
TGAAGTGAGCACCCTCATTCCTACCTGACAAAGAAGCTGAGGTGTGAGAAGTTGGGCGACAAATACAAATTTACACACAGAAGAGCAGGTGAGTTCAGGGCGACACCCCAGAAAGCAAGACTGAAAAGCTACACCTGTGACTACTTCACAGCATCCAATACTCATGTTCAGCTATTATCTAACCACCTATCTAGGTTTCATGGAGTGCATGATCATGGTAGAAAATATCAATAGCATAAAGAAATAAAAATACAATATTTGCATAATTGCCTCACTTGAAGACTATTCTCTTAATATCTCATTTATTCTCCTTTGGAATTCACATTTCCTTTCTCTCATTTTTAGTCATTTAATATCCTACTTTTCAATTTGGCATTATGAGACTTTTAGGTCATTAAATATAATATTCTTCAAAACACTGATCTCGATGGTAACAAAATCTTCTATTAAGTAGCTGTGTTTGACATATATTTATGCTGAGAAATGAGATATTTTCCTTTTGAGAAGAATAAGCATCTTATTCCCTTCTTCCCCTCACAGATACCAGCTGTGAGTATATAACTCAGACCTGGTCTGGTTAAAGTGTCACATATTTTAGTGACTTTTAGATACTCTGTGGGTATTGATAAGTTGATAAGCCTAGAGTTCTTAGAGAGAGGTCATCTAGAGTGGCCATATCATTGAGGACAGATGGCTGAGCACTGAGAGCTACAGTCTGCCATTATGTTGCTTGATATCTAAATTGAACCTTACCTGGTGGTAAGGTAGTTTTAACTCTGTTTTAACACTTGTGTGAAACAATAAAATTCCTTTATTGCATGAGCAGCAAAGTCTATGACATGGTGGAATGTTTTAATGGTTAAGGAATAAAAGCGAGACCAGTATGGTAAGTGAAGTAAAGAGACTGCCAGAAAATAAATGCACAGAGACTATATGGGGCAAAAATCACACAGGAGCTCCAGGGTTTAATAAGGAATAAGGGTGTAGGACCTTTACACCAGAAAGAAATCAGTCAGTGGGGGTTTCTCTGCAGATAAACGAAATGTTTTAAAAGATGACCTACTATCATTTTATTGGGAATGTCTGGGGGAAGCAGTGCAGAAAGATGAATAAAAAGATGTTACAATAATCAGAGGAAAGATAAAACCTATTACCAGGATTCTGCCTAGTTACAGTGGGAAGTTGTCAGATTCTGGGTATATTTTAAGATGAAATAAATAGAATTTGTAGAAATTAACATGTTGGTGTAAAAGAGAACAAGAGAGGAGTCAAGGATGATTTTATGTTTTTTTTTACTACTAGCAATTGAAGACGGGGACTGTTATCTGGTGAGATGGGGGAATACTGCAGGAAAACAGATTTCCAGAATGAGCAAAACCTGTTTTCCACTTGTTAAGACTGAGATTCGCTTTAGTTATCTGGGTGGAGATGTTGAGATCTCCCTTAGAGATCAACATGGATATGCAGATTTCAGAACAGGAAAGGAGGCTAGGCATGTGAAGGTGGGCATTGTCAAGATAGCAATGCTATTTAAATCCCTGAGGTTAATTAGTGAGGCCGAGGAGAGAACCCAGAACAGAGGCCTGAGTCATTCTAGCAACTGGAGGTTGAGCAGATAAGGGAGAACCAGAAAAGACTGAGAAGCCAGTGAAGTAAAAAAGCAAATTGAAGAGAGTAGTGGATGAAAGAGAGCAGTGTACATTAGTTGTTATGGATGCAAACTTTGTGATCCATCTACCACCCAAACTCGCACATTGAAATCATACCCCCCATTGGGATAAAATTTAGAAGAGAAACCTTTGGAAGATAGAGTTAGGTTAGACCATGAGAGTGGATCCATTATGATGGGATCAATGGCCTTGCAAAAAGAGAAGAAGGTCAGGACCTTGCTTTCTCACTTCACCGTCTAACTACACAGTGAAAAGATGGCCATCTGTAACCAGGAATTGAGCCCTCACCAAATCCTGGATCTCCTGGCTCCTCAGTCTTGGAGACTTTAGCACTGTGAGCAATACACTTCTGTCATTTAAGTGACCCAATCTGTGGAATTCTGTTATGGTAGCTGAAAGTGACTACAACACTAATAGAGAAAGTTTATCGAGAAGGAAGGAGTGACTGTCAAATACCATAGTTACTTGAATAATGATAATGAGAAAGTGCAAAAGCAAGATGATTAACTGTGGAAACAGGGACAGCTACATGGACATAGAACCAGAGAAGGCTCATGGGGTGAAGTGCTTGGTGTTTTATGCACTGTGATGCGTATCTTTCTTTTATTTTTTTTTTTAATTTGAATTTATTGTAGTAGGAATATTGAACATGAAATTTACCCTTTTAACAAATCTTCAATACAGTATTGTTAACTACAGGTATGGTGTTGTATAGTGGATCTCTAGAGCTTATTCGTTTTGCTTACTAAAATATAATGTTTGTTCATCTGCAGCTCCTCATTTTCCCCTTCCCCAGCCCCTGACAATCACCATTCCCTTCTTTAGATAACTCAGTATGTGTTCTTCTGTAACTGCCTTGTTAGACTTAGCACAATGTCCTCGAGGTTCATCCATATTATTGTATTTTGTGGAATGCAGGGAAATGTAGGTCAATATAAGGATAAGGCCATCTTAAAATTCTTAATGATTTAATCTTTGAATTTGTGTTTTGTAAGAAGTCCCACGGGGCGCTGGGGTGTTAACTTGAGACTAGGGACCTCAGTTCATATATGATTTGCCTCCCTGGGTTTTTCTGCTTTCTGATGAGAAATTTTAAGTTGTCACTCACACATCTCCGATTGACTGCTGCCACAATCACCCCCTGCCTCCAGCAGGGTCCTGGGCATAGAGAAGGTGGAAACGGGCACATACCCTCTGTGTTGAATGTCAGGGTGGAGTTCTAGACACTCACTTGTGAGTATCTCTGTTTGAGGGCAGTGACACTATATGACAAATTCAAAGCTTTAGGAGAGAAACCTAGGTTTAGAAAAAAGCAAGATCATTCCTGTTTTGTGAAAAAAAAGGGCCCCTTAATTTCCTTTTGGACCAGATCCCACAAATTATGCGACCAGTCTTACATGAAAAGTTCATTTCAATACTTTAAGGAATGAATACATAGTTAGAATATAAAAAAGACAAGAATAAACTGCTTTCATGTGAAGAAGGATTTTTGAAGTTAGACTAGAATGAATGTGCACTTTGTTCTATTTCTTTGTTGGGAAAGGATGGGTTAATTTTGAGTATTTTTGAATGTCAGTGGGTGGGAATCAATGGATAGGGAGATAATAGGGAAGCAAGAACTGATGGAACAAAGCACTGGAGAGGAAAGAGAAGACAGAAGGGTCTCACCATTTTGGATTCCTTCAGGCAGAATGGGAGCATATTTAATACTAAGTAACCAGTGGATAGACTGGCTGAGCATCTTTCTTCAGGAAGTGCTAAAGAGGTAGAGAACAGCTAAAATAAAACTTACACTCAGAAAATGGATGGCAATGTTTGAAAAGGAGTGTGAAGGTAGACCAATCTCAAAGACTGGAGTGGATGAAAACGCAAGTTTATGACCTGGGGCCTGAATATATTCATCCCTTTAAAACAACAACAAAAAAATCATTATGAGAAACAAGGAGCAAAGGAAAAGGATGGGGGGGGTGGTTAAAGAGAGAAGTCACATTTGAGAGAGGTGTTCCAGGCAGTGGGGGGCTCCGTGGGAGGTCCTGTGGCATGCATTTGCAGTAGTCTGGGGCTTTGCACTTAGCAGATGTTTGGCAAAAAAATTGGCTGAACAAATCTGCAATCGGGTGGCCCCATTTTGGAACATTAAGTAGTTTCTGTAAATGCACAAGACTAGGGATGACTGGTGTGCATAGACACCCATGGCTGCAAATTGGCATGACTGAAAATGGCAGGCCTCTGCCCATTTCTAACAGACTCACATTCTGTGATTCTCATCTTCACAATCTTCACTCCAAACACTACTTGCCACTCACGATTCTTCAAAAGCACAGTGGTTTCTTCACCTACTTCTACATGTGCACATGCATGTAACTCCTTCCCAGCTTAAAGAGCTCTCTGATTGGGCTCAAAGTCCAAGTCCAGCTTCTATGAAACCACCTCCAGCAATGATTTACATAGTTGTGTTGTCACAGTAACTTACACATAACTCCATAATTAGAACTCGTATATGCTATTTTAGTTAAATTTTTATTTTTTTTCCCCACTATAGTACGAGATCACTAAGTGTGGACATGTGCATGTAGCCCAGGTATGTAATTCAGGACATAAAGTAGATGCTCAATAATTATTTCTGGACTGACTGATTCATTGGCTACATGAATGAGAGGCCAATTAATCCTTGAAAAGGAGGAGAATGAAACTCAAAAGACAACCTGGGAAGGAGGAACTAGAGTGACAGCAATGGGCATTTGCTGTTTATTCCCATCCTTTATCTTACTGACAGAAATATTTTTTTAGAAAGTGAATACCTTTCCCATGGCTTCTCCATGTCGTGAATACCATCTCAAATTTAATTGACTTCACTTTCAATGTGGAAGAATTCAACCTGCCACTGGCAGCCATCTTGAAGAGCCACCCTGAAGAGTGAACCAAGCAGCACAGAGCAGGATCTGTCACACATTTCCTCTAAGTATTTTTTGTTTGTTTGTTTTTTGTTTTTTTCTGGTTGCATACACTCACTCTTCATTGCTCAAAGTGTTTGGTGTCGGGTGCTGTATTATGTAGAGCACAGACATTCTACCTGAATCAGAATCATGCTGGTCTTCTCACAGGGTTTGGAGCCAGAGAGAATCCCAGTTCTTAGGATTTGACTCAGTGAAAATAAGTTCTGGGGATCAGTAGGATGTGATGACCATGATTGCCATTGTCTTGTGACCTATCTGCAGCTGGGCCTCCGATACAGGTTAAGACTCAGGCCTTCTTCTGCCTGTGCTTTTTTGAGTTCAGACCTGTGCAATTCTCTGTTCTAATTCACTGGCACATTCAGGACAGGTTCATCTCTTTGATATATATATCAAAGAGTTTTTGGAGAATCATGTGAGAGGGGCAAGTGAAATTTTAAGTAGAATAATTTTTAGCATTGGAGGATATTGAGGTTTTGAATATAGTCTAGTCCGTATGTATTTGATACTATTACTAATAAAACTAGCCCCACTGCTGCTTCACATGCTGCAAATACTAATAGTACAATAGTATAATTGCCAGAGAATAAGATTGAGAGAAAGAGAGAAATAGATACAGTATGGAGATAGATTTCTGTCTTTCGCTTTTAATTCTGAGAAAAAAACTCTGTGTGTGTGTGTGTTATGTGTATCACTGACCCAGTGAAACGAATTGAGATATATTACATATTTTCAATACACACAAATGTCTAAAAACCCATCCCCTTGGGTAGAATTTAAATAAATCATGCTAGTTCACATAGCTTTCAAATCTTCATGAGTATCTCAGCTTGGACAAAGAACAGAGCACAGGGCACTGACTGCTTCTTTGTCAGTGATCACCTTTCCCGAGCCCCTTCTTGTATCCATTACCATGTCAAACCCTGTGGGCTGCCAGCCCTCCTGTCAGAGCTTGGCTAACCTTATCTCCTGCTCCTGCTGAAACATTGCCAAGGGTGGGTGATGGCTGTCCCTGCAGGGCCTTCTTTTTTACTACTGACTCGTCCTCTCTGCCATTTCCCCGAAGCATCCTGGTAACTCTTCCACCAAAAAAAAAACAAAACAAAACAAAACAAAAAAAAAAACAAGGGGCACAGGCTTAGAGGTATTATCTGTGACATTTCAGAAGGGAGAAAAGAGTTGAAAATGTTTTTTTCTCTCTTTCCCTGTCTCTCCAGAGAGGACATTGGTAGAACCTTTGAAACAGTAAATAAACTTGAAATCTCCTGTGTTCAAAGGCTCTCTGGCTAGTCACAGAAGCATGTTCCCTGGCACAGTCTCCAAATGCCTGCTCAGAGGAAGGTTCAACTACCTCCTCAGGCAAGTCCTGAGTAATTCCCAGCTGTGAGAGCTGTAAACCCTTCTTTTCTTCTCCCTCAACAGAGGAGAGCTTCCTAGATGTAATAACCTTTGACCCAGACTGGAGTGCAACATGATTCCCTTCTGAGAGGGTCCTTGGAAGTCTCCTTGCTACAGGGAATGCCTAATAGCCCTGTTCAGCTTGATCGACAGCTATTTTGCCATCACGCTTAATACGGTTTGTCTAAAACAGGTATCATTTTTTTTTTCTGATGAAGGAAATTGGCATATCGTATGTCGGCAGCTTTTAAAATTTGAATATGAGGTGAAAATTAAGAAGAGTATTAAAAGGAACTCTGATATCCATCCTCCCCAAATTGTTATTGTAGTCGTTCTCACCCTTCCAAACACTGTCACATATCCATTATGCTGTCACGGATCAGTGTACAATTGACAGAGAATAAGATTGAGACAGTCCATCAATCTAATGTCACACTGTGTAATAAAAGTCTACAGAAACCCTGTAAATGCTAGTTACACAGCCAGATACAGCTCCAAAGTGCCGATCGGTATAAAATGTTCTAAATGGCTATAAATAGGTAATATGTCCTAAGGAAAATCTGACTCCTTAGTAGTATTGAAAAGAGAAAATAGCAGAAATTACAGATTATTACCAATGGAAATAAGGCCAGAGGGCACTTGCATGAGGAGATGGGTCTAGGGAGATAAATGAAAAGGAGATAACCTTATGTCAAACAATATTTCTGATTCACTATTTATAATGGACTATGTGCTTAAGGCCTTTTTGAGTACAGAAGAAAAAATTACAATCTTCACTGAAATCACAAAAATTTAAAAATCTTATCTATCTAGTCAATTCTTCACTTGGAGGAGTTTCTTCACTTGATGAAAAGCTGATTTACAATTAGTTCATTTTATTTACTGATTTATTAACACCTAAAATTAAATTAATTGCCTACAGGTATCAGAGTATTTAACTATTATTCTATAAGGAATGGCTTCTCCTTCTAAAATAGTTTGTTGGATTGTAGTTCACTTCTAGTGATTGTCTACTTATAAGTACTCTGATAATCTCGAAAACAATGATCACATATGAAGATAGAATTATAAATTTTTGGGGAGACTAAAAACATCTGCTAACAGATGTGTATTGCCTCTTCAAACATCCAGACAATGGATTGAGGGAGATTGACAATATCATGGCTGTTAGAGCATCAGCTTTCAATGTCTGTAACCAAAATATGCACTTACATTTAAGTAAACCAATGCAGTCAGCTCTTTTGGTCCATGAGGATACACTGATTTAACATTCACCCCCTGAATATCATTTAAATAAATGCTTCATCATTTGTTTAGCCTAGCAATTTCATAAAAGATGCACTACATTTTAAAGTTAGGTGATGTATCAATCAGTGCTCTCCAAAGAAATAGAAATAATTTGAGTCTCAAAAGCAGAATTTATCTTTCAAAGGTAAGGAGATTTCTAAATTGTAATTAACATTGATGGATTTCTAAAAGGATTTTCATTTAACAACCTATAAGATGTGTCTAATTTTGTTTTCTTATATCCTTGTTAAATGTTCCTGTATTTTTGTCAATCTGATAGATGAAAACATGGCTTACTTCACATTTCCTTGACCTATAACTCAGAAAAGTATATTTTATGTGTTTTTTATATACTGTCCATTTTTTATAAGATGCTCTTAAAATAATGCACAAAGGTTAATTTGGAGTCAGACCCAAAACAATGAAAATGTTGCTCATAAGACATCCAAGTCAGAAAGAAAGAAATTCGTTCCCAGATATCATTTTTGCGGGGTGAAGGGGAACTGGAGATTAAACCCAGAGGTGCTTTACCACTGAACTACATTCTCAGCTCTTTTTATTTTTATTTTTCAAAATTTGAGACACGATATCTCTATATTGTCCAGGCTGACCTTGAACTTGTGATTCTTTTGTCCCAACTCTATGTGTCACTGGGATTACAGGTTTGTGCACTGCACCCAGCCATGATTTTTTTATCCTAAAAATGACAAAACCAAAAACAACTAAAAATCCCACCCACAACTTTCCAGAACTAATAATCAAGTTGGATAATGTTTCAGGTTCCAAAATAACACATAAAAATTAATTATTTCTCTACAATAACAATGAAATGACCAAAAATAACTTAAGAATACAGGACCAATTATAGTATTATAAAAAACAATAAATTACTTAGGAATAAATTTAACCAAGAAGATGAAAGATCGGTAAACTGGAAACTATAAGGGATTGATGAAAGAAATTGAAGAAGGCACATATACATGGAAAGATATCCTGGGTCTGTGGGTTGGAAGAATTAATATTATTAAAGTGTGCAAGCTACTTAGAGTGATCTAGAGATTTAATGCAATTCCTATCCAAATTCTAATGCCATTTTTCATAGAAACAAAAGATGCTAAAATTCTTATGATACTACAAAAGACTCTGATAGCGAAAGCAAGCTTAAGGAAACAGAAAAAAAAAAAGCTAGAGGAAAAGTCATCACACTTTTGATTTCAAACTATATTAACAAGCTGTAGTAAAGAAACCACTGTGGCACTGGAAAAAAAAATTTAAAAAAAGAACAACCACAACAATAAAAAACAGACATTATAATCTCTTTGATAAATGGTGCTGGGGCATAGAAGCCCAGGCCCAAGACTGCACCACCACTACCACACAAAGTGGAGAATCACATTGTGGCTCCCCATTTACCAAGAGTCCCTCTCCCAGCCCTCCTCCATCTTGCGACACTACAGTGATCACCATAACCTTTCACATGTTGTAACCTCCACCTTGGGATAACAGACAGGGCCTAGAGGCAGCTGCCCTCCACAGCATGGCCTGCCACAGCACTACATCTCTGAAAAGGCAGCCCAAAGCCATTGTAAGTCCCACCCTTTTAGCCCCATTGCTGAAAGTGAGTGCACCCATCTTGGGACACCCCAATGCTATCTTGAGTTATCTCCACTACCACTGCCACCATCTTTAATCATCATGGAACACTGGCCGGGGACTGGAAGCCCAATACCAAGGTCAGGTACAGGTAATCTGCAGGGACACTATAAGATTAGAGGGTAGAAACTGCAATACCTCAAAACCGCATTACAAGAAAGGCAGATACATAGACAACATAAAAAAACAAGGGAAGAAAGTGCCCCAAATAAACCGAGATACTACAAGGATGGAATCCATTGATGTCTCAGTTGATGAAATGTCAGAGAAGGAGTTCAGAATGTACATAACTAAAATGATTTGTGAATTAAAGAAGAGAGCAAATGCAGGCAATCTTTGATCACATCAACAAAGAGATAAGAGAGCAGATACAGGTAGCAAAAGATTACTTCAAGAAAGAGATAGAGATTCTGAAAAAAAATCAGAAATTCTTGCAATGAAAGAAACAGTAAATTAAAAAAAAAAAAAAACTCAACAGAAAGCATCACCAACAGACCAGATCACTTGGAAGACAGAACCTCAGAAAATGAAAACAAAATATACGATCTTGAAAATAAAGTTGACCACACAGTGAAGATGGTAAGAATCCATGAAGAGAACATCCAAGAATTATGGGATAGCATCAAAAGACCAAATCTCAGATTTATTGGGAAGAAGGAAAACACAGAGATTCAAACCAAAGGAATGCACAATCTCTTCAGTGAAATAATATCAGAAAATTTCTCAAACATGAAGAATGAATTGGAAAAATCAAATACAAGATGATTACAGGACACCAAATGTACAAAATTACAACAGATCTACACCAAGGCACATTATAATGAAATGCCTAGCATATAGAATAAGGTTAGAATCTTAAAAGCTGCAAGAGAGAGGAATCACATTATATATAAGGAGATTAATTCAGATCTCAGCAGATTTTTCAATCCACACCCTTAAAGCCAGGAGATCTTTGAACAGCATATACCAAGCTCTGAAAGAAAATGGATGCCAACCAAGAATCTTATATCCAGCAAAATTAAGCTTTAGATTTGATAATGAAATAAAAACCTTTCAGGTTAAACAAAAGCTAAAAGAATTTACAGTAAGAAAGGCTGCACTACAGAGCATTCTCAACAAAATATTTCAGTAGAGGAAATGAAAAACAACAATAAAAATCAGCAAAGGGAGGAAATAAACTAAAGGAAAGGCCAGTCAAAGGAGAAACCAAGTCAAGTTAAAAACCAAAAATAAACAAAATGACTGAGAATACAAATCATATTTAAATAATAACCCAGAATGTGCCTAAACTCATCAATTAAAAGACATAGACTAGCAGATTGGATTAAAAAAAGACCCAGCGATATGTTCCCTTCAAGAGACTCATCTCATAGGAAAAGACATCCAAAGACTGAAGGTAAAAGGGTGGGAAAAACATATAGTTCACATGGACCACATAAACAAGCAGGGATTTACATCCTCATATCAGATAAATTGGACTTCAAACCAAAGTTAGTGAAAAGGGATAAAGAAGGACATTTCATACTGCTCAAGGGAGTCATACATCAACAAGACACAACAATCATAAATATCTATGCTCCAAACAATGGGGCATCTCTGTATATAAAGCAAATGCTTCTCAACTATAAGAATCAAATAGACCACAACACAATAATACTAGGTGACTTTAATACACCTCTCTCAACACTGGATAGACCTTCAAACAAAAACTAAATAAGGAAACTACAGAGTTTAATAAAACATTCAATAATTTAGACTTAACAGATATTTATAGAGTATTCCATCCAACAATGAGCAAATATGCTTTTTTCTTAGCAGCACATGGATCCTTCTCCAAAATAGACCACATGTTATGCCACAAAGAAAGTCTTAGCAAATACAAAACAATAGAGATACTACCCTGCATCCTATTTGACCATAATGGAATGAAATTAAAAATCAATGATAAAATAAAAATAGAAGTTACTCCAGCTCCTGGAGACTAAACAATATGCTATTGAATGATGCATGGGTAAAAGAAGAAATCAGAAAAGAGTTAAAATTTCTTAGTGGTAAATAAGAACTCTAATACAACTTATAAAAATCTCTGGGACAATTTGAAGACAGTACTATGAGGAAAAAGTTCATTGCACTAAGCTCATTTATTAAAAAATAAAAAGTCAAAAAATAAATGACCTGATATTACATCTCAAAGCCCTAGAAAAAGAAGGACAAACCAATACCAAAAATAGTAGAAGACAGAAAATAATTAAAATCAGGGCAGAAATCAATGAAATTGAAACAAAAGAAACAATCCAAAAAATTGCAAAACAAAAAGCTGGTTTTATGAAAAAATAAATAAAGCAGACAAACACTTAGCCACCCTAACAAAAAGAAAGAAAGAGAAAACTCAAATTACTAAAATTCAGGATGAAAAAGGAAATATCACAACAGACAATACTGAATACAGATGATACTTAAAAACTATTTTGAAAATTTATACTTCAGTAAAATAGAAAACCTCTAAAACACCAACAAATTTCTACAGGCATATGATTAACCCAAACTGAGTCAGAAGGACATACACAATTTAAACAGATCAATTTCAAGCAAGGAAATAGAAGATGCTAGCAAAAGCCTACCAATTACGAAAAGCCTAGGACCAGACAGATTCTAAGCTGAGTTCTACAAGACCTACAAAGAAGAATTAATACCAATACTTCTCAAATTATTACATGAAATATAAAATGAAGGTACCCTTCCAAACTCCTTCTAGGAGGCTAATATCATCCTAATACCAAAACCAGGCAGAGAAACATCAAGGGAAGAAAATTTCAGACCAATATCCCTGATGAGCATAGATGCAAAAATTCTCAATGAAATTCTGGCAAAAAGCATACAAAAACATATTTAAAAATAGTGCACCATGATCAAGTGGGGTTCATTTCAAGGATGCAATGTTGGTTCAACATATGGAAATTAATAAATGTAATCAATAGACTTAAAGATAAGAATCATGGGATTATATTGATTAATGTAGAGAAAGAATTTGACAAAATACAACACCCTTTCATGTTCAAAACACTAGAAAAACTAGGGATAGGAGGAACATACCTCAACATTGTAAAAGTTATCAATGCTAAACCGAAGGCCAACATCATAATAAATGGAGAAAAATTGGAAGCATTCCTTCTAAACACTAGAACAAGACAGCGATGCCCTCTTTCACCACGTCTATTAAACATAGCCCTTCAAACTCTAGCCAGAGCAATTCAACAGACCATAAATAAATAAATAAATAAATAGATAGATACAAATAGGAAAAGATGAACTCAAACTATCATTATTTGCCAATGACATGATCCTATACTTAGAGGATCCAAAAAACTCCATCAGAAAACTTCTAGAATTAAAAACTGAATTCAACAAAGTAGCAGGGTATAAAATCAATACCCATAAATACAATCTGTTTCTATATATCAGTGATGAATCCTCTGAAAGAGAAATTAGGAAAACTATTTTATTCACAATAGCCTCAAAAAAAAAAAAACTAACTTGAGAATCAATTTAACAATAGAGGTAAAAGACCTCTACAATGAAAACTACAGAACTTTAAAGAAAGAAATAGAAAAAGATCATAGAAGATGGAAAGATCTCCCATCTTCTTAGGTAAAATTAATATTGTCGAAATGGCCATACTATTCAAAGCTCTATACAGATTCAATGTAATTCTAATTAACCTAGTGTCATTTCTTATAGAAATAGAAAAAGCAATCATGAATTTCGTTTGGAAAAAATAAGAGATCCAGAATAGCCAAAGCAATCATTAGCAAGAAGAGTGAAACAAGAGGCATCATAATACTAGACCTTAAACTATACTACAAAGCTATATTAACAAAAATGGCATGGTATGAACACCAAAATAGACATTTAGACCAATGGTACAGAATACAAGAAACAGAGACAAACCCACATAAATACAGTTACCTTATACTAGACAAGAGCACCAAAAATATACATTGGAGAAAAGACAGCCTCTTAAAGGACAAATGGTGCTGGAAGAACTGGAAATCCATATGCAGTAAAATGAAAATAAACCCCTATCTCTCACCATGCATAAAATTCAAATTAAATTGGATCAAGGATCCAGGAATTAGACCATGCATCTAAAGAAAAAAAAGTAGGCCCAAATCTTCATCATGTTGGATTAGACTCTGACTTCTTTAACAAGACTCCTAAAACATACGAAATAAAATCACGAATCAACCAATGGGTTGGAATCAAAATAAAAATGCTTCTTCTCACCAAAGGAAACAATCAATGAGGTGAAGAGAGAGCCTACATTTTATGGAGTAATTTTTTTCTACACACACATCAGATAGAGCACTAATCTCCAGGACATATAAAGAACTAAAAAAAATTTAACACCAAAAAAAAAAAAAAAAAAAAGAAAGAACTATTTCAACAAATAGGCTAAGAAGCTAAACAGACACTTCTCTGAAGAATATATATAATCTATCAACAAATATATGAAAAAATGCTCAACATCTCTAGTAATTAAAGAAATGCAAACCAAAACTAAGATTTCATCTCACAGCCGTCAGAATGGCAGTTATAAGAATAGAAACAGCAATAAGTGTTGGCGAGGATGTGGGGGAAAAGGCACACTCATACATTACTGGTGAGACTGCAAATTGGTGCAACCAATCTGGAAAGCAGTATGGAGATTCCTTGAAAATCTAGGAATAGAACCACCATTTGACCCAGCTATCCCACTTCTCAGTCTATACCCAAAGTATATAAAAATAGCATACTACAGTAATGCAGCCACTTCAATGTTTATACCTGTACAATTCAGAATAGCTAAACTGTAGAAGCAATCTAGATGCCCTTCAATAGATGAATGGATGAAGAAACTGTGGTACATATACACACAATGGAATATTAGCATTAAAAGAGGAAAATAATGATGATATTTGCAGGTAATTTTTTTTTTTTGGATGGAGTTGGAGAATATCATGCTAAGCAAAATAAACCAATCCCAAAAAACCAAAGGCAGAATGTTCTCTCTGATAAATGGATGCTGTTCCATAATGGGGTGGGGATGGAGAATGGAGGAACATTGATTGGGCCAAAGGAAGGGAGGGAAGGGGAAGGAGCATGGGATTAGGAAAGATGATGAAATGAGACAAACATCTATACCCTAGGTACTTGTATGACTGCACATGCTGTACAACTCTACATGGTGTACAGCTAGAGAAATAAAAACTTGTTCTCCATTTGTGTACAATGAATCAAAAAGCTTTCTGCTGTCATGTGTAACTGATTAGAACTAATAAAAAAATAAATTAAAATGATGAGCATACATACAAAGAATAATAAAATTATATTCTTATAAAAAGTAAAACAAAATAGATTTAGCATTTAAATTTAAGAACCAAACGCATAAAACTACTAGAAGTAATAAGAAAAAACCACATTGAGATTGGTATCAATAATGATTTTTTGGATTCGACTCCAAAAGCACAGGTAACAAAATGAAAGTAAACAAGTTGGACTACATCAAATTAAAAAGCTACACATAGTGAAAGAATTAGTCAAAAATATGAAAATACTGAATGAGAGAAAATATTTATATTCCTGATCATATGTGAATATGTACACATAAAATAAACTCAAGCAAATAGCAACAAAAAACAGTTAAATGCAGAAGATACAAAGTGGGCATCAGATACATGAAAAGGTGCTCAGCATCGTCAACCTGATGCAAATCAAACCACAATAAGACATTACTGAATGCCCGTCAGAGTGGCTGTTACTAACAAATAGTTATCAGCTGGAGTGTGGAGAAAGCAGAGCCCCTGTTCACTATCAGCAGGTATGTGAATTGGTGCAGCCATATGGAAATTAGTACAGAGTTTCTTCAGAAAGTTTAAAATGGAACTACTAGTAGTGTCACTTTTCAGTGTATATCTAGAGGCAAGAAAACCAGTATATCTGCACCCCCATATTTTTGCATTGTCACTTATAGTAGCCAGGACATATAAACAACCTAAGTATCTTTTAATGGATGAATGAATAAAAAAGTCACACACACACACACACACACACACACACACACACACACAATTTCATCAGTAAACAAGGATCTCTTGCCATTTGCAACAGCATGACTGAACATGGAGGATATTATATAAAGTGAAATAAGCCAAATACAGAAATACAAATATTGCACAATTTTATTTATATGGAGAAATGTAAAAAAGTTGGAGCTAATAGAAGCAGAGAGTATTTTACCTTAACAAACCTGAAAATAAAATTTTTAAAAATGTCACTCATGGAAAAAAAGAATAATTAGATTTTGGACAAAAATTATATCAAACTATATGCAGTGTCATTATAGAGGGAAAACTTCCCTTGATGTTCTTAATTTCTGTAACTTGCAAAAGAGAGATTCATAGGAGAAAAGGCATACAGACTTTATTGATATTTTAATTATTATATGCATGAAAGCCATGCAGAAAAGAAGTTATGTCTAGAAGTTTATATGCCATTTAAACAAAGAGTGTTAAATTGTGGGAAAGTGACAATAAAAAGGAAAAAGGGTTTGGAGTTTCTAGGAGTGGTAATGGGTGGGAAGATAGGTATATGGGGAAATTCATGGAAAATAAAGATTACTTTGGTAAGATTTGTTTGTACAGAATCATCTCAATGGAGCTATTCTTTTTAAAATCTTTTTTCATGGCCATAAAACTCCCAGACAGGGGATATAGGACATCTCTCATTTCTCAGAAGTTTCTGCATTTAGTCAAATACGGGAAACTCTGAGAAAGTTTCTTTCTACATCTGTTGCCTCTCTATTGAATTCAGCTGAAAATAGTTCATATGTTAAACTGTTATATATTAGGGTGGCATATTCTAATTTCCTTCATTATTGTGCCTTTATAAGTACTATCAAGTAAAATGAGAATCATTGGAACTTTTATTTTGCGGTGTTTTGTCTGGATATTGATAATTTGTTTAGAATTGGATCTGAAACCCAAGATTTCCCTTATTACCAATAAAACTTTGTGCAAATCTCTCTGCTGTCAGCTTCAATTTCCCCATCCATAAACATAGGAGATTAAAACCCACTTCACAATGTTGAACTTGGTTACTATACACACGGACACACAGCAAGCACACACGGACTATCCACATGGAAATTTTCTAAATGCCATAAATTTGACTTTATGATGACTTTAAATTTACATAACTCTACTTCATCATTTATAAAGCAATTTTCCATCCACTGTTCTTATCTTGATATTCACATGATAACTAAGCCAAGGATTTAACAAAGAGATAAACTAAGGTTTGAAAAATTTAAATAACTGAGTTATATTCACAAGAATCAGTATGTTGTAGATCTGGTCATTTGATTCTGGGTCTCATTTTCCTGTTTCATATTTGAGTCAATATACTTATTCCATTTATAGTTACATTTTCAACAATAAATATATTTAAAAATTTTTTTAGTTGCAGGTGAACACATTACCTTTATTTATTTTATTTTTACGTGGTGTCGAGGATTGAACCCAGTACCTCCCACTTGCTAGGCAAGCTCTCTACCACTAAGACCCCAGCCCCAATAATAAATATCTTTATGCTATCCTTAAACGTGTTTGTTCCAGTGAACATAGAGCACTGTACCATATACATGAGTTCCTACTGAACAGAAATCAGTTTATATAGATCTAAAAACAAAAGTGAAATTTCAAATGTAAAGTATTACATTGCTGAATCAATACTAATAGTTATTTAAGTAAAAATGGATAATTGAAATGCTGGAGGCTTAAGAACACTGATAAATATATAAAGTGATTTATTTTCTGATATACTAAGACCATTCCAATTTTAAGTTAATATCACTATAAGACTTCCAGGAAGAACAGTGCTCATGATCTGGAGTCCATACAGGCTGACCATCGGCAGACACATCTTGTCCTGGATTGCCTTGCCTCCCCATTCTTTTTTTTTTTTTTTAGTTTTATTGATTTTATTTTTTAAATATATGATATTGGAATGTATTATAATTCTTATTTCACATATAGAGTGCAATTTTTCATACCTTTGTATATAGAGAATGTTCATGTCAGTTCATGCCTTTATACATATACTTTGTTTTTTTATTACAATTCTTATTACACATATATACCACAATTTTTCATATCTCTGTTTGCATATAAAGTAAGTTGATGCCAATTCATGTCTTCATACATGTACTTTGGATAATGATGTCCATCACATTCCACCACCCTTGCTAATCCCCGGCCATTTCCCTCCCACCTCTCTTCCCTATCTAGAATTATTTATTTATCTATCTATCTATCTATCTATCTATCTATCTATCTATTTATTTATAGTTGTAGTTGGATACAATGCCTTTATTTTATTTATTTATTTTTATTTGGTGCTGAGGATTGAACCCAGTGCTTCACACATGCTAAGCGAGTGCTCTACCACTGAGCCACAACCCCAGCCTCCTCCACCCTCCCTATTCTTCTTTACCAAACATGCTCTAACCAGCTGCCTGACATGCTGGATCGCATCTGATGAGCACATTCACAGGAAGGTGCTAATGACTGACAAGACAAATGACTCCAGCAGCATCTGTACCTTAATAGACTGTAAAGTCTGGAGGTAAGGTCTGAAACTAGACTGCCTCAGGATCAGAGAACCACACACAGAGATGAAGTGGTAGCCATTGGTGCCACTCTTACTTTTCCTGAAATACCAGTCTATTTTATTTTCCCACTTTTCCAGAGAAGTATGGTTGTTTTTTACTACAAGGAAGACAAGAGGACAGTTTGACGATGTTTGGGATTGTAGTGCATGCGTAATCAGCAGGACTGCCAGTCCACACTAGCTCATTCTGGCTACACTGGAGTGCAGGTCCAAGCAGTCATTTTCCAAAAAGTAAAAATAGAAAAAAAATCTATGTTTTTTAATACAAATTACAGAGTTTCTAGACTTCTGCTCAAGTATTTAAATAGGAGTATGCAGAATAAACATGTGCAAGCCAAATATAGCTTATATGCTAATTATAGTCACTGTTTTAATGTAAAGAAATAAAATTGTTGAGGCTGGGGATGTGGCTCAAGCGGTAGCGCGTTTGCCTGGCATGTGTGGGGCGCTGAGTTCGATCCTCAGCACCACATAAAAAATAAAATAAAATAAAAGATGTTGCGTCCACCGAAAACTAAAAAATAAATATTAAAAAAAAATTATCTCTCTTTCTCTCTCTCTCTTTAAAAAAAAAGAAAAGAAATAAAATTGTGACAAGTTTATATGTCATTAACGGGGTTAGAAAGTAATAGTTTTGCATTAATAAAACAGATCAACTGCTTGTTGATAACCTTTATGCAAATTAGAGAAAGATGCTTCTTCCTCAAGGCACTTTACTTCTGTAAATCAGGCAATTATAATGTATAGATTTTGCTGGGTGTGAGATGTTAATATTATCTGTTAGAAATATTTTTCAGTGAGTGTACATAGCAACAGTGTCTACATTGCTCATTGTGAGGTCTAGGGCAGTACAGCGCTCACCCACACACTAGCATGCAGTAAGCCTGCAAAACACTTCTTGGGTTCCTCAAATCTTGCAAAACAAAACCCTAGGTCTTAGAGCAAAATGCTTAAAATTTTAGCTCTTGACACCTTCTCCTTGGTATTATTGCTGAATCTGGCATTGGAAGGCTTTGCCGAGGTAACCACAAATCTTTCACATATTAAAAAAAGTAAGAATCGATGGCATTTTGAGAAATCACAGAATCATTGGGATAGTTTTCCAGGGCTCAATACCACCCAAATCACAGAAAATTGTTGTCTCACAGTTCTGGAGTCTTAGAAGTTCAAGATCAAAATGTCCACAGAGTTGTGTCTTCTGAGAGTTGTTAAGAGCTCATCTGTTCCATGCCCCCTTCCTCTCCTTTGTGGTTTCCTGGAAATCTTTGATGTTCTTTTGCCTCATCCTGATCTCTGTCTTCATGGTCAGTTGATGTTCTCCAAGGGTGTAAATATATCCAATTCTCTCCTGTTAATATGGAAACCAGTCATGCTGGATGGAGTCTGTTCTAATGATCTCACCTAAACTTAGTCACTATAAGGACCTTATTTCCAAATAAAGTTACATTATGCTGCACTAGAGTTTAGGGTTTCAACATATAAATTTTACAGGGATACAACTCAATTCATCCTAAGTACTTAGAAAGCCATCATAATTTTTTAATTCTGGATTTTAAATTAGAACACATAATGTCAACAAAATGCAGATGTCATTAGTTTAGTTCTGGCTCTGTATTTATTTATTTCTTATATGCCAAATATCCAGAATATGTGCATTCTCATTATTTTTAAATGAAAATATAATACACATTAAGCTAAATTTTTTTCTTCCTTACTTTGGAACATCTGCATTTAGTATATTCATGGGTTATGAATGTGTCTGTGTGTGGGGAGGGGAAGAGAAGAGAGACAAAGGGAGAGTTTGCACTCATATGCTCAGTTCTTTCCCTTAGATTGCTGAATGATTTCCCTCTTGCCAACATCTCGTCACATTATATGAATCTGAACTACTCACATCATGAAATCCCTTTCATTCCTATAGCTTATAGAGTAATTGCCTGCCAGTATCCCTTTTTTGTAATTTACTTTTAACCATAAAGGAAAGCCTTATTTTAATTCTTTTGAATGCCAAATCATTCAGTACTGAAGGTATCATTTCAGTGTGCTGCATAATCTCACTCAAAGCAAAAAGGAAATGTAGCATGTCAGCAAGAAATGGTCCATTCTGAACCTTGATTTAAGAGCCTGGACTGCTCAGATCATCCAATCTCTATTTAGAAATATTTAGAACTTCCACTTTGCACAAGGAGCTTAGACATTAGCAGTGAAAGTAGGATTAGTGATGTAATGAGTCAAGGTACAGATATGACATGGCTTTACGGTGTGTGGGGGGTAATGCTGTGAAATGCAAACAGCAGTGGATTAAGAATCAGGAGACTGCTAAACGTGTAGTACCACTGTGTCCCCAGGGACTCAATAGACATTCATGCATTCATTGATTCATTTTTCCTCTTTATCTGAACTGTGTTAGATACAAGGAACACAGTGATGATTAAGAGATCAACTACAACAGTTTAAATATACATTTAAAAAATACAATAAAGGAAATACATGTTTTAAGTGTAGGATTAAAGCTGAGACTTGAAAACAGCGATAAAAAACACACAAAAATGTCTAGAGCTAAGTAGTTTGGGGCTGATGGAGCAATATGTGGCTTTGATACCTTGGTCCCTGGTGTCCGCTTTAGTTCTCACTAAAGGAAGGGAAAGTGGAGGGGGTACGTATCCATATTCCATTTTGTGAACACAGCCAGGAAATGACACATCAGTTCTGTTCACGCCCCATAGACAGAAAGTAATTACACAGGCACACTGAGCGAGGCTAAGAATCCAGTCTTTAGCTAGATCACCATGTTTGTAGCTAAAATATCAGAATTCTCCTAATAAAATTACATTCATTAATAATAAATATTGGTGGAAAAAAATAGTTGTCCCTGCTCTGGAATGTAATGAGAATACCAAGTAAGTGACTGGGGAGACATATTTTGGTGGATGGGACATAATTTAGTAGGAGGAAAATCCCCATCCTACTCTAAAGAAGTGACATTAAACCCAAGAAAGATAACAGTGGTGCCTTATAATTAGACTGGAGGAGCTGGATTGCTTTAGATAGAGAAAACATCCTATGAGAAAAAAATCTTGAAACAGCAGAAAGTCCAGGAAATTAAGGAACCAACAGACAAATATTAATTTTTGCATGAGTGTTATGCCAGGGTCAGAGTGGCAAAAGACAGTCCTGGGAATGTAAGCAGGAGTAAACAAATGATTCTGATATACATCCTAGGAGGTGGTAAAGTATCTCTACTAGGGGAGATGTTCATGTGATGTTCATTGTGATTGCTATTTGATTAGCATGGGAAGCCTGAAGGGAGCTAGGCAGAGCACTCCAGGGGTGCTGTAGTAATGTGAGCAGAATGTTGGTGGCCCGACTGTGATGATAACCCCAGAAAAAGGAGCTGGGTGGACAAAGGCAGCGCCAAGTATAAGAGACAGGGCTTAATGAGAATGAATGTTGGTCCTAAGGTCCTAAGAAAGAAGTCAAGAATTATTCTTGAGCCTTTTGCCTGGGCACAGATACTGAATAGTGGTGACTATTTAGTAACTCTGGGAAATTTTAGAAGAAGAACAATTTCAAAGGACAAAGAAAATGAAGAACTCATTTTAAAATCATTGACTCTCAGGAACTTTGAGACATTTAAGTAGCTATTTTAGAAGTCTTATGGTCAGACTTGTACAGAGCTGAGGAGATCCACTTTGGTAGAAAAGACAGATTTAGGAAAGATGGAAGTGGATGAGATTTCCAATGGATATTGGCAGAATAAGGGAAGAGGACATAGACATGGCTGTAGAGAATGTCAACACTTTAAGAGATTGCAAAATGATAGGGAAAGGGAAAGCCCAGAGTGGTAGGAGAAAAACCAGAGAAGGACATAGAAATCAAGTGATAGGAAATACTTTAGGTTGCAGTTACAGGAGGTAGTCCTCAAGTAGCCAAGGACAGATTGGGAACAAGTAGGTTCTAAGAAGATAAATTCTGAAATATGTTCAAGAAACTTAGTGATATATACTGAGAACATTTTAATACAGTCATCTTGCCATGGTGCACAGAGCAGTGGTAAGAGATCAATGTGGCATCATGGTTCGATTATTTAAAGATGTATGACTTCAAAGAGAAGGAGGTACACAGCACAGTGGCAACCAAGGAAGATTATGATGCAGTGTGTTTTAATTGTGTAGATTTATTTGAAAGTATTCCTACGGGGTGAGGATGTGTCCAGATTGTATACAATTGTATAGCAAAGCCTTTAACTATTACGAGTCTGTAATTTTGTACATAGTTGTTTTTTCTTCTTAAATATTCTTCTCCTCACCTCCATTCCTGGACTTTGTTATTTCACATAAAAATGAAAGACAGTTGTTGAAGACATTGTGGTTCAAGTGATCTCTAGATGACTCTCAGATTTATAAAATAATAGTAATATCATTGTGAATGCTAATTATTTTCCATGCATATATGAAACAATTTTCAAGTAATATCTCCTATAATCCTTTATAACAAACCTATAAACATTTTATCTATCTATTTATTTATTTATTTAAATTCCTTTGTTTTTCTTTTTGGTACCAGGGATTGGACCCAAGGATGCTTAATCACTGAGCCACATCTCCAGATTTTTTATATTTTGTTTAGAGACTGGGTCTTGCTAAAATGCTTAGGGCCTCACTAAATTACTGAGGCTGACTTTGAATTTGCAGTCCTCCTGACTCAGCCTCCAATGCTGCAGGGATTACAGGTATGCACCACTGATCCAGGCTTTAACTTCATTTTATAGTTCAGAAATCACTGGAGGCCACACAAATAAGTAAATGATGGCTCAAACCCTGAGTCCAAGAAATTTGAAACCCAAACCTAGATAGTTCTCTTCTTGTACGGTAGAATTGTGAATCATTCATTCCTAAATACTGTGTCTGCCTCAGGTTCGAGTTTTGTTTTAAGGATGGTTTTTACAGTGAGAACGGAAAGCATATCCTTCTCAAGTAGACCGTTACTCATTTTGGTCATCTTTAATCAGAATGAAACTAAAAAAATAAATTTTTCTATGACCATGATACATGTTTAATAGTAAAAAAGTTTTTAAGTATTAAATCCAGTAAAAATTTTTCCTCACTGATTTGGACCACCTAAAAACAAAGCTAGATGACCTCTGAGCAATGATGACAGGGGAATGTTTACTTCATTTAATTCTTAGCAGGGAATGCACGCTTGCCCAGCTAGGAAAACTTCACATTTTAAGGGTCCACATATGATATATTGCAATGATGATGACTGAAAATCTTAGAGAGACCACGTGATACTTTTTGTTGGAAATTGAGAATAAACCCTGACCAGTATTGCCCGGGAAGTCAATAGAGAGCATTGTTCTTCATCAAGGAGGAACTGGGGTGAGCAGGCAGGCTGAATGATGAGGCAGACGGAAAGAGACAGAGAATCCAAACTGCTTTACAATAAGCTCAATTTTAAATGTATGTAATAAAGTTACAACAATAATGTTGTAGCTCAGTAATGTAGTCTTAAAATGCAGCAAGCCAATTATACTTTCATTTAAAATTTCATGTCCTTATAATAAGGTTTGTTCTTTATTTTAGGGCTTTATTGTAAGTAGAGATGAGTTGGTTTTTATTACCTGCGTCCATCTCTGGCTATAATAAAATGCTCATTGTGTGTGTGTGTGTGTGTGTACGCAGAGTATGTGTATGCACCGCAGAACTCATCAAATACTTATAATTCTCCTTTAATCTGATAATCTTCCCAAAGAGATTTCCACTTTGAAGAACAAACAAACACACAAACAAAAAGGATTTTTTAAAGTGTGTATTAGTATGTTATCTTGTTTCTTCCTCATGTCATGTATTATTATGTTCCATGTAGTTTTTATCATTTGTCTTTCTTAAATGCATTCAGTAATCACCAGATTGAAGTTTGATTGTCTTTTCTTTTTTCTTTTTAAGAAAAAATGCATTCCCCAGGTTCTTTTGGAAATAAATACAATGATGGCTTGAAACAGATCCCAAATTAGGTTATCAGTAATATTCCAAATTAGAGTCTATCTAGAAATTGATGCCATTTGGGAGCGACAATTTTACCATATGGTCTCTGCATATATTCATTATAAAGACATTTATATCCTCCTCTATCTTTTCCATATGATATGTTTTAGGAGAAAAAGTTATAATAACAATGATAAGCACATCCCTTTTATATTTTTATCAACCTGACATATTAATC
Source organism: Spermophilus citellus (assembly GCF_964194105.1). Classification (NCBI taxonomy): domain Eukaryota; kingdom Metazoa; phylum Chordata; class Mammalia; order Rodentia; family Sciuridae; genus Spermophilus; species Spermophilus citellus. The sequence continues at coordinate 69,121,692 of NC_138191.1, read as the reverse complement.
TTATTAGAATAATTTCCTCCCCCACATAACAAGTGACTACTTTCTTACCAAGGAGCCAAATCTAGAAGGAATACCATTATCACCATGTCTACAGAAAAGAGACATTCTTGTTTTTCTCGTTTCCCAAATCTATTAAGAAGGGTTTGATTTTTCTGCATGTTCCCAAGGATGTCCTCTTGGTATTGCTGAATGTCATCTTAGGTAATTCAAAAACTCTGTTCCCTGTTTAATGGTAATCTTCTTTTCGTGCTCTTCCTCCCTGCTCTGTTCTTAGTTGCTCTCCTTATATCAAAGAAGACATTCGGCATTTGTTTTTTAGGCATTGGCTAGCTTCATTTAGCATAATCTGCTCTAATGCCATCCATTTCCCTGCAAATGCCATGATTTTGTTATTTTTTAGTGCTGAGAATATTCCATTGTGTATAAATGCCACATTTTTTTTTTACCCATTCATCTATTGAAGGGCATCTAGGTTGGTTCCACAATCTAGTTATTGTGAATTGTGCTGCTATGAACATCCATGTAGCTGTATCCCTATAGTATGCTCTTTTTAGGTCTTTGGGGAATAGTCCGAGAAGGGGAATAGCTAGGTCGAATGGTGATTCCATTCCCAGCTTTCCAAGGAATCTCCATACTGCTTTCCAGATTGGCTGCACCAATTTGCAGTCCTACCAGCAATGTACAAGTGTACCCTTTTCCCCACATCCTCGCCAGCACTTGTTGTTGTTTGACTTCCTAATGGCTGCCAATCTTACTGGAGTGAAATGGTATCTTAGGGTGGTTTTAATTTGCATTTCTCTGATTGCTAGAGATGGTGAGCATTTTTTCTTATATTTGTTGATTAACTGTATATCCTTCTCTGAGAAGTGTCTGTTCAGAAAGGCAGTAAAATACAACAGACACTAGTATGGCAGTATGTATAAACGTGGATGTATAACCCATGTGATTCTGTAATCTGTACATGTGGTAAAAATGGGAGTTCATAACCCACTTGAATCAAATGTATGAAATATGATATGTCAAGAGCTTTGTAATGTTTTGAACAACCAATAAAAATATTAAAAAAGAAATGTATTGATTATATACTGAAGCACAAAGAAAAACCTCAATAAATTTGAACTTTGTTAAAGACACAGAATATAAGGACTTGCTTCTGTGACGTACATGTGTAATGCCATGGAAGACTTTAAGGCAAAGTCAACTACAGTATTTAACGAATCTCAAAAGGCTATTGTAGATGTGCCAAACCTCTGGAGTCAGTATAGAAGTCCATTTTCACCCATTAGCCAGCTCATTTCCATTGACCATAGAGATACCTTCAGTAGAAATATTTGAGTTAGGATAAAATATCTGAGCAGTCTACATTGGATTTTCGACTGGAGGGAACAAAGAACAGTCTTAGAAGAAGATATATGAAACATCATCAAGACCCTACTCCCATTTTGACCTACAAAACAAAATCTTTATCCTTCTGGGAAAACATCACATATAAAAAGGCAAGAAATAAATAATAAATGAAGTAGAATAAAAAAAATAAAATGGTATATATTAATTTAATCATATCAATAATTTTATTAAATATAAATGGTCTCAAGAAACCCATTAAAGGATAGTCAGATTGAGCTGAAAGACAAGATTCAACCCTAAGCTCTCTATAAGAAATTCTTTTTAAAAATTAGATGTAGGTTAAAAGTAAAAAAAATTTAAAAAGTAATGCAAACATTAGTTAAACTGGCTAATTAAGGAAAAATAATATTACAATTATGTCATGATAAGTACTATGTTAAAATTACATTATATATTAACTATAATGATAAACAGATCAATTAATCAAAAAGCTGTAGCAAATCCTAACACATCTGTATACTAGCAGGTCTTCGTTATATATGAAAGAAGAACAGATAGAACTGAAATTAGAAATAAATAACTCTACACTTATACTTAAATTTCCTTTCTCAGTTATTGATGAAATGAAAAGACAGAAAATAAGTAAGAATATGAAAGACCAGAGCAATATTACCAAAAAAAATTGACCAATTAACATTTAGAGAACAGAACACACAGTATTTTTGTGTCCAAATGGAACATTCACCAAGATTGGCCACATCTTTGGCCCCAACACAAACTTCAACAGATCTCAAAAAATTAAAATTTCAAAAGTACTAAAATGTCTGATTTCTCCCAAACTAAAGTCCAAAATCAACAGAATTTCAATAACAGTCCAAACAGGTATTTCTAGGAATTAATAAGAGGATCTTAAAATTCATGTAGCAAAATAATGAAAATAATCAAAACAATGTTGAATTAAAAGAGCAATGTCAAAAAACTCACACTGTCTCAGTTCAAAATTTCCCAGAAAGCTGAAGGGATCGAGACAGTATGGTCCTTTTATCTAGTAGATAACATGGGACAAGAATAAATTATCTTGAGTTAAAGATTATGCTTAATCACACAGAACCAAAATTAATAAAGAAAAAAGATAAATTAATTTTCTTAAAGTTAACAATTTCTGTTCTTTAACATACAGTTAAGTTTAAAAAGACAAGCCACAAATTTGGAGAAAATATTTTCAAGTCATATATCTGATAAAAGACTGGCATCCGGATGCTATCAAGTGTTCTAAAATCACAGAAAGGAAACAATCTAATTAAAATATGTATAAGATATTTGAACAAACTTTTTGCCAAAGATATCTGGTATACAGATAGCAAATAAACCCTAAAAAATGTCCAACAGTATTGAGAAATAGTGCAAAAAGAAATCAACTACATGCCTCCTGGAGTGACTGAACACGAAACCAAAGAGGCAAAAACACAAAACAATTGAGTCTTGTTAACATCAAGTGTCAATGAGTAGTGGAGCTACTGGAACCTTCATATATTTCTGGTGATAATACAAATGGTTTAGATCTTTTGTGAGAAAAATTTTGCATTTCTTTGAAGATATGCTTGCTTATTATATAATACAATAAATCTACTTTAGATTATTTATTCAAATGAAATAAAATACATGTTTACATATAAATGTATAAGAATGTTATATAGCAGTTTTATTTTTATAATCATCAATAATTGAAAACAACTGTTTCTTAGCCAGTGGAATGAACAAGCATATTGAGGTACAATTAGACAATGGAATACTATTCAGTACTAAACAAGATTGAGCTACAGACATGTAAAGTACATAGATGGATCTCCAAAGCATAATGAAAGGAGTGTGCATTATAAAATTCTAACTGATGATAATCTGGGAAAGACAGAAATATAAGATCAGAAAAAATTATCAATGGAGTTGAAAAGAATGGTCAACTATAAATGGAGGGATGTGTGTGTGTGTGTGTGTGTGTAGCAATAAAAACTATATTTTTATATAGTAGTCCTTAAACAATATAGGCTTTCCAAAACTTTTAAATATTCCATAAAAGAATACTTTTTTGCATGTGAATTAAATTCTAATATTGAAAATTTTTAAAAAATTGTTACTAAGCACATAAGAATCAGGAAACACTGTGCTTCTACTCTTTTCTTCTTTCCTCAATTCATATATAAGTTATTTCATTACTATATCATTATCAGACAAATGCCAATTACATTAATTCTGTCTCTCTAATCTCCAAATCTGTTTTCATTTTTAGTTCTTCAGTTAAAAATACTCAATTTTCACTACCTTTTTATCTTACTATCTCCTGTCATAAGGTCTCTCTTGTTTGAATGAAATTTAAACTCTGGTCTAAATCAAGAACAGAAAGTATGATGTGACGTCTTTCCTATTAAAACTTGTCTCTCTGTAGGGTTTGTGAAATTTCTCATGACTCTTTGTTGGTAGGTATTGCTTCTCTTTACTGCAACTTTGTGTGAGGGGTCTTTGTTATCATTTTGTGTCAGTACAGGATCTTTCAGTAATTCTTCTAGGATGGTTTGAATTTTTCTTGAGTGGTTATTTGGAGTTCATTCTTATGAGAGGAAAGGAGGCAGAGTCCCCTTGCAGGTTTGTAACTCGGAGGTCCTGATCTCCCTTGTCATTACAGAGAGTTGCTTCCAAATACAGATCCGCTTTTAGAGTCTTGATGCTTTTTCCTTTAAATCCATGCCAATTCCAGGATTACACAATTACACAATCTGATCACCCTGTTTTTTTTTTTTTCCTCTTGCAAACAAGGTCTGTGGCGTGATTTCAGAGTGAGCCATTACCCTCTGGAAGCTGGAGTGTTTCCAGTGCATTCTGAGACTTACCACCACTAAGCCCTTTTGCCATTTTGCATGTTTCTTCCCTTCATGTATTCCTGCACGCCTGTAGCTATTTGGCAACTTTGGGGCGCTTCTGCATATACTTGAAGTCAGCAGATTGTATATTAACTAGGTTCTTTGCAAATGAGTTTACCTCATTTGCACTGCTGCATTTGTATATCTTCCAGGAGGAGAAAAGGAATGATGCTGTCTTATTGACCTAGCTGTGGTCTAGTAAAGGGATACATAGACTTTCAGATGTAGAAGGACAAACTCTAGAATGTGTAGGTAGAATTGTACCATTGCTCTCCCATACCTGCACTCCCGCCAAAGCATCTTCTACTGTATTCTTCTATCTTGAGAGCAAACAGAGAACTAAGATTATCAAACAATGGCTTTCAACAGAAACAACAGGAAACCGATCTGAAGGAGGAAATCATTCTTAGATGTTCTTGAAACATTCTGAAAGAAAACATTCTCTCTTCTTTACTGTTTCCCTTACTGTTTCCATCTTTCAGTAAAAAAAAAAAAAATAGGTTGGAAGAATGTTTTCTTTACCTCTGATTTCTTGGACTATCAACTACTCTGGTTCCTAGACTCTATTTATCGGTGTTTCCCCCCTTGTCTAGGTCAGGATGTTTAATGCAGTTCTCAGAGTAAAATGCTTACCTTTCTCTCAACTTGGTGGTTTCCTTAGAGGATTTGGTACAACACTGAAATGTGATTGGCAATGTCTGTTCTCAGGGAGCTACCTCTCCTTTTGAAATAAACAATGGGTTAGGCAGTCCTCTGAAGTGTACAGGCACCACTGCAGGCTATTATTTTGAATAATCTACTCTGGCACAGGAACATTCGTGTGCAAGGTGTTGAATGTCTTAAAATATGCGGTGCTACAGGAGTGCCTACAGCACCTCAGGGTAAAAATTGAGCCCAGTGTAAGAATGAGTGATGGAGCCTTTGTGTTTCCCCTCAATGTTCAGGCAGGTGTGTTGGCATTTACACATGCCTGTGTGATGTAGCATTCAGAGGGAGATAAAACTCTTTGATGATTATACATTTCTACTGTACAAAGAATTCATCACCTCGCTAAGACGGTTTGCTTCTAATTGTTATGTTGTTGCCTCCTCCCTCCCATTATCTTGTTTTATGGGAGAGGTGATTTTTACAAAGCTACATTTGCTTTTCATTTAATTTTGCAAATACGCAACCAAATCAAAGGGAAATGCTGAGCGCTCTCGTGTTTAAAGGAAAAATATACATTGATGTATTAAGAAGAAAACCAACAAGATACACACTTTGAGAGAGAATCCAATGTCAATGCATTCTAGGACTGAGTGATTTTCGGAACCAGATTTTATTACTAAATTGAAGAAAATTATAAGGTTTGCAAGTGGAAACCATAAAAATGTGTGTGGGAAGTTGGAGGGGTGGAAGGAGTTGGTGCAGAAAGCAGAAGTAATAGGGATGCAAGAAAGAGGTAAGAAAGTCACACTCAAAACGCGAAGGAACCAAGAAAATCTGTTTTACTAAAGACCATGCATCCACCCAATTGAACACTTAATAGTGCAGATATAAAAATTCAGCAACATTAATTGCACAAAAAAAGCCTCGAAACTGATGTTGGAGATATTCAAGGAAAGAAGAAATCAAAGTATTGGTCAATCCTCAAGGAATTGCCAAGCTAGTGAGAAAGAATCACAGAAATAAGGAAACATGATGCAAAGTCGAAGCCATGTTTTTAAGAAACAAAGTAAATGAATACTTTGTGCTCAGTAAAGAACCCAGAATTATTCTAGAGGAGTAATCAATCTGTGGAGGGATTCATAGTTGACACGATATTGGAAGATGGTAGAAGCTTTAGGAGGTAGGGCTTAGTTGAAGAAAGTAGGTCATTGAGGCTGTGCCCCTGGAAGGATACATCTTATTCCCAGTCCTTTTCCCACCTCTGTCTTTAATCTCTGGCTGCCATAGGTGAGCATCTTGGCTCGGCAATACTCTTCTGCCTTGATGTTTCAGCAATGGAGCCAGCCAACCATGGACTTAAACCTCTGAAACCATGAGTCCAAGTAAATCTTTCCTCCTCTAAGTTGATTTTTCTCAGGTATTTGCCACCCTGATGAAAAGCTCATGGACACAGTATTGTAAGTAATCTAGAGATGATTTAAAGTGAACAAGAGGATACAGGTGAGTTATATGTCAATACTCTAATCATTTTATATGAGAGACTTAATCATGCATTGATTTTGGTATCTGCAGGAGTTTGGGATTAAATCTCCAACATATACCAAAGGCCAGGATATTTATCTGGTTTTGATTGATGGATTGATTGATTTGTATGATGTTTTGCTTAATTTGTAGAACTTTGAAAGGGGCCAAGGTTGCATTTGGAATGCACAAATGTAAGTTTTCAAGGATGAAGCACTAGATTACCACATGGCCCTGCTAGTAGTTGGTTCAGCAGAGTGCTCAAAAGTTCAGTTCAATAAACATTTAAGATTAGTGTAATATTTGTTCATTTCATTAGCAAAATTTTAAGTCCTTACTATTGTCTGATCTTGTGCTAGGTGCAGGAATAGAAGGAAGAAGGACGTTTGAAACCAGATTTAAAGGCCAGGGGATGACTTGATGAGCTTGCCAGACTCAAAGATAGCCTTGTGATTTTTGCCTTGTATAATCCCCTCTCCTGGAGTGTGGGCAGGGACTAGCACTTGTTCTAACCATCAAAATGTGGCGAAGGTGATGGGGAATATGTGCTTGTGTTAAAGATGACAAAGCCCATCTTCCATTGAGACGCTCTCCTTTGCTGGCCTTAAAGAAGTGAATTTCCATGATGGGAAGGCCCACATGGTCTTCCATGGCAAGGAATTAAGTCAGACACTGATCAACAACCAGCAAAGAAACCAAAACAACATCTGGTCATCAGATCTCTGGAAACTGCAGGCTGCCAACAACTATGTGAGCTTAGAAGTGGATCATTCCCCAGTCAAGATTCAGATCTTGAGATGACAGCTCTGGCTGATGACTTGACCAAGAGTTTTGTGAGAACCTAAATGACAGGACAAAGTCAGGCCATCCCTGGATTCTTGACCCACTGAAACTGTGACTTGATATGTGTTTCTTTTAGGCAATAAGTGTATGATAATATTGTTACACGTTATGGATAACAAGTACAGCGAAGAATCTGGGACTTCTCCTAAAAGCAATGGCAAACCATCTCTTAAGCATTTTCAAGCAAAAACCTGGCTTAACATCTCTTTTAGAAAAGAAAATCTAGGAAGCAATGTGGAGAATGAAAAGGAAAGAGTAAAACAAGGCATAAAATGAAGCTTTAAGATTATTGCCACAGATTGAGGAGTAAACATGCAAACTAAGCTGGTAATATAAGAATGAAAAGGAAATTATGAATTCAAGGGTATAAGTCTCTACATTTTTAGTGTAAGATGTGTGATCATAATCAACTTCAAGTACTCAAAAACCATTTTACGGTTGAATAGAAGAGACTCCAAATTTTAGTGGTTGGGGAAATGATGTAACATTAGGAACTTAAGAGTTGCAAATTCCCATAGATATTTTAAAAACCAAATATTTCTATAGAGCTTGCAATTTAGAACTACAAATCCTATATCACTAAATCTGGTATTGATCACATGAAACAATTGTTGGAGAGCAATGAACTCTCTTTCTTAAATACCTTTATTTTTTATTTATTTATGTGTGGTGCTGAGAATCAAACCCAGTGCCTCACACATGCTAGTTCTCTACCACTGAGCCAAAACCCCAGGCCCTGAACTGTCTTACTTTATGATGGCAGCCTTAGTATTGACACTATATTTGCTTTTTGCCTGCTATTATGAACAGAAAAACAAAAGGCCACCCCAAAAGAACAGGGTACTCCAAACATTATTTTTCACCTTCCCGAGGAGACACTAGGATCTACCTTACTAAAATTCATTTTTAAACAATTCAGTTAAAGATGATTCCAATATTTTAGTGTGAACAACAGGGGAATTGTAGCGTCATTTAGTGAGAAGAGAAAGTCTAAAAAGAGTAACTGTCTTAGTTAGAAATACTGTTTATGCCAGTGGATATGTGAGTCTCAACTTCAGAGAGCAACTTGGCAACAGAGTTACAATGTTTGGATTTTTGAAGGTGAAGATGTTGTGTAAAGGCTTAGGACTAGATGAAGTCATTAGTAAACAAATATAAAATAGATGCATTCTTCAGACTGACTAGGGCAATCCAACTTTTAGAGATTGGGAGAAAGGTATAGAAGAATGATTAGTTTCATGGACTGAATGTGGTGCCTCTAAATGTGTTGACGTCCTAAGCTCTGGTTTCTGTGAATGTGATTTTATATGGAAATAGAGTCTCTGAATATATCACCAATTCAAATGAGATTGTTTGATGGGCATGCAATATGGCTGGTGTCTTATGAAAAGAAGAGATAGAGATGTGCACAGAGGAGGATGCCACATGAAGACAGACACCTGCGGTGAGGTGCCACCTGATGGTGGAGGCAGAGAGTTAAGTGCAAGCACTGCTGGAAAATCACCAGAGGACAGGAGGAGGGGCAGGAAGACCTCCTTGCTGGAGGTTAGTTAGTGGTTTCTGATTGCTTCAGCTTAAACTTCATTTTACTGTTTACATTGAGTTGGGTCTCCATTTGCTTGTGTAGAACCCAAGGTGCCACAGCCATCTCAACCGAATGGACTCACAGTTAGTTAGTTTCTTTGTTTTTTGAACTGCTGGGGGATGAATCCAGGTGCTCAGGCATGCTAAGCAAGTGCTCTGCCACTGAACTACATGCCCAGCCCTTTATTTAATTCCTTTTTATTTTTGAAACAGGGTCATGCTAAGTTGTCCAGCTGGCTCAACCTTACAATCCCCCTGCCTCAGCCTCCAAGGTAGCTAGGACTATAGGTGTGAACCACCATAAATAATTAATTATCCTAAAATTATCATTATCAGTTAATAACCCATTTAGGAATATCCAAATAAAAGAGATACATAGAACAAGGTACGGATGAAAGTGTGCAGAACTTTCAGGCCCTCTCTGGGAACAGCACCTTTCCAACATCAGGATATGCTCCTGGGACCTCATCATTTAGGGATTTTTATGGAGGTTCCATTACATAGTCATGATTGATAAAAGAACTGGTCAGAGGTGAGTGGTAAGGGAATTCTCTGTGAAAGACCTCTCCCCTCCTGCAGTTGAGGGAATAAAAACATTCTATCCTATAGTTTGTTATTTTGGCAACCAACCTCCATCCAAGAATTCTCCAAGAGTCACCTCATTTGTATAGACTCAGGTCTTCTTGAAAGGTGCTTATTATAAATAACAAAAGATGTTCCTATCCACTACTGTCACTCATTTTAGGAAATCTGTACCAGGAACTGGGAACAAAGACAGAATATAAATGTACAATTTTACCACAGGGAGAGAACTCAGGCCAAGTACAGAACTCTCCTAGAGTTGAAGAGAAGAATCTGGAATTCCAGGTAGATCAAGGTAGTTAGCATGGTATATGGCATAGTACTGAAGTAGAGAGAGTACTCCAGAGATCTCCAGAAAGTCCCCCTGTGCCTTTTGCTAGGTGGTGTTTAATACATGTGACTCTGCGGAAAGAAGCCCCTGAAAGAATAAGAGGGAAAAGTCTTTGGAGTTCATAGAGGGACAAGAATAGTGCTGCACCCTCCACCCTGTATAGAAAACCTCATGACTAACAGGACAGCAAATAGTGGCTCAGAAGGTTTTTGTCTAAATAGAGGGGGAAACTAGCCCTAAACTAAATGCTGTTCTGTTCTCATAGAATACAGTTTAAAAGTAAGATCCATACCACTTAGTTGTATCCCACAAGGAAGCTCAAGAATATTTATGTAAATAAAGAAAACAGCACCCAATAAGAAAAAATCACAATTATCTGGCATCTTTCCTTCAAATTACCAGAACAAGCAGAAGTGTACAGTATTTAAAAAAAAAAGAGGGGGGTGGGAGTAGGGGTGAGGATGACAAGAGCCATGGAGGAAACTTTTGTGAGTGGCAGGTCACTCACAAACATCGCATCATAATTGTACATCATAATTGTAGGGGCATATTTATGTCCACATTCACCAAATGGTGCATGGCAATTATGCACAGATTATTTTTTATGTTGTTATATTGTAAAAAATTGTTATAAAATATCTTATCTTCCTTTAAAAGAAGAATGGGTAGTGAGGAAGTGGAATGACCAATTATTTGGAGATGCTTTTAAAATACAATGTAGGGGGGACCCAACATAGCGGCCAGCGAGGAGGCAGCACTTTCAATGCCTCCACGGTAACGGGATCAGAGAGACTCATCAATACACCTACATGCGTCCTGCTGAGAAACTTCAAGCAAAATTCCGCTGAAAGGAGACCTGCCTGGAACGGAACCTTAAAGAAGATATGAGACAGCAAATTCAAGCAGCGAAAGAACACATTGAGAATGAATTACATAAACAGATAAAAGAAGAAGTTAAGCATCTTTATCAGGAGATAGAGATTATAAAAAAGAATCAAACAATAATCTTAGAAATGAAGGAAATTATAAACCAAATTAAAAACTCAAATGAGAGTATCACTAATAGAGTGGAGCAAGTAGAAGCCAGAACGTTAGATAATGAAGACAAAATATATCATCTTGAAAAGAGTCTAGCCAACTCAGATAGGCTGGTTAAAAATCACGAGAGAAACATCCAAGAGATATGGGATAACATAAAAAAACCAAATGTAAGAGTCATCGGGATAGAGGAAGGGATAGAGATTCAAACCAAGGGAATGAGTAACCTGCTAAAAGAAATAATTACAGAAAACTTCCCAGAAATAAAAAATGAAACAGATATACAAATTGTAGATGTATACAGGACACCGAGCATACAAAATCACAGTAGACCAACGCCAAGACACATTGTTATGAAGATATCCAATATACAGAACAAAGAGAAAATATTAAAAGCTACAAGAGAAAAGAGGCAGATTACATTCAGGGGTAAACCAATAAGGTTAACAACAGATTTTTCATCACAGACGCTGAAAGTGAGAAGATCCTGGAACAACGTATTTCAAACACTGAAAGACAATGGATGCCAACCAAGAATTCTGTATCCAGCAAAATTAAGCTTCAGGTATGACAACGAAATAAAAATCTTTCATGATAAACAAAAGCTAAAAGAATTTGCAGCCAGAAAACCAGCATTGCAAAGCATCTTGAACAAAACACTACACACGAGGAAGAAATGAATAACAATAACCAAAGCCAACAGTGGGAAGTACCTCAGTAAGGACAGACGGTGGGGGGGAAAGCTAACCATCGAGAAACAAACTACATTAAAAAAAAGAGAGATAAATAATCAAACATGGCTGGAAGTACAAAACATACATATATAGTAACTCAAACGTTAATGGTTTATACTCTCCAATAAAGCGACATAGGCTGGTAACATGGATTAAAAAAACAAATCCAACAATATGCTGCCTCCAGGAGACACATCTGACTGGAAAAGACGTACACAGGCTGAAGGTGAAAGGTTGGGAAAAAATATACCACACACACAGTCCTCGCAAGCAAACAGGGGTGGCCATCCTCATATCAAATAAAACCGACGTCAAGACTAAATTAATCCAAAGGGATAAGGAAGGACATTATATACTGTTAAAAGGAACCATTCACCAACAAGATATAACAATTATCAATATTTATGCACCAAATAATGGTGCTGCGACGTTCATAAAACAAATTCTCCTCAAGTTCAAGAATCAAATAGACCACAACACAATAATTATGGGTGACTTCAACACACCTCTCTCACCATTGGACAGATCCTCCAAACAAAAGTTGAATAAAGAAACTATAGAACTCAATATCACAATTAATAACCTAGACTTAACTGACATATATAGAATATATCAACCATCTTCAAGTGGATATACGTTTTTCTCAGCAGCACATGGATCCTTCTCAAAAATAGACCATATATTATGCCATAGGGCAACCCTTAGTAAATATAAAGAGGTGGAGATAATACCATGGACTTTATCTGATCACAATGGAATGAAACTGGAAATGAATGATAAAAGAAGGAAGGGAAAATCCTATATCACATGGAAAATGAACAATATGTTACTGAATGATCAATGGGTTACAGAAGACATAAAGGAGGAAATCAAAAAATTCTTAGAGATAAATGAAAATACAGACACAACATATCGGAATCTATGGGACACAATGAAAGCAGTTTTAAGAGGGAAATTCATCCCCTGGAGATCATTCCTCAAAAAAAAGAAAAACCAACAAATAAATGAGCTCACACTTCATCTCAAAGCCCTAGAAAAGGAAGAACAAAACAACAACAAATGCAGCAGAAGGCAAGAAATAATTAAAATCAGAGCAGAAATCAATGAAATTGAAACAAAAGAAACTATTGAAAAAAATTAACAAAACTAAAAGTTGGTTTTTCGAAAAAATAAATAAGATTGACAGACCCTTAGCCATGGTAACGAAGAGAAGAAGAGAGAGAACTCAAATCACTAACATACGGGATGAAAAAGGCAATATCAAAACAGATGCTACAGAAATACAGAAGACAATTAGAAATTATTTTGAAAACCTATATTCCTATAAAATAGAGGATAGTGAAGACATCGATAAATTTCTTAAGACATATGATTTGCCCAGACTGAGTCAGGAGGATACACACATTTTGAATAGACCAATATCAATGGATGAAATAGAAGAAGCAATCAAAAGACTACCAACCAAGAAAAGCCCAGGACCAGATGGGTATACAGCGGAGTTTTACAAAACCTTTAAAGAAGAATTCATACCAATAGTTTTCCAGTTATTTTAGGAAATAGAAAAAGAGGGAGCCCTTCCAAACTCATTCTATGAGGCCAACATAACCCTGATTCCGAAACCAGACAAAGACACCTCAAAGAAAGAAAACTACAGACCAATATCTCTGATGAACCTAGATGCAAAAATCCTCAATAAAATACTGGCGAATCGGATACAAAGGCACATTAAAAAAATTGTGCACCATGATCAAGTAGGATTCATCCCTGGGATGCAAGGATGGTTCAATATACGGAAATCAATAAATATTATCCACCACATCAATAGACTTAAAGATAAGAACCATATGATCATCTCAATAGACGCAGAGAATGCATTCGACAAAGTACAGCATCCCTTTATTTTCAAAACATTAGAAAAACTAGGGATAACAGGAACTTACCTCAACATTGTAAAAGCTATCTATGCTAAGCCTCAGGCTAGCATCATTCTGAATGGAGAAAAATTGAAGGCATTCCCTCTAAAATCTGGAATGAGACAGGGATGCTCTCTATCACCACTTCTATTCAATATAGTCCTCGAAATACTAGCCAGAGCAATTAGAAAAACGAAAGAAATTAAAGGCATAAAAATTGGAAAAGAAGAACTTAAATTATCACTATTTGCAGATGACATGATTCTATACCTAGAAGACCCAAAAGGGTCTACAAAAAAACTACTAGAACGAATAAATGAATTCAGCAAAGTGTCAGGATATAAAATCAACACGCATAAATCAAAGGCATTCCTGTATATCAGCGACAAAACTTCTGAAATGGAAATGAGGAAAAACACTCCATTCACAATATCCTCAAAAAAAAAAAAAATAAAATACTTGGGAATCAACCTAACAAAAGAGGTGAAAGTCTTATACAATGAAAACTACAGAACCCTAAAGAGAGAAGTAGAAGAAGATCTTAGAAGATGGAAAAATATACCCTGTTCATGGATAGGCAGAACTAACATCATCAAAATGGCGATATTCCCAACAGTTCTCTATAGGTTTAATGCAATGCCAATCCAAATCCCAATGGCACTTCTTGTAGAAATAGATAAAGCAATCATGAAATTCATATGGAAAAATAAAAGAACCAGAATAGCAAAAACAATTCTAAGCAGGAAGAGTGAATCAGGCGGTATTGCGATACCAGACTTCAAACTATATTACAGAGCAATAGTAACAAAAACAGCATGGTACTGGTACCAAAACCGGCGGGTGGACCAATGATATAGAATAGAGGACACAGAGACTAATCCACAAAGTTACAACTATCTTATATTTGATAAAGGGGCTAAAAGCATGCAATGGAGGAAGGATAGCATCTTCAACAAATGGTGTTGGGAAAACTGGAAATCCATATGCAACAAAATGAAACTAAATCCTCTCCTCTCACCATGCACAAAAGTTAACTCAAAATGGATCAAAGACCTTGATATCAAATCAGAGACTCTGTGTCTGATAGAAGAAAAAGTTGGCCCCGATCTACATATTGTAGGGTCGGGCTCCAAATTCCTTAATAGGACACCCATAGCACAAGAGTTAATAACAAGAATCAACAATTGGGACTTACTTAAACTAAAAGTTTTTTTCTCAGCAAGAGAAACAATAAGAGAGGTAAATAGGGAGCCTACATCCTGGGAACAAATCTTTACTCCTCACACTTCAGATAGAGCCCTAATTTCCAGAGTATACAAAGAACTCAAAAAATTAGACAACAAGATAACAAATAACCCAATCAACAAATGGGCCAAGGACCTGAACAGACACTTCTCAGAGGAGGACATACAATCAATCAACAAGTACATGAAAAAATGCTCACCATCTCTAGCAATCAGAGAAATGCAAATCAAAACTACTCTAAGATACCATCTCACTCCAGTAAGATTGGCAGCCACTATGAAGTCAAACAACAACAAATGCTGGATAGGATGTGGGGAAAAGGGTACTCTTGTACATTGCTGGTGGGACTGCAAATTGGTTCGGCCACTTTGGAAAGCAGTATGGAGATTCCTGGGAAAGCTGGGAATGGAACCACCATTTGACCCAGCTATTGCCTTTCTCGGACTATTCCCTGAAGACCTTAAAAGAGCGTACTACAGGGATACTGCCACATCAATGTTCATAGCAGCACAATTCACAATAGCTAGACTGTGGAAACAACCCAGATGCCCTTCAATGGATGAGTGGATTAAAAAAATGTGGCATCTATACACCATGGAGTATTATGCAGCACTAAAAAATGACAAAATAATGTAATTCGCAGGGAAATGGATGGCACTAGAGCAGATTATGCTTAGTGAAGCTAGCCAATCCCTAAAAAACAAATACCAAATGTCTTCTTTGATATAATGAGAACAACTAAGAATAGAGCAGGGAGGAAGAGCAGGAAGAAAAGACTAACATTAAACAGAGACATGAAGGGGGAGGGAAAGGGAGAGTAAAGGGGAATTGCATGGAAATGGAGGGAGATCCTCATTGTTATACAAAATTACATATAAGAGGCTGTGAGAGGAATGGGAACATAAACAAGGAGAGAAATAAATTACAGTAGATGGGGTAGATAGAGAAGATGGGAGGGGAGGGGAGGGGGGATAGTATAGGATAGGAAAGGTAGCAGAATACAACAGTGACTAGTATGGCATTATGTAAAAATGTGGATGTGTAACTGATATGATTTTGCAATCTGTGTTTGGGGTAAAAATGGGAGTTCATAACTTACTCGAAGCTTATGTATGAAATATGATATGTCAAGAGCTTTGTAATGTTTTGAACAACCAATAAAAAAAAAGCAAAGAGAAGGGAGAAGAATAAAAGCTACAAGAGAGATCATACCAAAAAATAAAAATAAAATACAATGTAATAGAAGAATTAGACAGTAGTGAGAGAGATAGGATAAACAGATTTTCATGTGTTTACTTTTTATTGAAAAAAAACCCTGTATTTAAAACTTAGATTTGTAGAAATTAGTAATAAAGTGCACATGAAAGAAAAAGATAAGTTGGATAATACAGGAGACATCAGAGTACCTAATTAGAAATAGACTTACATGGGCTTGATTCATTGTTGTAGCGTTTTGTGGTTGCGATCAATCCTTTGCAAATTATTTACACCAATGGGCACAAATTTCTTCATCTGCAAAATGAGGATAATAGCCATATCTACTTTGCATTGTATTTGTAATTTTTAAAATCCTAAATGTGTGATAGAGACAGCTAGTGAGTCTTATTGCAGCATAAAACATAATCTGCTTTTTGCTTTTGTTTTATTCTGGACAATGTAGACAATGCAAAAGATATTCTTTGTGGTGATTTGGCAAGTTTATCTTATGTAAACATAGTCTAACAGCTTATCAGTTGTGCAATATTTTAATTTTATTTCAAATCTGTTTCACTTTGCTAATTGAATACAAATCAACTGTTTGAGCAAAATACTTTTTAAAAATATTTACTATGTTGGGAAATGTTAGATGAGAAAAGAATATTTTTGATCCTTCAAAGAACATGTAAAAAAAATGTATTAGCCCCATCTAAAATGCTGTTTCCAGCTCAACTCCAGCCACCTTTTACCTTTGCTAATACATTTTGTTCCTGGACATGATTCAATGTCTCCTAAACCAAAACACCCTCATGTCTCAGTGCTATGAAATATTATAATCCCTCATTTCTCCTGAGACACATTCTTCTCTATCCATTCCCTCCATTCCTTCCCTGCTCTCCTTGCTCTTGGCCAAAAGTCAACTCACTTTTACTAGACCCATCAAACTTCTCCTAATTCCACATATTTCCTAGTTTTTGTGATACACCCTCCAGCCTGAATGGAAATGGCTGACACTGTGAAACATTTTCCTGAAGATATAGCCCCTGTACCCCAACACCCTAACACCTCTGTTTTCCCACAAATTACCCACTGGAGACTTTGATGCACAACAGAGTCACAAAATTTGCACGTGTTTTGGCCTCACCAGACATACTAGTGTGACACATTGACAGAAATAGACACAATAGGAAACTCTGACCCCCGCCTCCCCCAGTCCCATTTTCCATTCCATTATCAAGAAGTTCTTCTGTCCTTCCTAAAGACCTCCCACTTGAGAAAATATAAAACAGCACTCTTAGGGATGGAATCCTGATGCTGAAGGCTCAACATCAACAGTTTCAACAGGACATTGACAGGGCCAACAGAAAACAAATCAAGATTCTAACAGGACATGTCCAAAATCTCACCAATGCTGCCTCTGGGTGGCAGCTGCTTTGCCAGTCACCACCCTGATCCCCCCCAACACACACCAGTTATTCTTCCTGAGAATCCCTTAGTGATAGGGAGAGCTGGGATGAGCAGGAAGATAGGTTTGGGGTTCTCACATTGGCCCCACCCTTCTCCTGCCCCCCAAATGGCTCCTCTCTGCTGCCTTCCCAGCCTCCTTTGCACCATGAGGTTGTTCCCACTGCTGCTGCCCCTCTATAGCTCTTTCTGCTTATTTATGTTTCTGTTCTCTCCGATCAGCAGGAGAAAACCTATATCTCAAGGCCAACTTTTTTCTAACAGGTCTCAGCATTCAAAACATGTGAGATATCAGCAATTCAATTTCTTCTGTATTGCTCAGCATTCTCCCTCTTCAGCAGACAATGCAGGGAGTGGAGTAGGATGTATTATATCAGGGAATGACAGGCACAGCCACCCATTTCCCTAGGGGTATTGCTCCCTCTGACAGCCCAAATGTTTGTTATGAGGAGTTAGGCTGGAATTGGCCTTCCCTGGTAATAAATTTCCTCAGGGTCCCCTTTTCTCTCCATCTAGCACCCACCACCAAAGCATCCTAAAATAGCAGTCTAATTTGTGCATGTTGAAAATGTAATTAACCAAATTCTGTTTCTGTACTTTGGACATCACTAGCCTTTGGCAAATTAAGGGATATAACTGGACCTATCTCATAAGACCCTAAACACTCTGGAGTATCTAAGAAAGTTCCAGAATTTCCTGTCACAATGTTTATTTACTCAGAGCTCATAGAAAGTTTTTCCAGGTGATATGATGTAGCCCCTTGCTTAAGTCAACTAGAATCATATCACTATTTGTATAGTCCAAAACATAGCCCTATAAAGTATAACAATGAATTTTTTTTGTTTTAATTTGTTACACATGACAATAGAATGCATTTTGACATATTGTACACAAATGGAATACAACATCTCATTCCTCTGGTTGTACCTGCTGCAGTCACACAGGTAGTGTAATCACACATGTATACAAGGTAATAATGTTCATCTCATTCCACTGTCCTTCCCATCCTCACATTCCCTCCCCTCCCCTCACTCCCCTCTGCAAAGTCCAAAGGTCCTTCATTCTTCCCTATCACACACACACTCGCCATTATGGATCAGCATCCACTTATCAGAAAAAAAAAATTGGCCTTTGATTTTTTTAGGTTTGGCTTATTTCACTTAGCGTAATATTTTCCATTTCTATCCATTTACCTAAAAATGCTATAATTTCATTCTTCTTTGAGGTTTTAAAATTGATATTAATTCCATTGTGTATATGTACCATAATTTCTTTATCCACTCATCTGTTGAAGCCCACCTAAGTTGGTTCATAGTTAACAGTGAATTTTATATTAGTATTTATTACACATTAGTCTGACTCTTCCTATGAGACTTGATTGTGAGCACCCTGGTGACAGGAACTGATTTTGTTCATCTTTGTGGGAGCAGTATGTACATATGGCAGTCAACCCAGAATAGAAACTTGTTCTATCAATGAGGAGAGTTATGAGAGAGCACATAAAATGGAACACCATCAGTTCTTTAAATTGATATATTAGTTAATACTAGGTAATTAAAATGTTATTTCACAGTGCATCTTTATAGAGGCTGAGAATTGTTAACTTCTTAATATTCTAATTGGCCAAATTAGTAAGGATCTGGCTATTTGACTTGTGGTTAAAAAGCATCTTCCATGGTGAGTTCACTTCTTCACAAGAGGAACCCCACACAAAAGAAGTTAGCTTCAGTATTACAAGTGTTCTCGCAACCTTTGAGATAGGTCTAGGCCATTGACAATAGTGACAGGTTCTTTCATATGCATCGGAACTCCTAAATAACACCAGTAATGTCAAAGGGTTCATGTTCACCTCAGAAGTCAGGTGTAGATCTTCAAAAAATTAACAATTATATGTGGGTCTCAAATCAATAAATTATAGGACTATTAAAATATTTTTAAACTCAATATTATCTTTACCATAATATCATGTCATAATCAAGCAAAAAAAGCTGTTGGTTCTTTATGTATATTAATACCTAGAGCAGTCCATGCAGGGGGCAATATTGTCATTCTGCTTTGGAAGAATAACACGCAAAGCACAGAAATATCTAATGACTTTCCCAAGATCAAGAAGCCAGTGAGTTTGACATTTGAGCTCCACCATGCATATGTTGTACCACTACCTTGTCTCTACCTTTTCTATGCTCTATATGGGATTTTCATGAAATTTTGTAGCAATACCCCCAATAGTGACATCATAATAGTTCTTAACCCTAAAGAAAACTAGGTTGATTTGGATACTTCTGATGATTTGGAGCATTTTTGGAATACAACTTACATCTTTCTTCAGCAACATCTCTCATTGACTGATTTAAGCTTACTTGTAAACTACTATAATTTTGTCTTCATTATCAAATCTTAAACAATATAAATTGAGAATATTTTTTAAACTTTGTATGAAAACAAGATGAATATAGTAATGGATATAGGATTCTGTCAAATAAGGCACCACCTGACATGGAACCATTTATAACTGTTCTTTGGAAGGTGTATAGCAATTTAAAGAAAGTGCTCTCTAGTAGTTTTGGGATTATAAAAACCACAAAATCATTTTATGTATACATTAGCAGAATTAATTAAGGGTTATCATGAACTTTACTTTAAAAATCAAATACATCTTTAGTTGTAAGATCTACATCAACAAGAACCTAAAGCCCCTGCAAAGATAAATAAATAGATAACAACTTTCTGTTGAGCATGTAAATCATTCCTTCAAAGGGTGTCTTCTTGTTTTTTCATGAAATTGTAAGTTTCAGAACTTTGAGGAGGAATTTAGTAGTCAAACACTCTGTATAGTATTAGTATGCCTGAACATCAAAGGGAAAAAATGGATAAATATGAGAAGTTATTTATAATAGGAAAACCATCGAGCAGGCATACTCATATTTCAAATGTTTTAAAAAATAATATTTAATATCTAAAGAAAAATGCTAGTCAAGTTACTGTAGGCTTTCTCCTTTATTGTTTATCTTAGGAAACACAAAGAAGCAAACTATTTAAAAAATATCAAATTCGAAAAATCTCCCTACCTAGTGAAAACAGAAGTTTTTTTCAATTTAATTTTTAAAATGTCTTAGTATATGACAGGATGCTGAAATAAATAGAACAATATATCAAAATAAGTCTTCATTAGCATCTAGACACATGGAGTTTCATACATGTCTATGACTCAGCAGAGTTAAAATATCATCTTGGCATTTAAACTCATCGTTGAGGTCAGACTCTAACTTGAGAAATCCACCCTTGCATTATGAAAAGGCAATTTATGGCAATTTCTCCGATAATTCAAAGCAATGCAGTGAGTTTGTCATCTTCACTTCAGGAAAGTACTAAAGAGAAAATAAATACTACTGGGTCACTGATGAACTTGTAAATGAACCCAAGGTTCGGAATAAATTTTAGAAGGAACAATGTTTCTGTATTACAAAGATTATCAAGGTCAATTTTTATCATTTAATCCCCTTTGTGTTGTGGATTTGAAAATAATGTTTACTAAACCCAATTGTCAATACAGTCTTAGAATGGAGTCAAAAGCTCTAAAAATAATTGCATAAAGTAAGATCAGCAATTTATGTCTGTAAATATCTCATTTATATAACTTATCCATCACACTCCAGACCCACCAACTCTTCTGCTTTGCTAGAGACTCTAAACTTTTTATCTCATCACTTTTCTATCTTACATCTTCTCTCTCTCTCTCTCTCTCTCTCTCTCTCTCTCTCTCTCTCACACACACACACACACACACACACACACACACACACATCAGGTAAAGCTCCCAACATAGCCTACTATTTTCATGAACTGCCACCAATTTTCTCTACCCTGGCAGGGGTCTGTCTACCTGCTATGATATCCTATGAAAATGTGCTGTGAGTGTTTTATGTTTGTACTTTTACTTAACCAGGAAGACTGGAAGGATAATGACCTAACCTGCCACATTTTCTTTATGAGAACATCTTCCTGGTGATCTATGGTTTCAACAAGTAGACATAGAGTTTCAAAGTTGCCCTTGAATCCTGGGTCAAGAACAGCTACCCATATATTCTCTCCTGTCATACATTTCAAGGAACTAGTAGATTGTCAGGCCAATGCCATTACTTTGAATTTGATTTGTAAGCCTTATACAAAAAGGTGTATATGCCTGCATACGATAAACAGAAGTACTTGATATTGATTTGCATTATTATATTTAAATTTCTCAGTGAATGCTTGAAATGTACCATGGTGATCTTTATCTATTTTTCTTATTTCTTTCTTTTATTTCTTTCCTTCCATTCTTCCCTGGAGCCTTTCTTTCTTCCTATTTCCCTTAACTTTTCCTTCCATTATAATGAAAAAAAAAAAGACTAGAGAGATTAGTAAGAATGATCCTGAGACTTCAATATAAGAACAAAAACAAAACCAAACATTCCTTCTCCAAACACCGATTTTTTGCTTGAAAACCTCAGGGGAAATAGTTAAAATAGTTGCTAGGCAGCCTGTTCCTCATTTTGCAATGAGTTAGAAATTATTTGTGCTTACAGAGATGTGTAGCAAAACTCTAAAACGAATAGCCTTTTTATTTTATAGTTTTGATTTAATTAACAACTATTATTTTATGTATGTTCATAATAATTTATTTTATGGAAATATAGTCTATGATACAGACATGTTTCCAGAGTTCCACAACCTTTATGGCAACTTGGATTTTTTTTTTAATCTCTAAGTCTTACTACCTTGAAGTTTACTTGGACATCATACTAAACTGCTCACAGAATATTCAGTCTATTTTTTATTGTTATTTTAGAGAAAAGATTATATTTTGTGCTGCTTCACATGAGAGACAGTACCTGAATTTATTAGCAGTGAGATTGTCAAATCATATGAAGAGCTAGAGAAATAAATGATATATATCACATGCACATACACACGTGTAAGTATGTGAGTACATATGCTCATTCTTACAAAAATGTATACATATATACGACCTTCTTTATTTTGAACTCCATTGACTATGATAAAATTATGTATTCTTTTCATAATTTAATGATTTCTATCCATGTTTTTGTCTTCATTTGGGGAGATCTAAAGTACTTTTACATTTTCCAGCTACTTCTATATTGGTTTGCATTTTTACTGGTTTTACATTGAATTCTTATTTTAGATATCCAGTTAAATGAAATAGTCCAGGTATACTCTATACAAGAAATGGGGAGCCAAGGGAGACAGATCGTTATCTAAGTCATGCTACTGAAGGAATATCATATTTCTGGCCCAGGTTCTTCTACATTCTTACCATTGGTCTCTTTTTCCTTCGTGACTCATTGTGAATTCATCTGTAACACTCTGTCATCTATTAGTCTCTCAGTTCTTACTGTGTTCCAAAGCTGGTACATTAATTCAATCCCATATTCCCAGACCAGGGTTTCTTAACCTAGAGTGAACTATTCCATCTGTGGCTGCCCCAACTTTTTGTTTCCTGGATTTTTTTAGTTTAGTTTTGTTTTTCTCTTATTTTATTTTCTGAGAATAGGGATCACACATTCCATCATACTTTGGAGAACCCCCCAATACTAACCCAGACTAGGTAAAAGTTAAGATCTTCATAATAACCCAAAGCAATTGTGGACATGACCCTCTTTTCCAATGTCATCTTCACTGTATATTAGAATTAGGGAGGAGATGTGGTCTGCTCAGTGCTATAAATGACAGATATGACAATGATAATATCACCTGAAATTATTTAGAAAAGCTTACTATGATCTATAGCATTAAAATTAATATTTACCTCTCGTGACAGTGGATCTGGCTAATTACTTGTAATTTCAGTAAAGCGTAATCTCTCCATGGATAATAGCAAGAAGGATCTTAAAAATTCTGAATCCCTAGGTAATGAAGTGATTAATACAGAAGTGATCAGGAGCCCTGGCTAACTGTACTGATAAAAAGCTGCTTGACACTGGACAAATCATTTAATCTTGATGCTTCTTAGTTATCTTGTCTTGAAATAGAAGTGCCAGGAGCTTCTCTGCTTCCCATGCAAGGTTACTGTGAAGATAAAATAGAATAACTGAAAAGCTAAAAAATATATATGAAATTCATGTATCTATAGACATATATGAAACTTTCAAGCCTTGCATGGGAAGAAGGCAATGATACACGGCTGTGCTCTCTGAGCAAATCTGTCAGGCAATACTCCTGCGCTGAATATTCATCTACTACATAATGTCTTCATTTAACATGAGGGAAGAATTTCTGAACCTAACACAGAATTTCCCCTCTGTTCTCTTAAGTATTCCTGGTGTATGGGAGGCTGCATATTAAGGTATGGAAAAAGGTATTTGTTTTGTAGTCAGATAGACATGAACTTTTATCACTACTCTGGCACTTGCTAGATTTTGGCTCCTGGAAAGTTAGTAGATCCCTTTCTGAATGACAGTGCTCTTTGTGCTTTTGAAGATGTCAACTATAGATTCATTTTTCTAACATCAGTGTTTTTTTTTTCAAATCCCTGACTGTTTTTATCTCACTTCTAACTTCTTAAAATCTAATTATAGTATTGTCTTGAACTTATTGATGTTTTATCATTTCTTCTAAGACCATCTATGAATGTTATCAAAATGCCAATAACTTATTCCTTTAGCAGAAAGAAATCCTTTAGGACGTGTTGAACCTTCGGAAGATGACTTTTTTCCTTACATTTATTTGTAAGTATCTCAATTTTTAAATCACTCTTCTCATAGTAAAACGAAAGTAGCTGCTAAAGATTGTTTCTGGAGCTCAAGGTGAAGAAGAGCTAGTGTATTACAATTGTGTGTGTTAATTGTTTTTTCTTCCTGTCCATTTTTCTTTTATTGTTTAGCTAATAAGTACTCTTAGCAAAAAGCACATCTATTGAAACACTTATAAAATCCAATGTTAAGATTCATTCAGTTTAGCATAGCTTCTTAAATGTCCTAAAACTGAATCATCTTTGTAGCATATTTATAAATAACATTTACATAAGTTACTATAGTTTATCTTTTTTAAGTATCTATAAAACAAAAAAAAAACACTTTCTCACATTATTTTTCTAAGCTCTTTACTAAGCTATTTTTACTAAGCTAAATATCTAAACATGTTAATGTTTAGATAAATAAACATAAACAAGGTAAATTTTTAAAAAAGAATGAAAATTTAAAAGAAAAAGGGAATAAATGGATACCACACAGTTAAATCTTTGTTACTTTCATCCTTTCTTATTCCTGTCTTTCCTAAATACTGAAGAAATTTTGTCATGACATCTGCAACTTGTTCCAGCATATTTAGATTGAAGAGATAAAGAGGAAAAATAAGCAAATATGGCAAAATGTAATAATTAGTGAACATGTATATTTATTGTGTTACTCTTTCAGCTTTTCTCTTTGAATTTTTTCAAAACATAAATTAAAATATACATATATATCTAGCTCTTTAAAATATACTTTTCTAGAAACTGGGAGAATTCAGTGTAGGAAGAAAAAAAGATGAAGTCCCTTCCCTCCTGGAGCCTTCATTATTATGTAGGTGACAAGCAATAATCTAATACTTATAATTTTAGGAATCAATGTTTACAGGCATTTTGATAAATGAACTTCATGTATATGTAGGATGCTATGGAGCCCTGACTCTGCTGCTGCAGTCCAGCACTGGAGGAGCCTGCACACCAGGACCAGCCCACTGGTCTCAAGCCAGGAGGAAGAAACTGCCTTATCTCTTCCTTTCTCTCACTTGCCCTCTCATCCTTTGGCCCTTAGTCACCCTTGCCCTATACATAGGAGCTATAAGGTACTTCTTTATAAAAATCAAAAGTAATTTCAAATACTACTTATGCTATTATTGCAAGATGTCAAGTAGCAACCTCTGGGCTTCACGCTACCTAATTTTAGATTCTGAATTGAACATTCTCGTGGAGTCACATGAATAATGGAATGTGAGTAGATGCAATTCACACAGCTCCAGGGTCATGTCTCTAAAAGGAAGCTGCTTACTTTCAACTTCCTAATTCCCCTTTAAGACACTGGAGTGAGAGGTGATTGAGAGTCAGTTTTCATGCTTTCCTCTAAGAATGTCAAAAAGTACTGATAACTATGGAAACAACACTGGGCATGGCCATATGGAACATTCACTTCACCCTGGCCACACCCCCACCTCTAGACTACTCTGTAAGAAGGAAATAAAATTCTCTGTTTTTTGAACTGCTCTAGTTTTAGGTTTCTTCATTAAAGTAAGCTTGGTTTATAGTCTAATATGCACCTTAACTAAAAAATTCAGGAATGATAATTAACTCCTCTTTTCTTTGATCCTTAATTTTTCTTTCCTCCTGCCATAATTCATGTTTTCATTAACCCTTGAATAATTGAAGTTGTCATAGACTTGCTCTCAAAATCTTCAGGCTCCCTGGTCCCTTATTTATTCTTCACACTTCTATAGTATTACCTCTTTCAAGCCCACATTGTATTCACATTACTTATTTTTCTCAAGGACATTCACGTGGTTTTACATTACCTAGAGAATAAAATCCAAACTCTTAGGTTGGTTTTCAGAAAGCTGATATTCATGGCTTTGCAATTTATGAAGTTATGAAATTACTATTTTATGACCAAGTAGCATTGTTGAGACAATGACATCTTCCCTCAACTTCTTTACTCACTGAAATTCTAACTATTCTGGAAATTCTAGAAAAGCTGGCTTGAGCTCCATTTCATGACAATTCTTTCTCAGTTCCTCAGATACAATCCATAATTCTCATACTATTCACATACAATATTGTTTTAACCTATTTCAGAGTATTTTATCCAATATTATTTTTTGATATATATATATATATTTATTCCACTAGAATATGAACTTCTCAAAGATATACACTACCTATTATTTTTAGTATCATCCTCATTGCTATCACCGTACAAACATGCATATTTCTCCATATATCAAAGATAATAAAAATGTTATATTGAACAGGCCTGAACAATATTAAACTGTCCAATTCTTCCTAAACAAGAATGGTCATTCCTATAAACTAAGATACTAAATGAGAAAACTTAAGAGAAAGGAGACAAAGAATAATTTTGTATGCTTTCTTGAAAATGGGTGTTTGAGTTTATTTACTTTAAGCAAGACATGATTTCCAAAAGGAAAAACCTTGAATATATTGTGAGGAAATGATAAGGCATTCTGGACATCAAAGAATTCTTACAAAATATTTTTGGATGACTTAAGTATACAAGAATCAAAACCATACAAATTAAGTTTTCATTGAAATATACCAGACTTAAAGAAGAAACGTGTTTAAGATTATAATATAAAGCCTATGATTTTTAGGAAAAAATTCAGAAAGTAAAAAAGTTTAATAATATAGTAATATTGAAATATAAATGTCAAATTATCCAAATATTGTTTACTCTTTTCTAACTTCATCTAAATGTGACCTGCTTCCTAAATGACAGCATTTTTAGAATCATGGCTTGACTCTGGTGGTCTCAGTTATGTGTCTTCTCATTTTACCATGAAATGTTAATAACTTTTATTTAGCAATTGCTTACAGTCTGATGGGTGTATTTGCTAATCATACCTCAATTTATCTCAATAACACCCATATTTCTAAAGTAGCTGTTCCAGGGTTTTCTGAACTCTCCAGGTCATGCTTTTTCTGTACCTCAAGATGCCTCAGTGTGCCTTAGTGTGTCTTGAAAAAGCTTTGAACTCTGTAGATTAGGATAAATGATGAAAGGAACTCGTTAACATGCTCTAAAATTCTCACTGTATCTTGGGGAAAGAAAAAATAATATGTGACTCTTTTCTAAATTTGATTGTCATAACTAACACCAAATAAATTGTACTAAATTGCCTTGATTAATCAGCCAAGGTGGGAAAATAACAATAGAAACCACTTATGGAGCATGCATTATGATGTCAGGTGTTATGTTATTTTAAATACTAATCTCAATTTACATAATCACAGAAAGTATTTAATACTATTTCCATTTTACAGATAATAAATCAAGATTGCAAAAGATTCAAAGTTCACAACTAGTAGATGTAGGATTGGAATACTTACATGTCTAATTCCAAGTCTTATATTCTTACTATAACTTTGCATTATCATGCTTTGAAAATTATAAATCATTTCTAAGAAATGACATTGCCATAACAATGTATCATGCATTTTAAGTCAAAATAGTATACAAAATTAACTTATCAAGAGAAAATATTTTCCCTTGGAAAACTTTCACTTCATCTAGGTCAGTAACAAACTATGGCACCAAATCCCATATCAATTTGTATATTAGCATTGGGGTTGAATAACCAGAAAATCTACCAATCTATTACTTAGTTTTATTTCTCATTCTGACAAATTAAACCTTATCTATAGATGAGAAATCTCAGGCAACATTTAACTACTGATCTTGGTTAACCCATATGATGGAGTGAGATTTGTTCAGTAAGCAATAACACAGGACACAACGCATGTTACATTATAATGAAGCCACTCTTGAGCTCTTTGGTGATGCTTGAACATCCTACCCTATCAGATGTGTCATTCCCTAACAGTGAGAATTATAGAATTAGACAATAATGTATTTATTAACTTCTCCATCAATGATAATAAAAATATTAGATATGGGTTGAGAAGAATTTAAATATCTCTCTGTTCTTTGTAGTAATTGTTAATACTTTGAGTTGATGATGTATTCATATAGTTCAAAAATCAAAATAATGAAAAGATATGTTAAACAATAAATTCTGTGTGTGTGTATGAGAGAGAGAGAGAGAGAGAGAGAGAGAGAGAGAGAGAGAGAGAGACCCACACAGGGCCTTCTGTTACTGTGCAACACGCCCATCCCCATCTATAATGATAAAGTCTTATTCTCTCACCCGTCATCTTTACATTCCATTAGTTCCATCACTATCACTCCTGCTTTCTAAGTTTATCTTTCAGAGATTTTCCATCCAAAGGCAAACAAATACAAATATAAATTCACAGCTTCTGTCTTTCTTAACATGACTGACAAACTCTCTACATTATTTTGCACTTTGCCTTTTCATGAAATTTTACAATTTTTTAGAGATCTTTACAAATCTTTGGCCAACTTTGTAGTTTTCCATTATTTACATAAGTTAGTGCTTATTTAACCAAATGTTTCTCCTTGGACTAGAAAAATATCTATGAAAGAAGGAAGCACATATGAAAGAGAATATAGTGCCTACCAAAAAATGCTCTCTATATTTTCTATATCATTTTTAGTTAGGGGCCAGGTTCCAGATAATTAGATCTGACCAATAATATAAGGTTAGTAAGTAAGAGATGCCTGTCATTTCCAGTCAGAGGCAGTGAAACCCCATATGGAGTTTTTGGTTCTGTCTCTTCCTGGACAGTCAACAAGGAGGTTGAATGTTCCTGATGCTGCAGATATAAGATTAGGGCATTCATCAGTCCACACAAGGCAGCAAATTTTGCCCTAAAGCTCTCTGCACTTCAATGGGCATTTATTGTTTTGTTAAAACACTATGGATTGATGCTTTTTTCAATATTTTATAGAAATAGGTTTCAATTTGAAGAAATCTTTGGTAATCTTTAGTGGTCAAAGGTCCTTAAGCCTCTGAATTTTATGGAAATTTTGAACATATGTGCATTTTTTTCTCCTGGAGAATAATTAGTACTCATTATATTCCTATAAGGCATCTACAACCTGAATCTATCAATCTAACCTATCTCCTGTTTTTTATAAACAATAGAAATGAGTGAAAAGGAGCTTGGGGTATTGTTCTTGAAGGTGGAGCTAAGTTGTAGATCCCCTTCCTCTCTATTCTACACCACTTTAGCAGAGCCCAGCCCAAGAGAGTCCAGCTGCATTAAATACACAGCCCTGAAGGAGCCAGATGTTGTTTCCTACAATACAAACATGCATGCCTTTTGAGTAGCTTCACAATCTCTTTCCTCACTCACTTGACTATATAAAATATATCCATCGTCTTCTTGATGCCATCTGTTCAGTCAAGGCTGAGAGATCTGTAGCCTTGATCTCTTACTTCACCCTTTCCCCATCAAAATAAACCTCTCCTACTTCATTCAAATCACTAAAGAGTTCTGTCAGTCTTGCCTTCAAAATCATCCTACATTGATCATTTCCTGCCACATTCATCCCTCCCAGCACAATCTTTGTGTCTCTTGAATAATGCTAACAGTCACTTTATTGCTCCCCCTCCTTCTTCTTTTATTTTTTTCACTTTATACTACTTTGGTTAGTTTTTTAAATTTATTTTTTATTTATATATGACAGTGGAATGCATTGCAATTCTTATTACATATATAGAGCTCAATTTTTCATATATCTGGTTGTATACATAGTATACTCACACCAATTCATGAATGTTTTCTTTGATATAAGGAGACTTATTCATAGTGGGATATGGAGAGGGAGCATGGGAGGAATAGATAGGGCAGAGGGTATGAGGGGAAGGGAGAGGGCATGGGGTAACTAATGATGGTTGAATGTGATGATCATTATTATTCAAAGTACTGTATGCTCTCCCTGCTTCTATTCAGGATACCCTCTGGATTTATTGTGAAAAGAAAAGGAAAAAAAAAACAGAATGGGATGGTCTTTTCAAATAGTAAATCACAATCTCTTGATGAGTACTTACCATACTTCGGTATAAATTCACCTTTAATCTCAGCCTACACAGCTTTTCCAGATTCCATCATGGATTCATTTCATGGAAAGTGCTTGCCATGAACATTTATATGACTGGTTTCCTTGTGATTCATATGTGTGCTTAGAGGTCTCCATATAGACCTTCTCTGATGACTGGCTCTAAAATACTCCTTTCCCCTACAGCCTTGATCCATTTGCAATACTGTCCCCTCATCTACAGGGGATAAGGATTAAGAACCCCAGTGGTTGCCTGAAACTTATATACATATGCATCTGATACGGTTTATAAATTAGGCACAGTAAGAGACTAGCAACAATAGCAAATATAAAACAATTATAATAATATAATGTAATAAAAGTCATGTGAATGTGGTCTCTCTCTTTCATTTCTCAGTATCTTATTGCACTGTTACCTTTTATTAAAGGAAGCACAGTATGGTTTTTCTTTCCTGTGTCCAAAATGACAGCATCATTACTTTTAGACTTTGGTGCCTGAGTTAAAAAAAAATGGGTTACTTGAACACAAACACAGTGATTCCATCATAGTTGGTCTTATAATCACAATTGTCAGTAGTGACTAGTGGGCAGGTAGTATATGCAGTGTGGCTATGCTGGACAATGGCGGTATACATATCTTTGGCCGGAAAATGCAAGATGGCATGAGATTTCATCATGTTTCTCAGAATAGAACACACAATTTAAAACTTATGAATTGTTTATTTCTAGAATTTTCCGCTTTTTTTTTTTAAGCCATAGTTAACCATTTGTAACTGAAACCACAGAAAGTGAAATCCCAGAAGGGGAAATAATTATACTCAATTATTTTTCTTTACAGATTTCAACAAGATTTTTAAAATGTTATTCATTTATAGTCTGTCCTACTCCAACTATGATACTTTCGATGAGGCTCAAAATTTGTCTCTTTCACTCATCACAGACTCAAAGTGCTCACAATATTAATTAGTGCCTGTTCTTAATATTTATTAAATCAATACATAAGTTGTTTTAGTCAGCTTTTCACTGCTGTGACTAAAAGATCTGACAAGAAGAATTTTAGGGAAGATAAGTTTATTTTGGGGCCCAAGTTTTCAGAGCATTCCATCCACAGACAGCAGGCTCCATTCCTTGGGGCTCAAGGTGAGGGATACCAGGGAGAAAGTGTGGCAGTGGGAAACAGCTCACGTGGTGATCAGGAAGCAGAGAGAGAGAGAAAAATTCCACTCTCCAGATAAAAATATATACCCATAGCCACTCCCCCAAGGAACTACTTCCTCCAGCCACATCCCACCTGCCTCAGTTAATCCCATCAATGATTAATTCAATTTATTATGTTAAAGCTATAGCCCAATCAATTTCCCTCCAAACCTTCCATTGTCTCACTCATGAGCTTTTGGGGGATATCTCACATCCGAACCATAACATAAGTGTTAAGTCTCTAACCATTATCTAAACTGTTGCTTTTCTCAGAATTCCTTTCATTTTTCTTCTATCAGCTAATCATTGTCTTTCTTTCAGGGTTCAGGGTTATTAGGATTAAGCTCTTCTACCTGCTCTCTTTACCTATTCCCTTTTCTGACACCTACAGAGTAGTTACAGTTATAAAATAAACAGTATGGTTTTCAAATTGAGACATTGACAGTATCTATCGTATGTAAGGAAACTCTGTCCTATAACTTGAAAGACTCATTGACAACTACTTTTGATTATAATACTATTGTGATATGACCTTGGAAAAGTCATTTCACTTCTTGGAACCTCAGTCTTATAATCTTTGAAATCAGAATTATAAAAATGATACTAATGGTATATTTCCTTTGAAGATGCCCAGCTCACTTGTGCTTAATTTAATATAGTCAAATGAAAGAGCATAATCCATGTTTATCACACTTAAAACACAATAGAAATACAGAGGAAGACTATTGTTGTTGCCATTCTGTATCATGTAAAGATATAGTTCAACTCCTGATTCAATTTTCTGGGTGCTTTCTGCTAGCACTAGTAACAGTGCCACTAAGGAAATCTTCAAATTAGCTCTTTTAGCTTCTACAACATTTGTTCTAAGAATATTATAGGGGCATTATGAGGTCTCTTATAAAATTAAAACACTATTGCATGTTCCCTATGCATGTTTTATATAAATCAGAGAACTTTCTTTTTTAACCACAGAAAAAAATAATACCACTTATGAAAAATGAAATTTCAGAGAGTCAAAATTTTAAAATTTACCATTATCCACTGTGCTAGCAGATAACTTTATTCCACTAGCTGAAGAAACCTTTCCTTCTTCCTTGAACTGGCTGATGCCTACAAAGAAATGTACTGATTTGGTTATATATAATATTTTCCTCATCTGAGCTAATTTTGTAATGACTCTCAATTTTTTCATATGCTTACATGCTATCGATGTGTATGTATTGTGTTTAAACAACAGGCTGAAAAAGATCCTCTTCAGAAGCATATTGAACAACTAAGCGATGAAAACTTGCTAATGCAATCAGAATCACATACTGTGCAAGAGCAGTAAATTGTTTCCTTGGTGGTTTTGACAACATTGCCTCTGAACATAATTGAATGTCATTCATTTATATGTTTGCAAATGAGGTCCCAGTGACATTACACCTGGGAGTGTGCACACTTGGTCGTGTATTTATGACAGAGGAGCCAGACATATGGCCTGTGGACTCGATTTGGTCCCAGAGCTGTTACAAAGTCCTTCTACCAGTGTTCAGCCGGTCTGCCCCATCACTGTGCATCAGCTCTGTCAGAATCAGCGCTTCCCATCAATAAATGAAGGGACATGCAGCTTCCCCACTGCCAGCTCACCAGGCCTTTCAGACCTGAGATGGCAAGAGTCCTTGATACATGCTAGAAAATGTCACATGCTATGCAAATGAAAGAAAGGAGAGGACAAGGAGAAAGAAAAATGTTACAACAAACCTTCAAAAGGGGAAATCTGGAAAAGAGGAAAAAAATCTGCTGCATGGAAATCATTAAGCATGAATATAATACCTTTTCTTCTATTAAGATGCATGCAATGTGGGCAAATCTTTGACCCCATTATTCTTAGTGTCCTCCTTTGTAAAGGGAAAGATTTGAAATCATTATTTCTCAACTTTTTCTCTGACCTACGGATATTTTTATTTTCTTCTCTAGACCTCACATTTTAGAAGACATTTTTTTAATTAAAGAAACTATTTATTTGTTGTTTAGTCATTATTAAAGACATTTACAACTATCTAATTAGAGTGTCTGATCATCATGATCATTGACACATGGTGTTAGTGTCTTTCCAGCAACAAAAATGTCATTTGATTTTCTATATTAGGCTTGGAATGTGAAAACTACCTTAGAATGCTCAGTCATGCTCCACGGATTTGTAGTTTTGCTGTGGATGTGTATTTTTCTTCCAACAAATATTTAATAAACATTGTTCTAGGCACTGGTGATATTAGGTACTGAAGGGACAAAAACTGTTCTGGATACATTTCCAAAGAGGTAGAGAAATTGACAGAGAATAGTGAAATTCAGTGAATATAAAAATATTATCTACAAATCGAATGTGGGATCCAAAGCAGACCTGTCAATATCCTCCTTAGAAGAAAACAACAAAAAAAAATAATGATGACAACAAAGCCCTATTTGTAGCTACTGCCCTAAAAGGAGGGCACCTGTTCCCATTGCTCACTCAGATCTCTAGGAGACACTCATTCAAATATACCATTCTAGACTTAATTTTGTTTGATAAACACAAAATATTCTATATCATTTTGAAGACTTAGAATAGTTACATATTAAAGGTTCTAAGAAGTTCCAAAGGCAAGTACACACATCCAACTTATTTTGATAAAAACTTTCTCAAATATTTGACCAATTCTACTTCTACAGAATACAAAATCATATTTTGGTTTAGTACCTTTTATTTATTTATTTTTTATGGTGCTGGGGATTGAACTCAGGGCTTTGTACATGGGAGGCAAGCTCTCTTCCAACTGAGCTATATCTCCAGCCTTGGTTTAGGGATCTTTAAATATAGGCTTTGAAATGAAGAAGACCATGGAAGAGCCAATTTTCATGATCATGCTGTTCTGTAGCTCATCACAGTCTCGATCTATGTGTCCTCAAGACTGACAGTGTTGGTACCAAGATGCAGTTTGGCAGTCTATGTGAGACATTAAAAAAAAAAAAAAGAAAAAGTTCAAGAAATGCAATGAATTTGCTCTATAGTATTATTAAAGTTGCTGTTCACATTTCATTCAGTAAAGACTGAATAGAATTTTTCCCTTCAGACATATGGTCCCAGGAATGGTGTGTATCTCTTGAATAATTTGTTTCTATATATGTTGATAGTGTGAGTTGATTGGTCATTGTTAACAGAGATCAGGTTCAATTTATGACCCATATTTACAAAATATAGAGACTTTTATGAGCATAATATGAATATTAATTTCACTCTCAATTTTATCATATATATATATATGATAAATATATATATATATATTATTTTGGGGGTACTAGGGGTTGAACTCGGGCACTCAACCCCTGAGCCACATTACCAGTCCAATTTTGTATTTTAGGTCTCACTGTGTTGCTTAGCACCTCGCCATTGCTGAGGCTGGCTTTGAACTCACAATCCTCTTATTTCAGCCTCCCAAGTTGCTGGGATTACAGGTGTGCGTCACTGCACCTGGCTAGATTTCATCATAATTTTTGCTTTATTTTTTCTTTGCTCTAATTTTGTCATTTTAAAAATGTATAAACACTATAAATAAATATCCCTTTAAGATACAAAAATTTCAGAATTAATAAAATGTTTAAATTCCTTCTTCTGTACCTAATCAAATCTGTCCTGCCTAACTATATTCACCACTAAAAATGATATTGTTGTTTCTTTCTATAGAGAGAAATGTACATACACAATTTAAAAAGTTCATTTTTAGAGAACTTTTGGTTTCACAGAAAATTTAAGAAGAAGATATAAAGATTTCGTATCTAACCCCTAACTCCCCACAACTGTGACCTCCTTGCAGCATTCAACATCAGGAGGATAAATGTGTTGCATTTGATGGATGTACTTTGACTCAAAGTTCATAGTTTACATTAAGCTTTACTCTTGGTGTTTTACATTTCATGGATTTGGACAAATGTATAATGACATGTACCAACCACTAAAACATCATGCAAAATAATTGCACTGCCCTAAAATCCTCTGTGTTTTGCCTATTTTTTTAAATTATTTTATATATATATGACAGCAGAATGCATTACAATTCTTATTACACATATACAGCACAATTTTTTTCGTATCTCTGGTTTTATACAAAGTATATTCACAACAATTTATGTCTTCATACATGTACTTTGGATAATAATGTCCATCACATTCCACCATCATTTCTAACCCCAGACCCCCTCCCTACCCCTCCTACTCCTCTGCCCTATCTAGAGTTCATCTATTCCTCCCAAGTTCCCCCTCCCTATCCCACTATCAATCAGCCTCCTTATATCAGAGAAAACATTCAGCATTTGTTTTTTGTTTGGGGGGGGGCGGGGAATTGGCTAGCTTCACTTAGCATTATCTTCTCTAACTCCAACCATTTACCTGCAAATGCCATGATTTTATTCTCTTTTATTGCTGAGTAATATTCCACTGTGCATATACGCCACATGTTTTTTTATCCATTCAGCTATTGAAGGACATCTAGGTTGATTATTTATCCCTGCCTTTTCCTTAACCTCTAGCAACCACAAATCTTTTTACTGTTTCCATTGTTTTGCCTTTTCCAAAATGTCATATAGTTTGTATCATATAGTATATAGCCTTTTTTGTTATTGTTTTTGTTTGTTTTCTATATTCTGTATTAATGCATTATAGTTGTCCATAATGGTGGGATCCATCATTACATATTTGTACATGCACACAATATAACAATAAAATTAGGCCAATACCATTTCCCAGAACTTCCCCCTTTTTCTCCCCTCCACCCTTCTTCTCGTCCTTTTTCTCTGTTACTGCTATTCCTTTGATTTTCATGATATCACCCTCACCTTTCTTTTCCTTTTACCTCTCTAGCTTTCACATATGGAAGAAAACATATGACCCTTGACTTACTGAATTTGTTTTATTTTGTTTAACATAATGTTATTGAGTTCCATAAATTTTGCTGAAAATGACCTAATTTTATTCTTTATGGCTGAATTAAAAACTCTATTGTTTATTTATACCACATTTTCTTTATTCAGTTATCCATTGATGGATACGCAGACTGGTTCCATATTTGGCTACTGTGAAATATGCTGCTGTAAGCATGGGTATGCATATATCACTATAGTATTTAAATTCTTCAGGATAAATACTAAGTAGTGGTAAATCTGGGTCATATGGTGGATCGTTCCTAGTCTTGAGGAACCTCCACACTAATATCCATAGTGGTTGTAATAATTTTTAATCCCACCAACAGTGTAAAAGTGTTTATTTTTCTCCACAACTTTTCCAGCATTTATTATTATTTGTATTCTCATTGGCTGCTATTCTAACTGTAATGAGATAAAGTCTCAGTGTAGTTTTGATTTGCATTTCCCTAATTCCTAATTATCTTGAACATTTTTCATAAATTTTATGTTTTACCAGTGTCTATTTAATTCATTTGCCCATTTATTATTATTATTATTATTATTATTATTATTATTATTATTATTATTATGCTAAGTTTTTTCAGTTCTTTATATATTCTGGAAAATAATCCTCTGTAAGTAGAGTAGCTAACAAAGATTTTTCTTCCATTCTGTTGGTTCTATCTTTATATTCCTAATTGTTTTCATTGTTGTGCAAAGGTAGTTTAATTAGATGCCATTCTTTTTTTAATTGTTGGTCTTTTTTTTCTAAATGTTAGAGAGAGTAATTGCTGGAGTGTTAAACCTACATTTTCTTCTAGGAGTTGTAGAGCTTCTGGTCTAATTCCCAGATCAATTTGGAGTTGAATTTTGTACAGGGTGAGAGATAAGAATCTAGTTTCATTTCATATGGATAATCAGTTTCCCAAGTATCATTTGCTGAAATGACTGTCTTTTCTTTAATGTATGTTTTTGACACCTTTGTCAAGTATCAGATAACTGTATCTGTGTGGATTTGCCTCCAGGTCTTCTAATCTGTACCATTGATCTAAATGAATTTTAGGACTGTTTTTTCCAGTTCTGCAAAGAATGCTATTGGCATTTTGATGAAGATAACACAGAATCTGTATATTACTTTGGAAGTATGGTGATTGTAGCAATATTAATTCTGCATATCCACAAATATGGGAGATATTTCTATCTTTTTGTATCTTGTTCAATCTATTTTTTCAATATTCTATGGTTTTTATTGTATTTTATCTTTTACCTCTCTGGTTAGTCCTAGGGTTTTGTTTTGCTTGTTGATTTTTAAGGATATTGTGAATGGTATTGTTTCACTGATTTCTCTGATTTTTTTTTCTCAGCAGGTTGTGTGTAAGAAACCTATTGATTTTTATATGTTAATTGTGTAACTTGCTATTTTGTTGAATTTGTTTATAGGCTCTAGGAGTCTTCTGGTGAAGCTTTCTGGATCTTCTAAGTATAGGATCATATCATCTGAAAACAGTGATAATTTGACTTCTTACTCTTCCATGTTTAGCCCTTTTATTATTTTTATCTTGGCTAATAACTCTGGCTACAATTTCTAGCATTATATTAAAGAGTAGTAGGAAGAGTGAATATTCTTGTCTTGTATATTTTAAAGAAAATTCTTTAAGTATTTCTCCATTCACTATGATGTTGAGTTAATCATACCTAGCCTTAATGATGTTGAGGTAGGCCCTCCTATTGTTAGTTTCTTTAGTGTTTTCATCATGAAAGAGAGCTAATTTTTTTCTAAAGTTTTCTCTGTACATATTGAGTTAACTATGATTTTTATTATTAATACAATTTATGTAGGGCCTTACCTTTATTAATTTGTAGGTGTTAAACTACTCTGGAATCCCTTAGACAGAACCAACTTGGTCATGAAGTACAATGTTCTTAATATGTTATGGAATATGATTTGCTAGTATTTTATTAAGTATTTTTGTACCTAAGTTCATCAGAAAGATTTGTTGGTAGTTTTCTTATCTTGATATTTTGGTATGAGTGTGGTACTTCTTCATAGAATAAATTTGGATGTGTGCTATTCTTCCTATTTTGTGGAATAATTTGAGGAGCATTGGCATTAGTATTTCTGTAAAGGTCTAATAGAGTTCAGTTAATTCATTTGAGAATCCATTTAAGTTTTCAAATTAGTTCCTAATGATCGTCTGAATTATTTTGATGTCTGTGGTGAATTTTCCCTTTTCAACTTAAATTTTATTAATTTGGGTCTTCTCTCATTCATTTTCTCTCTCTCTCTCTCTCTCTCTCTCTCTCTCTCTCTCTCTCTCTCTCGTAAGCTTGCCCTAAGGGCTTATTAATCTTCTTTATTTTTTCAAAAAACTAACTTTTATTGTTTATTTGTATTACTTATTTTATTGATTTTGGCTCTAATCTTAATGATTTCTTCCTTTTTCTGGTTTTGAAAATAGTTTGATTTTGCTTATCAAGGGCCTTATTTTTCACCATTAGTTTGTTTATTTGAGGTTTCCAATTTTTTTATGTAGACACTCATAATTATAAATTTTCTTTTAAAACTGCCTTCATAGTGTCCCAGAGGTTTTTCTTTGTCACATCACTATTCTCATTTGACTCTCAGAATTTTTGAGTTTCTAACCTGTTTTCTTCTATCATGCATTTATCATCTAAATGTGTATTGTGTTTATGCCATTTCTGTAGGTCATTTTGGTGCTTATTTCCAATTTCATTTCATTTTGACCATATTAGATGTAAGAAATTATTATCATTAATTTTTGTTAAGAGCTGCTTTTTGTCAAGAGTGTCCTGAAATATATCTATTTTGTAGAAGATTTCATGAGCAGCTCAAAAGTGTATTCAGGTGTTGTTGAGTGAAATGTTCCATGGATGTCTGCTAAATCCATTTAAATTTTATTATCTTTTTAGGTTCAAAGGGTCTTTACTGAACTTACATCTGGATGATCTATCTATTGGTTAGAGTGCTATAACCTAGTATTAATATACTGGGGTCTAGTTGAGTCTTTAACTCAAATAGTGTCTGTTTTATGTAGTTAGTTGCAATAATATTTTGGGCATAAGTATATACTATTATTATATATTCTTTTGGGGTTCTTCCCTCTGCCAGTGTAAAGGGACCTTCTTTATATCTTTTAATTACTTTTATCTTGAAGTCTGGTTTTTAGACATGACAATATCTGTGCTTCATTTTCATGCTATAACAGTTTCTGTCTTTTCACTTTCAGTCTGTAACTGTCTGCCTGTTAAGATGTGTCTCTTGCAAAGAATATATCCCGTTTTTGCAAAATCCATTCTGGCTGCTGGTGTCTTCTAATTGGGGAGTTGAGACATTTTAATTCAATGTTATTATAGAGAGATATGTATTAATTCTTGTCATTTTTATTTATTTCTAATGTTTAATTGGGTCCTACTTCTCATTTGCTTTGCTAATCTTCCAATGATATCTGTTCATTTGTGAAGTCTGTGACTTTTTTCCCCCTTCTGTGTAAAGTATTTCTTTATATATTTTCTATAGTGCTGGCTTAATAGTCATTAAAAATTATTTCTGTTTCAACTTGTCTTGGAGGATTTTTATATATTCTTCAATTCTGAAGGATAGCTTTGCTGGACATAGCAATCTTGGTTGACAGTCATTTTCTTTCAGGGCTTGCAACACATTATTCCAAGCCCTCCTGACTTTTATGGCGTTTGCTGAAAAGTCAGAAGACATTTTGATATTTTTTTAAGGTATTTAAAATTCTATGGTCATTCTGTATGTTAAATATTTTAATTACAATGTGTAGTGAAAAGTTTTTTTTATTATCTTGTCTATTTGGGGTTCTGAATGTAGCCTGTATCTGAATGTCAATCTCAAACTCAATATCATATTTCTGAAAAGTTTATCCATGCCCTTAATTTGCATATCAAATTCCTCTTTAATTCCAACATTTTTTTTTCTCCAACAATTCTTAAACTTACTATTTATGTTGTCCAAGAGTTCTTATATATTTTGGCCATGGTTACTTATATTCTTTTCTTTAATACTGGCTGAATATTTAAGGCCAGTCATTTTGTTTTTCAGCTTTTTGTTGTTGTTGTTGTGCTAGGGGTTGACCCCAGGGGCCTTGTACATTTAAGCCAAGCACTCTAACAACTGAGATATATCCCCAGCTTTGTTTTTTCAGCTTTTGAGATTCTGTCTTGAGTATGGTCTCCATAATTAGAGAGCATTTCAAATAAACCTTTTATTTGATTTTTTGTGCCTTTCATCTAGTTATTTTTAAATATTTATATCTTTTTATTGGAATTTCTCATTTATATCCAGTACTAACTTCCTTGTTTCACTATGTTCCCTTGGAATTCATTGATCTTTTTTATTATCATTCTTGTGAACAGTTTACCTGCTATTCCTTCCACTACAATACATTTGAAGTCATTTGCTGGTGAATTGTGAAATTTAGGAGGTAATGTGTTGCCTTGTTTTTTTTTTCATATTTCTTGTATTCCTAGTTTGGGTTTTATGCTTCTGTTGGGATAAATTTCTCTTACCCTCATGAGTGGGCCAATTTAGGGCACAGCCTTCTCTTGGCAAAGTATCCTTGAGTGATCTAGATTGAGGGTATAGATGTGGTATCCATTCATTTTTGCTATAGGAGTTAATGTGAGTGAGACCTGAGCCCTGTCCCCTACTTGTTCTTACTTGGGGTTGGGCCATTAGTTTGGGGATTTTTGTCTCTTTTACTCTTTGTATTAAAATGTTGCTGAAGTTTTGACAGTGGTTACTTTATGTGTGTGTGTGTGTGGAGGTACAGTGTCTCCTGGCTGGTTTTACTTCAGCAGTAGTTTCTACCTTGTGAACTGGAAAAATGGAAAAAATACTCTTTATTAGAGAAAATAAAATGTTTCTGGAAGGTAAAGGAAACTTTAGAATGTTCAAAATGTAAACATAGAAGGCAGAAGAGATTTAGTAAGTGATATATATAAAGAAGGAGAAGAAAAATGGGGGGGGGAGTTAAGGGAGACAGAAAGAGAGAATAAGAGAATTCGACTGTTAGTGAAAGAAGAAAGGAGAGAAAGAGAAACATGATGTTTTGAAACATCAGCCTTTTCACCACTGTGACCAAAAAGACAATATAGAGAATGGAAGGTTTATTTTGGGCTCATGGTTTCTAAGGTGTAAGTCTATAGATGGTGGATCTATTGGTCTGGGCCTGAGAAAGGGCAGAACAATATGTTGAAAGGGTATGGAAACCAGGTGCAGGGGGTACATGCTTGTAATCCAGTGGCTCTGGAGACTGAGACAGAAGGATCCCAAGTTCAAAGCCAGCCTTGGCAACTTGCCAGACCCTGAACAACTTAGCAAGACCCTGTCTCAAAATAAAAACAAAATAAATAAGGGCTGGAGATGTGGCTCAGTGGTTAATCACCCCTGGGTTCAATTTCTGGTGTGAAAAAGAAGAGAGGAGGAGGAGGAGGAGGAGAAGAAGAAGAAAGAGCAGGAGGTGGGGAGGAGGAGAAGAAGGAGGAAAAGAGGAGGGGGAGGAGGAGGAGGAGAAGGAGAAGAAGAAGGGGGAGTGAGAAAGGGTGTAGCAGAGGAATGCAGCTCATGACATGGAACTAGGAAGCA
Organism: Spermophilus citellus; assembly: GCF_964194105.1. Taxonomy (NCBI): domain Eukaryota; kingdom Metazoa; phylum Chordata; class Mammalia; order Rodentia; family Sciuridae; genus Spermophilus; species Spermophilus citellus. The sequence continues at coordinate 69,079,892 of NC_138191.1, read as the reverse complement.
GAGAGTGTTCCACTTACTGAAAAAAAACTTATATTTCCTAAAGTCCCACTCCTACTGAGCAATGTCCTCCAGCCACATCCTACATGACTACAGTTACCACCCAGTTAATCCCTGTCAGTGGATTACTGCACTGATTAGGTTTATTCTCTCATGACTTAATCCTTTCACTTCTGAACTTTCTTGCACAGTTTTAGGGATACCTCATATCTAAACCATAACAAAATAGAAACAAACAAAGTCGAAATAAACAAAACCCTAACCCTCAAAATAAAAGGAAAAATAACTATCATTAAAGAACCTAAAAATGAGAAAAAAAGAAAGAGAATATTGATATCTATGAACCACTCAGCACAGCAAAAACAACAAGGAGGAGGAGAAGAAAGAAAGAAAGAAAGAAAGAAAGAAAGAAAGAAAGAAAGAAAGAAAGAAAGAAAGAAAGAAAGAAAGAAAGAAAGAAAGGAAAAGAAAAGAAAAGAAAAGAAAAGAAAAGAAAAGAAAAGGATTCTTAATGAAAAATGAAAGAATTATCTCCACTAAAGTGGTCAAAATGACATAGATGAATGGGGATCAATGGTCACTGCCTATGTATGATTCTCTTTTTACATTCTTCTTGGGCTATTAGGCTATGTCTAGTGAGAGAGAGAGAGACAGACAGACAGACAGACTCTATCAAGACCCAGCTAGCAAATGCCAGGGGGTTGTGAATTCTTTCTTTTTGTGTTGTTCACAGAATTACCAACTGGAGTGGCCTAAAACTGAAGCTGATTGGAATAGCTCTCAGTTTCCCTTCTCACCAGTATATGGTAGGATGCAATGGGAAGTACTGTCAACTGGCGTTTGTTTGGACAGACCAGATTGATGCATTCCTAGGATGTGGTTGTTTTAGAGCTGTAAGAGACAAGGTCCAGCATCTAGAAATTATATCTAATCAGTCCTTTGGGATTTTGCTGGGTGGTATCTGCTTTGGAGAGATGAGATCAACACACCCATTGGACCAGACAGATGTGGATCTCTGCTGGGAGGCTGGATCTCAGGACTCTCCAAAAATTCTACTAATGCAGCAAGAAAGCCAGTCCTCCTCCACAGGTCTCACACACTCAACTGCCCATGAATGTGGCCTTTTCAGGCTCAGTCCCTGAGTACAGTTTCCTGAGCTTCTTCAACTGGGCATGTAAACCACCAGACTCAAAGGGAAACTGAGTTGTACTTCCCTCTGTATTTCTAACTTGAATACCCCTGGGTACAATCCACTCTGTGCCTGTTTCAGTCATGGTCTTCTAGGTACACTGAGGGCCACATGGTAGGCACTTGTTGGAACAGTATGGCAAAGTTTGTTATTATCTCCCAGACTCCAAAGCACCAAGCTTTGATGGGACCCTCTTAAGTGGCTCTTGCCTCAGCTCTGTGCTTGGCAGCTGAGAAACTGCACTTTTCAAACACCAGTTCCCTGCCAAGTCTCTGGATAGCCTACGTTTACACTGTTTTTCTGATATATAGTTTTTTTCCAGTGGTTCCCTCTTCATATTATCCCTCCTTTCTATAGTGAACCAGTGCTGCTGCTGCAACTACAACTAATGTAGCTACAATGTGTTCTTGTTCATCGTTCAAGGCATCAAAGACTTTAAGAGACTTTGAGGGTTCAATATTGAATTTCATTGCAATGCTTCTTCTTACCTCTCTGAGAAGCAGTACTTCCACTGCTGGAATACCAAGCTACATAGCAACTGCAAATGCAGCCTTCCTCTAATCCACCATTTTGAACCCCAGTATGTGCCCTTTTTTGATTGGCTCATTTCACTTAACAATAATCCTTCATGGTCCCTCCACATCTTTTAATGGCTTGATGGCTCACTTATTTTCAGTGCTGAATAATATTCTGTATGGTTTATTTATCCATTTACTTTGAAGGATATGTTGGTTATTTCCATATTTTGGCATTATAAATAAAACCACTGTAAATATCTGTATGCAAAGTTTTTTGTGAATATATTTTCAGCGTCTTAGGGTAAATACCAAGGAGCATTATTGTCGGATCATATGATAAGATTATGTTTAGTATTGTATATGTCTGTATCAAATTTTCACCAGCAGCGAATAAAAGTTCCTGTTGCTCCACATCCTTATCCGCATTTGGTGTTCTGAGAGTTCCAGATTACATAGGGGTATTTTATTAAATTGAATTTGCATTTCCCTAGTGACATGTGGTATGGGAAAGAACTTTTTCATATATTTATTTGATAATTGTGTCATATATAATTTTACCTGTTGTGTATCCTATTTTATGCTTTATTTTAAACATTTTTTTACATGTCTGGGAGTTTTTTATGTCATCATTTAATGAATGTATAATATCAATAGAATGAATTAAATCTCCTTTATCCATTTTTGTATTGTATTGTCCAGTTTTTTTCTTATTAAAATAAGGGTACATGAGACATCCTTATATACATGTCTTTTGTGCAGTACACTTATTTAATTAACAATTCTTAATGAGAACTATCTAGTTGATATTGTTACAGGATTTTGTTGGTATTCACTTGTGCACAACAAAACTTTCAATGATTTTTGCCCTGTGAGAGCTTAAAAATGATGGTGGAGACAAGCAACAAAAAATATAAATAGTAAAAATTAAATTATAGAATGGATATTTGGAAAAGAAAAAAAGTAGACCAATATAGGGGGGTCAGAGAAATGTGCGGAGTGGAATGTTGGTTAAATTTAAATGAGATGATTAAGGAGGATTTAATTGAAAAAGCGTCCCATGATCAAGGACTTGAAGGATATGGGGACATTTACCATCTGGTGGAAGTTCATTTGCAGGATGGGAACAACAGGTACAGAAGCCTTTTATGCAAGAAGATGGCAGGCCTGTTGGGGAGGAAGCAACAGAGAGTTGTAGCTAGAGCAGAGCCCCGTGATCAATGAGGACAATAATAGATTAGAAGGAGAGAGAGGTCAGAGTTTCGGGGTAGAGAAGTTAATGTAAAACCTTGGAAAGCATATGAGGACCTGAGGTTTTACTCTGAGTGACGTGTAGGGGCAGTAAGAAATTTAAGAGAGGAGGTACATGACTTATTTTCATGCAGATTCTGTCTGGCTATGCTGTTGAAGATAGATTGTGTAGGGTACAAGGGGTGCGTCAGAAAGACCATTACAGAACTGAGGAAGCACAGACCACAGTAGTGGAGATAAAGGATGAAAACAGAGCCATCAGACCAGTAGATAACAAATAGCTTGTTTATATACTGACAAAATAATCCAGTAGTGAGGGGAAAATAGAGTAGCAGGAGAATTGCTGGAAAATGTTCTTTAGTAAACACTAACTGCTGGAATCTTGTGCCCATGTGAAGATACTGGTACATAGTATTTCAGACAGTTTATCTCAGGCAACAAGATGGATGGCCAAGTGTGGGTTTCTTTCTGTTCAGTGCACATGGGTGGTGATAGGGATTTGGATGAGATCAGTTATACAGATGAAAAAGGAGAAGAATGTGTAAAATTAAAATAGTAGAGTCAAGGGATTTATAGGATGGAAAATGTTATAACTGCATGACTAACATTAAAAAGTCTCATAAGATTGGATGGTCATATATTTTTTTTTTCTCTACCTATGTTTACAAGAAAAAATGCTATCATAGAGAATGGTTGTCTGGATTTATCCAGGTTGTCATCTTGCCAAACAAATAAAAGTCAGAAAAAGAAGACAGGCAGTTAAGGGCATACATCAATAAGCAACCATAAAGATGAGCCACAAATTGATTTTAACTGACATATAATCCACATATTTCTTGAGTACATTATGAAATTCAATACACATATTTAGTGTATAATAAACAAATCAGTGTGATTAGTATTTCTATTTCCTCAAATATTTATCATTTTTATGTGTTGGAAACTTCTTAACTTTTCTATTTTGTTTGAAATGTATAATAAGTTGTTGTAGCCTATAGTCACCCTACTTTGCTATAGGACATTAGAACTAATTCCCCCTATTTTAACTGTATTTTGATGTCTGTTATCTAATTTCTTTCTATTCCTCCCACCATTATTATCTTTAGTGACCTTTATTCTATTTCCTATTTCTGTAAGATCCAAATTTTAACTTCCACAAGGAGTATAAACCTTTGTCTCTCTGTGCCTGATTTATTGCACTTAATATAATGTATTCCAGTTCCATCCATGTTGCTGCAAATGACAGAATTAAATGGATCTTTACAGTGGAGTGAAATTCAATTGTATATAAAGATCATATTTTCTTTATCCATTCATCTATCAGCATGTACCTGGAAATCAGGCAAGGAGGATGTTGAGAAAACCAAAGGGGTGAGGCAGAGTAAAAAGTTGGTTATATCAGTTGATTGGAGATCCCAGAGGCATTAACAAACTTTCTTTTTAAAGAAAGTCAACTGGAAAGATAGATATTGATGGTCAGAAAGAGACATAGACAATTGAAATTTTGTTGGGGCTTTCATTTTTTTTTATTGTTGTTGGTTTTTTTTTTTTAGTTTTTCTTCTTTTATTTATTTATTTTTTTTAATGTGGTGCTGAGGATAGAACCCAGTGCCTCATGTGTGCTAGGCAAGCGCTCTACCACTGAGCCACATCCCCAACCTGGGTTTTCATTTTTTATAACAAAACAAATTTTTATAACAAAACAAATAGATAAGGTAGATGCTGGGCATCATTAGATCATTAGAACATAAAATTCAAAGATCTGAGAATTTAGGGTATTGGATGGGACATCTGTAGGAGATACTGAAATCACTGTCAAAGAACATATCTTATGCAAAGAAGAAGGGAGTCAGAAGGTAAGTCAGGAAATCAACAGGATAGTCTGGGAATGTAAGTCTAGCAATAGTAATGAGGGAGTTGGGCGATGTAACAGCAGAACATGGGACAAAAATAAAGGGGATTATAGAGAGGACCAAAGAGAAGATAGTTTGATAGGAGAAATGAAGAACCAAGATAGTGCACACTTCATCTCCAGATCCAATAAGAGAAAGGCTGTGGGAGTGGAAATAGCCACCAGCTGACAGGGAAACAAAGCCTTTTAAAGAGCTCTTCTTCAATAAAGCAAACTAAATAGCAAAATAAATATTTTATTTATTTATTTATTTATTTATTTATTTATTTATTTATTTATTTATTTTTTCGTGGTGCTGGGGATTGAACCCAGGGCCTTGTGCATGTGAGACAAGCACTCTACCAACTGAGCTATATCCCCAGCTCACAAAATAAATATTTTAGATAAAACAGAGATTAAGAAATTTTGCTAAGGAAAAACTGTGAATTCCAGAGGGCCTAATGGAAGACAAGCAAAAGAGAGAGAAGTATAGAAATGTATAAATATGAGTAAAGAGTTAAAGGGATTGGGGTTTGGAAAGTGGGGAATTCCCCTTGGAAATTATATCAGAATAAATGGACAAAATAAGTGGGTTCCAGTCATTTCTAGGCACATGGTGGTGGCAAGTCTTAAGAACAGGTTTCTTAAGAACAGGTTTCTAGGAAGAATGGGTATTGGCATACCCCCTGGAGAAATCAGTGGAAATGAGCAACCTTAGAGATTAGCTCATTCAATTAACAATATTCATTGAACAGCTACTGCATATTATACACTGTTACAAGTGCTAACGGTTCAACTCTAAAAAAAAGCATAGTTCTTACCTCATGAAACTTACATGTAAATTAAGAAGACAGAATAAATAATTGGATAATAATAATAGTATCAGTTACCAGTAAGGGCAATGTAAATAATACACTAGAGGAGGAAGATAAAGCTTAATGGGGTGCTATTTTCTAGAGGGTATATAAGGAAGACCTCATCAAGAAAATAATAGGTGAAGAAGGCATTAAATGAAATGAAGAAGTGAGTTTGGCAAATAACTGAGGAAGACAATTCCAGTCAATACAAGAGCATAAAATCATTCTGTGTATGTAAATGACAGCAAGAAATTCAGCATGACAGGTGTACACGAGAGAAAGAAGAAGAGTAATAGGAAATTATCTGAGGTGGGAGCAGTCACCAGGATCCCAATTCAAATGTGTGAAATGTACTGTGTGCACATGTAAGATTCATAAAAGAGGGATTGCTGCATCAATCAAATCAAGCAAAAGATATATTCACTTCCAAAATATTTAAATTGATTCTATGCAATTATTCTACAGTAATATTTTAATTTACAACATCACTAACAATATACAAGGTTGACTGCTTCTTCTAATTCTTGACAAGACCAATTAAATACTGATCCCTATAAATTTACTCCATTTAAGAGGTGATATTATTACAGATTATTTAAATAAGTATTTTAAAATGTTTATTGGATATTTATATACTAACTATTTATGTTTGATCTTATTCTCTCATTGTTTTACTGTTTTTTAAAATGGTATTGACTTGTAAGAACTCTTTATTTGGGGCTGAGGCTGGGGCTCAGAGGTAGAGCGCTAGCCCAGCACATGAAAGGCCCTGGATTCAATCCTCAGAACCACATAAAAATAAAAAAATAAAATAAAGGTATTGTGTTCAACTACAACTAAAAAGTATATATATATATATATATATGCCCTCTTTATTTGATGTGGTATTAAACACTTATCTGTTATATGTTGAAAATAATACTTTTCTGGTAGTGTTCCCTTTGACTACAGATCCAATTAAAACTCATGCATAATCCATTGAATTAATCATGCCTTTTATAGTTTCTTAATTTTGTATATGCTTTAGAAGACTAGTCCTAAAGAATAGATAAATGTTATTAAATAATTTCATGAATGTGATTTAGTTTCTACTTAGCTTATTAATCCTTCACGTTTTCTTGTTATGCCACCTGTAAGTTTTATAATATCCTTCAAATTACTTTAATAATGAGATAAAGAAATGATTAAATACTAGGAACAGACCTGAAGACATTGTTTACAATGTACCAGGTGCTGTTCCAAGTTCTTTACGTAAATAGTTGATTTTATACTTATAACAACCCATTGATGTGGGTACTATAATTAGACTCATTTTAGAGGTAAAAAAAAAAACCCAACACATAGGAACATTCAGTAATTGTCTCAAGATTGAAAAGGACTGGCAAGATTCAATCCAAGGCATAGTGTAGTGTTGACTACTATAGTAGTCTTACTCTCTAGTAATCGATTAAATCATGTCCCATAAAGTATGGAAAGTAATCATGTTAGAATTGAGATTTCAACTAAGTGCTAAGGAAATAAATTTTGACAAAAAGAATTTTGAAGAAAAGCTTATGCAATGCCACAGCACTCTAAGTGGATGACATTTTCTAATTTGGAGAAAAAAAAAATCGTCGTCAGAGGTGTCATTAGATACATGGACTGAAGAGCTGAAGTGGAGATGGAAAGAAGAATGCATTAAGGGGTGTAGATATTATGCTGAAGGTCAAGTTTTACCCTGAATGACAAAGTAGCAATTTGGCTGTTGTTGCAGTAGAGCAGGTTTCAATTCTGAGTCTATCAAATAGACAAGTCACTAAATTTATCTAAGCTTTGATAGACTCAACTCTCACACCAGAAGAAAAATCAGAGTTGTTTTTAAAGATTTAAAGACAATAATGAATGTTCAGGATTTGGACAAAAGTCAAACAAATAATAAGCATGCAATTCATCATCAGTAGTCAAATTGAGGTTTAATGAGGGACAGTGAACAATCCAGCCAAAAATAACAGAAGCAAGTTCCTTTAAAGTGGTAGCAGGCACAAGTTTTGATTACCATTTAAATTCACAAAAGGAGAAAATAAAAACAAATAAGAATGACAATTATAGTTTCAAACTGGGGACAAGCACACCTGCAATTCCAGCTGCTTGGGAGGCCAAGACAGGAAGATTGAAAGTTCAAAGCCAACCTCAGCAACTTAGTGAGACCATAAGCAACTTTAGCAACACCCTGTCTCTAAATAAAATATAGGCAGGGTTGGGGATGTAACTCAGTGGTTAAGCTCCCCTGGGTTCAATCCTTGGTACCAAAGAGGGGAAAATTGAGGGAAAAGGGATTTTGATATATAAACTGGGGTCAAAACAGAGGAGGAAAGAATTTAAGGACCAAGTGCTCTGATTATTATTAGAAAGTTTACAGTGATACTTGAAGTCCAGTTACAAATATCTACTATATACTTGAATGTATAGAAATTATCTGTATTTCATCCACTTCAACGTTTAGAAGTATAGTAAAATTGGTTTATAAAACATCGTAACTACTGGAAATCCCTGTTAATCAATATCTCCATGTTTTAACAGTACAATAAAAAATTATAAAGCACCTAGTCTTGACTCTGAGAAACTGTAATAGCTTAAAGTGCTTTCTGACTCACCAAAGATGAAATTGTACACAGTATAATTTTATTATTCAATGTATTTGATTGTATTCTAATAATATAAAAGTAAGAAAACCACAAATTCAATGAATGTTGAAGGAAACTATATTTTGGATTCTAGGACAACCTCAAATTTAAATGCACTTATTTATATAGTTAGTTGTGTATTTAAAAATAATAAGAACATTTCATCCATTGAATTCATCCACTGAATGTCAAGTACCTTTGTCTGGAGCACAGGCAATGTTATACACAGCTGGTAGTAGCAGGAACAGAAATTAAAGGGTTGCCCTGGGGTAGCATAATCAAGGAGAGGCAATAGCCATTTCTCAGAACAACAGGTCTCTCTAAAGTTTCCATGGCCCCGTGTTTGACTTTTAAAACCATTTAGTTGTTTATGCAAATTTTTTTTCTTATATTATGCTAGATCAAATTAAATTTATTTTGCCGTTATGTTTCCATTTTTATTATATCTGAATGCTGATACAGTGTTTTCAGAATGCCAGATTAGGGTTTTCAAATTAGAGTTTTAAAACCTTCCAACCTGAGGAAATTAATTTTATGGGCGACTTAAGCATCTACACTCTAAAAAGACACCTGCTTTCTCATGGTAAATATATGACTTTAGGATAATTTAAAGAGCCTTTGAAAAGTTAAAAAAAATCAGCAAAATCTACTAATAAAAATAGACAAGATGCTCAGGGGATTGAAAGTAGGTTAAGATATCAAAATATAAATGCCATTTGAAAGGGATTCTGGCACTAAATTTAGGATTTTAGCATTTTGACACTGATAAATCTTGCTGCGGGGTTCCTAAATCTGATGAGAACACCTGTTAGTGATGCTCAAATGCCTGAATTAAAAAGTAGTTTTGATATTTCAGTTATTAGATTAAAATCAGAAACCTTTAAACACACAGTAATTTATGTAGGATTCTTTTTGTGGGGGACTTTTAAAGCATAGATTGACTCAGTTTGATTCTGGAAACCTTCTAAATTGAAGACTTTAAGTGAATGTGCCTTGGTCATATGAAGCAATTTTATTCCATATCAAATGGAGAAGTCAAAAAGTAGAATATGATATCATGCTGTTAAGACATAATGAGAAGATTTAAAAATTCTTTTAAATAAACTCTTAAATGGAAATATTCATAGAGGATAAAAATATTCAGGTGGTGTGATTTGACCTTTAGAGTCACATAAGAAAGATGAGTCCAATTCATTATTCATCTAGGTATTGCCTATTATAAAATAATAGAGGCTTCAAGTGCTTTATATATAACCATTAGAAAGATCTGTTGCATAACCCAGTCTCCATAATGTAATTGAGTACTGCACAAAAATTTCCAGTGAATTGAGTAACTCGATAATATACAACACTAAAATAAAGCAATTTTTAATTGACAGAAATTTAAAACTACTTTTGGAATATAGGAGATTTTGCTTCAGTATTATTCAGAATTTTGGGTATGGATATAAAGAACTTCCCTTATTTATATTGCTTTCAAAAAATATATTAAAACATGCTATAACTGTATAAATAAATTATGTAAAAAATATTTCCAAACTTAGGTCTTAGAAAATTTTATCAAAATTAAACATCATTTATAATTCTTTCTGAGATCTCTACATGAAATATTTACTAGAGATCAGAAAAAAAGAGAAACTCCTTCTAAGTCAAAAGATTCTATTTGCAATTTGAACTTTCAAGAATTGATAAAACAGTATACACATTTATTTTACAGAAATTGAAGTTTCAAATCAAAGTATTATCCTCCTATGATCTATGCACTGGGCAGTGGGGCACAGAATTGATAAGTGATTTTTATAGCAGTCTGTCTTGAGTAGACATTGAAAACAACTACAAATAAAGAGAGAAGTGAGCTGAATGCCAGAGTAAGTATTTTGGAGTGAATTCTTAAACAGAGTTCTTACAATAATGCATGGATATTAAAAATAGGTAAGCAAAATACAAATAAAAGTGGCTGATTTTTACATGGCTGGGGTTGTAGCTCAGTGGTGAAACACTTGTCTCTCCCATGTCAGGCATTGTGTTTGAGCCTCAGCACCACATAAAAATAAACAAATGGATAAATAAAATAAAGGCATTTTGTTCATCTAAAATAACAACAAAAAATATTTTTAAATGGCAGATTGAAAGAATTAAAAAGAGACAAGTCTCCCTGGGCATGGTGACACATGCCTGTAATATACCTGTAATCCTAGTGGCTCTGGAGGATGGAAAAATTCAAAGTCAGACTCAGTGAGGTCATAAGCAGCTCAATGAGACCTTCCCTGTAAATTAAAAATAAATAAATAAGTCAATTTTCAAATACTTTTCACAGCTTTGTACTACTGATTTATTTTTCTGACTAAAATCAGGGAAACACACCCACACAACCTGTGTTGGAGAGACCTTAATACAGCAATTGGTAAAACTCACTAAAATACTCTAGGGGCATTCTCACTACTTTAGGATGCACTACTGCAAATTAAGTATCTAAGCATAATAATTTCATCCTTCCCACAAGAGTCTGCCTGAATTTAGAATTTTTTTCCTAGTGTGCATATATAATTCTTAATTTTTAAAGAAATAATAAATGTAGATTAACTGTGTATATCTTCATGGAATACTATGCAACCATAAAACTTTCACTTCAATGCAAATGAATATATATATAGTCAATGGAACTGTTGGCAGACAGCTAGAGTCTCCATGTGACATTTCAAATTTATCATGGCTCTGCTATGCATAAAGGTGCTCTTTAGGGTATGAAAACCAGTTTTGCAGGGGTACTACAATAAAGGAAAGGGAATAGTTTGAAGGTAAACTGAAATTCTTCTACCATTTATATATCAGTGAGGTATTATAGTAAGTGCTATGGGAAGTTAAAGGACAATTAATCTATGGTAACAATATTTTGTTGGAAGTTTAAGGGACCATGTCTTATGCTGTGAATTGAATTCTACACAAGGTTCTTGTTTGAGGGGAGGTACTAGGGACTGAACTCAGAGTCATTCAACCACTGAGCCACATCCCCATCCCTATTTTGTATTTTATTTAGAGACAATATCTCACTGAGTTGCTTAGCACCTTGCTTTTGCTGAGTTTGGCTTTGAACTTGTGATCCTCCTGCCTCAGCCTCCGGAGCTGCAGGGATTACACACAGTTGTTATAATAACACATGTAGATTAAAATTAAGTCAGAAAAGCTAAAATAGCCAACTTTCAAGTATTTCTCACAGAGCTTTATAACTTACACTGAAGGATAATAGTTTTATAAACAGAATTTGTTCTTATTATCCCTGAAAGGATAGAATCAGAAATGATCTGTTTTGCAATAGCTCAACTTCATAAAGGTGATTAAGACTTCTTTTCAAACCTGGGTGAAGGTTATAGGGTGTGTTCATTTTGTGATAATTTAAAGAGCTGTATACATTTATGATTTGTGTACATATTAATTTGTGTATTTTATTTCAATAAAATGTTTTTAAAACAGAAAAAAAAGACTTTAGGAAGCATTGTATTTTAGTTAAACGAATCCAGGTTAATTTGGGAACAATTATAAAGTATATACGAATTACAAATCATAAAAGTATATTTTCAAGGTTTGCACAGTTAAAAGAACCCAAAAGAATCAACCTCAATTTGTTAAGAATAAAGTGCTGATAACCATGAGTCGAAGCTATGACTTGGATATACTCAAAAAAGTTAAGTACGTAAAAAAAAAAATCACCCTCTTATTCAGCACATTAGCTCCCTGGGTGTCTTCAAGACATATCTACTAGTTTTCCTTTCAAAATTTACACTTCCCTTAGCTACATTGTAATCTTACATCTATGGAAGAGTGAACCGGCTTCCATTCTGCCTTATGCATCATCAACAGAACTGTCAGTAAAGTGCTAATTGCAGAAAGTTTATTACTTGAGGTGATATTGAACCAGAGAGAACACAGCTTGATTTTTCATATTCTGAACTTTGCGATGTGAGCAATTAGGGTAAAAAAAATAGGAAGGAAAAAAAAAACCTTCTTTTTTTTTGTTTCAATTTGTTAGCTAAGCGAAATTGAAATGGTTGTCACTGACAGTGAAATAGAAACTAAAATGTTGTCCTTGTAGGTGACTTTATAACAGTATAAAAATATCTCATTAACCCCTTCTTATCAAAATGCATATTTCACACCTTAAGAGCACTTGCAATTCTACCACATAATTGGCTACCTGTAATTGGAACAAGACCATTTTGTGATTCTGTCATTTGAGTATTTTTGCAGAAGAAGTATACTTCAAAGATATGCTTTATATATACTATCTAAATTTATATATTTCCTATGGGATCCAAAATATTTAAAGCAAATTTTAAATATTATTTCAGAAAATGGGTTCAGACGTAGCACAAGGAATTTCATCTAGAAATACAAAAATAGATGAAGATGGTTAAATGGAAAATGTATTGGAAGATTCATGGATGGTCGCCTGGGACCATTTTCAGAGTGAATTGTGGAGGGAGTAATTAGGAAAACCAGCAAATATAATTCCATGTGAAATACTTAGGGGAGATTCTCTGTGTATTAAAACACAGCAGAGGGACGTCTAAATTAGATTTAAGGGTCTAAAGAAGAGGAAACAAACCTATGTTAAGATCTTAAGGGGAAGAAATAATTAGGAACATGAAGGTGGAGAGGTCAAGATGGAAGGAAAAGAAACTGTTCTTATCCTAAAAAACAGTGTGCAATATCAAGAAACTGTTTTCATCCTAGGAAACTGTGCGCAATAGCCCGAGATTTTCTTTTCTTTTCTTTTTTGCACAAACTCACACCAGTTTAGACAGTCTGGAAGTTCAACAGGACTAAAGTCTGGGAATTATGTGGGCGATGTGAATTAGGACACTAGCCTGGGAATTAAACTGCAACATCTTGAAAAGGCTCACAAGCTGTGTTAAGGAATTTCAGATTTATGGGAAGGGCAATGTGAAATCATATAGGGTTTGCATAGGAATTAAACTTGGGTAGATTTGTATTTTTGAAAGGCCAGTCTTACTGTAGTCTGCAGAATTGCCTACAGAGAGACAAGAAAGGAAATAGGGAAACCACTTAAAAAGCTATTGCAGCTCTGATCTAGGGCACAACTGGGATGATAGCAGGAGGATGGAACAGATGGATTTGAAAGATGTTTAGGAGACAAAATCAACAGGATAAGTGATGTGCTGTATGAGGTGAGGGAGAAGGAGATTCAAGAACGCCACTTAAGTTTCTGGCTAGCACAACAAAACAAATGGTGGCACCCTTTGCTGGGAAATACAGATTAGATTTTGGTAATAAAGACGATATTGATGGAGAATTTGCTGAGTTGATGTTCCCTACAAGATATACATGGAATTAATGCAAGTTGCAATAGTGGAGTGTTGAATATAAGCCAGATGGGAACAAAGTGGAAAGAGAAAGGTGGTGATAGAAGGAAGAGAGAAAGGTTGAGATCTGAAGCTCTCCATAAGACACACAGACAAGCCTAGGGGGGTAACTGCAAGAGGTTTGAGTGGGGAGGAGATTGTGCTCAGAGAGTGGGATGTTTAGAATTATGAATTTGAAGATAGAAAAATACTGATGATGACAAGTGTTCATATGACTATGGGAACAATTTGCTGAAGGAAAGATAAGGTGAGTGCCCTTGGAGAAGAGGCACTGGAACTCAACTAAGTGCTGCATTTCCACTTTGGATACTGAACAAGTTTTTGGTTAGTATCTATATCCTAATATTGGTACCTATACATACATATACATACAGGGGTTCATACACAGAAGTATTCTTAGAAGAGAATGCTGCAGTTAATCATGGAGAGAATGGTGATTTTATTTTTTTTAAAAAAAGGCCTTCTAAAAATAAAATAAAAAATTTAGATGGAAACCTGAAGCTTGTAATACCTTATGATGCAGTACTGTTAAAACCAGAGACATGAAATTGACTCATAATTTAATTAGCATATTTATCCCCACTGCTGGGTTAAATTCAGCTTAATACAATTTGGTATAAAAAATGCTAGACTCCATAAAACTAAAATGTTTGCATAAAAAAGCTGAGGTAAATTTTGATCACTTGAGGATCACAGGTTTGGGGGCCTTATAGAAGAGGTGAAATTTGATCTAACTTTAGAAGATGTGTTTAAATGTAAACTAGAAAACTTATATTTTGTATTAATAAAATACTTAATAGGCTTGGGTTAAAATTATGATGTTTTTTCTTTGTCTATAAACAATTGGTTCAATTAATTAGTCTTCCTAGGCATAAATGTTCTTTTCTGCATTATAAAATATTAATAGTCTTACTTGCAAAATGTAAGTAATTTAAAAGTTTTTGTCCTAGAGTAATTGATTGAAGAAAAAGCACTAAAAATGTTAATTATCAAAAGGACAAAGATTATAGAATATAGAAGTTATACATGGAGAATAAATTTCTATCTTTCAAAAGTCAGCATAGTTTTAATTGTGTAAAATGTTTTAAATAAAAAAGAAGAAATTAAATGTGATTTTAAAGGCAATACATGCCAAATATTAGCAAATGTTTTGATAGAATATACTAAATGGAAGTGTCTAGCAGTGTTTACCAATAATCATTTTACTCTGTTTACCAGTACAAAGAGAATTATGCTTTCCCTATACTAGAAATTGGATATGGTCAGTGATTAGTTCTGGCCAATAAAATGTGAGTGGAAGTATCTGCTGAAATAAAAAAAATTAATTATGTGGGCTTAATTCTCCTATTCTCTTCTTCTCCTGCAGTGGCAAAGACTAGTGTTGAGTTGTAATCATCAAAGAATGTTAGAACATTTGTTAAGTTGGTTGTTTGAGTCGAGGAGCCCTAACACAGCTGCATTAAACAATACCAAGAAACATGATGAGTGTTGTTTATTGCTTTCAATATGATTTAAACTATATGAACTGAAGTTTTCCATCATATATGTGAGACTAGGTTAAGACAAGTTCATCTTCTCCCTAGGCTTGTGTAGACATATATTGACATTTATTGATAAAGAAGAAAGTAGTATATTTAAGATATGTAAGAGAAACTGACATTTTTAACCTTCTGATAAATATGTAGTCAACAGTGTATTAAATAATTTTCATCTTAAAAATTATTTTCTAGGCTTTTAATTGTATGTCACTCAGAAAGCTAGCTCTCTGTCCTTATTCCCTCTCCCCTAAGAGCTTATAATCTAAAACCAACAATGCAGCATAGACAGAAACATAAAGCAAATAATCTCCTAAATATATCAGTGTCCTAGAAATGGTGACAGGGATGATGAAATTAAGCCACATGGTCATACAGACTCAGATGCTCTTTATTTCGGTGGGTGGCTTGATGGGACTCCTTTACTGATGAAGGTGAGAGTCATTTCTGGGGGCATTAAGAAGTTATGATTGTTTGAATAAATAGTAACAGAGGGCTCATACAGGAGGAAGTTTCTGATAAATTGATTGAGCTTCAAAAAAGTTGTGTGTTTGTGTTATACTCTAGATCTGGAAATGTCCCCCAAGAATCTTGTGTATGAGATAGTGCAGCAATGTTCAGAGGTGAAAAGACTAGATTATGAGAGACATAGCTTCATCAGTAAATTAATCCACTAACTGGATTAATTATTTGATTTGATTACTGGATGATAACTGTAGGAGGTGGGGTATGGCTAGAAAATGTAGGTTGGGGACATGCTTTTGAACTATAGCTGTCCCTGGCCCCTTCCTCTCTTGCTTTTTCAGTTGCCATGAGCTGAGAAGCTCTTTTGTCATGCCTTTCTGCAGTACAGTTAGGTTGCCATGGACTAAGACCTCTGAAACCATGAGCCAAAGGAAATATTTTTCTCCTCTAAGTAGTTTTTGTCGGATATTTTGGTAAAAGCTGTGCAAAGCTGACTAACACAGTCTCAGAGACTATGAGGTCTACAGGAGTGAAGTTTGGACACTATCTAGCCTTCTAGGATGAGCACTATGGGACGTGAAGAATGTCTTAGTGTTCTGTGCCTCACTAGATACCCCAACCATTTCAGTAGAATAGGTTTCTGTGTCAGAATCTTTGGCATAGCTTTCTGATTCCTTCCCTCTGAAGATTTGTCATGAATGGTGCCATTTTGCTTTGCAACAATGTTTCTAACTGTAACTCTTAGGTCAGCCTCTGGCACAAAGTATCTCTATGAGTTATAAATGAGGTAAAGATGTTACTGAAATTCTGGATGCTTCTCAGAGCTAAAAGGGCTTCTGGAGAAAATTTAGGAAGTCTATGCAGAAAGGGGTGGGAAAGTGACTATTCACTATCCACCTATAGCAGGAGAGATCTTTCTGAACTACTAATCTGCTCATATTATCCCCACTGCTACTAAAAACCCTTATACACTTTTCTTTTCCTCCTAAATTGATGACCTTAACAATTCTCAGGAAAAAGACACAGATGACCTAAAAGGTTGTAAGTGATGTGAACTCATCCATCTCTCCAGCTCTTCTGTCACTCCACAGCTCTCAGTAGAGCCACATGGAGCCATCACCCTCCACCTCCCATGCTCCCTCCCACCAGAGGGTCTTACATATGCAATCATCTTTACCAAGAACGCCATGTTTCCCCTTCTTAGTGGAAGCTAAGCTCTACTCATTTCTTAGCCACATCTCACAAACCAGTTTGTATGGGATCTTTCAGGACTCCCAGCCTAGGTCAGATCTTCCAGTGTCAAGGTTTTACACCACTGAGCACCTCTGCTTTGTAACCATTCTCAAAGTTGAAATTTTAAAATTGTTTTTGCATGAGGCATTGGTGAATGTCTTTTTTCTATGCTAAAGTGTAAACTCCATGAATACAAGAGAGCACACCTTAGTAGACTTCAGCCTGCCTCACCAGAGCTTACTGAACTGTTAAACCAGTGGAAGGATCTTCATCCATGTTGTTTGACCAGATTAGTACTGTAAGCAATGATGTGATACCCAAAAGGACTGATCTGCCTGCCCATCCACCTACATATTAAAATAATACTCAAAAGTTTTTCGAGGTATAAATGGGACAGTTTTTCAAAAAGCACTGCATTTCACTATTTGGAGAAAAATCTGTAATCTGATGCCAATCTTTTATGTTGAGGAAAGACAGTATCAGCAGTGATTCTCATAGGAATTTGTTCTTTGTCAGTGTTCAGGAATGAAAGGTAAGGGATGAATTATTATTATTATGGTGTGTTAAACCTTCAGGAACTCTTGGAAAAAATGATTTAGTAAATGCTATGTTACTTTGGATGCTTAGATATTATATCATTCTGGTAAAATAAGTTTCAGTCAATATTATAGATTATAGTTGTGGAAATCTTAGTATTTCTTCCTGCTTTAATAAGAGCAATAGTAGTGGACATTATATAACTTTTCCTAATGATTCAACTTATTGTGCTGCTTCACTGTCAACATTTTGATAATCAGTTATTTGGGGGAATAACAACCTAAATTTAGAAGAGAGAATGAATCAGCCTAAAATCTGAAGTTTTTTTCCTAATTATTAAATACCTCTTTATACTTGCTTTATATCTATCAGATTGCCTTTACTATAAATCAGAGGGCAGGGGCATGGGCAAATGGATGTTCTGGTTTTTGTTGTTGTTGTTTGTTTTGTTTTTGTTTTTGCTTTTTTTGGTCATTGACTTAGCAAGTTGAAGTCCTAAATTATTTTGTTAATATCTATATTATTTCATCTGGATTAGTAATGGGAGTCAGCCCTCAGAATATAAGTAGAGTGGTTTACTTTCTGTTCAAGATTAATCTACATAGATATAGGCTCTGAGTGATACAAAAGCTGAATTTTTAAGTCAGAACATTAAAAGCTGTTTCTTTTTAAGCAAAATGCAGTTGCATATTAAAGACAAGTATTTTCACTTTTGAAGAAACAGCTTTTAGAAGTTATTTCAAAAAAATCACAAGTATTTCTCTTAAAAATTGTTTTCTCAATCAAGAATTTCAAATGAAAAAGCAATATATATTAAAAGAAATTATTTTCCCTATTTGGGAAAATTTAACATAAAAATATAACTTATATAATGAGAATAGGTAACATCAGGAATATAGAAAGTAATCACTAAATCAATATCACAAGAGGGTCTCATAGTGTAAAACATTTTAAACACACTTAAAAGTGTTCTGTTTTGTTTTGTGTTTGTTTGCTTGGTTTTATTTTTTTCACCTTGGGACTCAATTTCTATGTTACATGTATCTAGGGAAGTGGATAATGTTAAATTTATTTGCATGAAAAATGATATGGAATGCATGTCTTATTGCTAATTTTGCTTACATTAAAAATTTATATTTGTTTTTGTAAACAGAAGTTCAAAATTTTAAAAGAATTTGAATATTACTATTCTAAGTACAGCAAATAATCCTACAAATACATCTTATTTCATGGTTAGGATATGCGAAATCCCCCAAAAGCTCCAGTGTTAATGCAGGAATATTCAGAGGTGAAGTGATAAAATAGTAAAATATATAACCTAACCAGTCCATCCTAGTTCGAATGAACTGACTAGGTGGTAACTGTAAGCTGGTTGGGAGTAGCTAGAGGAGGTGGGTCACTGGGAGTATGACCTGGAGGGATGCATCTTCCCTATAGCTTCTTTTTGGGGGGTAGGTACTAGGGGTTTAACTCAGGGACACTTGGCCACTGAGTCACATCCACAGCCCTAGTTTGTATTTCATTTAGAGATAGGATCTCACTGAGTTGTTCAGCACCTCGATTTTCACTGAGGCTGGCTTTGAACTCTGGATCCTTCTGTCTCAGCCTCCTGAGCTGCTGGGATTACAGGCATGCACCAGCACGCCTGGCCCTGTGGACTCTTCCACCCCTCTGTCCTTCCATGCAATCTGACCCTTGCATCAGCTGAGCAGCTTTTCTTTGCTGGGCTCTCCCTTACCATGATGCACTGCCTCCTCTTGGGCCCAGAGGAATGAAGTCTGCCATCTATGGACTGAGATCTCTGAAACTGAGTTCCAAAAGTTCCAAATAAACTTTCCCTTCTCTGAATTGTTCTTGTCAGGCATTTGGTAACAGCAACAAAAACTGATGAAAACAAGCATCTTTCTTGGTCACAGAGTCTTTATTTCTGATTACTTCTCCTTGCATAATTCCATCTCTATGAACAAATTATTAGTCAAGTTATGTTTGGAAGAATTAGCAGTTTAAACAAATATTCTGCAAGCCAAAAAGGAAGAATGTCCCTAAGGTTTAACTGTACTCCCCAAAGCATGTGAAGATTCCCCCAGAGATGCTGTTGGTAATTGAGCATTGATCCTCAAAACTGATTAGTTTTCACTGAGATGATAACTTTGTTGTTTAATCTGGATGCAGATATATGTAAGAAAAATCCTACTGATATCCTCATAAGCTTAAACCACCAATAAGCTTCATTTTCCTCTTAGGATTGTATCATAAGACATGTATAAAAGAATCATTTATACAATAAAAGTATATTTTTTAATTTTCTAAAATAACCATGATATTTCAAGTGCCCATGCGTTTGTACTTGCTGCTTCCATTCTTGAAGATGTTTTCTTTTCTTGCCTTGAGGATCTGTCCCCCAAGCACATTTCCCTATCTTTGCCCTGGAGTTCATAACATCACCCCATCTGTCCTGGACAATTCCAATACCATCTACATGGTTTCTCTGTTTCTGCTCTTCCTTTTTTGTCATCTTTCCCATATAATAGTCAGAGGGATATTTTAATTATATAACTCAACTTTTTAAAGCCCCCTGGAGCTCCTCCTAATACAGAATGAAATGCCCAGTCTCTCCCAGCACCCAGTGGATTGCCATATGGATCCTCATTGTCTACACACATTTCACCCTTCTTTCAGAAAGTCTCTTACTTGAACTTGATAAGCTCAATCACTTAAGTTTCTGCTCAATATTATCTCAGAGAGGACCTCCTCCTGATTCTTTCTAGAAAAGTGAGCAGCCCCATCATTGCTTATCCTGTCTGCCTACCTTCTTTCTTCATAGCTCTTACTACTTACTAAAACTATATTATTTAGCTTTTTTGTTTGTTTGTTGCCTCTCTCCTGGGTTAAGAATTAGCAACTTCTTAATCTATTCTTCTCAATCTATTCTCCTGGGTTAAGAATTAACAACTTCTTAATCTATTTGCTATTGTTTGTGCTTTGTATTATCTTGAGCAACTAATAAAAAAAATTTCCAAGGGGGAAAAAAAAAGGAGAGCACGTGGCCCAGATTTGCTCTCAGTAACCATTTGTTGAATGAGAAGGGAAGAGATCAAGAGTCAACCATTCCATGAAATTATCCCAACTGTCTACTCCCCTAAACTAAAACAGTTAAGCAGATGCAATCCTTCATTTCCTCATCCCAATGTGGCATAAAGTCAGCATTCATTGAGTTCCTGCTGTATATTAGTCAGTAGCTAAGACTTCCCCATTTAGTATAATAGAGTTACAACTACCCTATCATTGTGGTTATTATTTTTTTTTGTTAGCCAATATCATTCAACAAGCAAGGGGCAGAATGAAGATTCAATCCCAGGTAGCCTTCAAGAGCTACACTTTCAAAACTCCATACTATACTAACTTTTTTAGGCAAATTGTCAGAGGATATCTTTATGATTAAGCAAGCCACTAATATTAATAATATATTAATATCACTATACCATGAAATTCCTCAGTCAAGAATTATGCCTTATTTCAACACAGCTCAGAAAAAGGGTCAGTGAGTAAGGGAATAAATGAAGAATTATCTCTACTTAGGCAGCAACCAATGGTAAAAATAAATAAATTTTTGTCAGGCTGTCAGTGTGGCTGGTTCTGATCCTTAAGCCCAATGAGGGATCCTACATTTGAAAACCAGATAAGCTTTCCTCTCATGAAGGTCTTAAAACACATATTAAAAATGCATCCCTACTAACATTTACACATTCTTATTGGTAGAAGAATCCGAAGAAATTCTTTTGAAATTTAAATATAAAACTATTTTAAGAAGCTAAAATCAGGCAAGATCTGATTCTATACTCCAATTTGTGATGTGTGTGTTGGGGTGGGGGCATGCGTCGTGCATAGTTCTTTGTGGGGATGTAGATGGAATACCACTTGATTTTATTAAGGAACTCCAGACCTGTGTCATAAATTTCCTTTCGACACTGGGGCCCTCTGACCCTGATGTGCCAACATTATGCAGAGGAGATAGACGCACCAAAGGCTTCATCTAAATACATGAATATGTGAGCAGGCAAAAACGCGCCCTATGTGTGGGAACAACTGAGGGAAAAATATGTCTGTTGTATTTCTCAGGACTCTGCAATTGTCAGGGATGCTTCTGAGACTAGCTATGACAAAAAGAGAGAAATATTGGCCAAACTAAACCGCTAAGGGAAAAGGCAAGGTGAAGTACAACTTCACTCTAGCCTGAGGCAGGTGAGCCAGGTACTCAAACTCTGTCCGTCTTCTTACACAGCTTTATGAGCTTTATGAGTTTATTTTTCTCAATATAAGTCATTGATGTCCACTAACAAAGGAAGAATAATTGAGTTAAAGTGTGGAAAATTAAATTCAAATAATTATCTTTTTCATAATAGTAGTTCTGCCTACAGTTCAAAGGCAACAAATTCCTTCCATCAGTCTAGAGGGAAAGACTTTTTTAAAAAATTTTTTTAAGTAAAATTTTTATAAAACAATTTTCATGTAAATGATGTTTATTGATACCATCAAGGGCATTTGCAATTCTTTAATCTGAGTCCTCTCTAATGACTCAGCCATTCATATGTTCTGAACCTTGTACATGTACAGTAGTAGGGAACTAGTTTTTACATATTAAATAACGTTTAGACAGGAAAAATCTATTCCCACTGCAGGATAGTTCATTTCAAACTACTCGTGATAAACAATCATCAGATTATGGTTGTTTTTTCCCTCCAGATCTCTCAGACACAATATTGTTGTAAAGAAAAAAAGAGAGAGAGAATTTCTATAAAAATAAAATGAAAATCAAGCACACTCACAGTACCAGTTGAAATCATTTGTTTTTAGATTTAATGAGCAAAATTACATTTTAATAAATATAACTTTGAGAAATATCACACAGAAAAGAGACCACTATAAAAAGTCTGCAAATTGATTTGGAGATTTCTTAGAAAATTGGGAATGGAACCACCATTTGACCTAGCTATCCCTCTCCTAGGTCTATACCCAAAGGACTTAAAAACAGCATACTACAGGGACACAGCCACATCAATGAATATAGCAGCACAATTCACAATAGCTATATTGTGGAACCAACCTAGATGCCCTTCAATAGATGAATGGATAAAAAAAAATGTGGCATATATACACAATGGAATATTACTCAGCAATAAAAGGGAATAAAATTATGGCATTTGCAGGTAAATGAATGGAAGTAGAGAAGATAATGCTAAGTGAAGTTAGCCAATCCCAAAAAACCAAATACTGAATGTTTTCTTAGGGAAAAAAGGAAACTGATTCATAGTGGGATAAGGAAGGGGAGCATGGGAGGAATAGACGAACTCTAGATAGGGCAGAGGGGTTGGAGGGTAAGGAGGGAGCGAGTAGTAATTAATGATGGTGGAATGTGATGATCATTATTATCCAAAGTATGTATGAGGATATGAATTGGTGTGAACATACTTTATATACAACCAAAGATATGAAAAATTGAGCTCTCTCTATATAATAAGAATTGTAATGCATTCCACTGTTATACATAAATAAAAAAATAAAAATAAATTTTAAAAAGTCACTATAGAATGGGAAAAAAAGTCAGCAAATTGTTCAATTAAAATGAATGCTGGGATCAGAGGTACAGACTATAATTTCTGCAATTCCAGAGACTGAAGCAACAGGATCAAAAGTTGAAAGCCAGCCAGGGCATCTAAATGAGACCCTGTCTCAAAATTTTAAATAAATAAATAAATAAATAAAGGGCTGGTGATATAGCTCAGTGGCAGAGAGTCCCTGGATTCAGTCCTCAGTACTGCAAAACTAACTATATAAACAAATAAATAAATAAATTAAATGAGTCACTGTGATACCCATAATTTTTCTGTTTCCACAATCATAACTAAACAAAAGTCATGTACAGTAACAATTTCCTTAACAAATATTTTTGTACAACTTTAATAATACATGTATATCAATAGTTAAAGTTTTTTATAGTGAATGAACTTATTTTTTTTTACTAGCCTCAGGGTAGCACTTTTATTTATTTGTTGTTACTATTATTATTTTTATTGGTGCATCATATTAACATAATTTTTACTTCATTGTTTATGCAATATAAATTGTATTAATGAGTTTCTAAATTTTGATCTTCATTTCTTAATTTATTTCATTGCATACCATAACAAACAGTTAAAATGTTGTAAGAGAATATATTATCCCTATAAATTCTTGTTATGACCTCCTCAACTTCCTTCTCTTGACTCTCAATTTGTAATATCCAAATTCTGTCTGGATTTATCTATTTCTACCAGCTAAAAACTGCTTGCAAAGAGTTACGTCTTATAATTTTAGTATTCACTTTATTAGCCACCCTGCTCTTATAGGTCACATTCTTGTGCCATTGTCCAGTGTCAGAAAATGCTTTTTTATATACCGCCCCCCATTCCCTCCTGTTAGAGAAGGAAGGAAAAATTCAAACTTGGATGCAAGCGGAAGTTCTGTATCTTCCACACATTTTAAAGTATTATTTCTTAATTATTATTTATTACCAAATATTTTCTAATTTGATTTCTTAATTGAATCTTAGAATACTAAGAAGTCTATTAATTAATATCATTCAGGTGGGGTTGGGGCTGTAGCTCAGTGGTAGTTCTCCTGCCTCACACATGTGAGGCACTGGGTTCAATCCTCAGCATGACATAAAAAATAAATAAATAAAATAAAGGTGTTTTAAAGAAATATTATGAAATTTAGATTTTTCTGATTTTATATTTATTTTTGATTTCTAGATTTAAGTTCATTCTCGTAATATAACCAAAGAATTTTAATCTTGAGATACTGTTGGAACCGCTTTGATGGCTTAACATAGTTAAATTTCCATATGCATGTTTTTAGAATGTGCTGGCCTTAAGTGTAGTGCTCTCTATAAATCAATCAACTTATGTTTAAAATTTTAGTCATTCATACCTATTTATTTTTTTCTGTTTACCTTACCTATCAGTTATAGAGAGAAGGGGGTTAAATGAAGGTAGATATTTTTTTCCTCCTTTCCACCTTTAGGTTGAAGCTATGCTATTCAATAAGTATGAACTAGATATTTTGATATCTTTCTGTTGGATGGACTCTTCTATATTTCAAAATGTTCCTTTCATCTTTAGTCATACTCTTACTGTGAAACCTACTTTGTCTTGTATTAATTAGTATAGCAACATCACGATTCTATTGATTAGCATTTCATGCTAACATTTTTTCCATCATTTCACTTTTAACCATTCTATGTTCTTATCTTTAAAGTGTTTTCTTAGAGGTAATAGGTACCTGGATGTTTTTACCTTGACCATCATAGTCATTTATTTGACGAATTTTCTGTATTTGCATTTACAATATACATGTATTATATAATTATTGATCATAGTTCTATTTTTTTACTATCCTAAAACAGTTCCTTTTTTCACCACTTTCTTGCCATCTTTGATCTAGTTTAACATTATTAGAATTTTTTTCCTTGTATTAACTCTTTGTTTACAATTATTATATAGATTATCCTAGAGATTGTAGAACTTGTTATAATTTAAAACAAGTTATCATCTTACCACTTCCTTTATACTCTTTGTACTGTAGATATTTTAACTCCATTTCCTCTCCTATTTCATTATTTACTGTGATTACTTTTATGATGAATGAGTCTTCCAAGATTATACTGGTGCACACTGTTGGTTAAAATGTTTACATTTAGACTAACTGAATTAAAAATCATAGTCATATTTAATAAGAAAAAAATTTATATCAGAAGTTGAGTTCCATTTACCAAGGTTCTTTTGACATCTATCACAGGGATCTTCAAATTTTTACCCTTGTGTTATTAACGCTTATGATCAACTATTATATTACCTAACAATAAAAAATACTCTAGAATTTACAGAGATTATCTCTTAATAATGATATTTTATGAATTTAATGATTCTGTTTAAATTGAGGTACAATTTTTGTTTTATATCTTTACCCATAAAATAAATTTGTCTGCAGATTTCTGGCTTTTTCTTTGTTCTGTTTATTTGATGTTTGTTTTTGGAAGTTGATAACAGTACCATGTGAGCTTAGTAAGGTGAATTGGGGAATTTCTCTTCTTTACCATTGCCTTGGAAATGACTGAAGAGCAAATAGATTGTGTTTTCTCAAAAATTTGTACAAAGTCATTTATGAAATCACCTGGATCATGAAACTATTTGTGCTATTTCTTTCATCAGTATTAATGATCAAACTTTGTACCAAAACGTCCATTATTTACCAAGTATTTAAATTTCACATACATGATTTCATGTATATAAGTAATCTGAAAAAGAATTATTTTATGCCTTCAGTTATCTCTTTTATATGCCTAATGTTGTGAATTACTATTCTCACATATTTTCCAATGAATATCTTTTATCTGTTTCATTAAAATCTTTAAATAATTAGCTTCAGACATATTTTCATTTTCTCTTTTTATTCACTTATTATGTTGTCATATTTATAACTTATTTCTCACTGTTGTCATGGATATCATTTCAATGCACTTTTACTCTCTCTGTATAGTATTAGAAGAGGCTTTGCAGCTGGGCACGGTAGTGCATGCCTGTAATCCCAGCACAGCAGCTCTGGAGGCTGAGGCAGTAGGACCATAAGTTCAAAGCCAGCCTCAGCAATGGTGAGGCATTAAGTAACTCAGTGAGATCCTATCTCTAAATAAAATACAAAATAGGGCTGAGGATTTGATTCATTAGCCAAGTGCCCCTCAGTTAAATCTTTGGTATCAAAAAAAAAAGAAAAGAAAGAAAGAAAAAAGAAAAGAAAAAGAAGAGGCTTAGCAGCTTGAAGCAGCATCCATTGGTTAGCTCTCTGTAGGTCCTAAATTTGGCATGGCATTGCTGGGTTACCTCTTAGAATAGCATAAGGCTAAACTCAAGATGTTTGTCAGACTGCTTTCTTCTGGAGGTTTGAGGGGTAATCTGCTTCCACGATTGTTCTTGTGTGCAGAATTTAGTTACTTGCTATTACAGGACTAAGGTTCCTGTGTCCTCCTTGCCTGTCACCCAGTAGCTTCTCTCAGCTGATAGGGACCACCTGCATTCTTTGCTATGTTGCCCCTCCATCTTCATGCCTGCAGCAATGTGTTCTACTTCTCCATGATTTGGATCTCTGACCTCTAGTCTCTGACTTCTAGATGCAGATTAAAAGAGATCATGTGATTAGGCCAGGAACAACATCCTGTATTCCTCTCTTAAGGTCCACTGGTTTGGGACCTTAACTACACTTGCAAAATCCTTAACAGAATCATCTAAATTGATATTTGAATAATAAAAATGGGTGTGTGTACACCAGAGAATGAAAACTTGGAGGTTACATAGAATTTTGCTTAACACATCTTTTGTTCATATTTTTATTTTTCCTATTTTTTTCAGACGTAAATTTTATAGAGTGCAGTTTTTTTCTGTGTTCTTTGCTTTTTTTATGTATTCTGACTTGAGAAGTGCATACCCTCTTTGACTCAAGAATTATTTAGGTTATTATTCTTCATTCCTATGAGGTTTAATATGTTCTTTAGGTAATACTTTTGTTATTAATTTTTATTTCACTGAAATAAGATAAAGAGGATTGGTATAATTTATTCTTTTTTGAGAATTTTTGAGATCCATAATATGACTCAATATTTATATATTCCTTATAAATATTTGAATATTAAAATGTGTTTATTTTCTGCTTAGGAGTTAACATATGTATTATTATATTGTTCAATTTCTCAGTTTCCTCATTTGACTGCTGATTATTTTATAATCATATTTAAAGTTTCAAAAAATAATTATGTTTTCCCACTTGCCTTTTTTATTTGGAAAGCTTTTGCTTAATATAGTTCTGAAATATGTTCTTTGTCTCATAAATGCTTTTGCTCATCCTTATACAATACCTGACAATATGGTAAACAAAAAATTCTTGTATTGATTATAATCATACTATCAAGTCAATGGGACAATTTAAAATGATATTTGTATGATTTTAACATTATCATTTATATTACTTAAGGTTCTCCAGAAAGAAAAATAGTGAGATAGAGAGAAACAATAAGATCTATATAGATGCACACGCACACATACACACACACACACACACACACACACAATAAGATACACATACAGAGAGGGAGAAAAACAAGAAAAGAAAATGGAATTTGGGGGGGCATTGACACATAAAAATATGGAGGCTGAGAAGTCCTGTGTAAAGTTGTCTGAAAGCTGAAGACCCCAGGATACTAGTGGTGTGACACAGTTCTGTTGCAAAGGCCTCAGGACTGGGAAACCAATAGTGTAAATCTCAGTCCTAGACTGACAACCCAAATTAAAGTGTAAGGGTCAGAGAGCCTGCTGTTCTGATGTCCAAAAGCAGGGGAAGAAGGATGTATCTTAGTTCTCTGAGGTGGACAGACACATTCCCTTTTCCTATTTTTTTTCCTCTCCAGACCCCAGCCAATAGGCTAGTACTAGTCCGCATAGAGGGCAGATCTTCCCTAGCTAGCGCACTGGGGCTGAGGACGTGGTTCAGTGGTAAAGTGCTTGCCTAACTAGCTCACTCAGACTCACATGCCAGTCTTCTCTGGAAACACCCGAACAAAATCATGCCAAAATAATGCCTTGCCAGGTTTCTAGATATTCCTGAATCCAGGTGGGTTGGCACCTAAAATTAACCATCATACAGATAATTCCATTATTTTTAACTTTGTTCATATCACATTTTAAAAATATATTATTGGTTTTCTTTTTTTGGCTTTAGGTCTTCATATATTTTAGATCTTTTGTTTTGCAATCTAAACTCAGAATTTTTAAAGAAGTGGGGTTTAGCCAATTTATGTTTATTTAGGTTTAGTTCTGCTATTCTATTTTATATATTTATTCTAAAGCTTTTGAACTATTCCCACCCCCACTCAGTTTACTGTTTTCTTCGGTATTCCTCAGTTTCTTTAGTTGTTTCTTTGTAGTGATTCAAGAATAATATAGCTTTTATTGATCTTACCAGTAACTACCTTAAAATTTTGGATATACACGCATATTTTCATGAACTTATACTTTTGACACTTTAGTAATATAATGTGACAATTTCAATTAAACAAAACATAATTTAATTTCTTCATTTAATCATTCTCTTAATTTTCCTAGTTTTGAGTCTATAATATTAGCTTAGAAACCAAGTCCCTTCATTACCTCCATTCACTTTGGCTTTCTTTCTCACATTGTAACCTCTGTTCTTCTTTTCTTTAGCCACCAAAACAGTATCATTTTAGTCTTCACACATCCACTGTGCTATTCAAGGCAGAGAGTTAATTTATGAAGCTTTTCTACTCATCTGGGCTAGAAATGATGCTTTTCTAAAATACGGTCACTACCTATTATAGGGTCCATAAGTATCCAGTGAAGGGAATTTTGCAGCAGATTTGAAGATAGATGAGTTGAATAGGAGTGAGAGGTGGACATACAGATCATTTTTTATCTCTCCCTATTTGACAGAGTAGATATCCTCATACCCTTCACAGAGAAAGAAAAGATATAGTAAATTTGAGAATGGGAATTTAAAATTAGTTTTATTGGGGATTTGGGATATTTGCAGAATATGTAAACTGAGACCTCCAATTAAGAAATGTAGATCTTAAGTAAGGGAACTGGGTTATACAGAGACTTTGGAATTATCAGATTATCTCTGTAACTGAAGAAATAGGAATGGGATAATTGGCAATAGAGCATTGGATAAGTTACTTACCATAAAGCTATGGAGAACTAATGTTTCATAGATAACCCCTTCACACACAATTTGATATTTTCTAGTTGGTAAATTTCATACATAGATCTTATATTGTATTTTTATCTATAGTGATATAATGACTTTAGAAGTAAGGCATATTTAGTTTAGAAGACATTACAACTTTCTGAAGATACAAGGACACATATTCCATAATTTCAGGCTGACATCTATATAATGGGTCCTAAGGACCTTATCATTTTCCTGATTACAAGAAATGTGTGCTTATAATGAAGTTGTTATCAGCTCCATAAGACTTCATTCCCTCTGTTATAAATAATGTGGCATTCTCTCTCTACTATCCTGAAATTAAATCCAAAGATAATACCTATGTATATAATTAATAAAAAATATAGTGCTTAAAATTTTGTGTAAAGAAAGAGTAAAATAATGTCTAATAACCCTTTTTCAATATAAATGCTCAGACATGAGAATATTTGAATACATAAAGAAATAATCAGGTTATGAACCCACTTGATTCTAATGTATGAAATATGATATGTCAAGAGCTTTGTAATGTTGTGAACAACCAATAAAAAAAGAAATAATCAGGTATTTGAACCTTTTTATATAATCAAAATGAAGCTAGAGCTACAAAATTAAGGGTTGAAAACTCCAGAAAGACACAATTTTGTTCTATTTAGTTTGCTGCTATATCCTTAGTGCCTGGAGCTATACTAAGGCACATAGTGTGTCCTTAGTAAATGATTTATTAAATGATTGAAAGAATGAACCCAATTGTTTTGTATCCATTGCCATAACACTAGAAGCATTGTTTTTAGTAATGAGCCATTCCAAAATGTAGATCAATTTTTAGTGTGGATCAATTCCAAGCAAAATTATAATTGTTGCATTTAAGTATTATTACTGATTTAATTCTTATTGCTTAAATACCAATCCATGAAAAACATTATGAATGCAAAGGATTTTTTAGATAAAAAATATTAAATATTTTATTTAGGATGTAGTGACAATGAACTTCTACTAATTGATCACCTATTATGTACCCTATTGTAGAGATTGTGCTTGTGCATCTGGGTACCCTCACCTTTAAAGGCCTTTTTAAAATAACTTCTGATTAAATGAATCTTTGCAATTACTCTGCTCTATTATTCTTTCAACAATTTTTAAATTGTCTTTTTTGTTTCCTATGTCTAAGACATGGAATGAGTGTTAATGTTCTATTGTTGATATTTGTTATTTGAAATAACTTAGCAGAATTACTAGTTCCTTTATTTACCAAAGTGTGTGTGTGTGTGTGTGTGTGTGTGTGTGTGTATGTATGTATCAGCATTTTATGACAATGTTTAAGTCTATGTTGGGAGAGTAGCTGAATTATAGAGAAGGCATGTTTTTTAGTAACTATATGATTTCTATGTAAAGAAAGGGTCTAGGAGCAAGGGAATGGGCCCAGGCCCCCTTGATGGAAATACCTGAGTGGATACACTAGAATGTTGAATCCTCTGTTTCTCTGGAATCCTCCAAAGATTGGAGGAAGTGGCCTATAAACCTTTTTTAAGGATATTAGCCTTCCCTTGAATAAAGTTCTTACAGAGACCTCAAACAAGATGGGTGATTTCCAAGTTGAAAATTGACCCCTGAAGATTTCTTGCCACTTTCTATAATCAGTTTTAGACTAAGAACTACTTCAAAGTTTCTAGCAAGTCCTGCACCCCTTAGGGGGAGGAAAGGGATCACCAAAACCCTACAAAAAATATCAAGTTCTTGCAAATATTGATGTTTTAGCCAGCTATTTCACAGCTGCAATTAAAAGATCTGACCAGAATAATTTTAGGATGAAAGAGTAAAAGAAACTGAAATTAAAATGTAAAGTTTCTAAGCTGCAAAGCCTGAGTTAAAATGTAAAGGACCAGGTATTGTTAAGTTTCTAAGCTGCACTCAAAGCCTGAAATTCCTGTAGCTGTTAAGACAATTCCCGGGACGGGACTGCCCATTAGATATGTGTCAAAATCCCCCCTGACCACTTAGTTGCTTAACAACCTGGACCCAGTGCAGCTCAGCACGTAGGCACCTCAGGGCCTAAACCAATCAGTTTGAATGTACACCCCGCTTTAGGACTGACCTATCACCCCAGCCCGACCTGTTCCCGCCAATGAATGTACTAATCATGTTTGAGAGTTGTTGTTCGATTTCCCCGCCTCATGATGATTTGCTCTGATGTATGCAAAGCCCCCGCCCTCCCCAAAAAGTGTACTTAAGCACTGCTTAACCCCTGCTCGGGGCTCTGGGCCACTCTCCCTTCTTGAGTGAGCACAGAGCCCCAGCGCGCTGGATCTTCAATAAACCCCCTTTTGCTGTTTTATGAGTCGGTCTCTTGGTGGTCTCTTCCTCCGTCGTTCGCCGGTCCCTTACAAGGGGAAGAAAAGTTTATTTGAAGGCTCATGATTTCAGAGGTCTTAGTCCATAGAAGGCTGGCTCCTGTACTCAACGCTCAAGGTGAGGCTGAACATCATGGCAGCAGATTGTGACAGAGGGAAACAGCTCACATCATGTTGACTGGGTGGCAGAGAGAGAGGTCTCCACTCTCCAGGTACAAAATATATACCCCATAGCCATGCCTCCAATGAACCACTTCCTCCAGCCACACACCATCCAGCCACCACTCAATTAATCCCATCAGGGTTAAATCACTGATTAGATTAAATCTGTGACCAGATCATTTTCCTCCAAACCTTTTTGCGTTATCTCACACTTGCAATTTGGGGGACACCTAACATCCAAACCATAATAATTGAGAATCCTATGAATGGATTTTTTTTATTTGTTTTAACTAGTTATGCATGATAGTAGAATGTTCACACAACATGCATAAATGGAATGTAACTTCTCATTATTCTGGTTATACATGTTGTAGAATCACAGCAGTCATGTAATTATATATGTATTAATGTCCAAGTCATTCTACTATCCTCCTTATCTCCATACTTCCAACCCTTCACCCACTCTGGCTAATCCAAAATACCTCTATTTTTCCCTATCAACCCCTTATTGTCAATTAGCATCCACATACAGAGAAAATATTTGGCCTTTTGTTTTTTGGGATTGTCTTATTTTGCTTAGCATCATATTCTCTAGCTTCATTCATTTACGAGCAAAAGCCATCACTTCATTCTTCTCTAAGGCTGAATAATATTCCATTGTGTATATACCACATTTTCCTTATCCATTCATCTGTTGAAGGCCATCTAGGTTGGTTTCATTGTTTGGCTGTTGTGAATTGAGCTGCTATAAACATTGATGTAGCTGTGTCCCTGTAGTATGCTGATTTTAAGTCCTTTGGGTATAAATCCAAGCCCACAAATGGATTTTGAGAGCACTAGAAGAATGCAGGGTCTGTGTTTGATGGAACATGGAATATAAGGCTGTACATGAAAGAGTTTGAAAGCATGGAGAACAATCTAGTGACTTAGCATTTGACATACTGGCAAAAACACCTGGAATTTGTCCTGATTTGCTACTGGGATGGCTTGATAAAGCTTGGAAAAGATATTGTCCTCCAGAAAACCAATGGAATACTGGAATTGTCTCTGTAAAACAATGTGGAAAGGCTCAGATGCTTAGAAAGGCAGACATGCCAGATTGAATTTTTCACTGTCTGACCTACTTTCCCAAAGAGAGCTCAGAGGACTCTCCTTTAGTATAAGGGATGAACTAGTGAAGACAACACAAACACTGTGTCCTTTCTAAATCAACAGGAGGACTTTGCAATTGGGTCCCCTAATGTCCATGGTAATTAAAAGATTCTGGCATATCTGAGGTCCAAGGTGGGTGTTAAACATTAGGAGTAGAGTATGCCCCACCAAAATGTAGCAAAGCTGGAATGACAAATAGTTTGGATTTTGCAGCATTTAAATATTTATAATTTATAAACAAAATTTGACATAGATTCACATTTATGATCATAAAAGTTAACACATAGCAACATCTTAAAATAATATTTTCTTTGATGTTTATAAAACAGAAATTAATTCTATTCATAAGAGAACATTTGTAATACATTTATGTAACAAAAAATGAATTATTGCCAAGTCCTAGAAAGGTAAGCATTAATTTTGTAATACAAATATTGGCGGTGAATATTCAATACTCATACATACTTTTCAGATCAAACCTTTTTCAACTTTATTTTTATCTTAAAGTCCATACTCTCTTTAAAAGTTTTCCATGTGATATTTCATACTTCTATTTGATATTAAAAGCATGTGTAAGCATGAATGTTTGTGGATGAGAATATTGTTATTGTTTATTAATAAACAAATTAGGGCACATTCAAGTAAGAATTGCATATAATGAGCCATCCCAGTCCCTTTTGGGGTATTTCTTGCCTGGGAGCCACTTTATGCCAAGAGAAGTGATTTCTTGGCATTTTAGCTTTCAATGTTCCCCCATCCTGCTTAAGTGGCTGTATTTAAATGAAGTTTAAGTACTCCAGAACTTGTGGAAGCATTAGCAGTCAAATGGGCCAGTGCTTTCCATTTGTCAGTGTGAGTATCTGGGTATTACATGGCTTGTGTGTCCTTATGTGTGAATCCCCAGGGTGTATTCCAGTCCTCTTTTCAGGACATAACAAGGTATTCATTTTATTAAGTTTAGTTAATATTTTTAGCTGTTAAATATTTTGCAGTTGGTTAAACTCTCTGTTAAAGGGAAATGACTTTGACTTTTTTCATTTTAAAATTAATATATACTTATTTTGCAAAATCTGAAAAAAATGTTGGGTTTAAAAATATTATCCATATTTTTCCCCTTGATAATTATTCAAGAGTATTCTATACTCACTTCTCTTTGCTATATTTATATATTTTCTTTTTATATGACTATCCAACCTACCCTTTTCTTTTTACTTATGAAAATGATACTATATTTTTCCAGGAGCTGATACCTTTTAAATACATTGCTTAATTGTGATTTTACCATAAACCAAGAAGTTACGCATTAGGCAGTTTCCTTTGGAGAAATGAACCTAGATAGAGAGATGATATAGATAGATAGACAGTGATAGGTGGGTGGGTAGGTAGATAGATAGATAGATAGATAGGTAGGTAGGTAAAGAAATTTACTATAAGAAATTGGCTCATGCAGTGGTGGAGGTTAAAAAATCCCATAGCTGTCCTCTGTAAATTGATGACAAGAACGCTTGTGATATGGTGTTAGTTCAAGAACTAGAGAGAAGACGTTCTTTGTTCCAATTCAAGAGCAAAAGAGGACAAATATCCCAGTTTAACCAGTAAGGCAGAGACAGAATTTTTCCCTCCTTACCTTGTTCTTTGCAACCCCTTAATGTCCACCCACATTGGGAAGGGCAGTCTCTTTCACTCAATATACTAAGTCAAATGATAATCTCATCCAGAAACACCTTCACAGACATACCCCAAAGTAATATTTAACCAAATACCTGTGCACACAGGCAAGTTAATAAAGACAGTCATTACCAGTTGTTTCACTTCTCATTATTTAGAATAATTCTGCCATCAGTATTTGTGCCTACTTTATCTTTCTGTTTTATTTCAGAATTTATAATTTATTTCTTATAATAAATTTCTTGAAATCAAATTACCAGATCAAATTGTATAAATATTTTAAAATTTCATGATTGCCTTAAATTATTTCTGAGATTATTTTAATCACATTATTTATGACCAGAGATTTATTGTTATTCACTATAATTTTATATATTAAATTTATATAAAAAATTTTACATTTTATTTTTGAACATTGCAATTAGCTTATTAACCATTTTTATGTTCCTTTTTCTTAAACATTGGATCATATTCATTGGCTAAAGGGATTATAGCATTTTTAAAACTAGTTATGAAATCTTCACTTATTAATATTGAGAATATGAATAATAACATTTGCATTGTGTCTGAATATGGTCTTTTAAATTGTATTATTTAACTTTATGTCTTTTTTGAGTATGGTATTCCAAATGTATGTACCACAAGTTCATTTTTATTGTAA
The DNA here is from genome assembly GCF_964194105.1 of Spermophilus citellus. NCBI lineage: Eukaryota > Metazoa > Chordata > Mammalia > Rodentia > Sciuridae > Spermophilus > Spermophilus citellus. Next base: position 69,044,570 of record NC_138191.1, on the reverse strand, counting down.
TATGATAGCTTAGTTGATAAAATACCATTATTCTTAATTGATTTAATGAATATTATTTTTATTTCTTTCTGAATTTATCTTTGAATTTTTGCAGTTTATATCTTATTTTGGTAAAATATGTTCTGTAATATTTATCTATGTCTATCTAATTGTGTTAGTGTGATATTATATAAATATTATAGTTTTGTAGCTTGCTTAGTGTGTAATAGGCCTTGCTCCTCCCTTTAATTTCAGTTGGAAATTAGCTTTCCTCATAAATTTTAAAATATAAGATAAAAAACTTTAAATTTCTCTATTTTTATTACAAATAAAATTACACTAAATACATAAAATAGTTGGGAATTAAAAGACATTTTTAAATTTCCATCCTTTTTGCTCAAAGCATAGTGTATTTCTCCAACTTTTTTTTCTCTTTTTTTCTCTTTTTGATTGTTTTCATTAAATACACACTACCTATGTTTTGTTGATGTTGTTTCTAGTTGTTTTGTGCCTGCAAGTAGGAGTGAAATTATAGGCAAACCTGGCAAAAACATTTGTTAAAACTCTGATCTCAACACTGTCTATTTAGATTGGACTATATTGATAGACCTGTAAAAGTTTGAATTAAGGCAGTATCTGAGATTTTATTCTATCACATTTCCCCTTCTAAAGCACCTGGCTCCTGTAACAGTTATTGTGTCAAAAGAATCTCTTACAGATAGCACTGGACCATAAAATTCAATATCTTCCTAAATCCTAATGAGGGAGACTGAGGAATGTAGGGAAAGATAATTTACTTAATGACTATCATAATCTACAGAGGAGATATGAATGGAGAGCAGAAAAGTTTTATCACTGGCTCTTTGTCCCCAAAAGAAGCTGTTCCTTTCTCATCTCCACTCTGAGCACCAACTATCATCCGAATGTTACATCTTTTGTGTATGCCTCCTCTGCATGCTCTCTGCTACAACCCTGATTTAGGACCACATCACCTCTCTCCTCGGCCTGAGTATAGTATTTTCTGCAGTATTTTCTTCACACCTCTTCCTCTCTAGTCTGGCACCACCATTATTCATCCTCTGTACTTTAGCAAAGGGATCCTTTGAAGAAACAAATAACTGGGTGTTTTTTTTTTCTCTCTCTTTAAATTCTTCATTGGTCCACTATTATCCTTAGCATAGAAGGGGTTTCATGGACCTGGATAGCTATATAATGCCTTACATGTTAAACATTAGGCTTTTCTTTTCTTCATCTTGCTAAATAATCCCAAATTAAACATAATATTTTGCATTGATACAAGCATAAGAGTGAAATAGAGTGAAAGAAAATGGCCAATAATTAGACATTAAAAATCAAATTGGGAAGCCAGGCACAGTGGTGAATTCTTATAATCATAGCTATTCAGGAGCTTGAGGCAGGAAGATCTCAATTTGGAGATCAGCTTGAATAATTTAGCAAGACCATGTCCTAAAACAAAATAAAATAAAACGACTGGGAAATATCTTAGTGCCCTGGGTTCAAATCCTAGTACCACATATATCATCATCATCATCATCATCATCACCATCATCACCACCATCAAATTAGTAAATTACAGACAAATACCATATAGTTTTTATCAAAATCCAGTCCTCCACTCCAGGAGGGAGAGAAGAGGAAGAGTATTTCTGAGACAGAGGACAGCATGGAGAAGAAGGAGAAGTGAGAGATAAATATGGGAAACCTGAGGAAGACAGAATGAACAGTAGCTGAGAGGACATGTTTACTTGCCAGTCTAAGGGTGCTGCAATGTCATTGGATGGGAGTCTTGCCAATGGTGGAAGTCAAGCCAACATCTGATTTTTGTGCTCATGTTGATACTGACTGGTCCTCTTTGCTTGGTGGCTATGTTCTTCCATCACAAGCTACCTGATGTTGATTCAGGGAGTTCTTTCTTGCCCCAAGACTTTGCTTTCTTTCATAAAGAACACTTGGTATGCTGATTCTCTATTCCCTATCAATGGTATAGTCCAAAATATTTAGAAGATCAAAAAACAGAGAGCAAGATGTCTGGATTCCTGAAAAACACCTTGGGTATCCAGAAGAGATTTCCCACTCAGAGTTAGAGGGTCTACACTCTGGTTAAACTAATTCTTTGATGTGAGATGTGCTTGGTTCTCCAATTTTACCTGTTTCTGTAGCTTTACATGCTTTCACCATAATAACCTGCTGTGGTTAACCCAAGGTACACCAGATAATATAAAGCTCCATGGCTTCACCCATGTTCTTTCTTCTATGAAGAAACCTAAATATCTACTCCACATAACTTCCCAGTGCACATAGTATTCTTGCAAGATGTTATCATACAAGTAATACCATAATGCAACAGCGTATTTGGGTACTGCTCCCCACCTCATCAACACCCACCCACTTCTACCCAACCCTGGCTCTCAGTCTCTGAAGCTTATTCATCTCTTTATGGCCAACAACTAGTACATTTAGCAGATGTTAAACAAATGAATGAACAAATCTGTTCTTTCAATATATAACAGCCAGCTCAAAGCACAGAGAACTTAAATTACCCCTAAAATAGTCACCACAGTCTGTTGCTCCTCAGATAGATCCCTAGGCCTATCAACCGATCCCTAACTCAGTGTTTAACTTTTATTTCCAATTCTGTGTCTCAATTTATATAAAGTTTGTCAAAATTAGAATTACCTTCCTGGCTTGGCCAAAAGACATCAAAACATTGTGACAGTGCTACAGATGCACATAGAGGGCAAGTGAGTTGGTGTGTCAGGTGCCAAGGTTTAGAAGTGGACAGTGAAGCCAAACACCCACCTACAGTCCAAGGTGATCCCATTTACACACCCACAGGCAAGCATAAAATTAGTGCTTTATGTTGTGAGGCCATTTTAGACTTGAGGGAACTCAGATTTATTAAAACCTGTAAGATCGCCAGCTACACTTCATATAAGTTGAATAAATATACCTTCAGCCACATTAATACCTCTATCTTCCTTTGCTTCTATAATTATCCAAAGCCATTTCCCAGTCCTCAGTGCATCAAATTATCTTTTAATGAAAGCTGTTGTTTTGTTTACAGAGTTTTCATAACTTCAGGTAATATTGCATTTGCATTTCTGATGGACTACACTCTAAGGCATTAAGACTAGAGTTATAATGGGGTCAAACAAAACGACTTCCATGGTAATGACTTCCAGGGTTTTTAGCTTCCCCATTGCCACCTTTTTTTTTTCACTGTAGGGTAATTCATACAAAAGAGGCATATTTCTAAATCGGACACTTTCTAAATTGCAAATACGGATGCATGTAGGGAGTAGGGAGGATTTGATTGACAAATGCCTAAAAGTTACCTTCTCATTTCTATGACTTTCTAGTAGAATTGAATTATTTTCTATACTTGACCTCTAATTTAAGTGTTTTTGTTTAATCCTCATGACATTGTTAGTGAAAGGCTTTTAACCTTTAACCTCAGGAATCCCCTTAGTTCAACCCAACTCAAGTTTATTGACCTCTAAAGCATAAAATGTTTTGTTTTTAGTTACTCAAGTGTATATATTTCACAGACCTACAGTTTGAGGAATGGTTCAAAAATCTATAAAGAATGACTTGTTCTCCAGTTACTATAGCTCATTATTTAAAATATATACATATATATATATATATATATATATATATATATATATATATATATATATTTGTGCATGCCTACTATTAAAAACGTAATGTGGGACTGGGGCTATAGCTCCATTGGTAGAATGCTTCCCTTACATGCACAAGGCCCTGGGTTCAATCCCCAGCACCACAAAAAAAATAAAATTTAATAATAATAATAATAATAATAATAATAATAATAATAATATTAATGTGAAGGACTGGCACACCTCAAGTTGAGACCAAATCTATAAAACACTTAACTCTCCAAACCCAAGGTAACTCAAAATAAAATTCATTTTACAATGTTATTTTTTACACAATGAAAAGCCAAGAAATGTCATTTCCTTTGAATTTTTGATGTTCTACCAAACACCCTTAAGTTACATAAGAAAACTACAGATATTAACTTAACCTAATCAAATATACAGGATATATTTGTAAAAACCTATATGTTTTAAAAAGATTATTCTATGGGTACATAGAATCTTCTTTTTTTTCTGGGTTGGGCATGAAGACAAGTTTTGTAATTGAGTCAAACAAAACAACTTCCATGGCAACTACTTCTAGGGTTTATAGCAGAAAAGATAGTGTTGTCTCTCTCTCCTTAGTATTTTTAAGATAGTGTATATGCCAGCAATATGGGAAAGGAGTGAATATCCAGGAGAAAAGTGATGAGACTTTGGGTGAGAGAGTAAGCATTTCAGGAATGTTCTAAGTGACAGCCCAAAGGCTGTAGAGCAACCTAGTGATATTAAATCCTAGATTAAAGTGAAGTGATTTAGGAGACTTTATGAGACATGTCTACAAAGCAATGCCTTCAGGAATATTTATTTAGTTAGTTTAATTATGTAAAATAGTGAAAATTGTTGAGAAAAATATAATATTGCCTTTTCAAATATATGTTTAATAAAGTTAGGAAGTAGTGAGGCTGAGCATTTATCATCCCACTAAAGCCTATAGCACTTTGGTAATTTCATGGCATGTATTATCCTGTCTTCCAAAGACAAGTGCAGTGGGATCAAGGAGGAAGGTTGGGTTTTCTCACTTTTCCTGAGATATTCAGGTCAAGTTTATACAGAGACTTGAAAGAAATGCAGTATTTCCTGGGGTGGCTGGGAGGTATGGTGAGGGAAATGAGTTTTTGACTAAGAGACAATGTACACTAACATGGAAGAGCATGATGTGTTTAAAAACTGTGTAGCAGGGTTCCAACAGTATTTGGTTTAACTTCAACATTTCTATTTTTTTCCTCATATATTTCTAAAATACACTTTGTGTGCTAAGAGGTCTTACACAGACACCAATAATGGTAAATTTTGTTGTTAAAACATGAGTCATAAAAATCACAAAGTCAGTGCCTACAGAAGATTTGATCGTCTAGAGTTTTGTACATATTTTGGTTATTAGCACATAGTTAGATACAACTCATCACTCAAAACTGATTGTTTTCCTTGTACAGAAGCCAGTTAACTGCAGTTATCTTTTCAGTCAATTAATGTCCACATGCCTGCCAGGTTTCACCATATATACCTTGTGCCCTCCATGAAACTAATTCCCCAACTGTTTAGGAAATTCAAATGGAGCTTCTAAATATGTCACACACTGCTTGATAAATTATGCAGCATATTTCAACCAGGTCAGACACCATAGCTATACATTTTAAAGACTGAATTCACTCCTGACAAGGGAAATTCAAAACTATTCAAAAACCAAACCCTGGGAAAAGACAAAGGGTGACAAGAACATAGATGAAGTAATGTGATAGCCAGCTGGGGGACAAAGTGGTGCCAAGTAGCTGTGCTTCAGCAGCATGAAGCAAAATGGCTTCATTAATACACTGCAAAACACCAGAACATGGCACAAGACAACACTTAGCTTCCAAACCAAACACAACTGGAGTCTACCACTATTGATGTTAAGGAGCAGCTGCCTAATTGCTAGAAAGCAGACACTGGAGCAGTTGTTGAGATTTGTAAATGCAAATAAGCTTCATCACAAATGGATCTGTATCACAGCTACCATAGCTTTGGTTGAGTTACACAATGATTGTGATATTTAGCCATCATACTAATTGAACCCCATAAAGTAATTAGTAGTAGCAAACAGGTATATAAATAGCAGTTACTGAGATGAGAGGCAAATCACAAGTTTAAAAAAAAATGTAAAGAGCTTTATTACCATGTTTTCATTTCCCAATTTGAAAATCAGTTTCATCTAGTCCCAACAATAATTCATTTTATTTATTTTTTCTTTTTTTTATTGGTTGTTCACAACATTACAAAGCTCTTGTCAAATCATATTTCATACATTAGAATCAATAATTCATTTTAAAGCGATAATTCCTGTCACCAAAAATATTTGTCGTATGAATTTTTACTCAGCACCTTCTATGTTAGGTATTTATGATGTAAAAAAATTAAAGAAACATTTCCTACAGTTATTTCCGTGTTGCTGATACTAATGATACTAAAATAATTTATAGAATAAAGGAGTTTAGGCAGAAATGATAAATACTCAACTTCACAACTCCATAACTTTATTAAATATATATGTGAAGAGATAACATTATATTATTCCATTCTCTCAAATGTAACAATCTAAAAATAATGATGTTCTGGCTAGACAAAATTTCATTGTCGACACTATAACTCCAGTGGACTATCAATTTTCAGAGAATTCTAATACCAAAGACATGTTATAAATAATGTTCATGATACACTGAATACAATCTAGTTTTGCCTCTGCGTTAAAAAGATATTTCAAATTCTTGGTCAAGAAGACCATTTGATTTTTATCTAGCATTCAATCAATTTTTAAGATATTTAAATTGTTCTTATTGTGTAATCAAAGCTGTGCATGAAGGGTCTGAATATAAGAGTTATTCTTTTCTTGAGGAACACAGTCTAATGGGGAAAGAGACAAGTAAGAGGCAAGTGTCACAGAAATCTCTAAGGGTCAAAGGAAGACATCAGTAAGGGGTTTCCAAAAGATAGGGGTTTTCTTGAGTTATGGTAGATGGGGTAAAAGAAGGGGAGGGGAGGGGAGTGAAGGGGAGGGGGGATAGGAAGGGGATAGGAAGGGCAGCAGAATACAAAAGACACTAGTATGGCAGTATGTATAAACGTGGCTGTATAATCAATGTGATCCTGCAATCTGTACACATGGGAATAATAAGAATTCATACCCCATTTGAAACAAATGTATGATATATGATATGTCAAGATCAATGTAATGTTTTGAGCAACTAATAAATTTCTGATGTTTAAAAAAAAGATAGGGGTTTTTTTAACTGTCTCCCCAAAACAGGACTGAGATAAGGATTTAAATATAATCTCTTTGATAAGGATTGAACAAGTTTATTTCAAAAACTACCAGTTGGAGTGAGGAAGTAAGAAAGGGAAGGATAGAGTTGATTGAAGGTACATTACCAAGCACACTCACCACCTGAATATCTGAGGCTTGATGCAATGGAGGGGATCTGGTCAAATAAACTAACAAGCCTCAAATTTATCTCATCTAAGTACAGAGGGATCATGTATATGCCAATAGTCATCAGTCTTTGGTTGAGGTCCACTCATAAGTGAGTTCAACTCTTACACTTGTAGTTTGCTGAGGAACAGAAAGTCCTTAGACAAAGACAAAACAAAAAACTTGGGAGTAGAGTAAGGAAAGGAATTATGTTCAGGCACAGACATTAGATCCTCACTGATCTCTTTCGTAAGGTACACTCCTATGGAGTTTATTTTACATTTTTCAAAAAATTCTTTCACTACCTCTGTTTTGTTTTATTTCTGCTCAGCATGTCTCATATCTCAATTTCCATTTTACCTTAGATTTTGAGGGTATCGCTAAAATTATTTATTTATATATACTCTTCACTTATTTTCCCTTTTTCACACTAATCAGAAAAATCTCAACACTGGTAAAATCTAAACTCTCCTACTTTGCATCAAACCCAGCATGGACTGTGGCTGGAGCAAAGACCCAGCTCCTCTGCCTGTTCTCAGATAAATCCATGACCACAAACTAAATGTCAGCCCTGAATACTATGTAACTATCTTCTTACTGGCTGGATCTGCTTTCTCAAACTTGACTATTCTTAAGGACTCAATGGTCAAACTTCAATAACCAGGCCTCAATCAATGTTCTTATTGCTTATCTTACTAAAACAAAACAAAACAACAACAACAAAAAGACTATCTGCCTATAAACTGCATCTTCCCACCTGTAACAAACAATTGCTGAACTTTCTGTTTTGCTATGGCCAAACCCTCTGATTATACACTGGATCATATCCTCTTTTATCAATTCAAGCACTTTATTCAAAGCTGAGTACTGTGGAAGACACCTGTAATTCCAGCTATGTGGGAGCCTGAGGCAAGAGGATCACTGTTCAAGGCCAGAATAGGAAACTTAGTGAGACCCTGTTTCAAAATAAAATTAAAAACAGTGGGTGGGTGGGGGGTGGTGAGGGAGAAGCTAAGCCCTTGCCTAGTGTGCACAGGGCCCTGGGTTCAATCTCCAGTATCGGGAAGGGAAACAAAACTATATTCCTAGAGTTATCCATCTTTCCTAGAACACATTCATATTCCTCTTTCTGCAGGATTAGTTCCATCAGCATTTGAACATATTCAAGGAACTGCCATAGTAGCGTGAACTTTTGGTAATTAAATAGCAAATTAAATAGCATTTCTAAGCTTCAGTTAGTTCTTCTATCAAAAAGAATGATAATAACAGCTACCTCTCTGGATTATTGTTAACATTAAATGAAATGAAGCCTAAAAACCCCCTTAAAATATTTGACATTGATTAATAATTCATTACTAATATTTGATTATATAACCAAATATAATAAAGCTAATATATTATCTTCTCTCAAACATTTCTTGATTCACATTCTCTTCTAAAACCTGCTCCATCAAGATGTTGAGTCTTGGTCCTTCTCTTTGAATCTGGGTGGGTCTTTCTAACTTTCTCAACTTTCCCAGAATGTGGCAAAAGCAAAGCTAAGTGACTTCTCACTTTTCTGTCTCTAAACAATGAACATCCTTTGAAGTGAGCCAAGAAAGTCCAGACTACATGGACTGCCCATGTTGAGAAAAACTGAGGCTTCCACCCCTCGGCATGGCTGAGCTTTTCTGGCTGCCAGCCCGACAGCTCACCAGCCACGTGAATAAGCCATTGTGGAAGCAGATCTCCAGATTTCAGATGAGCCTCCCCGTCTGGTGGTGTATACCCATGGTTTTATATAATGTTTCAAACCCAATATTTCAAAGATTTATACACAGAGTAATACTGCCAGCTTGGACTGTAAAGAGCAGAAACATTACAAAATGGAAGAAACCTTTGGACTCCCAAGTTTCTACAAACAAAGCAAGCTGGGAAACAAATACACTGCCAACACAGGCTTCCTATTCTGGAAGAAGAAGAATGATTCAGAAAGCAGATCCAAGTACTTGGAAGAACAGACCTGAGAACCACGGGAGTTAGTTCCAGGCAGAAGAACTGAGACCTAATCATGGAAGCTGTAGCCAGTGCCCAAGTGGGTGACAGACTGGTGTGGACACATGTCTTCTCTGTCCCTGTCACTTTCTGCTTATGAATGGGAGCCAGTATCCTATGCCCATCCTCCCACTGTTGATGTATAGTGGGAGAAAGATCAGCTACCCGTGCTCATTTCATAGGATTTCCCCGATTGAGTGGAATGGTTATCCAAGGCACTGTATCCTAGACCTCATCTGTCCCTGGACATGAGATCCTAGACCCCAAGCCTGAAGCTGTTATCATAATAAATGACATTTCTGTGGGATCTGGGGGGGTGGGGGAATGAGTGTATTTTGCATGTGACAATAACATAAACAGATTTTAGGCAGAGGGAAGGCCAGAAATTTTTGAAAAACTTGTTTGAAATCTTTTGACACTATTCCAATCATGAGATAGATCTTACATCTTTTTCCCTGAACCTGTGAGAGACTGTGACGCCTCTATGACATACTGCAGTGGAGGTGACACAGTGTGACTTCTGAATCCAAGTTAGGAAAGACCACACAGCTTTGGTTTCTCTCAGGACACTATGAAATCTTCAGGTACCATCAAAAGATTGGCTACACTGAGGTGCCATTTGGAGAAAGAGAGAGAGAAAGACAGGAAAGAACAAGGGTCCACCTGACTGCAGTCACAGGAGTGACCAAAGTGAGAACATCCCAACTGAATCCTATCAACTCTCATATTCAAGAGCAAATTAAAGGATTGTTACCATCTTTAGCCACTTATGTTGGTTTTCTGGGGAAGACATAACAAAGTACTGGGTGGCTTAATCAACACACATTTTTTTTCACAGTTCTAAAGGTTTTAGGAGTCTAAATTCTAGGTGCTGATAGGGTTAGTTTCTTCTAAGGCCTCTTCTTGACTTGTGGTTTGCCATCTTCTCCCCTCACCTTTGCCTGGCTATTACTCTGTGTGTCTTTATCCGTGATATTGATGAAGACATGCCCATGTAGCCTCCTGTTAACTTTATATTTTTAAAGTATCTCCAAACACAGTCACACTCCAAGGCATGGGAAGTTAGGACTTCAACCTATGAACCTGGGGCAGGCCCTGCTTTGCAATCCCTTCCTACCCTGCAGTGGATAGCCATAGGCACAACAGCGCCTCATTTTCTGATCATAGCCTGCGTTCACTCCCTCCTCACTTGGGTGCCTTTCTCACTCACTTTTAAACTACTGGCAGACTAGAATCTTACTTTTCATTTCTGTAGCACCACTCATAGAACAAGTTTCACAACACAGCACACACGACAGCTACTCAGTCAACGTTCGACCTTGAAATTCCTCGGAGGAGACAGCTTCATGCTTTCTGTATCCTCTATCATCCTCATGAAGCACCCAAAGAACTGTCTACTGTTGTCTGCTCTGCGATGAAGGAGTCATTACCCAACCACACATACACACCTTTTTGCTTTTGCTGGGGCTTCTCAACCTGGTATTCAAGACCCTCGGCCTTCACAACTTTAGAACAATTTTCTCCTTTCACACTTTGAAGTGTCCACTTTCTCAGGTTCTTGACTATGATACATTGGCGAATGAGCAGAGGCTTACATCCTCTTGGACATTATTCCCTCCTACATATCTAAAAGGGCCACTGCTTCTGGTAAATGCTTTTGTACTCCCTTTTGTACTTCAGCACTCATCATATTCTATAACACCTGGTTCTCAGGTGCTGCTGTGAGCAGGGATGCCTCATGCTCTTATTTCACTCCCTCAAGCCCTCAGACAACACTTGGCATGCAGAAGATCCGTAAGTACCTGATAAACCATTACATTGATTAAAAACTAACTTAAATCCTCTTTTCTTATGGATATTAAATATATTGATTTCAAAGGATTTTCTTAATAGTCTAACTCATACAGAGTAAATAGATGTCAAAGAATATGTTTACAAGGACTATAATTAAGCATAATAGGTTTTCTCCAACTTTAACAAATAAACTAATTTGCCTGTATATAATTTAGAATTACTGAAATCTTAACATCAAGATCTAAAATCATTGATTTGATTATTTGGGCTGTTGTGCTACAGTTATTTCTTCTAATATTTTATCAGTCATTATGATGCATGTTAAGCTCTTCCAACTTGATTTATAAATCATGCTTTTAATTAGTGTGCCACTCTTCTTAAAGGTTGTCTCTTATCATATATGCCTCTTCAAACTCAATCAAGACTTTGAGTCTTCTCACTGCTCTCCAATCTGTGAATACTACTTATTGTGTTCATAAAGATGGGCTAATAATAAGATGCTATAATTCCCTCCACTAATGGAATATATTTTTGCAATACAGTATTCTCAGAAAAAAACCACTACATGGACACCTGTAGTGTTTATCTGCCTAATTTAAGCAATAGTTAAATGAAGTGGCAAATAATTATTTCACCAACTAATATCTAAGTACATCCTTCACTAAAAACAATGGAGGGGATTTCTTTGACTAATATGAACATTTTATGTAATTTAGTGAAAATATTTGTGTATACAGTCATTACTTGGTATCCCAGGGGATTGGTTTCAAGACCCCCCTGAATGGACAGCAAAGTCCTAAGATGCTCTAGTCCCTTATATAGAATTGGGCAGTACTTCATATAGCCTATTACATCCTCCCATATACTGTAAATTGTCTCTAGATTACTTATACTATCTAATGCAATATAAGTGATATGTAACTTGTTTTACTACATCATTTAGAGAATAATGAAAAGAAAAGCAAGTCTGTACATGTTTAGTATAGCCACAATATTGTTTTTCCTGAATACATGTATGCAGAATCCATGGATACAAAAAGCCAACTCTATAGATACTGCCTACAAAAGAATGGCTTGGAGATATTTCAACAAAACTGTTCTGTTTCAGAATTTGTTCTTGTCTTGTGTTTTTATTGCTATATAATTATGATATTCTAAATTTTACTTTTGAGAAAGTAAATAAGGAGGTGAGTTGTTGAATGTTTATTCTTTCACAGCTTTAAGCTTTATCCAGAGTTGAATGGTCATCACCTTTTAAGTCACTCCAAGAGAGACTACGTAGAATTTATTATCCTTTCCTGCAAAGAATGATTTAAAATTTTATTTAAGTAACAGATCTGTTGCTTATGTTAAAAAATCACTTTAGAACCATTCTTTAGATTTAATAATTTTGAAAATAGTTAGTGAGTCTCTATTAGCCATGTTTTCATTATAAGGATTTTAGAAGTTTCTTTCCATTGTTATTGAATGTCAACTAATTCTTAATCAATCCTCTGCATTTTCCAAAGAATGTGGCACTTAAAAATATCACACATTCCATTTAACCACAATTTTACATTTACCAACCCAAGAATCATTAAACGAATTAAACTTTAAATTCAATCATCAATGAAAAGGAAAAGGTTAATTGAAATCAGTTTTTAAACAAAACTAAAAATAAGAGTTCAAGGGAATATTTCTTGGTTAAATTTTTTAACTCTCAGATTCAAATAGAAGAGCAAACTGAAAAAATAAAGTATACCTGTTGCTGGCTAAACACCTGGGACATGGAGTAGGAAACACTGGCTAAATTATTGCTATGTTACATGATCAGGAGTCAACTAAAGTGCGCATAGACCTAGTTGGTTAGTCTGTTTAATTTAGGCTTTTATTTAAGTTCCAGAAAGTGGAGAATTCACTTAATTGGCACCCTGATAAATGGTTCTCTGATCTAATTGGTATAATTACCATGAGGCAGGCACACTGTAATATATTTAAATGACTCAAACCAATTGGCTCATGGAATCTTTTCCTTTTAAAGAGTGTTATTTATAAGCTTATTCACAGTAGTCTAGTAGCACATATCAATAACCAGCCCTAAATATTTTCTAGTATGCTTCATCTCCACATCAATGGTTAATAAAGAGAATATTATAGGTGCTTTCTATGGTTTTCATCCATTTCAAACAAGATTGCAAACTTAGCAAACCAAGGCAGAATCTTTTCAATTAAAATTTGTCAGAGCTGACCTGAATGTATGTTGTTATTTACCAGAAGCTGAATGATGAAACTTGAATAAATGATTTTTCTCATCATATGCCACAATATTTGAAACCCTTTTCTTAACAGTTTCAATTATAATCAATCTATTGTCTTCTTTGATGTAAAGTATCATGAAGAAAAAGTTAGAATTATTATGAAGGTAGTGTCTTTTCTTCCCTTCAGCAAGAGAGATGGATGTTTTACTCATGAAAGTTATGAGGTGGAAAAAATAGCTATAGCTATTCCATTCTGCTTTTCGCTTTTGACATGATATAAATTTCAATGGAGACCTTAGAGATTCATAAGAAAGAAAATGAAAAACAAAGTCCTCAAAAAGAGTTTTTCTTCAGAAGAGCATCATTATTTTCAAGTTTCTTGCAAACTTGTTTGTTCTATCTCCAGGATTTTGTTCTGTTGGTAATTTCATAGTAATTGAGAACTTTTTTTTCTAACATAGGTGTTAAAATGATGAAAGAACTGGGACCTTAAGTGCAGAAGCTAAAGGGTTTGCAGTGGTTTTGTATATTGGCTTCCTGAGTGGATTTGCTTGACTGCAATTGCGCCCTTTGTGTGGTTCAATCTTTTCTCAGCTTGGACAAGCATTTTGTTTGAACAGCTTTACATTCATTTCTGTGGAAAATAAAATTAAATACAATTTCTCTAATTATGTGGCTTTAATTTTGATGTTTACTTTATTCTTAAAATAAATTTTATTGTATATATTTAAACTACATAATGTGATGTTTTAAAATGTATCCATAGTAAAATGATTACTGTATGGGAGTAAATTTACATATCCTTCCTTGCATATAGTTATTTTTTTTTCACTCTATGATAAGAGCAGCTTTAATTTATTTATTTAGCTAAACTCCTGAATACAATTCACTATTAATAACTATCATCCTTAAGTTGTATATTAACTCTTTTGACTTGTTTATCCCACATATTTGTTATTATGCATGAACTGATCTCCATCTTCACATTTCCTCCCCACCACCCTGACTCTAATAATCACTGTTTTATTCTTCTCTTAAAATGTTTTTTTTAATTTATTGATACATAATAATTATATGCATTTATTAGTATCATGTGAGATTTCAATGCACGTATACATGTTTAATGACCAGACCAGGGTAATTGGCATATATATCACTTCAATTGTTTATCATTTCTCTGTGTTGGTAACATTCAAAATTCTCTACCAGTTGTTTTAAAATGTACTATTAATTATTGTCTACTATAGTTATCCCACTGTGTTATGGAATATGAGAAGTTAATCCAACTCTGCCTCCACACGCATTAGCCTTCTTCTCTCCATCCCCTCCTGTCACATCCTTTACTCTTTCTCTCTGTATATTCAACTATTATTTTTCCCCTAGATCCCACATGTGAGATCACACAATATTTTCAATCTGTTCCTGGTTTATTTCTCTCAGCATAATGTCATTCAGGACCATCCATGTTGTGGCAAATGAGAGGATCTCCTTGATTAAAAGGCAAAATAATATTCCATTGTATATGTGTGTGCACATTCATAACAACAATGTGATAAATATGTGTATACACACAAATATTTTTATCCATTTATTCTTTGATGAACTCCTCGGTTGTGTCTATGTTTTGTCTACTGTGAATAGCTCTGCAATGACAATGGCACCATAGCACAATGTCTTATCAAGATGGTGATTTTGATTGTTTGTTTTTTGTAATGGCTGTGCCCATCTACATTCCCAACAACAACAAGTCTTCTTTCACTGTACACTCTTACCAACACTTGTCTCTTTCCTAACAGGCTCAAGATAGCATTTCAGAATAGCTTTGACCTACATTTTCTAATGATTAGTGATGATAAACCCTATTTTGTGTACCTATTGGCAATTATTGTTTTATATTTGGAGGCATACCAATTCTTTTGTCCATTTTTTAAATTAGGCAATATGTTTTCTTCAAATTCTCAAGAAAAATAGCTGGATTCATCACAATTTCTGATTTAAAATATATTAGAAAGCTCTAATAATCTAAACAGTGTGGTGGAAAAGAATAGAGAACCCAGAAATAAATTCAAACATAGATGACCAACTAATTTTTGAAAATAGCACCAAAAGGATATAATAAGGAAACATTGGTCTTTTCAATAAATGCTTCTGAGAAAATTATTTTTTCACATGCAAAAGAATGGAATTGGACCCTTATTATATATATATATACAATCATCTACTCAAAATGGATTAAAGAGTTAAGGCCTGAAACTACACAACCCTAGGACAAGAGAGAGAGAGAGAGAGAGAGAGAGAGAGAGAACTCTTTGACATTGGTCTTGGTGATGATTTCTTGGATAACATACGAACAACTCAGCTTACAAAGGCAAAACTAAATCAATGGGACCATATCAGACTAAAAACCTTCAGCAAAGAAAAAAATTAGTAAAATGAAGACCATGTGTAGACTGAGAAAGAATACTTGCAAATCTCATACCAGATAAAGAGTTACTATAAAAGAATCTTAAAGAATTCATTTGACTCAATAACAACAAAAGCAAACAACATTACCCAATTAAAAATGGGGAAAAGACTTGAATAAATATTTATCTAGCAATGATATGAGAACAGTCAACAGGTACAGGAAAAAGTGCTCAATATCCCTAATTGTGAGGGAAATGCAAATTAACTTCATATGATTAATTTATAAGTGATTTCACTCCCTTTGGGATTATATGAACATTTATTTACATGTTTAGTATTGTTAAGCAATATACAATTTGATTTTTCTCTGCAATTACTCTCAGTATATGTATTGTTCCAAATTCTGGCATTGAAATGTACTTGAATTTAATTTTTTTATTGAAATTATTTGTGGGTATTCAGTGATACTGTTTTACTGACATTGGCCATCATAAGCTTGTTATCATTAGTTTTCGTTTACAGAAGGATATTATTTCCCATTTTGTACTTACACTGGTTATATCTTTGTCATTTTTAAAAAATTTGTATTAGTTATTGATGGATCTTTATTTATTTATTTATTTATTTATTTATTTATTTATTTATTTATATGTGGTGCTGAGATTCAAACCCAGTGCCTCACACATGCTAGGCAAGTGCTCTACCACTGAGTCACAACACCAGCCCAGGTCTTCATCATTTTTTAAAGAATTTGTGATGGCCATTTTTCGTTGTGATCATTAAAATTCTGAATAAACGTTTTTGTTAAACATTTCTAATTTTTTTCTGTTAGGAGATACAGAAACCTTATTTTATGGCACTGCATTTCAATTAGATTTGTATCCTGAAATAATGGCTCTTCTTTCAGGTTTTAATTACTTGGTGATTTGGAAGTGTGGGTTGTTGTATGTGTTGTGTGTTTTTTTGTGTGTGTGTGTGTGTCTGTGTTGTGTCTCTGTGTGTGATGGGCTATGATAGAATCATGGAGAAAATAAAAGTAATTTGAATGGCATCACATTACCCACAAGAAATGCATATTTGTTTATGTACAATATAGTTATGAAGAGAAACTAAGAAAAATATTTTAATCAAGCACAGCCAGAAAGTGATCAAAATATATGATTTTGTAGAAATGGATGCTAAGTGGTAAAAACTTAGAAGTTTTATTTTTTGTGTCTGCTAATTAATTTCTCTAATGTTTTTCAAAGTTTTTAATATACATAGAAAAAGAAATAAAGAGCATAGGAAATTGATTTAAGGAAACATTTAGAATTGGGTGAGTATAATGTACAATAGGAACATACGTTCAGAACTGTATATATTGATCTTTGACATCATCCATATGATCTTTTATAAATTAGATTTCTAAAAATATTAATATTTCCAAAACACTGAGACAATGCCAATCATATATTGCCTTGAACTACCCTGTTATGCTGTTGCATATCCAGAGAGTAAATCTATGATGAAAATAATGATAATCATGATGACCAGGATGACAGTGTTAACATTTTTTGAGATTTTACTTTTTGCAAGCACTATTTAACACTCTGCCAAAATTTTCTCATTTAGATTTATGTATATAAATTTAGCTTACTTCAATAGACAAGGGAAACACAATGCCACCTCATACATTATTGATACTTTTTTAAAGCAAAGACATTATGGTTAAAATAATTTAAAAATTCTATTCTCAAATGTACTTTGTTCACATATTTCTTAAAATACTATCAATTTATATTTTATCTATCTAAGCTCACCATTAATTTAAATATATTCACTAGACCCTTGAGGTTTGTCAAAGAATGCAAACACTTTGCAATGCATTATCTTATTCATTAGTGATATTTCATATCAAAATTCAGAAGATGAGAAGACCATGATAAAAGTCACTGAAGGGATACATCAGTCCTAATAAGCAACTTAGTTGTAGATATTCTTTTTCAAATCAGCTAATAGGATTGTATTTTCACAACACATTGTTAACTCAATTAAAAAGAAAAGATATAAACTGAATTACTACATCCTAATTAAACAAAAATAGATAAACTCAAGCTATAAATTATCTCTAGGATTCACTCAGAAATTAAGATTTTTCAAATCACCAACAGTTTTGATCAAAGTGAAAGTAATATGGAAAATGTCTGTAATTGCATCAGACTACTTTCTAAATTTCAATATCTGAATCTCATATGAAAGTTAAATTAATGTAAAATTAATATGGGCAAATATAAAGCAAATGAATGCCCAAATATATTGTGTAATTGATCAAAGAAAGTCAATTATATATCCATTATGTATTGATATGTATGTATGAAGATATTAAGACCTCATTTGGTTTTGAATTTTATGAGGTCGGTCTTGATATATAAGCACACACACATATAAATATATACAGGTATAGATAAAATCTGGTGTGCATTGTATATGTGTGTATTGATTTAAAATCTGACGTTATGTTGAACTTATCCTTTTAATTTGCCCACCATGCCCAGTTCTTTCTTCATATAGCTTGTCTTCTTCAAAAAGAAGAGATATCTGATAAACCAGGAGACCCCTCCTGAATTGTTATAGTGTTTAGACAGGAATAAGTATCCATCCTATGGAATCCAGTCAATAGTCAATCCATTTTTCCCTCAACAATCTAAAGTCAAGCACACAGAAACTTAAGTCAGAAAGCAAAGGACTCTATATTGGACCAATTGTATGAAATTTTTGGCCTGAGTCATACCATTAATTTTTAGAAAATTCAAAAATTATGAATAAACAGGGTCAGTAGTAAACTTATGTGCTCACTTTAAAAAGAGATTGCTGGATCAGAAAGATGTGAGGCTGAAGTGCTTGTTTTAAGATGTGTTACTTTCCTTGAGTCCACATTCCACCTTTGAATTCTTTCAAAAAGTCGCTCTGCATCTTTCCCTTGGAATGTGTTGAGTGCATATTTATTCTTTACAACCAAAATGATTTGATTAGGACACATTTTTGTTTGTGCCCTAATCACAAACACACATTTTGTTTGTTTTATTAGATAAACATGCACCTTTAAAAAAGAAACCCTTACTACATCATGTTCACTTTCAATGGAGATGGACAGATTTCTTGTTTACATGGCATGACAGCTGCAGATAAGTTTTAATCCACTTTCTGTGCTTTTTCATTATGGGATGCAGGCTAATGGTGCAGCTCCTGTCTTGGACATTGCTGATTTGGTAGCAGAAGGAGAAGAGCAATTGCACAACATGTGACTGTGTCCCCAGTTACTTCTACTCACGTGTTCCTGGCCAAAGTTAGTCACATGATAAACCTGACTCGGTGGGGTGAAGATGTAACCCTCACAGGAACTAACACTGAAGATCACAGGGCAGAGGGAAATGGTGCAGGATCTGAAGCAGGCCTTCTTGACTGGGTGTTGTTCTATGGGAGAAAACCACCTCAGTCCTTGATTTATTACAGATTTTGGATCTTCAGTTTTCTCCTCTGAAAAGGATGTTAAGGAATATGGCTCTTCTACCATAGTATCAAATCTATTATCAAGTCTACCATAGTATCAAATCTTTAAACATTTAACTTTAGAAGCAATCTCTGTCTACTTTGTACTTGAAGACATTTGGATTTCCAGATTAGGTGCCAATACAAAATCCAGTACCCTCTTTTAAATTTGACATTCAGATAACAACAAATAATACTTTAGCATAAGTGCATCCCAAATATTTCATGACACATAGTTATACCAAGAAATATTATTTGTTACTTGAAATGCAAATTTAACTAGGCATCCTTTATTTTCACTTATTAATTCTGGAAATCCTAGTGTCCAAAGGGAATTTTAAATCCCCAAATATTTATAGTCTGACATAATTCTTAAAATTATAGTAAGATTTTTATTTCATGATTTCTAGTGTTTTTCCAGTACCAATGGACCAACTCACTCTCTTTTTCTCTCCCTCTTTCTCTCTGAAAGATGCCTTCCTAGCTAGATTTAACTACCAATATTTTCAACTTAGCAAGATTCTGTAAGAATGGCTCACATTGAGTCTCTTTTCCATGAAATACTGTGTCCAACTAAAAGGATTTAATTACATATTAATCTTTTCTGGAGTTTTGACAGCAGGTTTTAGCTTCCCCCAAGTCCCAATTTGGTCTTTGTCATAAAACTGAAGGTTACTTGGCCTATTATTAAAATGTTCTATTTAACTAGGGAAAATGAAAAGGACAACTTTCTTCTCTGTTAACAGACTGACTGATTGTTTTCTGAGTCCATCTTTTTATCAATTACCTTATCAAATACAGCCAAGAGCACATCAGTAGCTTTCTGTTACCCAACTTCTTCACTTACAGCTCAAGTGCATTCAGAGCACTACCTGAGTTCTAATTAATGGGAGGCAAGAATTATCTCACATGTTCCCCCTGTGGATATGCACATAGGTTGCCATCCATCCTACGGACAATGATGCTCTCTCCAACAAGTACCTAGTCCAAAGCTAAGAGCACATATGATAGTGTGTTCCTTTCCGCAGGATACCACTTATATGTTCCATTTTTTTAATTAGTTGCCTCTGCCCCGTTACAGTGTAAAACTTAGTGGTTTACTGCAATTAAAGTGTATTTCTTACTTACTATTATTACATGGTGAATATAGATTGAGTCAATTGTGACTCAGTCCATGAGGTACATTCATTCTGGGATTCAGGCTGAAAGAACAGCTTCTATTTGGAACAATACTGTTTTCATGCAAGAGAGAAACTTAATATTAGAAGCTTCTTACAGATAGTTCTATGTAGTGCCCTTAATTATTCTACTTATGTTTCATTGGCCAAAGCAAGCCATATAATAAAGCTTAACATCAGTGGCCCATGAAGTACATTCTTATCATACAGAGGGTACATAAACGAAAAGTCTACCATAGTATCAAATCTTTAAACATTTAACTTTAGAACAATCATATAATTTTTATTAATAAGTTAGTCTAGATAATTTACCACAATTAGTGAATCAATATTGATACATTATTTTTTTTTATTTTTTAGTAAAGTTCATATTTTATTCAGACTTCTATAGTCTTCACTCAATATCCTCTTTACTGTTCCAGGATATCATCCAAGATATCATATAAAGCTGGTTGTCAGTTCTCGTTAGGCCCGTTTGACTACGAGAGTTTCTCCTACCTTCCTCATTTTTGAAGACCTTGACATTTTGAGGACAATTGATCAGGTGTTTTGTAAAATGTACTTCACTTAGAATTTCTCTGATGCTCTTTCAGTAATTAGAGTGGAGTTTATGTAATTTTAGGATGAAGACCAAAGAGGTAAAGTGTCATCATATCATTTCAAAGGTAGGAAATTTATCACTATTAATGCTAATTTTAGTCACTGGCTGACATAGTAATTCTCTACCATAAACTGAATATTTTTACCCAATCCATGTTTTATAAGGAAGTCATTATAAGTCAGGGAATTGTCAGGGAATTGTCCCTTGCCACTTTGGAAATTTATGTTTCCACAAAACATTTAGTATTCTTATGCATGAGATTGGGCTACTTTTCCAATTTATTTATTTATTCAACCATTTATTTGTATCTATATGTACTCATAGATATTCATTTTATGTTTCAAACTACAATCCGACACTACTTTATGTTGTTGATCTTTCTTTCTTTGGTCATTGGGATCCCTGTTAATTGACATTTATGTCCATTTAACTTGTTCTCATCTGTGTGTGTGTGTGTGTGTGTGTGTGTGTGTGTGTGTGTGTGTTTATACATGTGTGCATGAGCACCTCCTTATTTTCAGGCACTGCAGAATGCTTCATTTGTTCAGATAAACTGCCAAACAAAACAACTTTGAAAATAAGTGCTGCCTGTAGAATGACAGTTAAAAAGATATACACTCCAATTGATAAAGTTGTTTCTTACTGAGGAATGGGACAGTATTTCTGAAAATGCTGGTAATTAAGTGGATAAAGGGTAGGAGAAGCCATTTATCTCACTGTTGGAATAATATATAACTCATTTTATGTATTTTCCTGCTCCAGTCTTAGCATAATTCCTCTCTCTATGAAGCCCTGTTTTCTTTCACTAGAAAATGGTATTAGAAACCAAAATCTGAGTACTAGGTATATGTGACAGTCAATTTTTTGAGTCAACCTGACTGGGGCTCAAAGTGCCTAGATATTTGGTCAAACATTTTCTGGGTATGTCTGTGAGGGTGCTTTTGGATGAAATTAATATTGCACTGTGTAGTCTAAATTAGTAGTTTGTTTTTCCTTATATGAGTTACCCTCATTAATCAGTGAAAGGCTTGAGTAAAACAAAGAATTGAGATCCTCCCTTGAATAAGAGAGAACTTTTCCTGCTTTCATACTGAAACTGAAACCCTACATCTTTCTGGGTCTCCACCTGCTAGACTTCAGACTGAGCTACACCCACAGCTCTCCTGGAGCTGCATCATCAGCTATCCTAGATCTTCAACTTTTTCACCCTACTCTGCAGATCTTGGGACATCTCAGGACCATAACACAAATATGGTATGCACTCTGTCTCTCTGGAGAACCCTGATTAATATGATGTGTTTGTTGCTAATGAGGTACCATTGCTTCTAGAGTTTTTTCAGCTAGCAGAAAATATATGTATGCATATTAAATTGTGTATATACCCAACACTCTCAGTATTTCCACATGTATCATATTTATCTTTATTGAGCCAAATATAAATTTATGCTAATATCTCCAATTGTAATCCATTATCATCTGGGTTATGTGAAACTTTCCATTCCAACAATGATAAAAATGGCTCTCACTACCCTTCATCCACTTAATTACCAGTGCTTTCAGGATAGTTGACCCGTTCCGCAGTAAGAAACAACTTTATTAATTGGAAGGTATTTCTTCTTAACCTTCATTCTACAGACAACACTTATTTTTAAATTTGTTTAGGTCAATAGTTTATCTCCCCAAACCCATTTACAGGTTTTTAAATATATTTGTAATACATTATTTTTTTATAGTAAGCATTCCATTCAGGAACCACTCAATCTCCTAAGTGATTTCTTAAAATTTGCATACATTAAGTTTTAGATTTTGTGCTACAAATTTATGTGAGTTTTGACAAGTGGCTAATGTTTTGCATTTAACATTATAGTATCATGCAAAATATTTTCAATACCATTAAAATCTATGTGTTTCACCCGTTTCACCCTGGCCTCCTAATGGCAAATAAGTTGAGCATCTTTTCATGTTTGTTTCTGTGTATCTTCTTTGATGAGATGTATTTCAGGTCTTTTTCTCATTTCTAAATTGGATTATTTGTTTTCTTATTTTTTTAATTCTTTTTATATTTTGGACACAAATTCTTATTAGATGCATATATTTCAAATATTTTCTCCCATTCTATGGATTGTCTTTGCCTTTTTTAAATTTGTCAAGCAAACAAATTTAATTTTGTTGGGTGGCGGCAGGGAGTACTGGGGATTGAACTCAGGGTCACTGGACCACTGAGCCACATCTCCAGCCCTATTTTGTATTTTATTTAGAAACAAGTCTCACTGAATTGCTTAGTGCCTCACTGTTGGTGATGCTGGCTTTGAACTCATTATACTCCTGCCTCAGCCTCCCTATCCACTAGGATTACAGGTGTGTGCCACCACACCCAGCTAGACACATTTAATTTTGATGAAGTTCTAACTACAACTTTTTCCTTTCATGGTTCCTATTCTCAGCATCATATTGAAAAACTCATGATTAAAACTTATGGATTTTTCTCCTACTTCTCTATAAATTCTATAGTTTTGTATTTTATATTGTTTGGTTGAGTTTATCAGTGCCTAGATTCATTTTTTCACTTCTGTGATCATTTGTTTCACCAGCATGTAGTAAAAAGATGGACATTTCCCCATTGAATTGACTTTGCTTCTTTCCTTTTTTCCCTCAAAATTTGATTGATTATGTTTTATGGATGTATATCTGTATTCTGTATTCTATTTCATTGGTCTACTTCCTTTGTGTATCTATATGGCTATTCTTCAATCAATATGGCACTTGATTATTATAGTTTAATAGTAAATCTTAACATTGGTCGTGACAATTACACAGCTTTGTTTTTCAGTAATTTGTTGGTTATTCTAGGTCTTTTGACTGTCCACATAAGTTGATCATTTTGTATCTCATTCTGGGATTTTGATTGAGATTGTGTTGAATCAACAGACCAAATTGAAGATAATTAAGATCATGATAATAAAGATCTTTTCAATTCAGGATATATAAAATATCTCCCTATTTGTTTATATCTTTTAAAATTTTATTTATTGATAGCTTGTATTTTTATGGATATGGATCCCAAACATACTTTGTTACATTTATATCTGATGATATCATATTTTTGATAGTACCCAACCTAAATTAGTAGTATTTTATATATATATATATATTTTCCCCCCCCCACAGGAATTTTACTTCCGGCACTGCTTTCATTGAATTCAACAAATTTTGAAAAGTTGTATTATTTTCATTTTCATTTAATTAAAAAATATTTTTATTTTGCTTTTAGTTTCTTTTCTTTGATTCATGCATTGAAAAGCATGTTGTTTAATTTACAAACATATATGGATTTTTCCAACTATCTTTCTGTTATTGATTTCTATTTTAATTCTAGTTAATTCTATGTGACAAGATACTTCTTATTTCTATATTTTTTAGTTTAAATTTGTTAAAGTGTGTTTTATAATTCAGAATTTACCCTATTTTAGTGAATGTGCCATGAAAGTTTCAGAAGTCTATGGATTCTACTGTATTTGGATGATGTATTCTATAAACTAAACTTAGTTGATTGATAAAGCTATTCTACATCTTTACTGTTTTCATTATGCTTGATAAATCAATTGCTTACAGGTGTTAATGTCTCCAACTGTAGTAGTGGATTTATTTATTTATTCTTGCAGTTTTCTATTGGTTTTTGCTTCCTGTATTTTGAAGCTACACTGTTAAGTACATGTACATTTAGGATTGTTACATATTCTTGAAGAATTGACCCTTTTCCATTATACAGTGCTATGCTTTATCCCTTATAATCATCTCTAGTCTGAAGTCTGAATTATCTGAAATTATGATAGCTACTTGAGTTTTATTTTGGAAACTTTCTTGCCAGAGAAGAGGCTATGGAGTAGGGTAGAAAGAGTTATACCATTATAGAAACACATCGTACAATTGAATTATTAATTAAATTGTATTTTTTTACTCAGTATGATTCTAACATGGTTAAAATTCTCACTTATCATTAAATTTCTTTAAGGCTGTGATTATATTATATTCGCCTATCTACCACAGTGCCTATTAAATTCCTTGCCTATGGTAGTTACTGTATTTAATATTATTTAGTACTAGTAATAACTAATATTTTCAATCTAATTACTAAGGTTTGTATTTTTATGTATGTTGTTTCAATAAATATTTATTGAGCAAATGACTGATAGAAATATTGAGAGTTAGTAAAGCAACTTGCCTATGTGTAGACGACTATTTATAATTGGAGAATACTAAGAGTTATAATATGTAAGGAGAAGTGACAAAAATTCTTCAAAAGATTTCTTACATGTTATGGTTTGAATGTGAGGTGTCTGCCAAAAGCTCACATGTGAGACAATGCAAGGTTCAGAGAAGAAATGATAGGGTCGTGAAGGTGTTAACCCAATCAGTGAATTAATCCCCCTCATAGGGATTAACTGAGTGGTAATTGAATGCAGGTGGGGTGTGGCTGGAAGAGATGGGAATCAGGGGCATGTGTCTGGGATATATATTTACATCTTGCAAGTGGAGACCTCTCTTTTTGCTTTCTGATCATGACACGAACCACTTCCCTCCACGGTTTCCCTCTGCCTGATGTTCTGTTTCACCTTGAGCCCCGGAACTGAGCCTGCTGTCTAAGGACGGAGACCTCTGGAACCGTGAGCTCTCCAATAAACATTTCCCCCTCTATAATTGTTCTGGTTGGGTTCTTTTAGTCACAGCAGCTAAAAAGCTGGCTAAAACATTATGCATGTAGACTTTTTGTCTCCATGAAGAGTGGAGGCAAATAGTATCTTTGTGAAACCAGACTCTTAAAGTATTAAAATAGCATCAATAATAGGGTATTAACAAGAGATACAGTTGGATAATAATACACCATTTTGGTATTGAAGAGCTTAGAGTTAACATGGCAATTAGTAGACACTCTGGAAAAAAACAGGAAATTATTATACAGTTTATACATATCTTAAGCTTTATAAAACAATGAAAAGTTCATTTAATTATTTCTGAATAAAAGTAACTTATTTATTCTTGACACTCTACCAAAGAAATTTGAAAATAAGTGACATTAAAAAATAATGACATTATCCTTTCAATCACATGTCTGAAAACAAAAATATAGATGAAATTCCAGTTTTCTGTCACATCAAGCTAAATCTTTCCTCAATTGGATGTGCCTAGTTCAGTTTGAAATAGAAAAAGGAGTTAGGAGTTTGGTTAATGCCCAAGACCATTAATTTTCAGAAGCACCATATACAGACTGTGTTTACTTATGCTCTACACATTGAGATATTCAGTTTTCTATAATCTTACATTTTAATTTCTCATTTACAAGACCTCAACCTGAAATAATGAGGAATGGAAATAATTCAAGATTAAGGTGCAAGAGAGCTGACTGTGTACTTCCTCTTCTGCAATTTACCATGTAATACTTCTAAATTCTCTCTGTTTATCTCAGTTTCCTCTAAAATTAGAAAGTTGATATTAATCCTAAAATAACAAGTAATAATTGAGATTCATTTTGTTGTTTGAAGAATAGGCTAAATAGAGAACACTATTACCTAAGGATTTAGGTTTATACGTTTCACATACAAATAGAAATTGAGTAACCAAATCTTAGGCAAGTATTGACCATCTTCTAAAACAAGGCACTGTGAAATATCCTAGAGGACTATATTATACAAATATCTAAATACCTCCAGGCCTAGGTTCTCCACTAAATTAATAAAATTTAATGATTAAATTAAAATATTCCCAAACTTTGCCTGTACAACCTTATAACATCTGAGTAGTTGTTCCTCAGATTCAACTTGAAAATATACCAAATTTGTGTTTATAAACAATCTTCATTAAGTTTGACAGGCACTGTTGATCTGAGTTAAGTCTCTAATTCTGGGCATCCAAGGCCTCTGTCCTCTCTTTCTTCATCTCTCATTGTTTTCATGATGAGATGAATTAAAATTCATATTTGTTATGCATTTGGTGTAGCACTGCTCTTCCTGCTCATCTGTGCTTTTAAGATTTTACCCTGTCTGTATGAGCATTGATGAAACCTCAATTTTGAACAGCTGTGAGAAAGGATGGTTAACTATTTGTAAACACCACCCAACGATCCTTGACAGTCATGGCAGTCTTACAGAATACTGAAGTGCTCTTTTATTGGGAGTGATAATGAGACTGTCTTGTCCAGAGGTCTTGTTATTACACCAATACTGAACATTATCATTTAGTTGTCTGGTGTAAAATAATGAACTATTCACTTTTTTATGAGACTGTATCTAGGGTGGGGAAAAAGTAGTGTGTACAGCTATAGACTGCATTGAGATAATTCAAACTTTCTGCATTAGTGAGTTTCCTAACTACTGGCCTTTGTTAACTTTGGGAACAAATACGCAATTTAGATGGTAAATCTCTCCTTGTTTTACTAAAAAAAGAAATAGGCAGAAAATTTCTCAGCTAATTATTGACCTGAATTTTTATTATTATTAATTATTAGTCATATAAACAAGAGGTTTTTTTAAATGGAAAGTGGTTTTTGTGGAGCAAGACAAAAAATAAAACAAATGATAATAGAGTTAATCTCAACAAGAGTAATATCATATTCAATTACATAAATGATATATAATGTCATTATGTAATAAATCATAATGCATTATTATGAAGACTCAAACAAATTTCTTTTATAGTAACTGAGCTTAAAAATCATGATTGGTTTTATTGTATCAAATTTCAGGTTAGCTCTAAGGGGACACACTCAATAATGGAAGTTAGTTAATAGAGATAATTACTACTGTAAAAGGGCCTGGAGTCTATGAGCATATCAGTAAATACTTGTTGAATGAATGCATAAAAAGTTATGAAGACTTCTCTTTTGTTTCTGAGAGCAGAGAGCACATAGCTTATTAAGTTGCAAAGATGCAAATAAAATGTTTCTCATTGCAATTCAAGGTCTGTGCTGCTCCCACTTGTATGCATGTAGCTTTGTATACCCAAATCTTCCTTTACCTAATATTGCTTTTTAGATTACCACATGTAGTCTGTGCACATTTTTCATAAAGTATTCATATTGCTGAAGTATTTATAAAGTCTTTATAAAGGGGTTGCTGATATAAACGAGATATGTTATATTTTATTCTCCAACTGCCTATGGTTAGAATAGTAGGATTAAAAAGTGTCATTTATACTAAGCTCTCTTATTTATTCAAAAATATTTTTGAGTGCCCACTATGTGCAAGAAACTATGGTAGGAATTGAGATAAATGGTAAGGAATGCAGAGAATCTGCCTGTGAGAAGTTTATATTCCACAGCTCTGTCCTGAGGAAGGAAAGAATACAAGAATTCTAGTTGAGATTGTTGGGAGACCATTCTCCCATGGCACGTTTCTCTACATCTTGCTAACATAGGCAGTGACTATCTTTGTCCTAAGTATATTTTCAATGATGGTTCTACAGAAAGTATGCTTGGGAAATTTAGTGTCTCCTTTCAGAGCAAAGGACACATTTGCTTTTCTATAATTTGGATCTTGAGTGTCCCCTGAAAGCCCTTGCATTATAGGCTTAGTCCACAGGGTGGTTGAAGGTGATAGAGCCTTTGGGGAGGTAAGGCCTAGTGAAAGGTCTTTAGGTAACAAGGGAACTCCCTAAAAGGTGAAAGGAGGATAAGAGGACCCTAGCCCCTTCTTCTTCCCTGCTTTTTTTTTTTTTCTTCTTGGCCATGGGGTGAGTGGTTTTGCTCCATCACACTCTCTCCACACTGCCATCTGGAACTAGAGGACTGAAAACTATGGATCAACCTGATTGTTGATTAGAACCTCTAAAATCATGAACCAAAACGAACCTTTTCTTTTGGTAAGTTAATAATCTCAGGTATTTGTTATATTGAGGGAAAGCTGATTGTCTTACGTGTATAGTGTTCCTTTGGCAGTAAGAGTAGAAATGCTTAGTGCCCATTATAAAATTTAGGTTCCCTAAGCTCTGGGTTCCTATAATGTAATGTGATCCATAGTAGGTACAGATGTCACTTGACCTTCTTTGCATTGCCCTGTGGGAATTGGGAATCAGAGTATTACAGAGTCTTCAACTGCTACTGACATGACTATCTAATAAAGTCATTTCTCCCTAACCTAGAAGTTTCTTATCCTCCAATAGCACCCACAAAACTGTTGCAAGCTAATTTTCAAGTAGAGTTTAATCTGACTGGTCATAGTTTTTGATCTGAAGTTAAAGTAGGACATGATTACACCACTCCACACCAGGGATAGAGATATCAGCTAGAGCAGGCAAGGAAAGGCTATCACATTAATCAGCTGGATTGTTGAGTACTGCAGGAGCAAATGTGCGCTAGAGAAAGATTGAAAACAGAACAGCTACTTTTAGCTTAATTTGTTGAGCATGCACCATGTTCTAGGCACTATTTATATTTTTTTTTCAATAACCTACTACATATCTGTAATTCCATATCAGAGATGAAAATTTAAATAGACAGAGAAAGGATAAGTAACTTGTTCAAGGTCATACTGCTGTTAGATATTTAATCAAGATTTGAACCCAAGCAAGATGACTGCAGAGCCCCTGGCTTTTAATATTAGATTACATAACTCAGGTATTGAACTAATGCTATATTTATATCACTACTGATTTTGTAAAGCACACTCAGGACAATAAATTTTATACTAAGTAAAATGGGTAACCACCAAAATGCAGAAAAACAACTTAATAAAAGTAAATTTTATGCTCTGGAAAAGGACAAAATCAGAGACAGTTTGGGAGCTAGTGCAGTAGTCTGGTTTGCAGATGATGATCACAGGAGGATAAAAAGACAAGTTAGGCTTTCCTTTATAAGCTTTGTTTTTAAAATCTGTATCACCAAGAATTATGTCTAATGAACATTAGGCACTCTTCAGAAATATTCTAAATGAATTAATTAATCAGGTCACCATCCTGTAATATCTTTCTAGTTCTAATAAAATGGGTGTGCATTTAGTAAAATGTGCATGTATAAGCATGTGTGCATATGTACGTGTGTGAATATTACAAAAGGTATGTCCTAATGAAATTATGTGACATTTAGTCTTTCTTATTTATTTATTACTTACTTACTTATTTATTAGCATTGTGGATTGAACCCAGAGGTGTTCAACCACTAAGCTACATCTACAACCCCCTTTTATTTATTTATTTATTTTTATTTTGAGTCTCACTAAGGTGCTTAGGGCTTTGCTAAGATACTGAGACTAGCCTCAAACTTGCAATCCTTCTGCCTCAACCTCCTGAGTCACTGGGATTATAGGCATACACAAACACACTGGCCCTCAATATAATTTTCTTTGATATTGAGCTTTATAGTTATGTATAATGTTAACCCTCCTAAATTTGAAGTGTCATGAACTACCATTTTATTTGTAAGCAATGTTCTTGATGTCTGGCTATCAATATATATTCTGATAAAGCCTGCCTCTTGCATCAGTTTCACAGTTCAAATCAGGATGATTTTTGTCATAGTACAATTAACTCGGGATCTCCTTCTTAAACTGCAGTTTATATTGAAAACCTAGAGTTCCTACTTTTAGCAACTATAACATACAGCCATGAAATAAACAACAGAAAAGAATAGCAGGATTCTTTATGCTCTGACCAGATTTGGTTTATGCTCTGATGTCAGGTAATGAAAAGTTAGATAGGACATTGTGGTGCTGATTTTTACCAGGTTGAATTGCAGAGAAAAGTTTGCTTTCCTTTATACTGATTACTATGAGAGAACTGAAATAAAAATGATGTATCTAATTAAATTTTTATTTTAATTGATTCATTTTAATTAAATAATTTCAGTTAATTGATATGTTCAATTAATATTTAATTTAGTTAATATTTTTATCTAATTAAAATGTAATGTTTAAAAATACAACATAATTTTGTATCCCTAGCCTTTTAGGGAGAGCCATATTTTACAAATGCATGAAAAATACTGTGCAAAGATAAATTCAGTATTGTTCTGTGTATTATTTGTGCATTTTGTGGGGGAGTAAGAACAAGGCATTGGTATTATTTTCTAATAATGTCTTTAATATTTTTCCTTTAAAATAAATAGTAATATCATGATAAATAATATCAGGTTTTCCTTATTATGAAAATCCTAATAAATTAAATTTAATTTTAATTAAATTTTAAAACAAAAAAAATTTTTTAAGGAACTACTTTAACCCTCTGAAATAAATTTGACAAACTACACAAAGTATGTGATTTTCTAGGAAAAACTGATTACCAAAAATTAAGAAAGCATTGAAAAATTCAGTATGGAATGTCAGATAAAGAATTCAGGATATACATGCTTCAGATGATCTGGAGTCTCAAGGAAGACATGAGACAGCAAAATCAGACAATGAAAGATCACTTTGACAAGGAATTACATAAACAAATCCAAGAAGCAAAGGATCAAATATAGAGGGAGATAGAAATCCTAGAAATGCAGGAAGCAATAAACCAACTTAAAAACACAATTGAGAATACTACCAGCAGAGTAGAACACTTAGAAGATAGAACATCAGACAATGAAGACAAAGTATTTCAACTTGAAAAGAACATAGACAGCTCAGCAAGACAGTTAAGAAACCATGAGCAGAATATCCAAGAGATATGGGATAACATAAAGAGACCAAACTTAAGAGTCATTGGGATACAGGAAGGCATGGAGGTCCAAACCAAAGGAATAAACAATCCATTCAATGAAATAATACGAGAAAACTTCCCAAACTTGAAGAATGAGACAGAATCCCAAATCCTAGAAGCCTACAGGATGCCGAATGTGCAAAATCATAAGAGATCCACACCTAGACACATTATAATGAAGATGCCCAACATACAGAATAAGGAGAGAATTTTAAAAGCTACAAGAGAAAGGAAGCAGATTACATTTAGGGGTAAACCAATCAGGATAACAGCTGATCTTTCAACACAGACTCTGAAAGCTAGAAGATCCTGGAATAACATATTTCAAACACAGAAAGAAAATGAGTTCCAACCAAGAATCGTGTATCCGGCGAAATTAAGCTTCAGGATAGAAGATGAAATTAAAACCTTCCACGATAAACAAAAGTTAAAAGAATTCGCAGCTAGAAAACCATCTCTTCAAAAAATCCTCAGCAAAACATTACAGGAAGAGGAAATGGAAAATAACAATGAAAACCAACAGTGGGAGGTAGGACAATAAAGGGGGGAAAATAATCAAAGAAGAAAACAAATCAGGTTTGGTAACATTAATAAACAAATATGGCTGGAAGAACAAACCATATTTCAATAATAACCCTAAACGTTAATGGCTTAAACTCACCAATTAAGAGACACAGGCTAGTTGAATGGATCACAAAACAAGACCCAACAATATGCTGCCTACAGGAGACGCATTTGATAGGAAAAGATATACATAGACTGAAGGTGAAAGGTTGGGAAAAATCATATCACTCATATGGACTGCGGAAACAAGCAGGAGTGTCCATACTCATATCTAATAAAATAGATTTCAAGCCAAAGTTAATCAAAAGGGATAAAGAGGGACACTACATACTGCTCAAGGGAACCATACACCAACAAGACATAACAATCATAAATATATATGCCCCAAACAATGGAGCAGCCATGTTCATCAAGCAAACTCTTCTCAAGTTCAAGAGTCTAATAGACCACCATACAATAATCATTGGAGACTTCAACACACCTCTCTCACCACTGGACAGATCTTCCAAACAAAAGTTGAATAAGGAAACTATAGAACTCAATAACACAATTAACAACCTAGACTTAATTGACATATATAGAATATACCACCCAACATCAAGCAGTTACACTTTTTTCTCAGCAGCACATGGATCCTTCTCAAAAATAGATCATATATTATGTCACAGGGCAACTCTTAGACAATATAAAGAAGTAGAGATAAGACCATGCATCTTATCTGATCATAATGGAATGAAACTGAAAATCAACGATAAAAGAAGGAAGGAA
Organism: Spermophilus citellus; assembly: GCF_964194105.1. Taxonomy (NCBI): domain Eukaryota; kingdom Metazoa; phylum Chordata; class Mammalia; order Rodentia; family Sciuridae; genus Spermophilus; species Spermophilus citellus. The sequence goes on along the minus strand of NC_138191.1, from coordinate 69,011,682 downwards.
AAATCATGCATCACTTGGAGAATGAACAATAGGTTACTGAATGATCAATGGGTTTTAGAAGACATCAAGGAGGAAATTAAAAAATTCTTAGAGTTAAATGAAAACTCAGACACAACATATCGGAATCTATGGGACACATTGAAAGCAGTTCTAAGAGGAAAATTCATTGCTTGGAGTTCATTCCTTAAAAACAGAAAAAAACAACAAATAAATGATCTCATACTTCATCTCAAAATCCAAGAAAAAGAAGAGCAAAATAACCGCAAAAGAAGTAGAAGGCAAGAAATAATTAAAATCAGAGCTGAAATTAATGAAATCGAAACAAAAGAAACAATTGAAAAAATTGACAAAACTAAAAGTTGGTTCTTTGAAAAAATAAATAAAATAGACAGACCCTTAGCCATGCTAATGAAGAGGAGAGAGACCTGAAATAACTAGCATATGGGATGAAAAAGGCAATATCACAACAGACACTTCAGAAATACAGAAGATAATCAGAAATTATTTTGAATCCTTATACTCCAATAAAATAGAAGATAGTGGAGGCATAGATAAATTTCTTAAGTCATATGATCTGCCCAGATTGAGTCAGGAGGATATAGACAACCTAAACAGACCAATAACAATTGAGGAACTAGAAGAAACCATCAAAAGACTACCAACTAAGAAAAGCCCAGGACCGGATGGGTATACAGCAGAGTTTTACAAAACCTTTAAAGAGGAACTAACACCAATAATTTTCAAGCTATTTCAGGAAATAGAAAAAGAGGGAGAACTTCCAAATTCATTCTATGAGGCCAACATCACCCTGATGCCTAAACCAGACAAAGACACTTCAAAGAAAGAAAAATACAGACCAATATCTCTAATTAACCTAGATGCAAAAATCCTCAATAAAATTCTGGCGAATCGGATTAAAAAACATATCAAAAAAATCGTACACCATGATCAAGTAGGATTCATCCCTGGGATGCAAGGCTGGTTCAATATACAGAAATCAATGTTATTCACCACATCAATAGACTTAAAAATAAGAACCATATGATCATCTCCATAGATGCAGAAAAAGCATTTGACAAAGTACAGCATCCCTTTATGTTCAAAACTCTCAAAAAACTAGGGATAACAGGAACATACCTCAACATTGTAAAAGCTATCTATGCTAAGCCTCAGGTTAGCATCATTCCGAATGGAGAAAAATTGAAGGCATTCCCTCTAAAATCTGGAACAAGACAGGGATGCCCTCTCTCACCACTTCTGTTCAACATAGTTCTCGAAACACTGGCCAGAGCAATTAGACAGACAAAAGAAATTAAAGGCATAAAAATAGGAAAAGAAGAACTTAAATTATCACTATTTGCAGATGACATGATTCTATACCTAGCAGACCCAAAAGGGTCTACAAAGAAACTATTAGAGCTAATAAATGAATTCAGCAAAGTGGCAGGATATAAAATCAACACGCATAAATCAAAGGCATTCCTGTATATCAGCGACAAATCCTCTGAAATGGAAATCGGGACAACTACTCCATTCACAATATCCCCCCCAAAAATAAAATACTTGGGAATCAACCTAACAAAAGAGGTGAAAGACTTATACAATGAAAACTACAGAACCCTAAAGAGAGAAGTAAAAGAAGATCTTAGAAGATGGAAAAATATACCCTGTTCATGGATAGGCAGAACTAACATCATCAAAATGGCGATATTACCAAAAGTTCTCTATAGGTTTAATGCAATGCCAATCAAAATCCCAACGGCATTTCTTGTAGAAATAGATAAAGCAATCATGAAATTCATATGGAAAAATAAAAGACCCAGAATAGCAAAAGCAATTCTAAGCAAGAAGTGTGAATCAGGCGGTATAGCGATACCAGATTTCAAACTGTATTACAGAGCAATAGTAACAAAAACATCATGGTACTGGTACCAAAACAGGTGGGTGGACCAATGGTACAGAATAGAGGACACAGAGACTAATCCACAAAGTTACAACTATCTTATATTTGATAAAGGGGCTAAAAGCATGCAATGGAGGAAGGATAGCATCTTCAACAAATGGTGCTGGGAAAACTGGAAATCCATATGCAACAAAATGAAACTGAATCCTTTTCTCTCGCCAGGCACAAAAGTTAACTCAAAATGGATCAAGGAGCTTGATATCAAATCAGAGACATGGCATCTGATAGAAGAAAAAGTTGGCTCCAATCCACATATTGTGGGGTCAGGCTCCAAATTCCTTAATAGGACACCCATAGCCCAAGAGTTATACACAAGAATCAACAAATGGGACTTACTTAAACTAAAAAGTTTTTTCTCAGCAAAAGAAACAATAAGAGAGGTAAATAGGGAGCCTACATCCTGGGAACAAATCTTTACTCCTCACACTTCAGATAGAGCCCTAATATCCAGAATATACAAAGAACTCAAAAAATTAGACAATAAGATAACAAATAACCCAATCAACAAATGGGCCAAGGACCTGAATAGACACTTCTCAGAGGAAGACATACAATCAATCAACAAGTACATGAAAAAATGCTCACCATCGCTAGCAGTCAGAGAAATGCAAATCAAAACCACCCTAAAATACCATCTCACTCCAGTAAGATTGGCAGCCATTACGAAGTCAAACAACAACAAGTGCTGTGGAGGATGTGGGGAAAAGGGTACACTTGTTCATTGTTGGTGGGACTGCAAATTGGTGCAGCCAATTTGGAAAGCAGTATGGAGATTTCTTGGAAAGCTGGGAATGGAACCACCATTTGACCCAGCTATTCCCCTTCTCAGTCTATTCCCTAAAGACCTAATAAGAGCATGCTACAGGGACACTGCTACATCGATGTTCATAGCAGCACAATTCACGATAGCAAGATTGTGGAACCAAACTAGATGCCCTTCAATAGATGAATGGATAAAAAAAAATGTGGCATTTATACACAATGGAGTATTACTCTGCATTAAAAAATGACAAAATCATAGAATTTGGAGGGAAATGGATGGAATTAGAGCAGATTATGCTAAGTGAAGCTAGCCAATCCCTAAAAAACAAATGCCAAATGTCTTCTTTGATATAAGGGGAGTAACTAAGGACAGAGTAGGGACAAAGAACATGAGAAGATTAACATTAAACAGGGATGAGAGGTGGGAGGGAAAGGGAGAGAGAAGGGAAATTGCATGTAAATGGAAGGTGATCCTCAGGGTTATACAAAATTACATACAAGAGGAAGTGAGGGGTAAGGGAAGAATAATACAAGTGGAAGAAATGATTTACAGTAGAGGGGGTAGAGAGAGAAGAGGGGAGGGGAGGGGAGGGGAGGGGAGGGGGGATAGTAGAGGATAGGAAAGGCAGCAGAATACAACAGACACTAGAATGGCAATGTGTAAATCAATGGAAGTGTAAATGATGTGATTCAGCAATCTGTATACAGGGTAAAAATGGGAGTTCATAACCCACTTGAATCAAACTGTGAAATATGACATATCAAGAACTATGTAATGTTTTGAACGACCAACAAAAAAAAAATAATGATGTTATTGATTTAAGAGGATGAAAGTTACCTCTGTAATCCAGATTTTTCTTAATATAGATTGAATTCTAGCATTCTATCAAAAAAAGGAAAAAGCAGCTTTACATATATGAAGACATGAATTGGTGTGAGCATATTTTATATACAAACAGAGATATGAAAAATTGTGTTCTATATGTGTAATAAGAATTGTGATGCATTCTGCTGTCGTGTATTTAAAAAATAAAAGCAATTAAAAAAAAAAGAAAAGAAAAGTTTGCTTTCCTTAATACTGATTATTATGAGAGAACCTAAATAAAAATGATGTATCCAATTAAATTTTTATTATAATTAATTCATTTTAATTAAATAATTTCATTTAATTGATATGTTCAATTAATATTTAATTTAGTTAATATTTTTATCTAATTAAAATGTAATGTTTAAAAATACAACATAATTTTGTGTCCCTAGCCTTTTAGGGAGAGCCATATTTTACAAATGCATGAAAAATACTGTGTAAAGATAAATTCAGTATTGTTCTGTGTATTATTTGTGCATTTTGTGGGGGAGTAAGAACAAGGCATTGGTATTATTTTCTAATAATGTCTTTAATATTTTTCCTTTAAAATAAATAGTAATATCATGATAAATAATATCAGGTTTTCCTTATTATGAAAATCATAATAAATTAAATTTAATTTTAATTAAATTTTAAAACACAAAAAATTTTTAAGGGACTACTTTAACCCTCTGAAATAAATTTGACAAACTACACAAAGTATGTGATTTTCTAGGAAAAACTGATTACCAAAAATTAAGAAAGCATTGAAACAGCAATATAAAATAAAATAGTTATAGAAAACATATCAGAAGTTACACCAAGAAAAACCTCCCCAAATTGGAGTTTAGGAAATGACTAAATTATATCAAAACTTAAACCAACCAGTATTATTAACTCTATTTAAGTTATTGCAGATAACTAAGGAATTCAAAGCTTGAAAACATCTTTTATGAGAGCAGCAGAACATTGACATAAACATCTGTCAAAAGTAGGTTAGTAAAGAAAACTTCAGTCTCACTTTTTAATGTGAATGCACAGCCCCAAATAAAATTAGGTCTAATGAACAATTAAAACTTAACTTCTAGTGTTTAGAAGTAAAACTAAACTTCTAGTGTTTTAGAAGTAAACATACCCCATAAAATTTGTGTAAGTCTAATAAAAGGAGGGCTCAATATCAGGAACTGAGAGTAATTCACCATGTTTATAAGTTAAATTCATCATGATATTGTGTTAGTCAAAATGCAGATTAAACTTCAAAGTGACACCAGACCATCTATGTAAGCTGGATTAGTCAGTTAAAACTAAATGTACTGTACAAAACAAATATCCTGGGTAAGTCATAGATTTTAAAGTTCTCCATGTTACTAAAGAACACAGAGAAATAAAAATGAATCTTGAATACCTGGGATCTTTATTTGGAAAAGACATTATCACAGATGATTTCTTTGTTTGTTTTTGCTTTTGACTCAATTATAAAGAATTTGTTAAAATGCCTTCACACATTATCTTGAAAAATTCCAGAAGGAGAATGAGTGCAAAAGGGTTTAAGCCCTCATTTTTTTGAAAGCTAAATTCTACAGAAAAAAAGAGAAAAAGAAATTTGTTCATGTATATCTTAGGAAAACTTCACAAGGAATTGTCAGATTTACTTAATAATTGAATTTAAATTTGTTAATAGAAATTTCAAAAGGAATATAATTCACACTGATTGATTGGATGGTTGATTATAGTATTGGGGATTAATAGAGGGCTTCCTCCATGCTAAGGAAGCACCACTCTACCACTGAGCTGTATCCCCATCCCTTATTTCTATATTTTTACCTAACACTCTTCCTCTTAAGAAAGAGAGACAGAGAAGATAAGGAAATCTCATTCCTATTGTGTATTGATATAACTAATGATTTCATGCTCACGTTGCCCTATTTTTTTTTCCTTTGACCAAAGGTTGAGTGAAAGATGAGCTTATGATCCAAGATCAGGCAATTGACGTTTTCTGTTTAATACATTGGAAGGGGCTATATGTATTCCAATTCCTGTTAAAGCTGAAATCTCTTTTTTTCTTTCTGTGCTGGGGATGGAACCCTGGGCCTCAAATATGCCAGGCAAGTGTCTACCACACAAAAGCTAGGATCTTAAAGAAGAAATGTAAGTCTAGAGAGTTTTAAAATGGTTCTCAGAGTTTCCATTTTGTAAAGTAGGATGTAGAAAAATCTGATATATAAGGATTAAAACTGATAGAAGAGAAAATAAAAACCATAAACGGACATAAAGCATAAGACAGAAAATACAGATGAGGTTTCTCAGAGTATATGAGCTCTGGTTCAGGTGGTTCTAAGTTCAGATGTAGTTTCTCCCTGAGTTTGTAAGCTGACACCAGATCCCTATATTTAATTTTTTTGTTATCTATTACCTTGGAAATAGATGTTTCCAAAAGAGCAAATCATGTATTTTCTATTCATTTTAAGTTACATACTCTTTGATTTCTATACATTTAATCAAATAGTTTTCATGATTTGGGAGAAATTCTGTAATTATATGAACAAAGATGTTAAGTGCTATGCTAAATAAGATTCTGTGTTCCCAAAACCATAAATTTCAAATATACATTTAAATGAAAGCCAAAAGAATTTATAAATTCTATACTCCTCCAAGTTAAAAAAAATTCAGACACCTGGAATTTATGTTTTACTATATAGAATATAAAGTAAAAAGAAAGTAGCCACAGTATATTACCAGGACAACATATCTGAGTTTGTAGAATGGATAGGGTAGAAGAGCAAAAGAAAAAAAAATGGAGTCCAGATACCAGTATCTTAATTTTCTATTTCACTGCAATTGGGTTCACTTTAAAGTATGCTTCAATATGGAGATTAGGCAATGATAGAAAACCCTCCACAGGCATTGTAAGAGGTGCTGAAAGTAAAGGAGGCTGAGACCCCATAACCTATTGAGTCTAAGGAGGAGGCCACTTAACTGAATCTTCCACCATGTGGGGCAACTGCAGCCAAGCAGTGATGGTTAAATGGCTGCAGGCAATACCCAACTCTATCTTGACTCTTGATACCACACTTTTTGAACCCAATGAGAGAGATGTCTTAAAGTCACTGTGTGCTTCTGGTGGAGAATAAAAGAGTCAGTAGTTTATTAGTGAGAGATCATGAAAACAGAGCTCAGATGAATGTCATGGTTGAGATTCAACAGAGCAGCAGTGTCGGGAAAGGTAGAGTTGCTTGGCTGTGTCCAAGTAGCAGAGCCTGCTCATACAAGGAAGGCAATAAGAGGGAACAGACTGCAGAGAAAACAAAATAAAGCACAAATATGACTTTTATCAGCCACAGACATCCAGAGTAGATGACAGCAGGATGAACAATGACCACGAGGGACAAGGACCATTTTAGAGGATACCATTCCTCAAATTTGAATTTTTCTAATGCCTCATGCTTGGTCCATTTACCATCTTGGAAAGGAAAAAGGGGGGGAAATGAACATGTCATCACAGGAACAACTTAAAATGAGATGAGTTTCCTTTAAATGACACATTTAAAATCCCATTCATCCTAATTCTTCCTGCTACCATTAGAGCTGGGAGTATAGTTCAGTGAGAGAGTGCTTGCCAACCATGTGCAAGACCCTGGGTCTGATCCCCAGCATTGCAAAAACAAAACAAACCAAAAAGAGTTCCGACTAACATTAAAGAAAATCCAAACTTAGAAAAATTTTAAATAATTTTAGATAAAACAGAATGTTCCTTTTTTCACACATATGTTTAGCACGTGTGAAAATTAACCACCCATTCTCAGTAACAATACCTATTTCCTCTTACTTACAATGATATAACTAATTCCAGAACTGAGTAGAAAAATAAAAGGCTGATTCCTTACTGCTAGCCCTATCCGTGCAGCAAAAGGAATAATGGCCTAACTGTGATAATTACTATCATAGTGGCCATACTCACATTTCTGTAAGGTAGCTTCATAATCATAATTACATAATTATATTATTGGTATGTTTAGACACCTCTTTTTATTCCATAGATTTATCATAAATACCCATTGGCTACTATAAGTTTAAAACCATTAATAGCAAACCAAGTAAATTTAGTACGGACAATTCATCCCTGTAAGAAATTTGTTGGAAATCAAAAATCTCAATTTGGAGATCAATTTCCTTCATTCACTTATAACTTTATAGTACAAAATGGGAATTCCCTCAAGGGAAAGGCAAGGTATAGATAGAGTGTACTTAGGTCAGTGGTTTATATTGAATGCAACTGGTAGTAATGAAAAAAAAAATCTTTCCAACTCATAACCTTCTCAAAGGATATGTGAAATGAATTTCTCTTCTAGTGACTATTTCAAGGTGATCAAAAACATACACATCATAAAACACTGCAGTGTGCACATGCTAGGGTGTGCATTGGGTAGTCTCAGTGAAGAGCAAGGTAATACCCTCTTCTTATGCACTTCTCTATCCTTCAAAAAAAAGATGAGTGCAGAGTTGAGGGGCAATCAGGGGTCAATGCCAGTGAAAAGTGAAGAAAGTAAGAGCATGCCCTTTCTATTCATCAGGTCACTTACATCTTGCTGAGTCAGTTAGGACCCAGCTAGCCATCTCCATTGCAGAGTGAAATCTGCTCAGCAGGACTTTGCAGACTCTGCAGGTCCTTATGAAATGGGTTCTGCAATGTCCAATAATAGCTATTGTAATTAAAGCAACTTCTACTCTTAAGATGCTTGGGGTATTTTGATGAATTGAGAAATCTCTCAGAATCAATTATCTGTGCAAGTTCCTTAAATTTTCAAATAGCAATTTAGATAGTTCCTTCCTTCCTTCCTTCCTTCCTTCCTTCCTTCCTTCCTTCCTTCCTTCCTTCCTTCCTTCCTTCCTTCCTTCCTTCTTTCTTTCTTTCTTTCTTTCTTTCTTTCTTTCTTTCTTTCTTTCTTTCTTTCTTTCTTTCTTTCTTTCTTTCTTTTCAATCTGCTTTGAGTGTCTGTGCTGGGCCAAATCTAATGCTTATCCCATCAATTGCTCTCTTCCCCTTCAAAAACTTCACATCTAAATAGAGAGCCCTGGGAGACAAGTCTCCTTCAAAATTGATTTCATTATGTCTTTGCTATTAATGATGGGTTATAGTGTGCAAGGTATTAAATTATGACCCTGTAGGATTCTAGAACTTTTGATGAGCCAAGATGTAATTTTATTTTAATTCTTTATAGTTGCACCTTTTTTAATCTAATGTAAGATTTCATGGTAGACTATAATTAAACTATAGTCAATGAGACCTAACTTTCATAAGCAATTAAGTATTTTTGCTTTTTATTTTCCTTCTTTACTGAGAATATATGCTGGCTTTGTGGAATCACTAAGATGTATCTTTGTGCCCCCTTCTCTTCTAGTTCCTACTTAGAGCAAAGAGAAACACACCATTCTATGCTGTTTTTATTTTATTATTGCTTAAAATAGCTACTTCATGTTCCACTAGATACATTTAATGATTACTGGAATGCAAAGAACCTCTCTGTTTCCTTCACCTTTTGTATTTCCCCCATCCAGTGTAATCTCCCTACTCATCCTATGATTTTATACCTTTTACTTTATGAACAAAGCTGAAAATGAGCAGGGCTCAAAGACCCAGAGCATCTTATACTCATGCAATAGTATCAGATATAATGATATCAGAATGATATTATAATATTATAACATAACATTAGATATTGCCCATACTTTTTTAAAAAATTAAGAAACAATATATCAGAATTAGCAATTCAAAATAATAAGGAAATTGGCATCTACAATATCAAGATACTGTCATAATTGGGCCAAGTATCTTTTTTTTCCCAAATTTTTTATTTTAGTCACTTTCATTATAACATCCATATGATTATCATTTCATGGCATGTATGTACTCTAGAGAAATGGCATTGTGAAAAATCACAAACTATTGTTTCATTGACAATTATATAGTTTTCATACCTGGTGATGGAGATAGTTGATATATCATTTTTATTATTATATCCCTTTACAAATAATTTCTTTTTTCACAAAAAATTATAGATGCATGTAGTTGTGTTGCTATAATCCTAAATGACCTTATGAAAAATACATGGAGACACCAGTACACACACAAATATAGACACATACAGTTTGACATGTTATATATAATTAAGGAAAGACTGTGGTTGAAACCACCGAGGCTCCTTCCACTCTTGACTCCCCATTGCAACATTGTTTTTGGATCAGTCAAAACCCCATAGAGACATATGTGAGAGTTCACATCTTTTATGCTGGACCTCCTCAGGATACTCTAATTTGCCACAGCTGCGCCCATGCCCATTCACTCCTAGGTTCCTGGCAAGCCCAGCCTTGATGGTTGACAGGTGTGGGAGCTACTGGCTCAGGGGAAAGAAAATTAACCCCATTTCTGCCAGAACCTTCTTATGCCTGAATGGGGATAATCTTCACTTCTCACCATGATCAACTAGTATGAATGTTTAAATCAGTTTCCAAACATTCTCATCCTAAAAGCACTGGGGCTCAGGATTATAACTAGAGATATTGTTTAGAGCTGGGAAAATGAGCTGTGGCTGGTTTAGTAGCCCTGACAGAAGACACTTACACATCTTTAGAAAGAAGATAGAGAAAAGGAGAAAACCATTGCACTGCTCCTCTACACTACGCCCTTTTTAGAAAAACAAGCTCTTATAAATTTTTTAAGAGGATCAAGCCACTCTGGAATGGTAAATTTTTGACCATTTTAATTATTTGATTTGTTTTCTTTTCTGCTTGGTGCACAGTCAGAGGCAAACTAAAGTGGCTTGTGCTGGTAGTGGGCCATCATAAAAAGCTCAGATGACAGTGGGAAATTGCTTTTGTGATGAAGGGAAGCATTAATAAAAGCTTCTCTTATGTTTACCCTTTTAAATTGGCCCTAGAGGAGTTGTTTAATCTAACCCATTAACAATGGTTGGCTGATACCTTGGTTGTGAACCGTTCTATGTCCATAGGTGGTAAGTCCAGTTTAGAGAGATCTACTTTTTCTGACTCTGGTTTGGTATATCATTGACGTTTCATTTAAACTCTTTTGTGCCCTGGTGATCTGGTAAAAACCTTAAGTCTTTGCCCATAAAGAAAATGTTTTTGTGTGTTTAAGAAAATGTCACATTTTGTTTCCCACAAGGCTCTCAAGACACTAAATCATTCTTACCTGAGCTTTAGGCTTTCATCAACAGAAGTAGCTACCAGATTTATTTTATTTTATTTTTTCCTTTAGAACACCATTAATCAAAGTCAAGACAAACGTGGGATTTTTAAAAACATGAATGTCCTGAACTGTCCGAAATTTAATTATACATATACCCAAGAAAATGCACTAAATAAATTTTATAGTTCACTGGGGAGTCCTTCCATGGAGTCAGAGCTAGGAGAAGATTCATGTGGTTCAGCTGTCTAAGGGTGCTCAGCATGAGAAAGCAGTACAAAGGGAGGGCTCCCTGGGGCAGTCCATCCTATTCCCACTGTGTGCCCTTTCTCCATGCTTGTCTTCTCACCCTCAGCAGCAATGACAGGTGCTGTGCTCAGAGCATCTGCAAAGACTGTTAGTAGAGGCCAAAATCTTTTATAGAAACTCAATGTCCTCCCTGGAGGATTCAACTGATTAAGGCACATAGTTGGTATTCTATTTTACTTTATTTTCATTGTTGAATCTTATTATTATTATTTTTTTTCCTGGTGAAAGAGAGGGGAGTTTATATTACGTTAGAGTCTACTGAGGGCCAAAGGCACTAGGGATTAAACTCAGGGCCTTATAGCCCTACACTCGATTTGTATATATCAATTTTTTCACCCTGTCACCTTGTTAAATGTTTTGTTGTTGTTGTTGTTGTTGTTGTTTTGGTAGCAGGTATTGAATCCAAGGGCGCTTAACCACTGAGCCACATCCCCAGCCCCTTTTTTTAAATATTTTATTTAGAGACAGAGTCTCCCTGAGTCGATTGGGGCCTTGCTAATTTGCTGAGGCTGGCTTTGAACTCACAATCCTCCTGCCTCAGCCTCCCTGCTGGAATTACAGGTGTGCGCCATCGTGCTTGGCAAACATTTATTCCTTCACTTTATGTTGTTAATGATTCCATGAGTGTCTCTATATATAATTAAGTTATCTCTTCACAAGGACAACTTTACCAAGCTCTTCATAATCTTTATATCTCTTATTTCTTTATCCCCCTCCTTTTTGTTTCCTCCCTCTGGCTAGAACTTATATAATGTTGGATAGAATTGGAGAGAGAGCCTTTTGCCCTATTTATAATAAAGGGTAAAAGTCTGGATGTTTTAACCTAATAGGTCAAGTTGGTTAAGAATATTTTTCAAGTCCTCTGTATCTTTACTGAATTTTTTTGTTTACTTGTGCTATTAATTGTAGAGACAAGATGGGAATATTAAAATATGCAAATATATTGTTGTTATGTTTATTTCTTCTTTCAAGTCTTCAAGAGTTACTTCATGCACTTTGAGGTTTTGTTATTAGATGGATACCAATTCAGTTAACTAATCAAGATTTTTTCTTTTTTATTTAAACTTTCATTATTATGAAATGCGTCTATATCCTTTATATTTTATTTGCAATATCATCTAATGTAGATATTGTCATTCCAAAAGTCTTATTCTTAGTATCTGTATTATGTGTCTTTTTCTATTAATGTAAATTATCTTTTTATTTAAAATAGATTTCCTGTGTAAGTATATAATTGGGTATTACATTTTTATCCATTCCAAAACTCTCTGCCTTTTATTTGGATTGCTTAGATCATTTATACTTAAGGTAATTATTAGAGGTAGGTGATTGTATGGATAAATAGATAAGTGGGTGAAGATAAAGAGAGGAAAGATAGACTTTTTAATATGACTGTTGCTTCCTTTTCTTTTTTTTAATTTTTATTGTTGGTTGTTCAAAACATTACATAGTTCTTGACATATCATATTTCACACTTTGATTCAAGTGGGTTATGAACTCCCATTTTCACCCCGTATACAGATTGCAGCATCACATCAGTTACACTTCCACTGATTTACATATTGACATACTCATGTCTGTTGTATTCTGCTGCCTTTCCTATCCTCTACTATCCCTCCTCCCCTCCCCTCCCATCTTCTCTCTCTACCTCTAGAGAGAGAAGATGTTGCTTCCTTTTCTTCTTTGCCTTCTTTTCATGATTTCATTTTATCTTCAATGGTGACTTATAATTAAAAATATGTGTGTGTGTGTGTGTGTGTGTGTGTGTGCGCGCGTGCTCTAAGGTTTAAAATGTCCGATTTTATTTATCATTTCTACCTCCAAGTATTATTACACCATTTCATGTATATAAAATTTAAAATAGTTACTCCCCACCCCTCCTTATGTTGTTCTTCTTATCATAGTCTAGTTACACCAGTGAGTGGTAGATCCTAAAGCCCACTCAACTTTTTGCATTCTATGAGGAATTCCATATATATTTGGTCTGTTGTCCAATGTCTAAAAAAAATTTCCATAATATTGTCTGAAGTACCTTTAATATGAAATATTTGTGTGAGGAATGTATGGTTATTGTATTAAAATTAGAATACATAAATGAAGAAAAAATAAAACTCACCACTCATAAAATCCTACCTAAAAAAATCATACTTACAGATTACATTACAAATTACATACTTACCAATTACAGATAGTCATAGCCTTACTATGCATTGTTTTTCTATTTGTATTGCTCCTTTCCTACCTACTGACATTTGGTTCCATTTTGGTTCACAATTTATCATTCCATCGCTTAAATTCCCTCAATGAATTCTCACCAAAATTAAATAAATTATCAGTTTCTCAAAATAACACACAACACCATTTTATGGGTATAGTTTTATCTCTTGTTAATTATTAAGAAGGGTTATGAAATTCACCCATTCTGAATGCAACAGGACATACCATCTCACCCCTCGACCTTTAGATATGTTGTTTTCTCTTTCTAGAATACCCTTTGTCCAACACTACTACCTGCTCTCTCTCTCTCTCTAATTGGCTTATCTATTCTTCCTGCTTTAAGGTACAGCTCAGGTTTTAGGGTAGGTGTATTTTTTCTTTGTTCCCATAGCAGTCAGTACACTCATGGTTCTATGATAACATATCATGCTATGGTCTAATAATTTCTTTACTTCTTTGTTTCTCTCACTGGAGTGTGAGTTATTTACCTGTAGATACCATATCTTCCATTACTTAATCACTAGGGTGTAGTAGACAACCTGACATATATTAACTTCTCAATATATTTTTGTTGAATGAAATAATTAAAGCCATTACTCATGTGATCATCAATTGGCACCATCAATTTCTTTGGCCTTTCATATTAGACCACTCAGTCCTCTAGTCCTACCTTTCCTACAATCAACAATGAGAAACATCCTTTTATGCCACTGTGTAATTCTAGCTAAAAGGTATATGAATAAAGTTTCAACTCTTCCAATTAGGTGTGACATCTATTCAAAGGTTTTCATCCAAAAACAAAAATGTAAAAGGATGTGTTCAATCAGTATTAGTAAATTGATTACAGACATGGTTTTGACACCTCATAAAAGCTCTTCTTTCTTTTGCCACTTACAAATTAGGGCTGTTCTTGCTTTTGAATTTGGTTCAAGGTATTCAATTTAGTCTTTACACCTTTTGAGAATTGAGCCTTAATTATCTTTGTAATAATCCACTGCTTCTGCATCCTTAATTTAGCAGTTGCTCACAGAATAAGCATGACATAGCACCTAGGCATAAAACTCCACTTTGAATCAAGTGGCCAATGAGCCACTCAGTGATTTCAGCATATAGTCTAGCCTTGTGTTCAAGATATTTCATATTGAGGATGTAGAAACTTTGATTTTTTAAATATTCATATCCTTAGCATCCCTTAGCAAAAATAATTTGTATTCAATGAAAGTAAGTTTGTCATTAAGTCAGGACTCTTTATACTTCAAATAAAATATTAAAATTTAAAAGTCTTGAGTTAATGATAACAGTTAAATTGTATAGGTGACTGCCTGACTACCAGAGCCATAAATTCCAGAGGAAGAGTTTGGCTTGATTTAGCAGCTCAGTGTCACCATCAAAGACCCAGGGCATTTTTTATTTCCCTATATTCCTAGTGTTAATGTTATCCCAACACTGACTTCCTTCATAGTGTCAAAATACTTACAGTTCAGGATTTATATTTTTATATCACATCCTTCAGATGATTCCAAAGATGGCTACAAGTAGCTCATCTGAGAAATCTAGAATTCTCTTCCCTGGAAATCTAATAGCATAATTCTTCTCAACTGTTAAATCAATTTGGCCCCTTTGGTTGATCATATGCCCATCTTGAAAAAAATCTCTATGGATAAAGAAATACCATATTCCAAGTGCTATAAATCTTAGGGACCTCAGTCAAGGATTACAGTAAATGTCACAGAGTTACTTTAACAAGGTTAAATTTACCAGGAATCATCCCTGGGACCCAGAGTGAGGTAATTTCCCTAACTCCAAATGAGGCTACTTTTAAACAGGAAGAACAATGAATCTTGGGGATAAAATGTAGACTTTTATAACTAGAACTAGAAAGGATAAATTTGGACATTTTCAAATAAAAATAAAACTTTAAAATTAGGACTGATGAGTTTATGGAATAAAAATACATGACACTCAGTTAATTTAAGTTTCAGATAAATAATAAATAAATATTAATTTAAGTATGTACCATGAAGGGAAATTGTACTGAAATCTAATGTGAACCACAATGACTGACTGAGTTATTTAAAAGATTGTGTGTGCGTGTGCGCACAAGCTCACGTGCACCCTTGCTGAGCATTGAACCCAGAGGCACTTTACCACTGAGCTACACCCTCATCCCTTTTGCTCAGCTGTGTCCTGTTTCCTTTTCAGGAAGAAGTTATCTCTCAGATGTTACAGGGCAGGCTCTGCTGCCACAGGCTGAAGGTCTTTTGGTCCAGGATGCTCCACTGGGCAGATACGCCCCTGACATGCTGAGGTACAGATCAAGGAACTTCCTTTGATTCACAACTCTTACAATTTCCCTTAAAATTAGATTTTACTAATAGTGAGGCTGGTATTCCAGGTCACATCTGCTACTTCTTTGTGCTATTTTCCCCACCCTTAATTTGCAGAACTTGAAAGAGAAGAGGTACTGTTTATAGGTCTTCCTTCGAAATCTCAACCCCAATCAATCCAGTTAATTTATATATACTGGCACTAAGAGGCTGCCAATAAATGCTACTTGTTTATACCAATGGCATAAATTTTGGAGTATTTATTGACATAAACTTTTTGAAATATATCTTAACCTTTGTAGAATGACATGAAATTTATTCCCGCATTCTAAATTTATTATGACAAATAATAAATTTATATTTTATATATAAAATTTTATATGGTTACATATATAAATATTGGAAGTGTTTCTGAGGATGTATTAAAAAAATGCTGTATCATGGGACTTACTCACAGGGATCCAAAAAGAATGGGCTCTAAAATATTGGATGAAGGAAGAAATAGAAGCAATTTCTTAAAATCATCAAAAAGTATTGCGATATCAGGTGTGTCCAAATATATGAACTCAGCTCAGATTCCCAAAACAGAAGAAGGCAAAACATGGATCTAGAAATGTGGGGATTTTAGATAGAAAGAGGAACATGGAAGAGTTTATGGAACCCTGCTTGGGTGTTGTAATGTTAGATACAGGTGAAAAGTTGGTTTTCGAAATTAACAAAACAAGTACAGAGAAAGGATCATTCAGAAGCTTCCAAGAACTAGCATTCTGGACACGGACTTCATGAGAGAGGAAATCCCTGCGAAGTGGACCTTCCATAAAGCTACTGCCTTAGCTCTTGGTGGGAAGTTCACAAAGCAAGCTGCACTTTGCATCTCTGGGTCTAACAAAGATCATATATCAAAGCTTCATGACCAAATTAATGCATAGCTTATCCCCCTCCCCAAGGTCTTTCCCTTGGTTTTATTATTACTGACAATATTGTAAGAGCGGTGTGAAATGGCCAATTCACACATGTGCCACGTTTTGCACACTGCCTGAACCTGCTGGAACATGATTTTCCTAAGAATGATGACAGTAATAAACATCTTCTGGCAGAGGCTTGCAAAATCTGCACCCATTTTAGTCACTCAGTAATGGCCCATAAAATTCTTCGAGAACTGCAGGAGAAAAACAATGTACATACTCATGCATAAATTAAAACTAGAAGTGCCAGCTCAATGGAACTCCACTTCTCACACTCCAGGACAACTGTGCAGCAATTAAAAATAAACAAACCCATAACACATGGGTGCAGCCAACGGTCATCAGAGAAAGTATGACTGTTGGAGATCAGACCATTACCCAGCATTTTCCTTCTTTAGTCTGTGAAAATATTCAGGGTGATTTATATATTCCTTCCTGATAAGCTGTCTTAAGAAGGCAGTGTCCATCTAAATAAATGAGGACAAAAGTATTCATTTTGATTTCCCTTTACATTAAAGGCCATTTTTTTTTCTGCACAAAAATATGACATAGACAAGAACACTCCTAATTTCTTTTTTTATTCAAAGCTTCAAGTTTGACAAATAACCCAATCAACAAATAGACAAATGATCTGAACAGATACTTCTCAAAAGAAGCACAAATGACCAACAATTATGTGAAAAATATGTTCACCATCGTTAGCTGTCAGGGAAATGCAAATCGAAACTACATTGAGATTCCATCTCACTCTTGTCAGAATGGCAATCAGCAAGAATACAAATAATAAATGCTAGTGAGAATGTGTGTGGGAGGGGAGTCTTATACACTGTTGGTGGTAATGTAGGTTAGTACAGTCACAGTAGAGATCAGTATGGAGGGTCCTCAAAAAGTTAAAAATGGAACTATCCTATGACCCAGCTATACCACTCCTTGGCATTTATCCAAAAGATTTAAAGATAGGTGCATGCTCATGCTTATCACAGTACAATTCATAATAGCCAAACTATGGAATCAGCCTAGATGTCCGTCAACAGAGGAATATATAAAGCAAATGTGATTATGTAATGAAGTTTTATCCAGCCATGAAGAAAAATAGAGATATGGCATTAGGAGGAAATGGGTGGAACTGGATCATCATTTTCAGTAAAATAATTCAGACATAGAGAAAAGTGTATGTTTTCTCTCATATTTGGAAGCTAGAAGGGGGAAAAAGCAGGAAAAAGGGGGTGCCTTAGAAGCAGAAGAGTGACAATTTAGGTAGAGAAAGGGATGGGAGAAGGTAAGGATGGGTAGGTATTTGAGAATGAACTTTATCAAATTATGTTTTTATGTACATATGGATATGTTACCAAAAGCTTGGTCCTTATCATTGAAAGCATCCAATGAGGAGGACCCAGTTGAGAAAAATGTAAAAGAAATTTCATTGCTTTGCTAGCAAAGGAGAAACACAGGGGACTCTCCTGTCCCAGAAGCTGTGATTCTGCCCATCAGGAAGAACGGGATTTTTTTTCCTTTCTTTTTTTTTTTAATTGTTGGTCGTTCAAAACATTACATAGTTCTTAATATATCATATTTCACAGTTTTATTCAAGTGGTTTATGAACTCCCATTTTTACCCCGTATACAGATTGCTGTATCACATCAGTTACACTTCCATTGATTTACATATTGCCATTCTAGTGACTGATGTGTTCTGCTGTCTATCCTATTCTCTACTATCCCCCTTCCCCTCCCCTCCCCTCCCCTCTCCTCCCCTTTTCTCTCTCTACCCCCTCTACTGTAAATCATTTCTTCCACTTGTATTATTTTTCTCTTACCCCTCCTTTCCTCTTATATGTAATTTTGTATAACCCTGAGGATCACCTTCCATTTCCATGCAATTTCCCTTGTCACTCCCTTTCCCTCCCACCTCTCATCCCTGTTTAATGTTAATCTTCTTCTCAAGCTCTTCTTCCCTACCCTGACCTTGGTTACTCCCCTCATATCAAAGCAGTCATTTGGCATTTGTTTTTTAAGGATTGGCTAGCTTCACTTAGCATAATCTGCTCTAATGCCATCCATTTCCCTCCAAATTCTATGATTTTGTCATTTTTTTAAAGCAGAGTAATACTCCATTGTAGCTGATTCACAGTCTATGTTCCAGGTGTTCTCTGTTTTCTGTTCCATGTAATTAATATAATACAGATATTCTATGTAACTAATATGCACCAATAAAATTTTTAAAAACTAAAATTAACAAAAAATATGTTTCAAGTTGTAGCTCTATTACTCTACAGGTGAGCAATTCAGAAATGCCTTTATTTTACTGTTTCCAAGGTTTTAACCTCATTACTTTTGACATCTATCTTCAATCTGTGAAGAAATGAATGTTAGGATGAAGCCTATTGAGAGGGAGCCTGTGAGAGGCTGTTGAGCATCTGGATCAAACACCAAATCCACCCACCTCTCATTTCCCTTGTGTCATTGCCCAGTGTACTTTCTACGTTAGCTAGCTGAATATCTGCCCTGTCCTCATCTTATTTATCTTTGAAGATAGGGTGTCTGGAGTCCCAAATTTCCTTTCCAGGTAGGCTAGCCAAAACAGGTTGGATCTCTCCCTGCAGAGTAACTGCAAGATGACCTCTAACTTTGTTACAGTCTAATTTCCATGGTAAAAGACACACCCAGAAACCATCCTGACCAGAAACATCAGACCATAAAAGGAAGAAAGAGAAGGGGCACCTGAGTTCCAAGAAGTCTCTGCCTATTGCAGGAAGACAGGAACATCCCTTCCTGGTTTTAGCTGAGCTCTCACTTCCGCCATTGAGTTCAGTTGTGCTGTTGATACTCTGAATCAGTTTCCTTCTGGGCCTCACAGCCTGAACCCCTTTCTTTCTCTACCTCTCTCTCTCAGAGGGACCAATATGTTAGCTGATAACAATAATAGCTAAGTAGTGTCCTATTCCTCACAGTCCCCATAAAAAATTCTTTATTATTGAACAATACTGAATGCAACATAGGCTAGAAGGTAGCAGATGGTCCGGCAGTAAGTGGATGGGCAAAAGTTTTACTCTGGCCATGCAGAAGTATGCCCGTTAGATAATCAGAGA
The DNA here is from genome assembly GCF_964194105.1 of Spermophilus citellus. Classification (NCBI taxonomy): domain Eukaryota; kingdom Metazoa; phylum Chordata; class Mammalia; order Rodentia; family Sciuridae; genus Spermophilus; species Spermophilus citellus. The sequence goes on along the minus strand of NC_138191.1, from coordinate 68,992,003 downwards.
ATAATGAAATAAAAAAAGAAGGAATCTTCTTCTCACAAAGCTGGTTACATCTGGTAAGACTTCCAGCTCTACCACATTTGGAAAACCTATGCACTCACAAAATTTTCTGAAGTTTTCTAGTTTTCTTTCTTAATATATTTTTCCTTGATTTCCTCCTTATTGAATTTGCCATGCTATTTCTAATCACACCCCCTGGTTGTGTTTATGTGTGCACACACACAAATACAACATCACCATATATTCCATGACGGTGACATTCTGACTGATTTGTGTATCCCAGAAAGAGGACATACTCTTCTGCATAAACACAGTACACACACTCGATTTCCTTTTCTACTCCCATTTATCTATCTGGAGTCACCTACAATTTTTTTTTTCTAATTTTACACAGACAAGTTCCAGCCACTCTCAAGACTTAAGTTCTTGGTTTCTCTTCCAAAAAGAACACCAAAGAATTTTCCCAATAAGGACTCCTTTTTCCCCAAGACTCATATTCCAGCTGCAAAAAGTAAAATGTTTTCCCATTAAAAATTGCCCTCCTCTTTTCAAAATTGTGTGGAATTTGGCTTAGTTATAAAGTAGATATTTTTAAGACACTGAGTCTACAAAATAAATTTTCAAAAATGACAAACAGCTTTCTTCTAAATGAATATTAGTCTCATTTCTTAATGCAGTTTAGGTCCTGCCCCAGTTCCTTCCCAACCAGGTAATGCTTTGCAGTGAGCAGACCTTTTCCCATAAATAAGGACATGTCCTGGGATTCAAGAGCCTTACAAGTGAACAGTTTTAGGAGAAGACATCTTGGAACAAAAATGGAGGAAAAGGTCCATACAAGAACTTGAGGCTCTACATCCCATAAGGGAATATAGATCCTAGGAGCTTCCATTAAGTTTCCACTTGGTATAGACAGAGTACTCCTGGATGGTAGGATTTTGAAGTTGATACCTGGCCCAAAGAAGAAATAACTCTGGAAAAACTTTATAATGTTAAGAGATATTTGTTATTAGATAATTTATGCTGAAAAAAAGAAAAAGGGAAAAAGACTGCAAATTTTATCTTCCAATATAATTCAACTTTGTTCTAGATATGAAAGTTCTCAAAACAACAGTTACCATGATCAAGTGTATTTAGCATTTAAGGCTCTTACACTTCTGTTACTGGTCAACATCACCATATATTTAGTTTGGGATTAATAAAACATTTTTGGGTCAATTTTGTAATCCTTTCTAAAACCCTGAACTACTTATCATAATAAGTAGTTGTTATCATAATAAGTAGTTGTGCAGTGTTGTTAAAGAATCATATATTTTGCCAATATGGAGCCCAAGTATAAACAATTGTAGATTCTTAATACTCAAATAAATACATAACGGTCTAGAATGGTAGAAAGAAGAAACAGTTGAGTCCCAAGAAGCCAATGGTATACTTTTCATTTTAGTTTTAAATTATACGTTTCCTAGTTTAGTTTTAAATTTTATATTTTCTAGGAGGCCTTAGTTTTCACACTGGTGAAATCAGGTAATTGGGTGCTTTTGCAGCTATGGAACACAGGGTTTTAAATTGTTAGAAATGATTTTTTAAATTGGAAAACACATATCAAACTACCTAATGTCTTTGACCCTCAAGCTTCTCATCTGTAAAAGAAAATTGGAAAAATAGCAGTAATGGGTAAGTACATCCATATTTGCTCTAGAGCTCCTTTTTGGAGACCCGTGCCTCCCCCTGGCCCCAATTCTGCCCCACCCTGACAGATCCCTTCCACAGTGAAGACATTAGTTCCAGTATTTAGGAAAAATTGATCTCTTTTGGTCACGGAAGACACATGACCTGGATTCGTCACTCAATGATTAACTGTGGCAGTTGTTACAAAAAAAGAACATATTTAACTAAGGCTATAGCAACTAATGTCCTTCTAAAACTTTTGCTACCATTAACCAGAATGAAAACTCCCTTTTTCTAAGATTGGGAGTAATGAGAGAAGTTTTACCATCTTGCTTACTACTTAGAGTGAAAGGGAAGATAATTTGAGAGTTAAGACAGAGAAAATATTTATTTTTAAAATATTCATTTTAAACTCAAATGCCCAAAGCCTATTTGTTTTATTGTTTGATAATTCAATATGTTGTTCTCTTTTTCTTTAAGATAGTAATTTTCCTTGGTTTTTCATCCCTTAATACTCAAAACATTAACTCATATATTGCTTTCAAAATTTATTGAAAATTTTTGAGGGAGATAAAGCATATAAAGAGCTTTTTAAAATGGAGAAAACTATGCAAATGTTACTGCTAGGGTTGTTTTTATTTATTTTTCTATAATTAAATATAGAAAAACATTTATATTTAAGAATAAAACACTGTTGGTGTTGTTAATTGCTAAGCAGGCATTGAAGGGGAAAGTTACTATACCCGCCATGGGAAAACTGCTACCCCTTAAGAGACTATTGATGTGTTTCAAAATTTCGTTTCCTTTCTTTCTTTCCTTCTTTCCTTCCTTCCTTTTTTCCTTCCTTTCTTCCTTCCTTTCCTTTTTTCTTTCTTTCATGACATATTACATGTCATTTTTCAAACATGTGATAATGAATATTTCCTACATGAATGCATGTCAATTTCCTAGTAAAGGCCTATTGATGTCTTTCTTGGGGGAGAACACTGCTTCAAGAGTTCACTCCACTGTGTTCCATCCTTGCTCCAAGTAAAGACCTTTCCTGACTCTTTCATCTCCAGTTGTGCTTACTGGTTGTGAACTCACCAAGAAGTGAACCCATTGCATTTGGTTACATTGGTATTATCCAAAAAACACTCTTTTATCAAAAGCAATTATGTAATACCTTTGTGCAGTCTTATCCATAATGCTTTAAGAAAGCTTGCTTGATTTATCTCATGGTCAAGAAGCCATGATAGCTTTGGATTTTTTTCTATATGATACAGTTGCTAATTAGGAAGCAGAACATGTTATTCCCTTTACCTCAGCATATAACTTTCACTTTCTTTAGTTCAAGTTCTTATAGCATTTTGACGTTTAGAAGAAAAGTGCTAAATGCCAAGAATTAGTATTCAAATGACTTAATACAAAGAAAATTATACCTTGCGAGGTACACTAAATCTACAGGATTTTAAATAGGGTCTGATATCATTAATCCACAAATTCCAGACTAACCCACTTCAATAAAGAGTAGTTCCAGAACCTAGTTTGCAAAATGATTATATGGTTAATGCAGGATTAAATTTTCTTTCAATTATAAGACTGAGTTTGGAAAATGCTCTAAAGAGAATGAAGAAAAAAATTCTGCAAGAGGTACATTTGGTCTAAAGTGATTTTAAATATGCTTCTTAATTGCTGGGGGCTATTTTGCTCTTCATCTAATCATTGTCTGAATTACTGAAGCTCAACTCATCTGATAAAATAGGTGAGCTTTGCGGTAATGAAGTCAGATAATGTCTTATCTGAGTGTCAGGCTAGGCATCAAATGGGCAGTGTGTTTAACCATTAGTAAGGCGTTTTCAGACTGAAATATTTTCATACGAGTTACTTGTTACAAGCCAATTCTTTGAAACAAGAGAAGGTTTAGAAATGGGAAAGCATTTGAGAAGCTGTGACTTTATTTAATAAAATTGCTTGTTATTTAAACAAAGGTAATTAAAAGTGTAATGCTCTGGAACCTACTCAAAAATGAGAGGACTTTTGTTTTCCAAAGGAGCCAATACCTTGAAGAAGGTGTAAGCGTCACAATGAGAATCCCATCCATACTTTTAAAGAGCTCCAGATTAGCTCATTTAAATAGCAGTCATTTTATAGCTTTTTTTTTTTCACCAGGGAAGCCTGCATTTCCTTAGGGTTCTTGAATTAGGGAGTTCCACACCAAGGTTCTGTAAATTAGCTACCTGGGTATTCATATCATCAGAGGTTCACACCCGTAGGAGGGCCCACATGGGCAGAAATCAAAGTCACAGAGCAATCTCCTGACTCTAGCAATCTTGTGCCCAGAGTGCTTTTGGTTCTGCTTTGCACCTGTCTTTTCAAAAAATATTTCTTAAACCATTATTTATTTGATTTTAATGAGCAACATGAATTGGAAGGCCAAGCCCATCTGCAATGTTTTTCAGGTGTTCATTCCCAAGAGGAATTTTTATATACTTTGGTTTTATAGCATAAAGTATGAAAATTTATACAACTGCTCAGTAGAAGCTTAAGGGCAGGTTTCTGTTAAACAAAAAGATATCTTAAATGAAATATACAAACATACTGGTTCCTCCATGTTTTTCTTTTTTTTTTTTTTTACATGAACTGAAGCAAAACTATATCACATATGAAAAACATCCAATTTCATTTTGCACCTCCCCAACACATGGTAAGTATTTCCTTGGTTTCTAACTCTGATGCATTTCCAAATACACTTGGGGAAGAAGTGTAAGTCATTGTACTTCTAACCATTTTTTTTTTTTTTTTTTGCTCAGGGAAATTTGTACAACATAAGTTTTACAAAATGGATGAATTTTATTAAAGAGGAGAATCTTTGTGTCTGCAAGGCTGAAATACCTGTGAAATTGTAAGCCAGCAAAAAGAAACTAGAGTATTCCTTACTGGCTTTCAGTCACCAACAAAATTTCCTATCCTTATATATATATATTTCTATAGTCCAATAAGGACTTTTAACACAACTGGGCCAGGAATTGGCTACTCTGGGTGTCTGCATCACCAGGTTGGTTAAATAGAAGAGCCTTTTGAGTTAGGCATTCTACTTTGTCTTTGTGTTTTTGTCCTGTTTGTTTGTTTTTTGTTGTTTTTGTTTTAAATTTATTTTTCTACAGAAAAAAAAATCAACCAAACAAAAAAACACCTCTGCAGAATGCATTCTAACAGTGTCCCTAATTAACTTATGTCTGCAGAAAAGTCCTCTTCCTGGGTCAATTCGGTAATCTTGTCTACTTATTGTTTTCTAAATACATCCATTTTATTTGCATTAAACCAATGCCCCATGATATATACTGCTTTAACTGCCAGGGTTGAGCTGCTCTGGGCCTGACAAGTCATGAAGCATTAGGGGATGATTGGTTCTTCCCATCTTGGAACTCAGCCTAATACATAAGGTATTTTAATAGGGAAATCACCATTGACTTTGTAATCCCTGGTGTGACACTTGTTCTTCGAACAGATAAGGGGGAAGTAAGTCAAGCACACATTTGTCATGAAGTCTCCACTGCCTCTTTTCTCCCCAAAGGCAGGAACTGTCAGCATTTGTGACTTCAAGCTAGCCCGTGTTCTGATATTATTGTGCACATTCCCAGAGGGGATTCTTTGGAAGGACTTTTGCATTCATGTGAAGGGAAATATTTCAGCTGCTTTTTATAAGCACTGATTGCCCAGGACAAAGTGACTGACTGCTTGCACGTGCTGAAGTTGAAGGACATAAACATACCCTAATATGTTTTGTCATAAACAATCACAGAATAAGGCTCTTTTCACAGGTGATTGAACAAAATGAATAACAGAATGGAGACTTATATTCTGAGGCTTGTTGCTCATGTAAACTCGTGTTCTGAATTTTAGAATTTGTTGAAGGCAAAGCTTCTGCTTTGGGAATAAGCCCCATTAATCAGGTCATTCCTCTAGGTATATTCTGAAGTAGCTACTTTTGGTGATTAAACTTCACATATTATATTAGGTAACAGAGCATGCTGTTAACAGCATGTTATCACTAAAGGCAAGAAAAAGCATTCATTTTAGATAAGGCAGACTAACGCATGTCAACCATAACACTGCTCTCTGAAATCCAGGTTAAGAGTGAGCTGCAGTGTACCCTCCATAATAGCAAACTTTGCTGACTACCTACTATGTGCTGGGAACTATATCTGATGCTAAAATGAAAAATTTTATTTAATATTACATATTCTGTAAGCAACAGAAATAGCAAGTGATTATGGTAGTAAATCAACAATCTGCCAAAGGAAAGATTCAGGAAGATAGAACCTCAGCAACTTTCTTGGATAGTGATTTCTAAAATAAGTTTTTTTTTTTTTTGAGACAGGGTCTGTCATGAATTAAATACAACTCTGCATTTAGTTATTATCCCATTCTATTTTTTTAAAATAACTGGATGAAAAATCATTTAAAGAGAAAAGGCTCTGTTTTTCAGAAAATGGTTCCAGACCATTTCATGAGATTTCTCTTAGCAGACAAACGTAAAATTTCTAGGAAAATAACCCAAACTATGTAAATGTACTAAAAGGAGGCCTCTAGGGAAGCACAGCCTCTTAACTCTGTCTTCATAAGCACTCATGGTGGGTGTAGAAGAGAAGAAAATTGTGGTTTCAACAGAATTCAAACATTATTGTATCAGATCTGAGAACACTTATTCATTAAGACTGAAATAAAGGAAAACATTTTGAAAAATAACAGTCAGTAATTTAAGTCTGGGCTAGATTTAAACTTGAGTTCTGGCCATTTTCTCGTAAGCTATCTTGAGTATTTACCATGACAACATCTGCATAGCATTACCTACTCACTTCTGAGTATTTAATGTGCATACTCTTAAGAAACATGCTCCTTGTGGTCTGTTACATATATTTTAAAGACCACATTAAAAGAATCAGAAGTGGAAAAGATGTTTCCAAAAACTTAAACATGGACATTTTTCATTTGGAGTTTTGAAAATGTGCAGTATTCACTTTAATAGCCAGAGACCATATTGTAAAAATGGAAGAAACTTCAAGTGAATGAAAAAGTCACTAACTTTAACAGTTTCAACAAAGTGTTATATTTTGGGAAACAATGAAATGAAACTCTCATGAACACAGATAGTAGAGAGAATGGGAAAAATATGTATCTATTCATCACTTGATGGGATCCTGGCATTTTCTTATAAAGAAACTGTAAAAGAAGTCCTAATGTGAATGCAGGAAGTGAAAAAGGAATAATATCCATCTCTCACATCGTTTTTGAAACTTTAAAAAAAAACAAACCAACAAAATGTGAAGGGTGAATACTAACATTAGAATAACAGCATTTGATTTAAAAAAATAATGCAGAATAAGATAATCAGGAAAGCAAACTCCCAGGATTTATTGCCCTCAAAGTAAAACAGATGGGACAGGCAACAGATATTCTTATCAGTTTGGTAGAATATGGGGACAAAGGCACCATAAAACAGAAATTATGGTGTCTCCTTTTGCTTTGAAGCTTCCTAATTGGAATGCAGTCCTTGGGGGATCTGCTTCATTTATAGAAGGGCAATTCAAACCATTCTTCTCCACTGGAAATATTTGTCACAGGAAGACTTCGCCATAGTGAAAGCATTTTGTTAATAAACATTTTTTAATGTTGAAGCTCCCTTACATGGAACTAACTGGAACCATGCTTTAGCCAAGGTTTTGGGCAAAGCTGGGACTTTGAATTGTATCTGCTTGACGTGTCATTGCAGAGACACGTCACATTTCATTATGCTGTCACTTTATGTCCCTTGGCATTTCACTGACACACTGCAGGCTCTTTTTCCACTTTTTTGTGCTTCTTGTCATGGTCTCATTAAAAGGCCCCAATTCTTCAAGAATTGATAGAGCATTTTTTTTCCTGTATACAATCACTTTCTTATTTAAATGACTAGAAAAATAAGTCTTTGGTTCTTATTTTACAGGAAAAAAGAATTCTGGGGATCCTCTCAGGGTATCCAAATCATTAACAGTTCTCTGGTTCCAAAGGTAAAGCAGGGATTCTAATTTACAGAAATTAACTACATAAAACATGTTAGAATAAAAATAAATACAAGGAGACTTAAGTAGGATCTAAAAATTAGTTTAAAAGACCAAATAGAGACACTCTCTTTATGAAAAATGTTTTCATGATTACAAAAGTTACTCATTTTCAGAGTAGGAAGTTTTATGACCCGGGTAGCACATGGGGTGCAGGCTGACAAAGTAAAATGAAGAAAATAAAAATCATGGACAATCCAACTACTCCAAAGCAACCATTCATCTTTTGGTTTATTTCTGACTTTGTCTAGACTGATATTGGCATATAATGCATGTACACAAAATACACACAAAAAAGAAAGCATTTTGTTAAACAGGATTAAAAGTTTTCCCCCCCATTCTTTAGGTATTCTTGTGCAACATGATTCTCATGCATTCTTGTTTCATTGAAGGCTTCAGCTATAATTTGTTTCTTTAAGATAAATTCCTTGATTAAAAGAAAAGAATATACATAGAAAGTTATTGCCAAATTCCACTTCACTCCACCCTGAATTTGATTCTTCTTCTTGTTCTATTTATACAGTCAGAATAAATGTTAAAAAGTGTTTTCCCTTTTTTTTCCACCAGCATTGGCTAATACAATTCCTTATAATTTTTGTCATCCTGATATGTAGAAAACAATTAAGTATCATTTTAATTTTCATTTCATTGATGTCAGTAAAATAAACATTTTTATTACATATTTTTTGGTAATTTGAAATTGCTTCGGCCTTCAAGTAAATGATTTTTAAAAAGAGTTTTTCCATCTCTTCTACTTTGAAGACTCAAATTACACATGGACACTTTAATATAAAACAATTTCATATTGAATTATTCCATCATTCATATAGTCAGATTACTTCTGATTAAAGTTTTCACACACAGAGGTAAGGTCTGAAGTATCTACTGCCATCAGTAATCCATTCCTCTGTCACCCAAATGGCTCCTATTTGAACAACGAAAATCATGCATTATTCCTTTAGGATGAACTATTTGTAGCCTTAGGACAAAAACAAAACCAGAATTATTTAGTGTGCTTCAATCATAAATTCTGTCTCTTTTCCCCCATTCCTATGTCTGCCACTATTGTTCTTTCTCCATAGCTTTCTGTTTCTCTCTATTTTCTAGTTCCCTTGTTTTCCTCACTTTTATTTCAGATCTCTGTAGTCTCATGAGATAACTTCAAAGTCTTGCTTCCTTCCATATGGGAGACTTTGAAATTGTTTTCCCTTAAGTTTTGTTTCTTGTTCCTGGTGAGAACCAAAGATGACTTAAGGATGAGAAATTGCATTTAGTCCCGATGTGGAAAAATATTCACTTAATGAGTGGATCGGATTTTTTTTTAATATTTATTTTCTGGAAATAATATAAGGGAACATATTTGCTAAAGACTTTATCATGGGCTAGGCCTTTTCGTGAGTTATTTCATTTAATCTACACAAAGTGTTATAAAATTGGTTTCATCTCTCATTTCAGAAAGAAGAGAACTGAGGACTGGAGTTTCAAAAAAACAGAATTATGAATGTCTAACCCATATTTTTAAATTATAATGTCTAACCTATAATTTCTGTTTTTCTGTTTAAGAATTAAACAAAATGTATGTGTGTGTTTTTTCATGAACACGTAATTAAAACTGAGATCTATTGTTAAAACAAGTGTTAACCTCAAGAGAGACAGCTTTGAGTAAAGCAAAGAATACTTCTTTAAGGGAGCAAGAGGGAGAGGCAGCAGCCCCTTGGTGTGGCGTATTAATATTTATAGAATCCAGTACTGGGGGCTTGCTTAGAGGTGGAACCAGGAATTTCATGTGAGTTTTCCCAGTGTTTTGCATTGTTCTCATGGTAAGAGGGCATGGGATGAAGAGTACAAACCAAAGGTGTGTGGCTTGGGAGTTGCAATTTTTCTGAGGTGTTTTGGTCATTTCACTAGTTCATGGGTGTTTCCTTTGGGACTCTCCTTTTATTCCCAAATTCTTATCTCAACATGATGAGAAGTACGGTTGAAGTATGCTGTCTTCAAATATCACTTTGGGAAATGATTTCTTTAAATAACTCAAATAAATCTTCTTTTTGCTAATCCTTAATAAAAAGAGAAGAGACAGAGAAAAGGGAAAAAAAAGAGATAAAAGGGAGGCCTCTTTTAAAAACAGTAATTTAAGTAATTGGAGCTAGGCACAGAAATGGGCATCAGGGAAACAGAAATGAATGCAAAGATGAAAGTCCCTAGGTTCAATACCCAGCATGTAAAAATAAACAAAAAAAAAAAAAATAGAGTTATATTGCAAATCAAGAGGAAATGATCAAATTTTTAAACAAATGTTGTTGCTAAAGTCCTACCTCGTAACGTAGTATGTTTAAAAACAAATTTATGTTATACCCCACTTGAATCAAATGTATGATATGTCAAGATCATTGTAATTTTTGAGCAACTAATAACAAAATTTAAAAAAACTTAAATACTTATAAAAGAAATAATTAAAGCACTAGATTATTAGGTGCTGAAGATATTCTGCAAATACCAAATTGATAGAAAATTTAGCACAAAACAAACTTCTGTTTGACCAAAACAAAATAACAATCTATTGTTACAATGCAAATAGGTACCAGGAATAATCAAAACACAGAGCACACCAGTAAAATTCAGGAATCGAACATGTGCTATAATAGACTAAAATTCTTAATGTTTAAATATCTTCTAGAAAATAAACAAACCAAACCCTAATGACTCTTTTATGGTTCAGTGTAAATAGTGGATTTACAAAGATTTAAAGAGTCTTCCTGAAAAAAAAGCATTTAAATTTTCATTAAACTTAAGGAAAAATGTTCAGCTTCAGTGGTAACTACATACTTTAATTAAATCAATAATGTAACACAAATTTTGGAGATTTAATGTTTAAAAAAATTAACAAGAACTACATACCTAATGAAGTTGTGGAGAAACTAGCTTCTTAATACACAATTATTAAGAAGAAATATTTTGTTAACAGTTTTGAAAAACTGACCATATGAAAAGATTTTAAAAAATTCTAAATTCATATCATTCAATGTAAAAAATGTATGAATAGAAACTATATAGATATAATATCTACATATATACTGGTTATTATTGTTATTGTTATCCACTATTTTTGGCAAGAGTAGAAAGGGATTGTTACAGCTTTATCTGCTTTGGACAAAGAACATTTCCAGTAACATTTTCCTTTTTCCTCTTCCTCTTTGCTTCCTAATTATTGGCTTTCAGAACTCTATGATGGTTAGGTGTGTTTTTCTTTATATTTATCATGGTTCCTTGGGTCTCACATATCTTGGATTTGAATTTTTAATTAAATTTAGAATTTTTTTCCATTATTTATTTTCTGCCCCATCATCTCTCTCTTCTACTTTGAAGACTCAAATTACACATGGAAAATAATCACTTGATTTAGCTTCATAGGTCAAATCAGGCTGTGTTCATTATTTCCTTCATAATAATTTTGGTCTCTAGGCTGTAGTTGAACACCTACTGATACATCTTTAAGTACATTATTTTTTCTCTGTAGTATCTTATCTGCTTTTAATCCCTGGGAATGAATCGTTTTTACTTCATGCATTGTATTTTTTCAGTTCCAGAATTTCAATTGAGTTCTTTTTTCAAGTTTCATCTCTCTCCATAATTCCTTATCTCTTCACTCATCATATATATCTTTTTCTTTAGTTTAATACATTGAATAGTTATTTAAAGTTTCTGTTTATTAATCATAACATCTGCAATTGTTTCTGTGATTATCTCTATGTCTTTATATTCACGTAGACCAGAAACTTAAGAACACAGGGTCATGACTGGTTGGTTCTGTGATTTGGACAGAGAGAAAATACCTGCTATGCATTTTCTGAGGGAGTGAATAAAATATCAGACCACCTAAGCACCACAACCTTCACAAGATCAACACCATCCAAGTGCTCATAAATACATTTATAGCAAAGTTTTGAACCAAGCCCAAAATATAAAAATGGTTCCAATGGCATATATATTTTTCACTACCAGAGTTATAGTTGTGGAAGTCATTTTATTCAAGCTATTTTAATTTTTCATAATTGATCTTAATATGGAAGCAGTTTTTGGCTGGTCAGGGCATAGATGGAACAGAGTGAAGCAAGATGAAATCTCATGATATTTAGATTTTTACAAATTTCTGTAAACCTGGAGGGTAGCAGTTATTATAATTCCTTTTTCCTAATTATCCACAATATTTTCTTTTTTTCCACAATATTCTCAAATAGCAATAGCTCCTATGTAACTCATCTATAATACATCTATAATAAATGTTAAGACTGTGCAACTGCAACTGGCTAATTATTCTCTCTCTTAACTGAATTCAAAAGGTGAAACCATACAAAATAATGTAAAATGGACTGAGAAGTCATTAAATGTACTCAATCCAGGAAAGTAGCCATTTCTCTGAAATCCATTAAGAATTCAATAGGACTGACTGGTAGGTGTCAGAGTTCCAAGTCAGGTGACAAGTAAAAGTCAACACTTTGGAGATATTCTCATAAACCTACTAGTGGGCTAGATGAAATAGATTTGTTAAAAATAAATAAAAATGACCAAATAGAATAAGAGGACAAGTCTCTAGTATCTAGTATAGTTTTTAAAGGATTACCACAATTCAGAAACATGCAAACTAAAAGTATGGGGTCAAGAAATTCCAACAAAAATTATTGCATCCTGACAACATCTCATAATGACTCAAAGAGGATAATGCCACCAGCTCCTTTTATTTTATATCACAGACTTTCTAAGAATCTTGGAAAATAAGAGATAGCATTTAATTTTTACTTCATTAGAGCTCGGTATAGTTAATGTTTATAGAATATCAATAATGCAGTTTGTAGCTCTGCATAATTAAAGTCACCCCTTATGTTAATAAAATAACATGAAAGGAAACTGTACAATGCAAGGTTTAAATATGTTGACATGTTTGGTCTTATTTCAGGCAAGCTTAATTACAAGGACATGGGCTTTGCTATACCTATAAAAATATTTTTCTGTCACTTAGAGCTATCAAAACTCACACCCATTTATGATATTAGTGAGAAAAAGGAAACATCATCATAATGGCCCACCAGTGAATACTGCCGTAGCTGTCTAGGCTATGAATCTGCAAGTAGAAGCATATGTAAATGGAGAAAGACTGTATGTGTGCACGTGCACACAAGCATGGAAGGAGACAATAAATTATCATCTGGGTCTATGTTAAAAATGCCAACCAACAGAAGAAGCTGAGAAAATTTATTTCTAATGTGCATCATTAGTGTCAGAGGAAGCAAGGGTAATAATGCAAAATCCACAGGACTTATAAGTCAGAAGACTCAGATTGAGTTCTGCCTCCACCTGTTCCTAGCTGCATGATATTGGGCCAGTCTCTGGGCCATAACTTCCTATTTCATAAAGCCTAAATCAATAATTCATAAGACATAATTTAGTATGAGGACTCTGACTCTGACTCTGACTCTGCCGCACCTGAACTCCCAAGCCTTTCTTTGAAATCTTAGTGGAAACCTCCATGACCCTCTAACTCTAGCATCCTGCATTCCTGAAGAACCAGCACCCTGTGGTTGATGCCAAGGTCTCTGCCATCTGGAGCAGTAGCCCAGCCTCCAGGGACCCTGGCCGCCGCAGCCTCTGAGTGTCTGGGTAGCTGAGAATATTGAAAAAACTTCCTAGACCCACTTGTGCAAAAAGGATGCCCCAGTTGTCTCAAGATAATTTTCACCTTCACTCCCTTGAATTTGAGAGGTGTGTGGTCTTGCCAGCTCCTGAAATGCCCTCAAGCCATCTTTCTTATTGTCTCTTGGCAAAGTCTTTAGCATTTCTTTAGTGGCAGTAATGTCTTTAACAACTGCAACTTTCTTATCCCTAGTTTTACTCTGTCCTTTCAAGTTCACTTTTTCCGAATCTTTCTGATCTGCTTTCTGCTCCTGATTATCACAATAAATTTGGCTAAACACTACCAACAATATTCATGCCACTGCCTGAATGCTATACTGCCTAGACATTTTTTCTATCAGATTAAGAAGTCCATTGCTTCTAAAATCAGCCTCACAGAAAGTCTCTGGACACAGGCAAAATGTAGACAATTTCTCAGCCAGAACATAACACAAATGGCCTCTACACAAAATTCCAATAGAGTTTCCATTTCTGAACCCTCTTGAGTCCTTTCTTCACTGTCCACAGAGTTCCCATAAGAATCAGCCATTGCTGTGCTTATAACAATCTAAAGCATTTCCAACTTGCATTGCTAAGCATCTCAAAATTCCTCCCATCAATTCCAAAAAGATCAAAAGCTTCTGAACCACATGGTCAGGTTAGTCACAGTAACAGCCTCCCTCCTGGTACCAATTTCTGTTTTAGTCATCTTTTTTGCTGCTGTGACTAAAGCACCTGACCAGCTCAATTGTAGAGGAGAAAAGGTTTATTTGAGGGCTCAAGGTTTCATTGGTCTTAGTTCATAGAAGGCTGGCTCCATTCCTCTGGGCTTTTGATGAGGTTTAATATCATAACAGAGTGTGTGGCAGAGCTAAGCAACTCACATCATGGTGGTAAAGAAGCAGAGAGAGAGACTCTACTTGCCAGATAAAAATATATACACCAAAGCCACAATCACAATGAACCACTTCCTCCAGCCACATCCACCTGCCTCCAGTTACCATTCAGTTAATCCCATCCAGGACTTATTGACTGGTTACATTAAGACTCTCACAACCCAATCAGTTCTCCTCTAAACCTTCTTGCATTCATTGTCTTACACATGAGCTTTTGGTGGACACCTCACATTCAAACCATAGCAATAAAAGATTAAAATAAATGAACTATTTCTTAATGACTTATGGAACAATGAGTCCTCTGAAATGCAAGTAATTGGAGACTCAGAAAGACAGAAGAGAAAAAAGTGGGGCAGGAAAAAGACTTTTTTTTTCAATTTATTGATCCAGGAATTTCAAAGAACCCCAAGCAAAACAAACGAACAAACAAAAAACATAAATACAAACATAAATACAAAACAAAAACATAAATACAACAAACAAATGACCAATATATATATATATATATATATATATATATATATATGTGTGTGTGTGTGTGTGTGTGTGTGTGTGTGTATACACAAATGAAAAAAATAATCAACAAAAACAGATGAACAAATAATATAGGCAAATTATAATCAGGCTTTTGTAAGCCAAAAAGAAAAAAGAAAAAATTAAAATTGATTTGGGTTGAGAAATTGTTATTTACAGGTAAACATCAATAATAATTACTACAGGAAATGGTAGCATTACATGGCGGATATATGGAAACAACGGTCTTTAAAAGTATTGTGGGGCAGGGGGAGTTAACCTGAAAGATTATGTTCAGAAAAATTGTCTTAAAGAAATGAAAGCATAAGAATGAAAACCTGAAGAATTTCTTGCTTGAAAAATTGCACTACACAAAATTCTAGAAGATTTTTAAGTTGAAGGGAAATTATAACAAAACCACAGATTTCTGAGAAGAGATTTGATGATAAATACACAGGTAATAATAAACATGAATATATTTTTCTTTTCTTCTTAAAAAGTTAAACTTGTCTTAAACAAAAATAGTAACATTTTATGTTGGGTTTGTAATTAATCCAAAGTAAAATTTACAATTATAATAGCACAAGAGACAGAAGGGGATATAAATATCATTTTAATATTGAAGGGCCCTTATCTTGAACAAGAAGTAGCACAATATTCTTTCATAGGAAACTATTAAATATGTGTACAGTAATACCCAGAGCAATGTACTAATGAAAGAATGTAAAAGAAGAGCAACTAAAAATAGAATAGGGCAATAAAATTAATGCTTACTCAAAAGAATGTTTAAAATGGGGAGACAAAGCTCAGATGGCAGACGGCACATAGAAAAAACAATAAGATGGTAGAAAAACTTTGAACTCATGAACCTCCTACCTTGGCCTCTTGAGCCTCTGGGATTATAGGTGTATTCCATGGTGCCCAGCATGAGGTTTAGTAATTTTTTTAGTCAAATTCTACCGTAACTTCTTATTCAGTGATAGCTAACTAATACACACACTTCTTGTGATCACAGAACTGAGGAGTCCAAGTCTTATAGTTGTAGTTCTATGGAAAGGTGAATCTGTAACCTAATTCACCCCCTCAAATACCACATTTAATTGCTTCAACCATTCAGATATCATCGCTTTTCCTAGAAATTTGTAGGAGGAGAACTTGTGAAGAAGTCTTATACAAACTAATCTTTAATTTTCTGTTTATATATTTTCTCTGATCTTAAAAGTGGGTCTTTATAGATCATATACTAGTATATTAAAAACGTGTACTATTTCAGGTCATTATGATTGTGATAATAGTTACTGATATGACTTTATTAGATTATAAAAAGCTAATAGAACAGTAAATAAGTGAAGAAAAATTCAAAGAACAATACTAAAAGCCTCCTCTATATCAGAATGTGAGATCCTTGAGCTGGCCAAGAGAAGATGTTTCAGAATTTTTACTGTCTTAGATAATCATCTTGCTGATTAATTATATGTGGGACAATAAGTGCTCTACAAATTCTAGTTGATGACAATTCATATGAAACATGGTGTTTTTGAAGGTTTCATGGTGTTTTTCATCCACCTCATGGATGGCCAACAGTGAACTGTCATTCTCTTGTAGAAAACTACTTTGCCAAAGAATCTTATCTAGTCTTCTGTTCCTACAGGTTCCAATCTAACAGAGCCTATGACTTAGCATGAATTACAAATTTTATACTCTAGTCAGATCAATCACCACTACATGTAAATAAAATGCATCAGAGTTTGTAGTGTTTTAGTAGCTTTTTGTTACTGTGAGCAATTCAGTTCCATTCTTTTGCTCTGGAGCCCAAAGGAGGAAGCTGAGCATCATTGTGGAAGAACATGGTGGAGGAATGCTTTTCAGCTAATGGCAACCAGGAAACAGAGAGGAAGGGACTAGAAAGGAGATAAACCCTTCTGGATAATTTCCCCAGTGACCTACTTCCTCCAACTAAGTCTGACCACCCAGTAATACATTTGACCCTCAATAGATTAATCTACTGATGAGGTCAGACCCTTCATGATCCAATCACTTCCCCAAAGCTCCACCTCTGAACATATAAGATTCTAGGGACATTGCAGATCCAAATCATAACACTGAGTATTTTGACTTCTACTCTCACCACCCCTACCTTCAGAAAGATAAGATTATTTAAATCATGGGGAGCAGAAAACAAGTCCAGGAAAACTCAGAGTGGCTATTCCAGGCAGCATGTCAGAGTCTCCTGAGGCAGATATGGAAATGTCATTTACTTACACAGGAATAACAACCTAGAAGGGGTGCACTGTTCCATCTAGAGAGGGCCATTTATGGTCTTGGGGTCCTAGTCACTGGAAGTTCTCATACATCTTACATTCTAGTGTATGATAATAATTATAATTAATAAATAGACAAAATCATTTTAAAGAGTTGTGAGGACTTATGAAAGCAGTGGACTACCGACAGAGACTTATTAGAGAAGATGGAAGGAAAATATTAAATAAGATTGTAAAGCAGTTCCCTAGAAAGGATAATATTTGAGCTCAGAAAGTAATTACAAGAAGCTAGTCATAAGGGGGAAAAACAAAACCCTTTGGAGAAGAATATTCCAGATGGCAAGAAGGCAAGTCCACAGTAAGAAAGAATGGTGTGGTATGAGCCTGAAACAGGAAACTACTATGCCTTGAAAGTAAGAGAGAAACATGCAATGGAAAGAGTTCCAAGAGGAAAAGAGTCAGGTAGGGCCTTATATATTTTCATAATAATTTTACATTTTATTTAAGCCATAAGAAAATTTAAGTTCTAGAATCTGATTTAAGTTTTAAAAAGCATTCTATCTTGGTTGATAATGGATTGTAGAGTGTGAAGCAAGGAGTCCAGTGACTGTTGTGGTAGTTTAAGCAAGAAAAAATGGTGTTTTCAGATAAATGGAAGCAGTGATACAATGATATGTAGATAGGATGAAATCGTTTTGGTAGAAAATTTTTAGAACTGGATGATAGATTAGAAATAAGGGGAGAGAGAAAGGGAAGAAACAAAAGATAATTCTAAGATTTGCCTCAAGAAAGAGCAAGTTGGTAGTGGAAGAAGGGAAATAATGTTGTTGTTTATGTAATGATGGGATATTTACTAGTCATGAGGAAGTGGGTTAATGGGAGGTACTTAGATAAAGAATTCAAGACTGATGAAAAAACTTTGGGAATTATCAGCACTTCAGTGGTGTTCACAATTATGAAACTTGATGAAATCCATAGAGGGGAGAGTTTAGTTGTTATTATTATGAGAATGACTGGATTTTTCAGTTAAAGTAGAATAATTCCCGAGGTTTTCGTAGCTAAGTTCCTGAGGTGTCAAAATGAAAACCTCCTCAGTTAACAACACATTTGGTTACTGCATCTTTCAGAATCTCAATACCTAAATTTTTGTGTGTGTATACTCAGTCAGTGATACCCAGTTAGTGTAGTTTTTTTTTTTTTTTGTCAGTGACTAGTATTTTCTTTAGTGATATAATTTTCAGAAGAAAGAAAAAAGAAATAATTGTGTTAAATTTATATCTGGAACCATGTAATAGCACGGTGGTTATATGGAGGTGTCACTAAATGGCTTTTTAATGGAATGACTTCATACTGTTGATTCATTTTAGGGAATAGATTGCCATAAAATATGTGGCAATTTGGAGAACCTCTGTAATGACTACTTTAAATATTTTCTAAATAAGTATTTACATGACTCCTTTTCCTTGAAGCTGTTACTTCCATTAATTAGAACCTGTCTAAATGTTCTAATGTAAGCAGCTATACACCCAACACTAAGTGCAATAAAAATATGATGCATTTCATTTCTAAGAAGTCTTGAGTCCTTCTCACCTATTTTTGATGATTGAAAATTGTTCCCATTAGCTTTCTATTATATTGGAGGAAGTATTTATCATTTTTTTTTTTTTGCAGAGAACTTTAAGCAGTTTGTTCAAAGAAATGGTGGTGATGGTGGTGGTATTGCTAATGCCCAGATGGTTGTTCTGGTAAGGATGTTGGTGATGATAAATGTTCTTCATTGAGATGTCACAACATTCCTAGCACTTAGCTAACAGCTTGAATTGTATTATTGCAATTCTGCAAAACACAAAGTATTTATTCATTTTATAGATTAAAAAAAAAGTTGAAACATTTCTTTTTCAAATTCACTTAGCTGACAAGGCAAGGATTCAATTCTTGGTCTTATTAACCTCAAAGCATCTATTCTTTACACTTGTGCATCTTGTGTATTAGTCTTCTAGAATTCTTTACCTTTAAGTTAGTCCTGTGTATGCTTAAAAGCAAACTGAGATAATTTTCTTAAGTAAAATGTGGGGGTTGGCACTGTGGGTTGTGTGTGTGTGTGTGTGTGTGTGTGTGTGTGTGAGAGAGAGAGAGAGAGAGATAAAAGCAAGAGACTCTCTTAGGATACAGGATGAATTCCTATAAAATGTAAAGGAAATTTGATATCAGTAATTATAGCAGATGCCCCAGCTCTCTGTACATTCAACTGCCTGAAGATGATAATACAATGGATCAGAAGAGTTAATATCTAACACTCAAGTATCTCTTTAATGACAAATTAGGTATACACATATTCCACTCTTTGGCCCCAGACAGAGGTATTCTGAAGCACTTGCCTAGATGCACCTCAGAGTTTCCACTTGAGATGACTCTCTGTTTTGCCCCAGTGAAAACTGGCTAAAAGAAATTGTGCATTCTGCTTTGTACCTTCCCTTCCCCACCTCACTTCTTCGCTTGTCTAACCATGTTTTCTGGGATTTCCTGCCAAATAAACTCTACTTCTTAAACACTAGCCTCAGGGTCTACTTCTGAGGAAACTCAAATTAATCATGGGTTTCTTCTTTCTCATGTACATCCATGCTTTTATTCTGGCTTCAAAATTGTGGATCACCTATTGAGAGTATACAGCAAAGAGAATATTTAAGCAGATTGTAGGCAATATTGTATCCACCATGGTAATCTCCCTTCACCTTTAATGAAATTGAATTCCACCACGCTCAGGGCAGTCAGCTCTCAATCCCTATCTATTAGGTCTTGGATAGCTTTACTTTTCTACCAAAAGTTATTTGTCTTTTTGGCCACTAACAACGCAATGCCTGGAACTCTATATTTATCTAGTTCTTCATGTGCAGTAAACAAAAGTCCAGGGCTCAATGGAATCTCAACATTTCATCATGGTTGCTATAGCACTTCTGACCTTAGCCCTGAATTTTGAGAGCATAGGGCTGCTCCCAAAAAAATGTGGTTGAGTTATTTTGTTTACTTGACACTTTTGATAGAAGAGAGAGCCTTTTCGTCCTGAAGGACTAGATCCTGTAGAGGTTTGATATATATAGTGCAGCACTCAGACATAATTTTGAATGCTTCGGGTTTTACTTCACCCAATGTTTCTTTTTTCTACACAAATTTTAACTCATTTATTATGTAGTTTTTTTAAAGAAAGCCAATGGGATATTCACTATCTTATTTAGAGTACTGGACAATGGATTGTTTACACTAAGCCCGTTTTTGTACTGCCTTATAATTGAAGAATTGTAAGTTTCCCTAAAGGCATTATTGAAGAAAATGCATCTGCAGCATTTGCTTCTTGTGACTCCTTTTGAAATTTACTAACATGGGGAAATTTTATTCTCTTAACACGTCTTGGATTTTGTTCTTTCTTTTTTTTTTTTGTCTTTGAATCAAATAGAGATTATAATTACTAGAACACTTAATGCCCCATATGAATTTCTTATGTGTTTTACTCTGTGAGAATTCATATGCATGATTTAACTACAGAAGAAATAAATAAACTTTTCTTTAGCTTTACAAAAAGCAAAATATTCAAACCCCAACAAAAGAAGCCTTCATATCATCTGGAAGAAAATGTAAGCCCCATCATCCACCAACACATGAAAGAGATGGTCATTTATCTCATCTTAGGGTTGAAAATTACTTTTCCAATTGACATTTTCAACATCTGAAATATAGTTGCCATCACATTAACCAGATATACAGCACTCTGAGCTGAAAGCATAAATTGTACACATCTTGCTCTTCAGTAGCTGAGAAAAGGAAATGTAGGTGCAGGGTCAACAAAAAACTCCTCTTATGAAAGAAGTCTACTCATTGAGAGAGGATCAGGGATCCTGGATTTGTTGGAATGGTCCTGTTTTTTGTCAAGCAATCTATGACACAGGACCAAGAGACTCAGGAAATGAGCAGGAAGATTTTGTTCTGGATGAAGAGAACTACTTCATGTAGCCTTTGACATGCTCTGGGAGGGAGGATTGAAATAAAGGAGAACTAGAATGCCATTTAACTCCTACTTTACCATTTACCAGCTGTGAAATTATTTATACACTTGAGTAACCATTTAGACACTTGGCCCATGATTTCCTCAATTGCATGGTGGAGGATAATCATGACTTCTTTTACCTAATCCTACAGAGATTTATTTCTTGGGGAATAAATTAAATGATGTATGGCAATACATTTTGTACATTGTAATTCTGTAATTATAATGGCTTACTTTGATCAAGTCTGTAGGGTATGCTGGACATTCTTCTCAATACTTAACACACAGTAGCTCCTTAAATTCTCATGGCAAACTTTGAAGAAAGTAGTAATATTACTTTCATTTTACATTTAAGTACATTTAAGTAATTTGAACAAGGTTATAAGGCAAATGGATCAGGGCAAAGGAGGAATTTGAACTTAAAGACATAAAAAAAAAAAAGACTATTCTCTAAAACAAAAGGTTCTCAGAGTGGTCCATCAACTGTTGCCTGTCCATTGCAGATAAATACAGAAACCTAGCACAAGTATTTGAAAACCTCTATAGCTTTTGGATAATCCAAGTGCTTGATAATTTAAATATTAATTTGTATTTATTATATTTTATAAACTAATATTCTACAATGGACTAAAAAGAAAAAACTTGTCTTTCAGCTCAGATACTTCAAGAAACACTGTTCTAAATCACTACATTATGTGATTTTGTTGTCACTGTTCTAAATCACTACATTATGTGATTTTGTTGTTGGAATATTGTGGGCCAATTTGTAAGACAGATTTGCTAAATGAATTAGAAGAGAGGCCTTATAAATTACTTTTCCTAATTTAAACTAAGGAAAATAGTTATGCATGCTGTGAAACAATTAAATGTTTGAAACTAAAATAAGGTATTTGAAATCACTCCTAGTCTTGCCAAACTTCTCCTCTTTCTTTATTTTTTCCACATCTGGAATTTAGATAGGATACCAACAGAAGATATTTTTCTTATAAAACAAATTTGTAAAAAGTATGGAGCAAACACATGAAAGTTTGATATCTAGAAGCAAATAACGCATTTGGTCAAAATAGCAAATATTCCCCAAATAGTAAAGAAGGGAAAATGAGCATATATTGTTAAAAATCCTATACCTAATAAGTTACAGAGAAAATGAGAAACATCTTTATTATGTCTAAGATTTTCCAGCAATGCTTGGAATGACATTGAAATTTCACCCAGATAGTTTCTAGGTGTGATTTACTCAAGATAAATGGTTGATTTTCTCTCTTCATTTAAATCTTTCATATTAATCAGGCTCATTTCATTTACATCAAATATTTGCCATTCTTTTTCTCTTGGAAAATTTTTATTTGCATTTTTTTTCCATCTAAATCCCATCTCAAAGGAAGAAATTTCTTACTTTCTGGTAAAGAAAGAAATTCCAAGAGATTATGTAAATATCTTCTCTGAATTACATATGAAACCCATTGTTCCAGTCGTATGTAGCACTTACATAAAAATCAGTTTTAGTCAGAAACTGAACTCACAAACATGTGTTTGATAAGGAATATAAAATCTTATTTAGTAAGGAGAACAAAGGAGCACATAAGTTTCTCAGAGTAAAGATTAATATTACAACATAAGATGTAAGTTACATTTGGAAATTTTGAACTAAGAAGAAATATCTCTATGCAGAATATGGAAACTTACTGGAGACTGATTCTTTGAATTATTGAGATTTATTTTTCTTTCTCTTCTAAAGATATATAGCTTTTCTTAGCACAACAGTCAAAACAGCAGTTTGGAATCTGAGACAATAAATTCAACTCTCAAGGGCTTCATTAACTCAATATATGACCTTAAACTCTTCTCTAAATCCCTTAGTGCCTCAGTCTCCTTTTTTATCAGACACATATATCTGAAATAACTAATTCAATTCATACTTTCCTTAAGAAAAAACAATGAAAAGAATGGAGTGTACAATATCTGAGATCAATAAAAATTGACATATAAGTGCCATGAATTAATTGAATTTTAAGTTACATTAAACTTAAATGGTTGAAATAACAAAAACTAATATAAAATTACTGCAAAGTGCCTAACACTGGGTTTGACACATAGCATGTCTCAATAAACCTTAGCATTTACTGTTTTTATTATCATCATTACAATTATAAAATCAGGAATCAGAATGCAAAGTCACTTTGAGTGTTGTGGAGAAGGGGATCATCCTGGAAGCAGACCTTGCATTACTGAAGAAGGAACTGGAGAAATTAAAATTTGTAAATGAATCTGGAAGATTAGAGAAATAGCAATCAGTCAATCCAAGAACCCAGCAAATTAATCTGCCACTGCTAAAATTGCCAGACCCAGAAAATACTAAGTACAGGATACCCAGTTAAATTAGAATTTCAGGTAACATTTAGTTTTTAGGATGAACATATTCCAATAATAGAGCATTACATGTCTGAGGATGAAATCTCTGCACTATAGCAAAGTAGCAAGATACAAGATCTACACTCATACATCAATACTCCAACAGTGATTCTGCTGAAAAATAAATCAGGAAAAAATCGTGTCATTTGCAATAACTTTAAAAAAACTTGGGAATTAATCTAACCAAGGAGTGAAAAAAAACTTTACACTGAAAATTGTAGAACACTAAATAAAGAAAGTGAAGAAGACCTTAGAAGATGGAAAGACCTCTCATGTCCATGGATAGGCAGAATTCATATTGTCAAATGGCCACATGACCAAAAGCAATATAGAGATTCAGCACAATTCCTATCAAAATACCAAAGACATTCTTCACACAACTACACAAAACATTCTAAAATTCATTTGTAAGAATAATAGACCCAAAATAGACGCGTCTATACTGAGCAAGAAGAGTGATGCTAGAGGCGTTGCAATACCTAAACTCATACTAAAGAGCTACAGTAATAAAAAGAGCAAGGTATTGGCATCAAAATAGGCATGAAGAGCAATATAATACAGCAGAAGGCACATACTTACAGTCATCTCATACTTGACAAAGGTGCCAAGAATATGTGTTGGAGAAAAGATAATCTTTTTAATAATGGTGTTGGGAATACTGGGTAATCATATGTAGATGAATGAAACTAGATCTCTATCTCCCATCCTGCACAAAAGTCAAATCAAAATGGATCAAAGCCATTTTGGAGAGATTTAGTCTAGACATTATTATTATTATTATTTAGAATATTGTAATTATACATAGAAGTTTGGGTTCATTTTGACAAAGTTGTATATGCATGAAATTTGATTTACTCTATTTCAGTCCCTATTGTCCTCTTTCCCCTCTGGAATGAGATCAGAAACTTTGCAACTGCTAGAAGAAAATATAGGGTCAAAACTCCATCATATTGGTGCAGTCATCAACTTCCTTAAAAAGTCTTCTGAAACTCATTAAAAACGAGAATCAATCATTAGGATGCCATAAAATTAAAAATAGTTTCTACACAGAAAAGGAAACAGTTAAGAATGTAAAAAGAGAGCCTATAGAATGGTAGAAAATCTTTGTCAACTACTCCTCTGACAGGGGATATATAAAAAACTCAAAAAGCTTAATATGAAAAAACAAATAACCCTTTAAGTAAATGGGAAAATGAACTAAAAAAAAACATTTCTCAAAAAAGAAAGAAAGAAAGAAAGAATGGCCAACAAATATATTAAAAAATGTTTAATATTTCTAGCCACCAGGGAAATAGAAATCAAAACTATGCTAAGATCTTACCTCATTCCTGTTAGAATTATTAAGAATACAAAGAATAATAAATGCTGGCAAGAATATGAGGAAAGAGGCAAATTCATACATTGTTGGTGGGACTGCAGATTAGTACAATCACTCTGGAAAGCAATATGGAGATCCCTCAAAAAACTAGGAATGGAATCCCCAAATGACGGAGCTACCTCAGGCCTTAGTGTTTATACAAAAGAACCAAAAACAACATACTATAGAGATACAGCCACTTCAATGTTTATAGCAGCACAACTCACAATAGCCAAGTTACAGAATCAGAACTGATACCTGTCAATAGGTGAATGGACTAAATGTGGTCTATATACATGTGTATACACAAAGGGGTTTTACTCAGCCATTAAGAAGAATGAAATCATGGCATTTGCTGGTAAATGGATGTAAATGGAGAACAGCGTGCTAAGTGAAACAGGCCAAATTCAGAAAATCAGGGATGGAATATTTTCTCTCATATATGGAAACAAGATACTATAAAGTACAGGGAAGATCTGTGGAGTAGAAGACGGAGATGGAGAGAAAGGGAGGAGGAACAAGAAAGGGGAGGAAATGTGGAATGAATTTCACAAAACCATGTTGTGTGCATATATATAAATACACCACAGGGAATTTCATCATTATGTATATGTAGAAAGCACCAATCCAAAATAAATAAACAAATGAGTGAAAGGAAGATCAGCAGAAAAGAGGAAGGCAGGGGCTGGGGATGTGGCTCAAGCGGTAGCACACTCGCCTGGCATGCGTGCGGCCCGGGTTCGATCCTCAGCACCACATACCAACAAAGATGTTGTGTCCGCCGAGAACTAAAAAATAAATATTAAAAAATTCTCTCTCTCTCTCTCTCTCTCTCTCTCTCTCTCTCTCTCTCTCTCTCTCCTCTCTCCTCTCTCACTCTATCTTTTAAAAAAAAAAAAAAGAGGAAGGCAAAGGTGAATAGAGGACAAGAGGAGAGGAGGGGAAGGGGAGGCAACAAGGATCGAAATGGAATAAATCAAATTCCATGCATATATGATTTTGTCAAAATGAACCCGACTCCTATGTGTAACTATAATGCTCTAATTTTAAAAAAAATAAAATGTCTAGACTAAATCTCTAATCCATCCAGGACTATCTTTAGTATGAAATATTAAATATTTAACTGTCATATTTTTTGTTGAATTTGGAGCATACTCACACAGAACAAGTATTTGTTGAAATCCTAATTTAAAGCATGGCCCATACTTTTTTTATCTGTCCACCCTGACTAATGAAGGGGAAGTTTTTAGGGAGGTTTAAGGGAAAGTGTCTTCTTTGTGGTGGTCTCACCTGTAGGTCCACAACCCAGAGTTTAATGGTAAGCCTAGGGCTGCTCTTGTTCAAAAAGGTCAGAAGTTTTGAAGAAAAGCTGGATGGGGAAAAAAGAAGAGAGAGAAGAAACAGGAATCTTTTCTTGAATCTATTCATCAATACATCTGACTTTAGCAACTTTCAAAGGATATTGGCTGCTGCCTCATTTCCACCATTCAACTCTCCAACAAATATCTCTTTTAGGCAACGATAGCCCAGAACTATATAAGCATGATGATCTTGGAATGTTAGATCCTAACTTAACCAAACTGACACAGAATAAATCACCTTGATGGTGATGGTGATGATGGTGATGGTGATTATGATGATGACCATGATGATGATGGTAATGATGATGATTACAACGATGATAAAGATGTTTTCTCAAGGAAAACTACCTCTTCTGAGCAGTTCTGGGAGACATAGCAAGAGGTTTTCCACTATCCAGAATGTATTCAACTAAATTACTATGTCACAGAAGTAGATCCACATTATGCTAAAAGTTGTAAGACTCGTATGTGCAGCACTGGAATCCATCTAGAGAATTTTCGTAGGTCTCTGAATGTACTACCATCTGCTTGCAACTGAAGCCTTAACATAGTCGTGTGGCCAGACCATTCTTGAAGCAAACCTGAGTTTTATAATGCAGGACTTTGAATCTGAGGATAAAGTAATAAAATTAATTTTACAGTTTATTATGGCAATCTTTTCATATGGAATATGCAGAACTTTACCAAAGTTTAACTGCTATAATTAACTCTTGAGTACATATTCTTAAAAACTAAATATGTATGTATGCAAATATTATACTTTAGTATATTTTTCTACACAGCATTGAAATGCTGGGATAAAAGATAAAAATCTTTGCAAGACAAATTAATGACTTTTAAGGAAAGTATTACCCAAGTATTTTCTAAGTAGGTTTTACCAATTAAACACCCACCAACCCAGCAATGTAGGGGTATCAAATTGTCTAGACCCACACAGAGAATTCTCATTTAAAAGTTCACCAACTTGAGTGGAAAAAAATATTTTTTAAATTTTTTATTTCTATAGTGACTTCATGTATTCTTGAGATATGTATATGTATATCTGTGAAATATTTATGTTATTTTTCATTTTTCTGCAGTAGCATTTGTTTTTCTTGCTAATCCATGATAAGTTTTCCCAAGTTTTATGTCCATATTTTCATTTGGTTGTAGTTTTGTGGCATAAATTTTTTTAATAAGTGATTATAATCAAATCTGCTACATGTTAATCTAGTTTTTTTTTCAGTATGTAATAGCATATATAGAAATGGCTCTCAACCACAAAAGTATTTGTGAAAGTAATTTGCTTGTTTTTCTTCACATTTAAGGATGTAAATTTTACACTAAAGTCATTAGTTCATTTGACATGGACCGTGAAGGAAAAAAAAAAGTTAAAATACCTTAAATTTTCTCAAGTAATATTTCAATTATCCTAATATCATTTTGGCCTAAAACTTCCTTATCCTGATTTGAAAATGCCATTGTCACCTTAAGTGTTAGGTACATGATGATAGTCTTATCACATGGTTGAAACTGTGAGCCTGGAGTCAGCCTACAAGGTAATTACAGACACCTACAAGCTACATGACCTTAAGCAATTTGTTTAATCTTTCTATAACTAAGTTTTTCAATCTATAAAATTGAGAAAATATGAGGATAAAATTATCATGAGATTACAAAGATAAATCAGCATGTTTAAAGCTCATGGAAGAGTGCCTGACATGAGTAAATCCTCAATATGGGTTAACCATTGTTGTGTAATGAGATATAAAAGATGATAATAACATAATTTGAGATGAGTATTTTTTTATATGTGAGGTCTGGTCGCCTTGAACAGTGCTTCATATCCAACCACTTCTTCAATCAGCTATGATACTCTACTTTGATAATCAATTTCTTATAGATAGAATTTGGAGTCATTAGAGTGTGAGGTAAGAGCTAGAAGCAGAATGAAAGTGATAGAGAGACTGAGAGGGAATTGTGGTAAAAACCTAAACTATTGCTACAGTAAAGAGGTAGAAAAAAGGAAAGGTGGATGGTTAGAGAAGATAGAAAGAAAAAGTGTACTGAATTGGCAACTATTATAGATGGAAGCTTCTCCCTCCTGCAAATTTGCATATTTATGCTCCATTCTTCAATGCGACTGTATTTGGAAAGAGGGACTTTAAATAAGTAAAGTTAAATAAGATCATAATGGTGAAGACCTAAACAGAAAGCTTTAAATCACTGTATAAGAAGAAAAAAAAGACACCATGGATACCAGGAACAAGCTATGTGAGGATACAACCAAATAGCTATCTGCAAGCCAAAGAGAGTCTCAGGAAAAATCAAAGTGTGACACCTTGATCTTGGCCTCTCAACTTCCAGAACTGTAAGAAATAAATGTTTGTTGCTTCAGCCACCCAGTCTATGATATTTTGTTTTGTTAACTTTAGCAGCCCAGTAATGGAACCAAAAGAATAGAGTTTCAAAAAGGAGAAAGTTATCAATTGTGAGAAGTGCTGCAGAAAGGGAAGGTAAACTGAGAATGTGTCTGTTGGATCAGAAATCAGAAGTCATTGTTAATTTTGGCAATAATATTTTTAATGGACTAATACAGGCTGATTGCTGTGAGTTGAAGGCTAAAGAGTAGGATTCTTGTGGAAAATCTGATATTTCATTAATAAAAATGATAATGTGGCTTAAGTAAGTGTGGTATGATGGGTAAAAGACTTCATAACTGAATGCTTATTTACCCTTTTCAATCTGAATCTCTTTTGCTGTGGAAAGTTTTGTCACATTATTTTCCTCTACTTCCCAATCCAAGTTTAAGTTATCCACTGTTCCTACATATGCAGTACCTGACGATTTTCTTACTATAGCATGTATCATAGTAACTAGTACTTACTTATGTAATTTTCTTCCTCACACTGAAGGAACAGGAACAAACTTTGATCTTTTCCATTATCTATGACTAGAACATGGTAGACAATAAGTATTGAAGAAAATTAAAACTCACTCAGAAATATTAGTATAATTTTTTTTATTTTTTGTTTTTAGATACACATGACAATAGGGTGCATTTTAATGTATTATATATACTTGCACTGCAACTCATTTTAATTTTGGTCTTATGGATGTATGTGATGTGGAGTTACACTAGTCATGTATTCATATATGAGCATAGGAAAGTTATGTCCAATTCATTCTACTGTCTTTCATGTTCCAATCACTCCTCCCTTCCTGTCATTCCCCTTTGTCTAATACAATGAATTTCTATACTTCCCCCCTACCCTCCCTTGTTATGGGTTAGCATCCATATATCACAGAACATTTAGCCTTTGTTTTGTTTTGGTGTTTTTCCTTTGGACTAGTTTATTTCACTTAGCATGATGAATATCCAGTTCCATCCATTTACTGGCAAGTATCATAATTTTGTTCTACTTTATGGATGATTAATATTGCATTGTGTATATATACCCCCATTTTCTTTATCCATTCATCTGTTGAAGGGCACCAAGGTTGGTTCCATAGCTTGGCTATTGAAATTAAAATTCCAATTATGTTCTTCATAGAAATACAAAAACAATCATGAAATTTGTTTGAAAAAATAAGAGGCCCAGAATAGCCAAAGCAATCCTTAGTGAAAGAAGTAATGCAGGAGGCACATAATACCAGACTTTAAATTATACTACTGAGCTATAGTAACCAAAATGACATGGTATTGGCACAAAAATAGAATTGAACACCAATGGAACAGAATAGAAGACAAGGAGACATACCCACATAAATACAGTTATCTCATACTAGACAAAGGCACCATAAACATACAATGGAGGAGAGATAGCTTCTTGAACAAATGGTTCTGGGAAAACTGGAAATCCATATGTAGTAGATCGAAATTGAACCCCTATATCTCACTCTGCACAAAAGTCAACTCAAAGTGGATCAAGGTTCTTGGCATTAGACCCTAAGCCTACTAAAAGATAAAGTAGGCCCAACTCTGCTCAGGAACAGACTTCCTCAATAAGACTACTAAAACACAAGAAGTAAAATCAAGAACCATTAAATGGGATGTCATTAGTATCTTTATATGGCAAAAATATTTTAATGACTGAATTTTATTTTATGTCTAGGTTTATCATAATTTATAACTGCTTTTCCTGCTATAATTTATACTGTCTGGAATCATTTAAACCACTTTAGGATTTAATTCTGCCATAAAACTTTTGAAAACTATTTTTACCCTGGCCTTTTCTTGCAAGGAGTTTTCTAATTTTCTTAAGAATTCATTCATGGTAATTGATTTATTCAAGTTTCCAATTCCAGTTGTATATAGGATTCTGATTTTAGATCTATGTTAAACTATTTTACATTTCTTATTTCTAACTTCAGTGGATTTTTTTTACATTTAAGGAAAATTTTATTGAAATATGATAAAATGTATTTATTAAGTTGTACCATTTGATGAGTTTTTACAAATATATTGGTCCATATATTCACCACCATAAAATAGAGAACATTTCTATTATTCAGAAAAATACCTCTTGAACCTGTGTAGACTATCACCTGGACCTATACCCAAGGCAAGCACTGACTACCTTGGTCCCTTTAAATTAAAATATAAGGCAAATTGAATTTTCTGGAATCTTGTGGCACATATTCAACAGAACATGGTGTTAGAATAATTTACCATATAGTTGCACATGTGAATAGTTGATTCTGAATAGTATCTTTTCAAAAACAGGCCATTAGCTGATGAATATTTGATATTCCGATGAATATCATCAGATGTTTTATTTTACTACTGCTGTTGAAACAAATAAGCACCTATGAAGGCTTAAAATGACACTGATTTATTGTTTTCAAGTTCTACAGGTTGAAAGTTTAAAATAGGTCTCTGAGGGCTAAAATGAGATGCAGACACTACTGAACTCTTTGTAGATATTTGGAGGCAAATTGGTCTGGTTTAGTTCAGATCCTAGAGACTGTCCACATTGCTTGGTTCCTGGACTCCTTTCACCTTCAAATATGTAGAAGTCATGCTCACATCTTTTAGTCTCTGACTTTCCTGTCTACCTTTTTCACTTATAAAAATGCTTGCTTGTGATCAAATTTGGCTCACCCCAACCACATCCAGTAATCTCTAAACTTCACCATATCTGCTAAATTCCTCTTGTCAAATAAAGAAGAGTCAGTTTCCAGGGATTAGGATGTGGAAATTTTTGTGGGACCATTTTTATATCCATCATACAAGGTAAAGGAGGTTATAAATGAGGCTATTTTTGACCAAGGTTTTTTTGCGATTATACATTTTAAATTTTCATTTAGCAGTAGAATTACCAAATTAGATGGTAAATGTATATTTAGCTTTATGAGAAACTCTCAAATAGTTTCCTATGTGGTTATACCATATTATAAATTCGTTAATATTATGTGAGATTCCCCTTACTGAATATCTTTGTTAACACTTAGCATTGTCAAACTTTCAAATTTTCTCTATTTTAGGATATGTAATAGTATCACAATCATAGTTTTAATTTGCATTTCTCTTATGAGTAGTATATTAGACTTTTTTAATGTTAATTGATCACACATATCCCTCTGTTTTGGAGGGGTGGAATCAGGGATTGAACCCAGGGGTGCTTAATCCCTGAGCCACATCTCTGGCCCTTTTCATTTTTTATATTGAGACAGAGTTTCACTAAATTGTTTAAGGCCTAACTAAGTTGATAAGGTTGTCTTTTGAACTTGTGATCCTCCTAATTTCTGGCATAGTCTCCAGAGCCGCTGGGATTATAAACATGTGCCACTGCATCTGGCAGATATATCTTTTTGTGTAAATTATATGTTCAATGTTTTGCCTATTTGAATTACATTTTGTTGTCTTATTGAATTATAAGAATGTGTGTGAAGTCTTTTTTCAGATAGATGTATTTTAAATATTGTCTCTAAGTATGTTCACTTTACTTTTAAGTGAATGTCTTTCTGTAGCAGAAACTTATACATTTGATATAATCCAATTTTTAAGCCTTTTTCCTGTAAGTGTTTTGCCTGTGCTAAAATCCTGAAGATATTTCCTCCCCCTCTCCAATCTGTTTTGTATTTTTAGCTTTCACATTGACATCTGTGATCCATTCTGAGTTAATTTTTGTGAATGGCCTGAGGTAAGGGTTAAGGTTCATTTTACCCCAGAGGAATATCCATTTGTTTCAGCACCAATTATTGAAAATGCTATTTTTTTCCTATTGATACACATTAGCATCTATGCCAGAAATTAAAGACTTGTATTTAATATTTGAATAATATTTTAAATATTTTAGTAAGGATATATGATTTATTTTTTCTCTATAGTTTCCTTTTGGTAGCATTCATAACATATACCCAGCTACTATATATTTTTATATCAGACTTTCCAATATTCTTAAATATTGGATTTATAAATTAATTCTACAACTTTTCTTTCTTGCAATTAATAAAAATCTGCTTTTATCAACTTCAATTATCCTAGATAAAATTAGATTTATAAAAAAATAGAAAGAAATAAACTAGTCATTATATAAACCTGTTAAAAAATATTAGAATTTTATAAGTTAGGGAACAGAAAGCTAATATATAAAAGGTCATATAATTTCCAGTGTTAAAACAACACCTGGTCAGAAAACAGAATGGTAGAAAAAGTGTGATGAAAATGATAAAGTATTTAGATATAAATTTTTTGTAAAGATACAGAGCCCCACTGACTGACACAATTATATAAAATATTTCATTTGACAAAAATTGAGTCTTCTGTATGTTGGGAAGACAGCCATTAACAAACTAAACACAAATATTGAGTGAGACATATTTTAAAAATCTATAGAGAAGAAACAGGGGACTTAAATAACTGAAGAGAAATCCTATACTTTGGATAGCAAAATATAATTGCATACTTACGTCATTTCTCACTAATCTCTGTTTAATACAATTGTAATTGACGTGTAAGAGGATTTTGTTGCTGTTTGCACACCTCTTTTTAGATTTTAGTTTTAGCTTTGGCTTTGTTTTCCTGTATGGAATGAAATAGTTATATTAATTCCATCTTAAAAATAAATATGTAAAGATAGCTATGAATTTTTAAGAAACACAAGAAAATTAGGAAAATCTAGTAAGTAGGTTAATAATCCTACAATTTTAAAATCTAAATGTAAATTTTTTAAAAAAAATTTAGCACTGAAAATAAATAAGTGTTTTTAATGGTACTATATTTAATTTGGAACAATCAATGAAATAGAGTAGAAGAAAAAGAAATAGAATCAAACATGATTGACTTTAGTTCATATGAAGGCATTTCACATTAGCAGGGAAGAAAAGGATAATTCTATAAATCATGTTAGATAAAAGATCTATAGAGATGAGTCTTCATTTCTTAAAGTAAAGCACATTTTTAATGGAGTTAAGTTTTAAAGTAGCACAATATTTTGAGGAAAAATACTACGTGTGTATATATAATATGAAAATGAGAAAGCCATTTCTAAATTGGACATGAAACCTAGAAGTCTTAAAGAAAAAAGAAAAAGTTGGGTAACATAAGCAACAAAAATAGAAAAAAAAGTACATATAAAATCAAAAGGTACACAACAAACTGGATAACAATTCTGTAAAATATGCAGTAGACACATACTAAAAGCAAATTTACCAAAACTTCCAGATGCACATGTAAAATCTTGAAGAAACATCATGAAGAACTTCAAACTGTCAGTGAATAGAAAATTAAATGTAAAAGTGCAATAAATGTATGAAAGATACAGAGCCCCACTGACTGACACAACTATATAAAATATTTCATTTGAAAAAAATTGAGTCTTCTGTATGTTGGGAAGACAGCCATTAATAATCTAAACACAAAACTCAAAGCTAGTGGAGCTTACCTTTTAGTGAACAGATGATACACAATAAACAAAATGAATGAGAACCACACAGTTTATCAGTTGAAGATTGAGTGCAATCGAGAAAATAAAGCAGAGAAAAGAGAATGGAAAATCTAGGAGTGGGGGGCCAGGAGGAGTGCAATTTAAAACAAGGCAACAAGGGACATTGTTACTGAAGGTAACAACAGGGTTGTACATTTCATATTTTCACAATCACTAGAGAATTGTGTGTGTGTGTGTGTGTGTGTGTGTGTGTTTTCACAGAAAAATACATCACACGAACTGTTATCTGTAACAGTAAATACCTCAGGACCATTTTATGTCTCAAGTTTATCAACATGAAAATGAACACCCACTTTGGTAAATCACGCAATGGAATCATATGGAGCAATAAACCTGAATGTACTACCATCACAACAAAGTAATACACTGAAACCTCAACAAAATAATAAGAGAAAAGTCATATAACAGACTTTTCATTGTGCATTTCTATTTAAATCAAGTTTAAAACTAGGCAAAATTAAAAATAGGTTTAGAACTCAAGATAATGGTTATCTTTGAGGAAGAGAGAGAATAATAATTGGGCTGTGCCTTAAGATGCCCTTAGGGAATAGAAGATGTTGTACATGTTGGCCTGAGTAGTGGTCCCATGATGGTTTTCTCATAGAATAATTCATTAGACTTTGCCATTATGATTTATGCACTTTTCTACATGTCATATTTTATTTTACTTCTTAAAGAAGGATCTAACTTTTCATTTCTAGATATCCAAGAACCTTTCATTATTTCTGGATTTTAAAAAACCAAACCAGAATATATTCATACATATTTGTTCTTTCATTACTTTTTCCTGCTGCTGAATGAGTGCTCTGATCTATACGCTTGGGCCTTTCTCTGACCAGGAAGGTTTCAACAGCATTTTTCTTCTCTTAGATGTCCCCTGCTTCTCTGGCTTGCCTACTTCTGTTTTCCATATCTGCCATATCCATTCTTTCTTTCAGTGCTGGAGATTCAACTGAGAGCCTTCTGCATGCTGAGCCTTATGCACCACTAAGCACCATGCCTAGCCCCATCTGCCATGTTCATTTTTACTGTTTTTATGTCTTTAAATGTTTTGTTGGACTTTAGGAGTAATTGCCATTAGTCCCTCAAATTATGCACCTGGTTTTCAGAATGATTCATTCACTTCTCAGTCTCTGTTACCTGCGATTTTCATTCTGAAATTGCTTTCTATTTCCTGATGTGGTAGTCACTACAGTTCTTCACACGTTTAGTTTTCTTTTTCTTTTCCATTTATTTTCAAGTCATAGAAATTATACACCGCCACCTTGAAAGCAGTCATGACAATGTGACTTGATTTGACTTATGAGATGTGATAGACAAATATGGATCTTTTTTTTTTTTTTTTGGTGGTACCAGGAATTGAACTCAGGGACACTCGACCACTGAGACACATCCCCAGCCCTATTTTGTATTTTATTTAGAGATGGGTCTCGCTGAGTTGCTCAGTACCTCACCATGGCTGAGGCTGGCTTTGAACTCAGGATTCTCCAGTCTCAGCCTCCCACACCACTGAGATTACAGGAGTACACTACCATGCTGGCACCAAAAATGTGGGTCTTAAGAACAGAGTATTTAGGAGCCAGGAAATATATATATATATATATATATATATATATATATATATATATATATATATATATATATCATACTCTTATTCATAATTTCTGTCCCTTCATATCATTGCTTCACCATGCTGG
Source organism: Spermophilus citellus (assembly GCF_964194105.1). NCBI lineage: Eukaryota > Metazoa > Chordata > Mammalia > Rodentia > Sciuridae > Spermophilus > Spermophilus citellus. Next base: position 68,956,124 of record NC_138191.1, on the reverse strand, counting down.
GTCCTAAAGTGAAAACACCCACAAAAGAATCCATAGTCCACCAATGTTAGATATTGTCTACATTAGATATTATAGTTATATAGCATAAACAAGAAATAAAATATTCCTGTTTAAAGCCTCTGAGATTTTGGATTCTTTATTACTGTTGCAATTGATAATAAGATTAGCCTATCAAAATTTCCATACCTCACCACCTCATATACACAAACTTGGTGCCACTCACCAGGAACAACCTGTTCAATATGTTTCTATTACTTTCAAAATCCTAGATAATTCATGTGTGTCACTGATTTTTTTTATATAAACATTCCATCTAAATATTGCTTAATTCCTTAAGATTAAAAAAGAAGTTTTATTAAGTAAACCTTTTGACTAGTCCATTTCTCAATGCTGGATAGAAGCAACTTTTGTGATTCTTCTGTGTTTAGATTATATTTAGTATTTCAAATATTAGTGCCTTTATATGTGCTTTAGCAATTCTCCTGTCTTTCACTTCCTGCTGTCTGTGTGCTATTCTTTTACATTTATTCTCTTACATTACATCTGTGCTAATATCACCCTCTGTTTTGGATCCATAACTGCCTTACACAATTGGTTCGTGGGTTAACTAAAGCTGAAAGCCTTCTAAACATTAAGTTATTATAAATCAGCACTAGGATTTAACAGTGTCCCCTATGTGAACACCACTGTCATTTCTGAACCACTTAAAAGAGATGTTGGAATCACCAAAGCAAGGGCAGATCCTCTTATATCTCAACATTATTTGAAATACCAGTTTGCTTATATATGATTTATTTTTCTCTGGGATTCCACATTGCCTTTCCTTTTATTTTGAACAGCATGTTTTATCATGCCTCAAGCTGGGGCCATCACCAATCTTAGAATCTCTTACACAGTCTTTTTTTTGGCCCTGGGAACCCTCTTTCCCAGAGCTCGCTGTTCTGCTGTATTCAAGCTATTCAGTTGCCTTCCAAGACTAATGGCCCCTGTCAATCCTGCCCTTTGCCTTCAGTGCTCTCTTTTCCTCTTCTGTGTCTTTTATTTCTTGTTCCGCTCTTTTGTTTTTGTCAGAGTAGAACTCACATAACTTTACAACAATGCAATTTGGGAGGTGCAGTTGTTCACTCCATGTAGTAGGATCTAATTATCTCCTCTTTAATACCCGTTCTCTTTTTCTTCTTTAAGAACAGAATCCAGTGTCAGGTGTGCTGCAGGCGTGTAATCACAGCGACTCCAGAGGCTGAGGCAGGAGGATTGCAAGTTCAAAGTCAGCCTCAGCAATTTAGCAAGGCCCTAAGCAACTTGTCGAGGCCTTGTCTCAAAATAAAAATAAATTTTAAAAGGGCTGGGGATGTGGATCAGTGCTTAAGCACTCCTAGGTTCAATTTCCTCTTAAAAGAAAAAAAAAATTCTTTTCCTCTCTCTTTTCTTTCCTTCTTTCTCTTTTTCAGTCTGCCCCATGACCAAATAGAAGCCCCTACTTCTTACGTAGGTATGTACAAAGAGCACTGCTTAGATGAGTAAAATAACTAGTAAGCACTCTTTTTAGACACACATATACTTGCTTCTAAGTGTAATGCAGATGTGATGGGAAGAACTCCACCAGCCATTTGAAACATGAAAGATGGTTCCATTCCCAGCTTTCCCAGGAATCTCCATACTGCTTTCCAAATTGGCCGCACCAGTTTGCAGCCCCACCAGCAATGTGCAAGAGTACCCTTTTCCCCACATCCTCGCCAGCACTTATTGTTGTTTGACTTCATAATGGCTGCCAATCTTACTGGAGTGAGATGGTATCTTAGGGTGGTTTTGATTTGCATTTCTCTGACTGCTAGAGATGGTGAGCATTTTTTCATGTACTTGTTGATTGATTGTATGTCCTCCTCTGAGAAGTGTCTGTTCAGGTCCTTGGCCCATTTGTTGATTGGGTTATTTGTTTTCTTATTGTTTAATTTTTTGAGTTCTTTGCATACTCTGGATATTAGGGCTCTATCTGAAGTGTGAGGAGTAAAAATTTGTTCCCATGATGTAGGCTCCCTATTTACCTCTCTTAGTGTTTCTCTTGCTGAGAAAAAAACTTTTTAGTTTAAGTAAGTCCCATTTGTTGATTCCAGCTATTGCCCTTCTCGGACTATTCCCTGAAGACCTTAAAAGAGCACACTACAGGGATACTGCCACATCGATGTTCATAGCAGCACAATTCACAGTTGCTAGACTTTGGAACCAACCCAGATGCCCTTCAATAGATGAATGGATAAAAAAAAATGTGGCATTTATACACCATGGAATATTACGCAGCACTAAAAAATGACAAAATCATGGAATTTTCAGGGAAATGGATGGCACTAGAGCAGATTATGCTTAGTGAAGCTAGCCAATCCCTAAAAAACAAATACCAAATGTCTTCTTTGATATAATGAGAACAACTAAGAACAGAGCAGGGAGGAAGAGCAGGAAGAAAAGATCAACATTAAACAGATACATTAGGTGGGAGGGAAAGGGAGAGAAAAGGGAAATTGCATGGTAATGGAGGGAGACCCTCATTGTTATACAAAATTTCACATAAGAGGTTGTGAGGGGAACAGGAAAATAAACAAGGAGAGAAATGAATTACGTTAGATGGGGTAGAGAGAGAAGATGGGAGGGGAGGGGAGGGGGGATAGTAGAGGATAGGAAAGGTAGCAGAATACTACAGTTACTAATAGGGCATTATGTAAAAATGTGGATGTGTAACTGATGTGATTCTGCAAACTGTATATGGGGTAAAATTGGGAGTTCATAACCAACTTGAATCTAATGTATGAAACATGATATGTTAAGAGCTTTGTAATGTTTTGAACAACCAATAAAAAAAAGAAAAGAAATAAAACCCACATTAAAAAAAAGAAACATGAAAGAATCTTGAGAATGCAAACCAATCACTAAAACTAATAAAACATAAAAAGACCTGGAAGCCTGTTCCCTGTTCATGTCTTAGAACTACATTCCTAACCTTGCTTAAATATATGGTATCTACAAGTATTACTATTGGCTACTTGAATTTTAGAAAAGGATTGATCCCAGGACCTCATCCATGTCAGACAAGCAAGCTACCACTGAGTCAAATCCCTCCACCCCTGGCCACCCCTCCATTATTAGCTACTGAGTGAAATTACAGGTTGAAAATGGTAGTGAACTTTCTGGGCTTTTAAACATATAAAAATATCTCAATTCTGCTCTGAAACATGGACACTACTTTTGGTGTTTATGGAATTTGAGGTTGAAAATTATATGTCCTCAATGCTCTAAGAATTTCTCTGTTCTTTTCCAGATTCAGAGGTGTCACTAAGAATCTGGTACAAGTCTGATTTCTATTATTTGATGAGAAATATTTTTTTTCTTTCTGAAAAATCTTACAGTCCTTTAGTTTTTCTTGATGTTCTAAACTTTACAAGAATATATCTAGAGGTGGGAGCTTTCCTGTTGGTTTGCTTCCTTTCATTGTACCCCACACTCAGAGGCCTATAACAAGATTTGTGTTGTTCCGCAGCTCAGGGAATGTGTCTGTCATCATTTCCTGGCCAATGTTCTCCCTACTTTTTTCTTATTTCATATTTGTAGTTGTCAAATATAGGCTCTCAGGATTCATTCTTTGAGTTACATATTTTCCCCATATTTTTAAACTCTGCTTTTCTTTCTCTAGGTTCTGGAAGTTTTCATATATTTTTAAACATGTAAGACTCCTTGAAATTTTAGCAGTTATATTTTTAATGTCTTCTAGGTCTTCCTTGTATTATAATAGCTTTGTTTCATATCATTTGAATGTACTTCATGTACAATAATCTCAAATATGTGAGTGAATATTTTAACTGAAGGTACTTTTTATTTTTTATTGATGTAAGATATTTTCCACTCCTAGTTTACTTGGGGAAATCTTTTTTAAAATTCTGTTATGATTGGCTTATTATGTTGTTTATATCTCATGACCCTTTGATATGAGTATTATAATCTTTATTAGTTTACACAAATGAGGACTAGCTAACCATGTAAGTATTTTCTAATGCTATAAGAAGCTGATTTCCTCACCATCTCTCCTGTGCATTTCCCTTAGCATTCATTCCAAACAAAGAATGGGAAATGCGAGTGGTGAAAGGAGGTCAAATGTTAGGCCCCTAAATTACAGAACGAAAGAGAGACCAACACTCACACTTAAGGTCATGAATTTTTCCTGAATGGCTATTTAGTTATTCTATAGAAGAGAGTTTCAGAATTTTGCATCATGAAATATATCAGACTGTTTTGCCTCTATAAGCAGGAATGTGGGAGAGAGAAAGGTGAGTCAACAGGAGTGGTTATTCTGTACAGAGACCTGTGATGAACTCCCATGTTCAGTTCAGATTTTCATTGTTGTTACCTTCTACCCTACTGGTTAATGCTGAGGTCAGAGTCTCTCTAGGGCTCCACTGGATTCCTTGGTTCCCTTTTCTCTGCAGCCATGTTTGTACAATTAAACTACCCACTTCCTGTCCTTCAAGAAGGTGTTGAAAAATCTCATCCATTGAGATTTCCCATGTAACCAATTTTCTTCTCTATTATATGTTTATTTTCTTTTTTACTATCTTATTCTTTTATTTTTGTGAATGCAACCACATAATTTTCTCCTAAATTCAATTTTTAAAAGAAGCTGATGCATGGCAGTAAAATAGAAGCCAACTTTTTTTGTTCCTTTAGTATCTCCCTCATCTCTTATAGTTAATAAGTTAATAATCCCTCTCTTATAGTTAATAAGCTTTCATTCTATTGCTAAATAGAATGAAAGCTTATTAAGTATCTATCTATCTATCTACCTATCTATCTATATATATATATATAGAGAGAGAGATCTAGATATACATCTAGATATAGATATAGGTCTAGATATAGATATAGATAGAGAGATTCTTGATTGAAATACCCACAACTAGATAAATCTTTAGGAATAGCTCTGTCCTAGGTTAAGTTGTCAGTCACTGGACCTCTCTATCTCTTGGGTCTGTGTTTTTCTCTGTTGACTTTAATGATGACCTTCAGCAACTCTAGACATACATGCACCTAGGATAAAGTCTGAAAGAAGAGAGTTTGCAGAATTCAGTGATATCTCCCTGGCTCAATGTTTTTTTCCATTCCTGTTGCAACCTCTGTGGTGAGGGGATGATAAAGCACATTGTAGTGTACACTTGGACATGAACACATCTCTGAACCATTCATGGCTGCCAAAGGCAAGTGATGCTCTGATTGCCTATTCTATAACCAGGAGTGGTGTGGCTGGATTGTTGATTTCACCGAGATTCCGTTCTCCCTTTCTTCCTGTATAAATGCTACCCTTGGATTTTAGTTGGCCTTCATGCTGCCTCTTTGATACCTGGATGCTTGTAGCAGTGTTCTATCAACCTTATCTCAGAAAAAGTGATGTGTGCCATTTTAAGGGAAGAGAATTTAAAAGGAGAAAATGGTAAAACAACAAAAGTTGTGGGTCTAAGATCTCTAACACCAAGGGAGAAACCTGTCTTTCTTCAGTCTTAGTTTAAATGAAAAATAAATTTTAACTTGTTTCAGCTACTATCTGGGATTTTTCTGTCATTCTCAAGTAAGTTCAATCATTTTAAATATAAGTGTTGTCAGCTCCATCCCATCACATGAACTAACTATGGACACAAGGAGTTCACTGGAGAAAAAAATCAGAGGTTCTGAATCCACTCAGAAAGTACTGGGTATAATTGCTAGTTAAGTAAATATAAAACATGAGGATGCAGGGTGTTCAGACAAGATCTTGCCTTAACGGTGATGTATTTGCTTTGCAGTTGAATGTGTTGTGTGTCAGTTCTGAGCTCCAGCATTCAATTGGCCCCTTCTACATACATGTTAGGACTTTTTCTTGAGGAAGGGAACTTTCTCCAATTTCTAGTGCAAGCACCAGGTTTTTCCTATTTTGATACCACCTGTCATTATAAATTGGATTTTGGTTCCATATAGTCACCCTTTTGTGGAAATCTATAAAACATGTTCTCATAAAGTTTTTTTTAAAGCAATTTAATTATTAAAACCAATTAAAGTGTTAAACATAAGAACCTTTAGAAACCTGTCAGCTACTTTGATACATATATTTTGGAGGAACTTCTTCCCTGTTTAGTTTCTTTAGAGTATAATTAGTTTTCTATAAGGTGTTTATATATTGGGATGATGAAACTTCATTTAATTAAAAATTAATACCTTCAATTCAGAAAACTAGAGTAAAAACATTTTTCAGCTTTTAAATGTATCATTTCCTAAGGAAAGTTTTTTTGTGTGTTTATTATGATAAATGCTGAAATTAAAAATTACATTTAGGAATCACTACATGAATACAGGCCTGAAAATAGACAAGGTTCAACAATTTAAAAAGCAGGGATAATGCCCAGTTCTCTTGCTCACCACCTACGGGACCACATAAGTGTAATTAGATGTTTCTCCTCTCTGTCTCCTTTTGTAATTGCCAGGATTAAACTCCTTTAGACAACTGTCTTTACCCCTGAGCATAACTTTTGTTTTGCTCTGAGTTTCTCCTCTTCAAACAAAAAAATATACACAGTACCTTTTTTCCTTTGAGATATCTATTCTAAAACAAATTCTCCCAACTTTTCTATTTTCATCATCCTCTCCCTCCAACTCTTTACCTCAGCCCACCTCCACATCTGCCCTGGCAATTCCACCTGTCCCACCATGCTTATATCTTCTCCCAGATTCCATGACATTTGTGCTTTGAGTTCATAGATCCTTGATTGACTCCCTAGTTCTGTCTTCAGAATTCACCCATTCATTCTGTTTTTGTCTAGGACCTCTCAGCTTAAAACTCACAGTCCATTATTCTGATCAATATGCAACTAAGACTAGTATTTTGAACACAGACAGCCCCCTTTTTTCATTGAGCAACCCTGGAACAGGCCATCTTACAATAAATCTACTGCTTTCTTTCTACTTCTGAAAACCGAATAAAGAAATCACATCTGCACAAATCAATGCCACTAAAACTTCAAGGCTTCCAACAATAAATGAGTGTTAATCTGTTCAGTGAAGATATCCCCTTCTCCACAGTGTTTCTGTCACATCATGATGATTCAAGTTATGAATCCTGACATCCTTTCCTGTGCTCTAAGAGTTAATGTAAGCTATAAAACCTAAACCAGATCCATGCGCTAGCCCTGCTGCCACAGACACCTGCACCTGCAGACATCTCTCCATCACAGAATCGCTGCTGCCCACATTCTTCCTCAATATTGTACTTTGGGTCCTGAACCCTTGTGGACTGGGATCTGTAGTTACTTTCCCTAGAACTTCCAGCATATAATTGTACCCTGGTCTTTTCTGTTATTGCTTAAACATATTTATATTAGAAAAAATTAATAAACGTCTTCTAATTCCAAATACCTCTACTATCCCTTCTCTTCTTTTATCTACACCCTAATTCCATTGAGATGTTGTCTGTACCCACCCCTCCCAATATCAAAGATTGAACCCAGAGGCGCTTAACTACTGAGCCATATTCCCAGCTCTTTATTATTATTATTTTAAATTTTGAGACAGAGTTTCATTAAGTTGCTTAGGGCCTTGCTAAGTTGCTAAGGCTGGTCTTGAACTGTGATCCTACTGCCTCAGTGCCTCCCTGCCCCCCGGGCCCAGGGTCATAAGTGTGCACCCCTGCACCCAACTTGTCTCCATCTTCTAATCTATCTCTTGTCTTCAACTCACTGGTACAGCTTTTGTCCATCCTTCCACCTAAACTGCAAATCCACCAAGGCCATCAGTGGTCCCTACTGTTAAATCCAGTTATTTAATTCCTTTTCTCTCTTAACGTCTGCAACATTGGAAATTATCTTTTTTTTTTTTTTCCCTCCTTGAAACTCTGCTCATGGGGCCGCTCAATGCAATAATTTTATTTTTTAAAATAATTTTCCCATTACTGTTACTGAGTTTCCCATAAAGGCTTCCCTTTCACTATATTCACACCTCTGATTTTATAGCCCAGGTTTCCTCACCTGTTTTCTAATATCCATCTACGACTCCTGCTCCACACAGTCTCCTGAATGTTCATATTTGCTCTCCTGGTTTCAAGAACCCTTATAAGCTCTATGTCACTATCTCTAGCTGCAATCTCAACTTCCTCCTAAACTCCTTTTGTATGTTCTCCCTGGCACTTTGGACTTTGTGTGTGCAAAATGAAACCCACTGGCTTCCTTCCTGGAAATTTGAAATCTCTCTTACCACAAGGATCTTGTCCATATTTTTATTTCTCAGTCTCTAAAACCTGGAATAATGCCTGTTACTTTGTAGGCCCCCAATAAATTTTGACTACATGAAAGCATCAGTGTGTCTTTGCTCAAAGAACAACTATCACCAAGCATTTGACAAACCAGGAACCTGGATCCCCTTCCTTCTCCACATACCCTGAGTGATTTTACTTCTAAAGTCTTAATGTTACTTGTTCCATTATATTATAATAGCTTTCTAGCCCCCTTTTTACTTCCTTAGTTCATTCTTCTTCATGTTGCTGTAATCATCTTTCTAGAATTCAGGTCTATTTATGTCCCTCCCTTCTTTTTTTTTTTTTTTTCTTCCAGTGATCCTGAATGACTTCAGTTAAAGTTTGAACAGCCTAAAAGAGAAGCCTGGAATCACTTTTCTTGAGGTTTGCTTCCATCCACCCCTGGCTGCTTTCTTGTGATGCAGATTCTGAGCTTGACCTCACCACCCAAACAACTCATCTTACTTCCCTGAACTGTCTTGTTCTCTTTAACTTCAGGGCATTGCTCTTGGCTCTCTGCTGGGAACATGAATGCATTTCCCTTGCTTTGCTCCAAGCCAGGGCTCATTCCTTATACCCTTTCCAGCATTGCTCCTTTGGTTCCACACTCCAGTCTGGAATGAGATCTTTTCCTAATGCACCATGGCACTTTGTTTTCACTCTTCACACCTGCCACATTGTGATTTGTTTGTTATGACAGTCACTACTCCCCAACCCCTACTGAAGGAGAATGAAGGAGTTCCTTCATTGCAAAGCCTGTGCCATGTTTACATTTGCTTTCCTCCCATATAGAAGAGAGCTCAACAAATATCCATGGAGTGAATTAATCCCATCTCTCTCAGCTTTTTGTTCTCTGTATGGTCCGATTCTTCCAGATGAAACATTCCATATTGTGGATTCGGTTTTTTTTTTTTTTTTTTTTTTTTTTGCATTTCACTGTCACTTTCCAAATAAGACTGGGTCATGGAAGATTTACTTAATGCAGGAAATGAATAAAATAAATGTGTACATAGATTGCATGCCATGGGAATTAAATCATTAGTGCTGAACACCAGTACTGAGACTAGAGCACGTTAACATATGTTTTTATTTGTCAGAAGCAATAAGTAAAGACGAAACCTAGTAATTATAGACTCAGAATAAAAAGAAGGTTTCTGGGTGGTCTTCCTTAAGTCTTGAAGGAAAGGGAATAAAAAGGCAAATGATTGCCAGTGTTTCCCTGGATGCTTAAGTCAATATAATACTGGCATTCTGATACCCTATGCTGCTCTAAGAATCAAACTTGTAGTATTTTTTGTTTCAGACATTTACCTCACCTTCAGAATTTTGCTCATCTTTTCTAATTTTTCTTTTCATATCTTCCTCTCCTTATCTTTCTCTAGCTCTAATTACTCCCTCCCAACTCTGATATCCTCAGCGCAAGCTCTCCCAGTCTCTCTAAAACTCTCCTCCTACAGGTCATTGACCTCTTCCCAGCTCCTTCTGTCCTTATCCACCTAGTAACACCAGATTGAAATGGAGAAATGTTGGGGTTGAGCTGCATTACACACTGATTTTTACTGGTTTTCAGAAATTTTCATCATTTCTGAATCCATTTGTCAAAAAATACCAGTATTGCTAGTGGTGCTTCGTATTGCATGAAAAAAATACTTATTGTTAGTTTTCTCAAATATTAAAATAAACAATCCTACCTAAATGGTAAACATTGCTTTACTTACAGAGTGATAACCTATTGTGGGAATAGGTAGCTGCACATTCTTTCCCATAGACAGAAAAAAGCAGCCTCCTCATCCATATGTACCAGGTGTCTGGTGACTGGCACAGTGGGCTTGAATTCTATGCCCTTATAGCAATAGAAATATCCTTGTCCCTATCCAGAATACCCTTAAATAATGAATAAATTAATGTCACTTTTTAAATAAAAGGAATTTGTTTGATACGTCAGTTCCTTGTGGGTGACAGAGAAAGCTATTATCACATGACATATGCAAATGGATAGTAAAGGAACTTTTTCATATAGGACATGGAAAAGCACTAGCAAGACACTCTTAGAGTGTCCATTTACAAGAAAATCGATAACATTTTTTTTCTTTTATAATCAATTTGTATTATTTGTTTATTTTTTAAAAATGCTATTTCTAATAGACATGAATGTTTGAGTATAGGGTACAATAAGCTAGATTTATCCTCCTCTTGACCGTTCTAAATCTAACCCCACTGAGGAGATGAGAGTATGTTATGTTCCCCCTTGAAATCTCTAAAACACACTTTCTTCTTTTGAGCTGGAAAGTCTGTGTTTCTCTTTGTCTATCATCGAGGCTTTGAGGATCACCAAGGCCCTGGGCATGTAGAGAGGAGAGTGTGAACTTCGTTTGTTCCATGCAGAGACAGTTTTCTCCTCTTGCATTCAGTGATTTAACAAGTGCTGGCTCAATACAATATAAATCACACATGACATCTCTTCTACAACAGCAGTATTGGGGTGTGAGCTGGGGAGCCGTGAGGGGAATCCGAGTTCTGTGTGGTGGGCCTGAACAGCTGGTTGGTGGTGTCACAGCAGCTGTTGTGAAGAACGCCTTTCCCTCCAATGCGCTCCTCCTGCTCTCTTGTCCCCTTCCTTGTCAATAGCCACTCAACATTTATTGATTGTGCAGAGGCTAAGGGCTCATTCTTTTGTGTAAGCTGATCCATCTGCCCCGTTTCTTTTGGCTTACATTGTGTCTCTAGGGGGTTATTTTGTTTTTTATAAACATCTTTCTATCTGCCTGCTTTGCCTCACCATATGGCGATTCTGATATGTATCTTTTTTTTGTTGGGGGGTGGTGGGATGTAAGACAGAAGGAGAGGGGAGAGTGTCCCTAATGGAAAAAATATTTAGAATATTTATCACAGGAGTGGTGGTTTAATAAATACCACTTTCTTCCACATGATTTAAATCACATGACTTAAAACGTTTTGTTTTTGTTTTTGCACAAATGAGGAAGAATGATATTCACAAACACAAATATCATCAACAACCAATGGCTCTGAGATTCTTACCTGTCAACATGAAACAATTCAATCTGGCATCTTTCCTTACTACTTTGATACAAATTTTTTTTCCCAAAGTCACAAATAATTTTCACATAGCAATCAATAATAGAGCATTGTTCAATTCTGAGCTTACCAGAATTCTCAAGACTACTCACCTCCTCATGCCCTTTCATGTCTCTACCCGACCTGAGAACTTATGGGAGTCTTCCAGAGCCTTTTCCAGCTCTCAACTTCTCCTCTCTTCTCTATTTACTCTTATCTCTAAGTGTCCCCATTTTATGCCTTTAAATACCATCCATTTGTTTATCATTCCCTAAGTTCTCTCTCTAGCGACCATTTCTCTTTTTGTATGTGAAAACTTTTGTCTAACTGCTTTCTTGACAGTTGTATTTGAATTTACCTTGAGTACAACCAAATTCTCCAAGAATACATTTCTCACTGGGCACAGTTGGTCACACCTGTAATCCCAGCAGTTTGGGGGGGCTGAGGCAGGAAGATTTTAATTTCAAAGCTAGACTCAGCAACAGCAAGGTGCTAAGCAACTCAGTGAGAACCTGTCTCTAAACAAAAAATATTAATAATAAAAATAAAAATAAAAACAATACAAAATAGGACTGGGGATGTGGCTCAGTTGTCAAGTGCCCTTGAGTTCAATCCCTGGTAAGAAGGAGGAGGAGGAGGAGGAGGAGGAGGAGGAGGAGGAGGAGGAGGAGGAGAAGAATTTTCTCAGTCCTCATTTTGTAAAAACTTCTCATTGTTCACATCAGAAACACAGGACTAGTTATTGATTTATTTTCTTTTAGTTCTTAAATGAAGCACTTCAGTAAGAAGTTGCATTCACCCCCAAGTGTATCAGGAATCCTCTACCCACCTCCCGTGTTTCAATTATGGTCATTTCAGTCATGGTGTAATCTCCAGCTGGAATATTTTGGAAGTTACTTAAATTGTCTCTTCCATTTCTTGTCCTCTCCAATTTGGTATCTCGGAAGCATCTATAATAAGCTTTGACATTTTACACCCTGGGAATGTCACTATCTGGCCTATAATTGTCTAAGACCTTTCTACTGAAATTGCAAAAAAAAAAAAATCACTATTGTTAACTTGCTTCCATGACCCTCCCAGATCTGGCCCTGCTGGCCCCTTCTTTCTTGTGACCTACCCTCATTCTTCCCCAGAAGACTTCTTAGGTGTTTCTTTGTGTGTGTTGTTTCTTGGCTCCGCAGTTCTTCATGTCTAGACTCCTTCTCATCCATCAAGTGTCACCTTAAATGTCACAGTCCCAAAATGCCCTCTCCTGAGAATCCAATCAAAATTAATTTCTCATCCACATTCTTCTAGTCTCTACCATTATTTTCCTTCGAAGAATTTATCACAACTAGTGTGTGTGTGTGTGTTGTGTGTGTTTTAACAATCACACATTTAGATAACAAATAATCATAAAATAATCATTATACTCCCGATTAATGGTTTTCCTGGCAACAAAAACCTTGCAGTTCTTACCTTCTTAATCTTTAAAGAAGTATAAGCCTAATGTTGTATTAACACTGATACTATACACAGTATGGATGTTATGTCAGTGGTAGTCCCAGGAGAAGTTTGAATATCTGGTATCAATTATAGGGTATTTTGAGAATAAAGAAAAGGCAAAACAGAGAGAAAAAGTAAAAAAGAAAGGGGAGAACTATGGTATTCAGGCAACCCTGGGGACCCAAGTGAAAATAAAGGAGATGCAGCAATCTACAGAAAATCAAACCAAAGGAATCAGAAAACTAGTTTCAGGCATATTTTAATATATCAGATCATCTAACCAAGTATTTCAGGATGGATGTAAAACATCACTCTGAAATAATGCCAACAATACAGCTCAAAATCAATTTAATCAGGCTGTTAAATCCAAGATGTACATTCAATTTAGATCAAGGTAGATCTGCATTAAGGAAAGTCCCTGGGATTGCTTTGGAGGAAATACCACAAGTTGAAAAGTTTCCTCTCTCCAGATGGGGATCTGCTTTAGGTTACTGAGGTGCCAGGATGAGGGAGGAGTTCTAGGTGTTTTTAGGGCATATTGGGAAGACCTGCTGATTCCCAGTCCAAATAGCCAAGCCATCTGGGGGGCGGGGGTGAATCTAGCTCAGATGAAACCCTTTGTAGCCTGAACCAGTGAAGGTAATTTCTTTAGATCTTCTACCAAATATAAGGAACTATGTAAAGAAATAAGTATGTGGCCTTGTTCAGGCCAAATACAAGTACAAATTTTAGGAGGGGAGAGATTCTCAAAAATGTTTCCTTACTACTAAGTAAGGAACACAGAATAATATCTCCTTGATCTTGCTACATGAACTTGTAAGATCAGAAACTAGTCACCATCCCAGGACAAAACCAGCATTCAGAGGAAGGCAGAGCCAATGCCTGCCTTTCAGAAGAAAAAGGAGTCATTACCAGGAGAAGTCTATTCTGCATCATGCCCTTTGTAGATTTCCAGGTAGAAGGACAATAAATATTTGTTTGGACTTAGTCAATTTAAATTTGACTTTCATTTGTTGTAGAAGTCACCTTAAATGATGCAATGTCCAAGATACATAGGTGTGAGGAGGAGAAAAACAGGCAGGCTTTTCTAAGGCAATTTTTGGAACACAGCAGGATGATCTGTTACCTTGCCCACAGGGCAGCATTCAAATGACATGGGGAGAGGGTTTCGTGTTTCTGTCAACCACCTCTCTCATCACCAGTTGTAGCTGAACTAGAGCTAGGATCAGACACACAGTGACAGTATTTCTCTAAGATTCGCTGAACAAGAACACTTTATATTCAACCATGTAGTGGGAGGGTTTTTGTTTTTTGTTTTTTAGTGAAGACAGAAAAATGCAAATAAATATAAGTTGAGCTGTGTTCATTAATTCATTGTTTATACAGGTGTACATATTATTTGCCATCACTTAATTGCAAGACATTGTATCAGTAATGAGTGATAATTATAGTAGCAACAATATAAACATCAATAATAATAATAATGAACATTTATATAGGTCTTACTATATAATGGAAATATTCTGTGAAATGATTCCTTCAATCTAATATGAAATAGGTAATATTAATATTCTAATATTACTGATAAGAAAATCAAGGCACAATAAGGTTAAGTGACTGGTGCCAGGTCACACTGCCATAAAAGGGAAAAGCCTATTTGAACAATGACAGAACCCTAAAAATGCTAGGCTTCTATAAACACTAACCTAAAATGCCAAGTATTGTGGGGCTGTAAATGGAAGGAGATGATGAAAAATTGATTTTGCATTCAAGGAGCTCACAGTTTGTTGTGCTCTCTTTAAGCTCAGCCAGCAATAAAAATATTTGCTTCCATTTTAAAATACAATAGAAACTATGTCTATATCATGTCACGCATTCCACCGGTATTTTTGTGACTGCTGGTGATCTCTTATTGATTGCACAGTCAACATAGTTTTACATTTATGCTACCCAAAATCACTTCTTATTTTCAAACTACATTAAAATGATAAAGAACATACACAACAAGCATGTCTAAGGATTAGATGCTTTCATCACTAATTTTATCCCATGAGAAAATGATGTATGTTTTGTTTAAGGTTTTAATTACAAAAGAAAAGTCCTCATTCTTCATTTTTTCAGAGACATATGAAGCAGTTTTTACCACATGGGCCTCAAGTCTCCTTTAGGAATCAATGAGGAAGAGATTTTTTCTGGGATCTACCTAATGAGTGGTTAAATTATTATCCCCCAAATCAGTTAGGAAGACCTAAGTATGTGATAGTATGGGCATGCCGACTAAAATATCAGAAATTACTGTATTTCACATGCTCATAGGATAGTTCATTGTGAAATTTAACCCAGGACATTAGATCAGTTTAAGGCTTTCAGACCTAAGTGAAGAAAGACAATGTATGAAACCTTTCCTTCAACTCCCTTCAGACACCTGAAATGTGGTGTTGCTGTCGCCTTTGAGAGTGGGTATAACTGTATTTCCTCAGCTGCAGTAAACATTTAAATATGCTGGTATTCTTCTCCCAGAGGCATTTCAAACTGCTTTACCAAATCTGTTCATAGAAGAATGAAATCAACAAGAAAACCTGAAAACACCTGAAAGTAAATTAGCATAGGAGAATACAGTGGTGAGGACAGGAATGATTATAGAACAGCTTACTATCATCCATGCACACACACACACATACACAAATGGCATCTTTCACAAACATGAAAAACCAAAGTCCTCCTTAGTTGAAGAAAAATATGTTAACCATTTTGCATAGATTCTCCAAGAGAAGGGAATATGCATATTGATGCTTCTTCTTAATGACACCACCTCTTCCTTCCAGTGATTGATATAAGACATTTTTTTTCTGGAAGCTCAAAGAATTTCTTAGAAGTGTAGAAACATTGAAGGAGAGTTGTGATTTGTGGAGAAGATATTTGTTAAATATTCATGGATATTTATTTGGAAAGCCTTGGTTGAGGATGCAATAGACCCTCTGCACACTTAACGTAATCAGTTTAGCATGACACACATGAAGCCGAATGTGTCTCCTAACTCCCTGGCCTACTAACCAACTGAAGATGTTTTATTCCTACCTGCTGCAGTGAAAAGAACTCATGTATAAGACTCAGACTACAGTTTTCAATCACATCTCTGCTCCTTTGATTTGGGGCAAGTTGAATTCCATGAGATATCGGTGTTCTTACCTACAAAATACCTACCTCTTTCACAGTGCTGAGGAAAAGAGTTCCTAAAATGAATATATGAAAGCACATGGATATATTTTAGGACCTCAAAACACCTTGTTATTTTTTCTTCCCTTCCCCTCTTTTTTTCTGCCAAAATTTGGAAATTTGATCTTGGTTTTAGAGTGGAGAACATAGGGAAAAAGTCACATGTTTTTATAATAATTTCCATTCAAGCATTATTATCTTATATATATACACACCCATTTAATAACTAAAATAACCACTAAAATAACTACTAGTATCCCCATGTTACCTTTAAGAAAATTAAGGCTCAGAAAGTTCAACTATCTTAGACGACTTATTTATTTAACTGTATTTTTTCAGAGTTTAGTATGTCCTTGTCATGAAGCCACAGACACAAGGAATGAAGAGTGCTGTGGAGCTTTTGCTTTCTGTGAAGTCCTAGTCTGGTAAAGAGAGAAGCACTGGACAATTTTGCTATGCTATTAGAGGCAGAGGCTAGCAGAAGCAAAGCCCTCTGGCCATTTTCACTACACCAGCCTGATTCAGGTTGAATAATGGTCTTTCTCCTTCACTCTCATGTACTCTTATAGTGTAACTGCAATACTGCTTTTTTCCACTAGGATCCACTCCCTCCTTGGAGACACATCTCCTCAGGACCATGTATCTTCCCAGTGTTGCATCTTACTGATAATGCTTCATGTGGCTTCATCTTTTTCACTGGACTTGCCTAACAATATGTATATTGTTATGCTCTGAGATTAATAAACACACACGTGTGTGCACAGATAACAATATTCTAAAATCTGCTGCTCTGGACAAGGTTGTATTGTAATCTTAAAAAGATGGTCATAGAACAGATAAGAAGAATGAGGTATGACAGATGCTGATATCAAGGTCTGTAAAAGATGAAATGAAACAAATACACAAAGAGCCAGGTCTATGTTATCTGCTCAGTGTCAGGGTGTGTTAAGTTAAACAGCAAAGTGTTAGGTTTCAATATGTTATGATTTAGTTTATCCTGGCACAAGAAAAGGTCATGTCCACTTGAATATTTGGACCTCAAACTCAGGGGAAGGATCTTGCTTAGAGATTACATTTGGGGGAGTCAAGTTTAATAGCTATCATTTGGAAAGGTGTATCACTCAGAGAGAAAGTATGGAGTGAAAAGAGAAAGGTCCTAAAGAAGGCAGAATCTGAGAGAAGGAGAGCAAAATATAGGCCCAGTTCTTATGGAGGACATCCTTATCTACAGTGAGACATGGGGGCCACATACATATCTGCAGCCAGATTTATAAAAAAGCCACATTCTGGGGAAGTTCATTAATAACATCTATTCAATACTAAGACAGAGAGTCACTAAGATGGCAATTCAAAACAAGAAATTTTTAGAGTTTTTATTAAAGCAAATAAGAGAAATTAAAAAAACAGATGAATAGAAAATAAGAAAAGAGGTACAAGACCTCAACTCATGTCTTAATGTCCCAAATATTAACATTTTATCTCAAGTTGGGACCTTCAAAGTCTTTAGAAATATTTTTAGATTTACCTAGCAATATTGCCAAAGCTCTTATCATTTTAGCACCTTACTCACATAATTAACCTTTTTTTAAAATTCAAACCATCAGCATATTGTAATACTATGATGATTACTGATTTATTTAATTCTATTCTTAATTTATTTTGACTAAATGTGCTAATCTGAAAAGAAAAGCAATGCTTTGTGTTGTTATCTTTCAGTAATTAAAACAATCTATTAGTAACATTTTTGTCATATGGTTTTTTATTCCTAAGGGGGAAAAATGTTCTTGTTTCAACCTATTTACCAAGACCCAGACTTTGAAAGAGAATGATAGGACCTAAATTATCAGGTTGTTTTGAAGATTACTTAATGCAGCAATTCCCAGCATCTGATACTGAGATAATAAATACCAAGAGATGATGTTGGTGGGGGTAGCACAGTTTGTGGTCAAAAATAGGTTCGGAAAATTCTTTTTAAGTGTAAGAGGGTTCTTTACTGTAGGACTTCTCCATCTTCAATGAGTTCATATACTTTAGGAAAAATAGGCTCAAATGCCCTGCTCCAAGGACGGGAAAGGACACAGGCAAAACATGGCAGAGACATGAGTATGACAGAGAGTGACGTGGTTGGAGACTTACTACATCACTCAAGTTAGGAGAGATGAAAACAGGAATGTATAAGAACCCTGGCCAGAGCACATAGCTGCAAGGAAAGAAAGAAGGTGAAAAGTCAGTTTTACTGCATTATGAATGGAGCCTATTCCTGACTTTCTGGGAAACTGTTATTTTGCTTTACCAAAATGTTTGGCTGGCATCCCCTTCTCCCTCAAAGAAGGATGTGGCTCTTGTTTGGTACTGTAAATCCAGTGCCTGGAACAGTGTATGTTACAAGGAAAGTACTCAAAAATAATTTATTGAATACGACAAATAGTAAATAAATCAAAGTAGAATCACAATAACTAAAATTACATCATTTGGAGACTTCAGTGGATGACGCACACATGGATACAAAGACTTCCAGGTGTTTCCGAGTTCTGACTCTATTCTGAAAGATTACACCTAAGGGGTTTTCCACAGGAAAACTGCACAGCTTGGCGACCTGCCATAGCACACAGTCAAGGGTGGTTATTAATGGGAAGACAATAAGATTTGAAAGCAGGTCGACGACTGTCCTTTGTACAGTTTCTTCTTCTTGCTTATGAAAGAATGTTTATTATATGCTAACCCTGAAATTGTCATCTTTATATTAATAATACCTAATATTGGTAAGACAATTTTCAGGTCTTCTAAATAAAATATTATAATTCTGAAAAAGATGACAAAATATCTTATTGTAGAAAGGGAAACAAATAAACCTGATCAGAATGATGTGTCCAAGTCACAGAATGACCTTATGGAAGAGCCAGGATTAGAACCTAAGTCTTCCGCCTTTTGTTACAACACACAGAAAAGAGAAAATATGGATTCCATCCAGTTTGAGAAATCCCCTGACTTGCAAAGGAAGAGAAACTTTCTTTTAAAAATAATTTCTATTAAAAAAAAGTCTACATGACTAATTCTCCTAAAATAATAAAACAATCATAAGGACCACATAAAAGTCATCCAAAAAGCTGGGTGAAGGGGAGATCAAAGATGCGTATGTAAGGACAAGATAGAAGCCAAGCTTCAGAATTCAAAGCTTTTGTGAGCTCTAATCATTTTGCTGGCATTCATAAAATCTTAAACATTTTCTTTCTACTTTTTGATGTATAATATTCAATCAATTGTAATGGAATCTAAGTGGATAGTGCTTGTAATGTCCCTGTGCATGAAAATGAAAACTATGGCAAACGTGCCGCACTGCCGCCCAGAGGGGAAAGTCAGCCTTTTCCTGCATGTCCCCATGCTTTCATAAAAGAGCAGACATGGTCCCTGTGACGGGTGCCATTTGTATCTCATTCCTACCAAGTTAATTGAAATAAAAGAACCTTGTTTCTCTTTTCAACTCTAAAGTCAAAGGCAATGGCTTAGATACACTGCTGGGATGCATATGTTATATCCTCTTTCATTGGAATTACAAATTCCATTAAAATATATAGAATATATAATTTATGGGTAATAGATAGGAGGGACAAGAATCCCTGCTGTGACTTCCCAGGGAGGACCATTTTTCCAGTTTACTGGGATTTCTGAATTGCAGGTGGGGCTAAAGCTTCATTACTGACCTACTTCTTATGCTACTGCACACCAGCCCAGAGAATTGGCATTAAAACTCCATGTGATTAAAAAATTCATAAGTCTTTTAAAATTATGCACTTTGACAGATAAAAAGAACACAAAAAATATTCACAAACTACTTAGCTAGCGAATGGTGAGCTTTTAAAAAAAATGAAAAGAAAATCAAAGTATGTTTTTCAAGGGTTAGTTGTATACAACCACTTTCTCAGTTTTTCTGGTGCATATTTATAAGATTAAATAGATAAAAGAGTAACCCATGTGTGGTGGTCTTCAAACAGTTAAATAACAAGCTCCTGTTGAGAAAACATTTTGTTGCAGCTAAAGAGCTTTTAATTCCAAATTCTATAAATGGGTGGAGGGAGTTTTTGATGGTAAGAAAATGGGATAAGACAGGGCTGGGGATGTGGCTCAAGCGGTAGCGCGCCCGCCTGGCGTGCATGCGGCCCGGGTTCGATCCTCAGCACCACATACCAACAAAGATGTTGTGTCCGCCGAGAACTAAAAAAAATAAAATAAATATTAAAAATTCTCTCTCTCTCTCTCTCCTCTCTCACTCTCTCTTTAAAAAAAAAAATGGGATAAGACAGAAGAAAGAACATTTGAGTGATAGCAAAGTGTAGACAAAGTAGCATTCAGCCTAGAAGGTATTTATTTTGTACCCTTCAATGCAAGGAAAACCATAACAACACCTGCTATTGAAGCCCCAGAAAATTTTCACAAAGAACATTAGGTTTTTATAGAGAACAAAGAGAGTCACATCTCCTAAATTTCCTTCTTGGAAACATTTACGTAACGGCAATTGGGAATACGTCTCAAAATACTTTCTAAGTTGTTAATAGTTTACGAACAAAGCATCTGCATTTATATTACTGAGCACTAAATCATTACTGAGAGCATCCTGTAGGGAATATATCCTCTTTGTCACAAAGAAATCATTGGTTCATGATGTGCCACAATAGGAGTAAGAACTAGAACATTTAAATAAGAGATTGGGCAAATCAAGAATAGTAACTGAAGAGCAAAGCTGTGATCCAGTTGGTTAGGGTAATTATGGAGGGTGGTAATTGCTATTGCTTATAACTGGAGCATCCCCCAAAGCCCATGTTTTGAAGACCTGCTTGACAGCTTGAGGCTCTATTGAGAGGTGATGCCTTGTGGAGGTTGAGCCCTGTGGAAGCAAGTTAGATCCTTGAGGGTGTTCTCTTTGAAGAGGATATTAGGACCCTGGACCCTTCTTTTCTCTCTTCCTTTCACTTCCTGTCTGACATGAGGTGAGCAGACTTCTCAGTCATGTGCTCCTACCATGATATACAATGCCACAACAGGCTCAAAACATCTGGGCCAAGCAACCATGATAGCAACCTCTGAAACTGTAAGTCATAATAAATCTTTTCTTCTTTTAAGTAAATTTATTTCAGATATTTATTACACTTATACAGAACGCTGACTAACACAGTAATTAACACTAGAAGGAACAGTAGTTTCTCTGCATATCTTTTATTATTTCATGTCTATCTGTGGTGTTCCATAGTGGGTATTCAGTCCATTTTGATTGATTCCTTTTTTAAAGCTCCAAGTGAAAAAAAAATTCATCAAGATTTATTAAAGAAAGGCGTTGTTTACTAAAAGGCATAGATCTGGTCACCATTGTTATTTTCATCATAGTATCCTGAGTGAAAAATCACATAAGCGTATCTATCAATAAGAGAATTATTGATTGAATTATTGTCTAGACAGGCTCTTATTTCTTGAGTGACTTTGGGAAACGTAGAAGGTCACAGAGTACTTCATCATAAAGGCAGTGTATTACAGGGAAAATTACTCTTAAATCTAGAGCATAGTTATGATGACTCAGTTTAGCCACTCACTGGCCAACTATATTACTGTGAGACAGTCACTTGTAATGTGATACTTTTCTAATCTGTAGGAAGAAAAGATAATTATTTTGTCTTGGGTATTATCAATATCAATTAAAATGACTCATATAGAATAGTGCTTTACAGTTTACAAAGTACTTTCAACTACTTTATCCCACTTAATTTTCATAACAGATTTTATTATGTCCATTTTTCAGATGAGAAAATAAAATCAACATTCATGTAATAAGAAAAAGGAACTATTGAGACTAAAATTCTGATTTTTGTATAATCCACATTACTATCTGCTATGCCAAATAATTTTCTCATAAAAATTTTGGTTTCATTCTGCTTTAAAGAGTCAACAGGCGAGTCTACTCTCCTCGGCCCCAGCTGCAGTTGGGGTGTCGTGATACCACACCGGCGGGTCCCTTAGCCTATGTAATGTTTTGAACAACCAAAAATAAAATAAAAAAAAAAAAGAGTCAACAGGGATGCTAGTCATTACACATCTATGTGAGAAAATCCAGCATTATGAACATCTCTTTTTGAGGAAGGCATACTATATTTCAATACTTTTGTTTTTAGAAAGGTCTTTACTTAAAATCTACCCTTCATAACTTCCCTTTTTATTTTAGTATTTCTGTCCTTTAAGAATGTACAAAGTCAGTGAAAATCTGGTTCAATGGGATACTTTTCAGTTTCTCTATAGTCTCATCTGTTTTCTGGAAATTCTTTTTTATTGATTTTTTAAAAAAAATAAATGACAACAGAATGCATTACAATTCTTATTACATGTATACAGCACAATTTTCCATATCTCTGGCTGTATATGAAGTATGTTGACACCAATTTGTGTCTTCATACATGTACTTTGAATAGTGATGTCTATCACATTCCACCATCCTTGCTAACCCCCTAACCCCTCCTTTTCCCTCCCACCCTTTGCTCTATCTAGAATTCATCTATTCCTCCCATGCTCCTCCTCCCTACACCACCATGAATCAGCCTCCTTATATCAGAGAAAACATTTGGCATTTATTATTTTGGGACTGGCTAACTTCACTTAGCATTATCTTCTCTAATGCCATCCATTTACCTGCAAATGCCATGATTTTGTTCTCTTTTTTGTTAGAGACTTTATATGAGAGGAGACAGGTGACCAGTTATTTAAACTGGAACTAGAAGGACAATTCTGCTTACATATAAAGCAGAAGCAGTAAGAAATTCCTACAAAATACTTTGGGATTGTAGTATGAAAGATTTGGGATATTACAGGAAGAGGTTAGTATACTAGCCCCTAGATAATGATGGACAGCAAAATTTTCTAAGCAGATAAATGTCAACAGTTTAGAAGAAGATCCTGGAAGCGAGGAAACCCATAATAAGTATTCTCCAGTTTTGCTGAAGAAAGAAGGTGACTTCCTGAACAAGAACTTTGGTGTTCTAAAGTGGGGAGCTGAGGTGAAAGCAACTCAAATAACAAAGAGGGGGATAAGCACATCTAGGGTGCCGAATGAGTCTTCTGAGAAGATTCAGAACTTGGACAAAAAATAGAAGGACTTCATCAGTCCATTCATGTATTCATTTGACAGATATTTGTTTAATGTCTATTAGTACAGTTCCAGTCCTTATTTGGCTTGTGGGGTAGTGGGGAAACAACACAATTTAAACAGAATAAAAATAAAACAGGATAAATTATAATCAGGGCCAGCTTCACAAGTACTTGGCCTGTACAGTCACACAGGGACGTATGCTCAGAACAGTAAGGGGTTTTGAGTTCAGTATCCTGGGGAGATCATTTTAAAATGTTTAATGATTTTATCTTAAATCTGTTTCATAATTAAAGTCCAATGGGACAATGGAGTTTGTGTCAAGGGCTTAGAATCTTAATTTACATGCAATCCAACTTTCACTGGCCCCCTGCCTCTACAGGAGGGTTCCTATCTGCCTGCTTTCTGTGCCCTAGGGCCTTGGTTTCCCATTGCTGTCTCAAATGCTGTCATCTTCTAGCTAGTAGCAATAAGATCTCACTGAATGGAGGCCTTTGCTCCACCATGGCCTCCAAGGGGCACCTGTGCAAGAGCACAGGGCAAGTAGGGTGGATGCACCCTTGATGGTACCTTGCTGTACACCTTGGGTTAGAAGTGAAAGCACCGAGAATCTCTGCCTCAACATGGCAGATTTAGAAGGAAACGTGGTGGTTGCTCACATACACATTTTCAAACATTTATCAGAATGGAGGTTACAATTCCTTGAGGTTTGCCTATCTAGACTGTGTTCAAGTAGCAGCCAATGAGGAGATTGGTTTACCCCACTACAGCCGGGGTCATGCATTTTTTCTTTTACACTTGTATCTGGAATTGATTTGGCAGGTCCTGGTTATAAAATAGCTGAAATTGTGGATGCTATGTAATTACACCCACTGATGGTGTGGCGGCCTGGTAGGTTCCCTAGGCATTTAATCTGAGTATATGACTAAGGATAGATAAGAATTACCCATGAAAAAAAGGAAGGAGAAAAAAATTCCAGAAAGAGGAAATAACATGTGAAACCCTAGGGTCAAATCAGCACAAAGAAGTTGAGTGTGATATGAGCAGAGAGCATGAGAGAAAAATGGAGGGCAAAGGGCAGGTCATTGTTGGACAGAATTCCACAGCTTGGGAAGGATCCTGAGTAGTAACACAAATAAAAGGGTGTTTTTCCATTGTTTGCCACTATTAAGATCCATATACCTGTAGAGTCCATTTTTTTACCTTTAAGTAAAGGATGTTATGGTATTTGCTGTAAAATATCATTATGTTACAAAGTCCTGGATCCTTATCACCTGTGAACATGATGAGCAAGAGCCCTTCTTCCTCAGATCTGTGCAGGCTGAATCTTCTGAAGGAAAGGTCTCATCATGGAGCAAAATGATCACAAGGCTGTCTCATGTTTCATTGCCAACATCTACTGAGAGAGATACTGTGGTTATTTCAAACAAACTCTCCCTGGGAGTCAGTGCTATGCAAAAACTAAGTGAATGGACCCTAAGAGGATACCAAAAAAACTCTCTTAGAGCTGCAGTAAAGCACAGTTTTTAGAATTGGCATGAAGTTTCTTTTTTCCCTTTAGTAAAGATTTTTTTTTTACCACATTGATATTTAGTTTATAAGAGCTAAGTTTACAAGACCAGTTTCTGAAGAGTCTTTACCTAAATCAGTTGCTACTTTGTACAGATAAAATGAAAAATGGGGAAGAAATATGGTTTCCCTTCCAAAGCTTGTTCAATATAAAATCACAACAAATTTTGCCATCAGGAAGCAACATATTTCTTTATCCAGACTCCTAATTTATCTTCTCCGTCTTTATTTATTTTGATGAGAAATGTGGGAAAGAATATTCTCACATTTACAGACTCTTAAGTATATAATTAAAAATAATTAGTGAAGTTTTTATGAATAAATGCAAGCAAGACAAAGAGACTACTTACAGAGTTGTATCCAAAAAGTGACATAGAAAGGGAGAAGCAGACTCGCTTTCTTACCAGTTTTCACATGCACCAGACAAGGTGGATATGGGTATTCCAACACAATACTCACACCATCCCAGTGAGCTAGGTGTGATATTCCCCAATTCTTACTTAAAAGAAACTGAGCAACGAAAGTTCCAACGAACTTGCCTAATTTCATATAATGGATACTGATAATGGATAATTGAGTCTTAAACTCAAGTGTATTCTATTGCAAATTTTTCTCTCTTTTTCTGTCTCATGTTAACAGTTAAAACTAAAGTGAAGTAGAATTCTGTGATTGAGGTGTAATTTTCAAGTATGAAATCATGTCCTTTATTTAGTCTAAGTCAATGAGGGAGATTTTGTCTTGTTATAATAATACTTTTCTGGATAATATTTTACTATCCTTATCAATATCTTAAAGTTTGGTTAACTCATTTTATGCCAGTCATATCCAGCATGCAGAGGTCTGGCAAAGATCACTTATTTTAGTCAGTTTTATTGTTTATGTGGCCAAAAGACCTGACGTGAACAACATAGAGCAGGAAAAGTTAATTTGGGCTTATCTTTATTAAGAGATTAGAACAATTTTCATTTGCTGAATAATAACTGTCACATCAGGTTTTATATTCATGATTATTTCTTAAAGAAAGCAATAATGCATTTTAAAAAGAATTCAGCCCTGCTATCTGGGGGAAAGGAGAAAAGAGGTCGAACTTGGAAAAGAGAATTAGAAAAGTGAGCACACAAATTCAAGGTGTAAGTATATGGATGAAAAGATAAAGGTATGGTATTCCCTGTAGAATTAACTATTTCAAAAATAGTGAAATGTCAATAGCAACAGTACCAGAGGCATAGCCTGTATGCTTGAAAATGCCAAATCAGGAATTTGACCCATGAGTTTCAAACCCAAATTTCCCTTCTCCAACCAAGCAACCACCACAAGGTGCGTGAGATGCCAAAGGATAGAGAAGAAAGCAGCACAGAGTCTGCAGTTCAACAAATGCAACAAGTATTTTATGGCTTTTTACTACTTGCTGGATTCTGGTGATAAAGAGAAGCAGTAGGAGGAAAATCACAGTAGGAAAAAGGACCTGGGAGATGAAAAGGAGCTTCCTGGGATCAAGCAAAAAAAAAAAAATGTGTGTGTGTGTGTATATATATATATATATATATATATATATATATATATATATATATATTTATTCATGTTATTTGTCTTTCATGTTCCTGCTTTAAGTCATAGATTTCTTGGTGCCCAGAATGTCACAGATATGGCATAAATTCTGTTAATCCACAAACAAAATGAATGGAGGAAGACCAAGATTCATTTTAGAAAAAGGAACAAGAAAGGAATTTACTTTTACATAGGTGGGAAGGTGACTCAGGGCTCTTTCCACTGGCCCAAATGGAAAACAAACTCACCAAGGGAGGATTATCAATTCCACAAATGTAAATATTTAAAGATATGTGAGATTTGAGGTGGAAGATATATGATTGCATGTGTGATTTCCTCAGTGAGAGGAAATATCAGATTTATGAACTTACTGCACTCTGTCCCCTTTATAAGAGAAATTTGAAAAAGAAATATCATCTTGGGTTATGACTTATCTCCTACATATAATAAAAATTGTTGGAAGGAGTATTTGATGGTATAACTACAAAAGGTAGAAGAGAATTTTGTTTGTTTTTCTTGGGGTAGGGTAAGGGTGAAAAGTAATATGTGGATATAGTTGATTGAGCCAAATTCAAGAACTTAAGCTGTATGATACGAGTGACTTAGTAGACAGACTCTCTCTAGGCCTCAGCATCCTCATCTGAAAAAAAACTAGAGGATCAAATCAGATGACCTCTGAGGTTACTTTCACTTTAAATAAACAGAATAGAAGTCTACAATGTACTTAAATGAAAAAGAATTGGACCCATCAGGAGAGCAAAGTTTATATGAAAGACTTATTAACATAGTTAACATCAGTAAAAAAAAGGATTTATTATTGTTCTATATAAAGAAAAAGATCCTGATTTTTAAAATAAGACTGGAGTAATGACTGAAATTAATTTTCACAAATGTTGAAAATGTGGCATATGTGTATGGAAGGCAAGTAAATTGCTGTTATAATAGAGATGATGTAGATTATAGCATAAGGATGATAAAAAGGAGAGAATATTTTTTGTCTTTTTGAGATGTCAAAGCTTATCTGAATGTTTTAAAAAATGAAATAAACTTGCAAGTCAAAGAGTCAATTTACCTCTCTGATAGGAATTATTAATTGCACAATCCAATACCTATGATTTCCTTCATTTTTTTCCCTTTGGGGACTGGGGATTGAACTCAGGGATACTGGACTACTAAGCCACATCCCCAGCCATATTTTGTATTTGATTTAGAGAGAGGGTCTCACAGAGTTGCTTAGGGCCTCGATAAATTGCTGAAGCTGGCTCTGAACTCAAGATCCTCTTGCCTCAGCCTCCAGGGCTGCTGGAATTACAGGCATATGCTACTGCACCTGAACTATAATCTCCTTGATTAACCAAATCCCAACTGCATACAGTTAGCAAATAAAATGTTACACTTCCCATCATCCATTGGGGCAAAATGATATGGCTAAATCCTGAACAAAGAGATGTAAATCTACTACTTTGTGACAATCCTTTTGGAAGGATGCTCAAAGGAAGACAACTAATTCAAGATGAAAACTTTTTTTTTTTTTAAATCTATCCCTACCTATTCCTACCACCATGGAAGTGATGTCTAGAGCCATAGCAGCTATTTTAGCCCATGGATTAACTCAAAGAAGGAAGCTTCATTGTGAAAATGGGTTAGCAGAAAGAAAATAGCCTGTATTCCTGCTAACATCCTGGTACCACCTTGAATGATTAATATTCAAACTTCTCTTTCATATGAAAGAGGAATAAACTTCTGTCTTGATTAAAACAATGTCATTTCCATTTTTGTTTCTTATTCGGGTTATGTTCAAAGCCTAATCCAAATGATTTTGTTCTGGGAAGTGAGGTGATTCAAGTAATAAGAAGTAAATGTGGAATTAGAGCTAGGCATGTATATAACAATGATTCAACCAATAAAAGCTGAAAATATCATGAACCTTTTTTACATCCACAAAATGTTTAGTTAAATCTTCACCTGCTATATGTTGGAAGGCCAATCATATGCTGACAAAACTTATATAATTATATATGAGTATTGGGACAAATGGTAAATATGCAGTATGATAGATTTGGTTGTCAGGACAATCCTTAAAGAAAAAAAAAAGATTAATTCGAGGTAGAACTAGTGGGCTAGTCTGCATTGAAATGAAAAGACATGTATCTTGGCTAATGGAGGCACTTTTTGCCTTTAACCTGCAATCTCACTCAACTGAGAGTCTAGTAATTTGAAAACTTTCAGGGTTGAAAGGCCAACTGCTTATTCCTTATATTGAAACAGTTAAAAGAAATATCCAAAAATTCTAGTCTTAGCAATAAATATGACTGGTGCCATACCATACAAAAGTTGTTAGCCTGTTGGCAAAGATAGTACCTTATTTCAGATGTCTTCCACGCAGCAGACGGCAAGCTGAAAATTATTTGGATGGGCAGAGCACAGAGGTCTATAAATAAAAGAGCAGAGTCCTCAAGCTTAAAATTTCATTTATTCAAGATTTTTGGCTCTGTTTACTCACATTTGGAAATGACCAAAGAGCAGTTATAATGACAAGCAACCACATTTTGGAGGTAACGTACTGTTCAAAACTAATCCACTGAATCATGAACCCATACTCCCAGGAAGTGGTTTGCAACATATTGTGTGAATTTTAGGAAAGACATGCACCTCAGAGCTCACCCACCCTGGATGTGGCCAGAGAATAAGAGGAAAGGAAAATCCTTCCCAAGGGCAAAAACAAGGAACACTAAGGGAAGTGGACTCCTTACTGAAGAGCAGGATCTGGGACTGCCAGGGGGATCAACTATGACTCTACAGCTAGGACAGCAGGCCCTCACCATTTCTATTAAATAGGCTGTGAAAAAAAAAAAGACTAACTTTTCAAAAGAATACATTAAATGAAGAATACAGGATGAGGTCCTTAAAAAAGAAGTCAGGAAAGCATTACATAGAATAATTGCAAAGGCCTTCTCTCCTAACACGGAAATTGATGGATTTGAGAATAAGGATATTAAAAAAGATCTTTAAGAGTCTGCAGGAAATAGAAGAGCTAGGACAAAGCATGGATGTCATGTAGAATTTTTTATGACAAACTGCTGACCTGAGCCAATAATTCTTGGGCTGGGGAAGGAATCGTTGCCCCATAAGAAAGGTGGGTGGGGATGGAAAAGGAAAACTGCAGCATCTAGTTTCTTAATAGATTCCAGTGCACACTGGAAGAACACAAAAAGAACTACCATAAGTATCTTTTTTAAAAAAGAGTGCTTTATTAATAATAAAAAAGAGGCAGAAAAAAAGATTAAATCACAAATGTAATAATAGTGTGGTTGGTCATCTATGTATAGGAGTCAAAGGAAGAACTGGTCAGAAAGGCAAAAGATATTATAGAATTACAGGATTGGAAGCTAAATGGGAAAAGCAACCCAATAGATGAACATAGAGTTTATACAGAGTGCAATTGTTAGAGAGGTACCAATAACTTGGAGGATATAATTTATATATGAATGTATCTTACAAAATACTTTGGGGAACCTGAAAAACATTTAAAGAATAAATAAGATTATGTATTAGAAAAGGTTTCTTAAAAGTATATAGCTTTCTACAAATAAAATGAGTGGTTACAATGTTAAGAGTTGCTCCTTAAGGGTGAATTACAGATATATGTTTAATTCGACTCAGCAAATCTCCATTTAAACATTAAAATATACTAAACAAATGTTAGATTCTAGGGAGACACATCAGTAATGAGCACAGACATATACATTCACTATTTCAAGCAGGATAATGGGTTTTAAAGAGAATAGATAAAGTTCTCCAAATTGTTAACATTGCTTCCATTATTGTGTATCTAATGAACTTTCCTGAAACATGTACACATTGAAGTGTAGGGGTGTGTGTGTGTGTGTGAGAGTGTGTGTGTGTGTAATTCTATATAATTTAGGATATGTCATGTACTCTGCTTATGACTTTGTTATTTTCTCTTAACATAGAAATTTAAAGATTACTCTATATTAGAATATAGAGAGATTATCTTATTTTTTATATCATGTTGCATTACAAAATTATACCATAATGTATTGAATCACTGTTCTTCAATGAACATTTATGCAGTCCCAATTACTTCCTTATTATATACAATGCTTATACATAACGTGTTTTGTGCATGGGAAATTACTAGAAGTAAAATTTCTGATGAACAACATGAGAATTTTTAACCTTGATAGATATGGCCAAATAACCTTTAACATGACACTTCTGCTTGTATTCCCACACCACACAAATGTTTTTGTCTGCACACTTCCTGTCAATACCATTTACTATCAAATCTTTTGATCCTTACAAATAAAAATGCTAAAAAATCTATCTCATTGTAATTTGAATTACACTGGTTTTATTGTGAGCTAATTGAGTATATTTTCATGTATTCAAAAAATTTTTGTTTCTGTTTCTGTGAATTATCTGTCCATTTTGCCTATTTTTATAAAAAAATAGTAAGCTAGAAGCAATCATCCCATTTTCATATACCTTGACATTTTTATTATTTTTCTTCTTTTTTTTATTGTTGGTCGTTCAAAACATTACATAGTTCTTAATATATCATATTTCACAGTTTGATTCAAGTGGGTTATGAACTCCCATTTTTACTCCGTATACAGATTGCTGTATCACATCAGTTACACTTCCATTGATTTACATATTGCCATTCTAGTGTCTGATGTATTCTGCTGTCTATCCTATTCTCTACTATCCCCCCTCCCCTCCCCTCCCCTCCCCTACCCTTTTCTCTCTCTACCCCCTCTACTGTAAATCATTTCTTCCACTTGTATTATTCTCCTATTACCCCTCATTTCCTCTTATATGTAATTTTGTAAAACCCTGAGGATCACCTTCCATTTCCATGCGATTTCCCTTCTCACTCCCTTTCCCTCCCACCTCTCATCCCTGTTTAATGTTAATCTTCTTCTCAAGCTCTTCTTCCCTACCCTGTCCTTGGTTACTCCCCTTATATCAAAGCAGTCATTTGGCATTTGTTTTTTAGGGATTGGCTAGCTTCACTTAGCATAATCTGCTCTAATGCCATCCATTTCCCTCCAAATTCTATGATTTTGTCAATTTTTAATGCAGAGTAATACTCCATTGTGTATAAATGCCACATTTTTTTATCCATTCATCTATTGAAGGGCATCTAGGTTGGTTCCACAATCTTGCTATTGTGAATTGGGCTGCTATGAACATCGATGTAGCAGTGTCCCTGTAGCATGCTCTTATTAGGTCTTTAGGAAATAGACCGAGAAGGGGAATAGCTGGGTCAAATGGTGGTTCCATTCCCAGCTTTCCAAGAAATCTCCATACTGCTTTCCAAATTGGCTGCACCAATTTGCAGTCCCACCAACAATGAACAAGTGTACCCTTTTCCCCACATCCTCTCCAGCACTTATTGTTGTTGGACTTCATAATGGCTGCCAATCATACTGGAGTGAGATGGTATCTTAGGGTGGTTTTGATTTGCATTTCTCTGACTGCTAGCGATGGTGAGCATTTTTTCATGTACTTGTTGATTGATTGTATGTCCTCCTCTGAGAAGTGTCTGTTCAGGTCCTCGGCCCATTTGTTGATTGGGTTATTTGTTATCTTATTGTCTAATTTTTTGAGTTCTTTGTATACTCTGGATATTAGGGCTCTATCTGAAGTGTATGGAGTAAAGATTTGTTCCCAGGATGTAGGCTCCCTGTTTACCTCTCTTATTGTTTCTTTTGCTGAGAAAAAACTTTTTAGTTTGAGTAAGTCCCATTTGTTGATTCTAGTTGTTAACTCTTGCGCTATTGGTGTCCTATTGAGGAATTTGGGGCCCGACCCCACAGTATGTAGATCATAGCCAACTTTTTCTTCTATCAGACACCGTGTCTCTGATTTAATATCAAGCTCCTTGATCCATTTTGAGTTAACTTTTGTGCATGGCGAGAGAAAGGGATTCAGTTTCATTTTGATGCAAATAGATTTCCAGTTTTCCCAGCACCATTTGTTGAAGATGCTATCCTTCCTCCATTGCATGCTTTTAGCCCCTTTATCAAATATAAGATAGTTGTAGTTTTGTGGATTGGTTACTGTGTCCTCTATTCTATACCATTGGTCCACCCACCTGTTTTGGTACCAGTACCATGCTGTTTTTGTTACTATTCCTCTGTAGTATAGTTTGAAGTCTGGTATCGCTATACCGCCTGATTCACACTTCCTGCTTAGCATTGTTTTTGCTATTCTGGGTCTTTTATTATTCCATATGAATTTCATGATTGTTTTATCTATTTCTACAAGAAATGCTGTTGGTATTTTGATTGGCATTGCATTGAACTTATAGAGAACTTTTGGTAATATCGCCATTTTGATGATGTTAGTTCTGCCTATCCATGAACAGGGTATATTTTTCCATATTCTGAGGTCTTCTTCTATATCTCTCTTTAGGGTTCTGTAGTTTTCATTGTATAGGTCTTTCACCTCTTTTGTTAGGTTGATTCCCAAGTATTTTATTTTTTTGGGGGATATTGTGAATGGAGTAGTTGTCCTCATTTCTGTTTCAGAGGATTTGTCGCTGATATACAGGAATGCCTTTGATTTATGCGTGTTGATTTTATATCCTGCCACTTTGCTGAATTCATTTATTAGCTCTAATAGTTTCTTTGTAGACCCTTTTGGGTCTGCTAGTTATAGAATCATGTCATCTGTAAATAGTGATAATTTAAGTTCTTCTTTTCCTATTTTTATGCCTTTAATTTCTTTCATCTGTCTACTTGCTCTGGCCAGTGTTTCGAGAAGTATGTTGAACAGAAGTGGTGAGAGAGGGCATCCCTGTCTTGTACCAGATCTTAGAGGGAATGCCTTCAATTTTTCTCCATTCAGAATGATGCTGGCCTGTGGCTTAGCATAGATAGCTTTTACCATGTTGAGGTATGATCCTGTTATCCCTAATTTTTCTAGAGTTTTGAACATAAAGGGATGCTGTATTTTGTCGAATGCTTTTTCTGCATCTATCAAGATGATCATATGGTTCTTATCTTTAAGTCTATTGATGTGGTGAATAACATTTATTGATTTCCATATATTGAACCAGCCTTGCATCCCAGGGATGAATCCTACTTGATCATGGTGTATAATTTTTTTGATATGATTTTTGAATCCGATTCGCCAGAATTTTATTGAGGATTTTTGCATCTAGGTTCATTAGAGATATTGGTCGTAGTTTTCTTTCTTTGAAGTGTCTTTGTCTGGTTTAGGCAGGGTGATGTTGGCCTCGTAGAATGTATTTGGAAGTTCTCCCTCTTTTTCTATTTCCTGAAATAGCTTGAAAATTATTGGTGTTAGTTCCTCTTTAAAGGTTTTGTAAAACTCTGCTGTATACCCATCCGGTCCTGGGCTTTTCTTAGTTGGTAGTCTTTTGATGGTTTCTTCTGTTTCCTCTATTGTTATTGGTCTGTTTAGGTTGTCTATATCCTCCTGACTCAATCTGGGCAGATCATATGACTTAAGAAATTTATCTATGCCTTCACTATCTTCTATTTTATTGGAGTATAAAGATTCAAAATAATTTCTGATTATCTTCTGTATTTCTGAAGTGTCTGTTGTGTTATTGCCTTTTTCATCCTGTATGCTAGTAATTTGAGTTCTCTCTCTTCTTCTCTTCGTTAGCATGGCTAAGGGTCTGTCGATTTTATTTATTTTTTCAAAGAACCAACTTTTAGTTTTGTCAATTTTTTCAATTGTTTCTTTTGTTTCAATTTCACTAATTTCAGCTCTGATTTTAATTATTTCTTGCCTTCTACTTCTTTTGCTGCTGTTTTGCTCTTCTTTTTCTAGGATTTTGAGATGAAGTATGAGATCATTTATTTGTTGGTTTTTTCTTTTTTTAAGGAATGAACTCCAAGCAATTAATTTTCCTCTTAGAACTGCTTTCAATGTGTCCCATAGATTCCGATATGCTGTGTCTGAGTTTTCATTTAACTCTAAGAAGTTTTTAATTTCCTCCTTGATGTCTTCTAAAACCCATTGATCATTCAATAACCTATTGTTCATTCTCCAAGTGATGCATGATTTTTCCTTCCTTCTTTTATCGTTGATTTTCAGTTTCATTCCATTATGATCAGATAAGATGCATGGTATTATCTCTACTCCTTTATATTGTCTAAGAGTTGCCCTGTGACATAATATATGATCTATTTTTGAGAAGGATCCATGTGCTGCTGAGAAAAAAGTGTAACTGCTTGATGTTGGGTGGTATATTCTATATATGTCAATTAAGTCTAGGTTGTTAATTGTGTTATTGAGTTCTATAGTTTCCTTATTTAACTTTTGTTTGGAAGATCTGTCCAGTGGTGAGAGAGGTGTGTTGAAGTCTCCCATGATTATTGTATGGTGGTCTATTAGACTCTTGAACTTGAGAAGAGTTTGCTTGATGAACATAGCTGCTCCATTGTTTGGGGCATATATATTTATGATTGTTATGTCTTGTTGGTGTATGGTTCCCTTGAGCAGTATGTAGTGTCCCTCTTTATCCCTTTTGATTAACTTTGGCTTGAAATCTATTTTATTAGATATGAGTATGAACACTCCTGCTTGTTTCCGCAGTCCATATGAGTGGTACGATTTTTCCCAACCTTTCACCTTCAGTCTATGTATATCTTTTCCTATCAAATGCGTCTCCTGTAGGCAGCATATTGTTGGGTCTTGTTTTGTGATCCATTCAACTAGCCTGTGTCTCTTAATTGGTGAGTTTAAGCCATTAACATTTAGGGTTATTATTGAGATATGGTTTGTTCTTCCAGCCATATTTGTTTATTAATGTTACCAAACCTGATTTGTTTTCCTCTTTGATTACTTTCCCACCTTTACTGTGCTACCTCCCACTGTTGGTTTTCATTGTTATTTTCCATTTCCTCTTCCTGTAATGTTTTGCCGAGGATTTTTTGAAGAGATGGTTTTCTAGCTACAAATTCTTTTAACTTTTGTTTATCGTGGAAGGTTTTAATTTCATCTTCCATCCTGAAGCTTAATTTTGCTGGATACACGATTCTTGGTTGGAACCCATTTTCTTTCAGTGTTTGAAATATGTTATTCCAGGATCTTCTAGCTTTCAGAGTCTGTGTTGAGAGATCAGCTGTTATCCTGATTGGTTTACCCCTAAATGTAATCTGCTTCCTTTCTCTTGTAGCTTTTAAAATTCTCTCCTTATTCTGTATGTTGGGCATCTTCATTATAATGTGTCTAGGTGTGGATCTCTTATGATTTTGCACATTCGGTGTCCTGTAGGCTTCTAGGATTTGGGATTCTGTCTCATTCTTCAAGTCTGGGAAGTTTTCTCGTATTATTTCATTGAATAGATTGTTTATTCCTTTGGTTTGGAGCTCTGTGCCCTCCTGTATCCCAATGACTCTTCAGTTTGGTCTTTTAATGTTATCCCATATTTCTTGGATGTTCTGCTCTTGGTTTCTTAGCAGTCTTGCTGAGCTGTCTATGTTCTTTTCAAGTTGAAATACTTTGTCTTCATTGTCTGATGTTCTATATTCTAAGTGATCTACTCTGCTGCTAATATTCTCAATTGAGTTTTTAAGTTGGTTTATTGCTTCCTGCATTTCTAGGATTTCTATTTGTTTGTTTTTTATTACCTCTATCTCCCTGTGTAATTGATCTTTTACTTCCTGGATTTGTTTATGTAGTTCCTTGTCAAAGTGATCTTTCATTGTCTGATTTTGCTGTCTCATGTCTTCCTTGAGACTCCAGATTATCTGAAGCATGTATATCCTGAACTCTTTATCTGACATTCCATCTGTTGCAGCTATTACCTCTTCTAGAGTTGAGTTGACCTGCATTGCTTGTGGTCCTTTCTTTCCTTGTCTTTTCATACTGCTCGCGTTTCTTTCTGCTTGGTGAAACTGTTGTGTTTTTGAAATTTTCCCCCTATTTATTTATATTGCTCTTGTATAGTTGGAAAATCTCCCTTGCAGGGCGGGTAGTGGCTGTGCTCCTCCTCTAATTAGGGTGACCTGTCTACCACGCTGGTCGGTCACAGGTCTGCCCACCCTGCGGGCGCGGGTGATGGCTCTGCTCTGCCCGCACTCCAATTGTGGTGACATAACTACCACGCCCTCGGGTCGTTGGTCCTGATCCGGATGTGGGTGGCGGCTCTGCTCGGCCCCTACTCCAATTGGTGTGACGTGTCTACCACCCTGGCAGGCCTCTAGGCCTGTTCCGCCGGTGGGTCTCAGGTCTGCCTACCTTGTGGGCTCGGGCGGCAGTTCTGCTCAGCCCCCACTCCCAATGGGGGTACCTGACTGCCTCTCCAACGGGTCGCTGGGCCTTTTCCGGACACGGGCGGCGCCTCTGCTCCACCCTCACTCCAACCAGTGTGATGTGACTGCCTCGGTGCTACGTGTCCACCACGCTGGCAGGCTACCGGGCCTGTCCTGCCAGTGGGTCGCAGGTCTGCCTACCTTGCAGGCACAGACGGCGGCTCTGCACAGCCTGTACTCCAAATGGGGTGACTTGGCTACCGCGCCATCGGGTCGCTGGTCCTGTTCTAGGCGTGGGCGGCTACTCTCTTCGGCCCCAGCTGCAGTTGGGTTGTCGTGATACCACACCGGCGGGTCACTTGGCCTGCTCTGGGCACAGGCAGCAGCTCCACTCTGCCCCCCTGGCCCCCACAGCACCCAGCAGAACCTGGACCGAGAAGCAGTCACCGCAGGTTCCCCAACCCTGGGCCAAAGCAGCTTCGGGAGCCAGAACCCGGCCTCTCCGATCCTGGCTCACGCTCCGTTAGGAGCAGGCTCCAAGGAGCGACCCCCATGGGTTCCCCTGCCCCAGGCCTAAGCAGCTCCAGGAGCCAGAGCCCGGCCGCTCCAAGCTCTCCGAGCTCGGTGCACGCTCCGCTGGGAACAGGCTCAAAGACGCAGTCCCCACGGGCTCCCCAGCCCCGGGCCAAAACTGTTCAGGGAGTCAGAACCCAGCCGCCCCGAGCTCAGCGCACGCTCCACTTGGAGCTGGCCTCAACACGCCATCTCCGCAGGTTCCCCAGCCCTGGGCCAAAGCAGCCCCGGGAACCAGAATCCGGCCGCTCAGAGCCCGGTGCATGCCTTGCCAGGAGCGAGCCCCTAGGAGTATTCTCCACTGGTTCTCCAGCCCCGAGCCTGAGCGATCTCTCTGCGAGACGCAGGCAAATACCAGCCTGAAATCACCTGTTCCATAGCTGAATGAGCTGAGATCAGTAGAAAACAGGGATGATTACATCAGCTCTCCAAGATGGCGGCCGCTGTCCTCCTCCGTGGTCCGACCGGTGTCGAGAACCGAACTGGACCGCTTCTCTCCTCTTTCTCAAAGCCGGAACTCAGCACTAAGCATGGCCATTGCACCACTGGCAGGAGCCCCCAGAATCCGCATCGCTGCACCCCCGCTCCGGCACCTCGCCGCTTCCCAGCGCGCGCCGCAGACTGCAGCTACGGGGCGATCCGCCGATCAGGCAATGCGACCGCGTCCGAGCCCCCGCAGCCGAACCTCGCGCGATGGAAATCCGTCCACTAGATTCTGGAGCACCTCAATTTCACTGGAAATTCCCAACAAGATAGCCTTCAGCTGTTTCACCTCGTCTTTCTCCCGCACAGTGACACGGCGCACTGGGGTGATGCACTCCCTTCGCCGCCATCTTCCCACTGGTGGAGCATGTGTATTCTACCAGCCTCCCCTTGTTGGCTCTTCGAGGCTTGCTCCCCTCTCTGGCCTCTTCTCTCTGGGATCAGTTAATGTTGTGAGGAAAGAAGCTTTTGTGATGCCTGGGTGTAACCTCCGGGCTCCAGAATGAAATGCTTCTTTTCTTTTCATTTATTATTTTCTTTTGACTTTATTTATTTTTAAAGATTCTTTTAACATTTTAGAATTTTTGCACATTTACACACAAATGAAAGAAACAATACAGATAGATCATATGCTTTCACCTGGTTTCCCTCACTGGTCACATTTTACATAACTACAAAATATCACAACTAGGAATTTGACATTGATATAATTTATCCACTTCATTTAGATGTCACTGGTTTTCTGTTCACTCATTTGTGTGTATGTCTGTCACATGTGTAGGTTCTTGTGAGCATCAGTGCAGTCAAGATATAGAACTGTTTCATCATAAGGATACTCATATGCTGCTCTTTTCTATCAAAAATCCCTCCTTCCTTCTTCCTTCCCTTGAAAACCACAAATCTATATTTCATCTTTATAACTTTGTCGTTTCAAAATGTTATTAAATGAAACCACAAACTATGACATTTTTATTCCCCAGAATGATTCTCTTGGGATCCTTTCAAG
This sequence comes from Spermophilus citellus, assembly GCF_964194105.1. NCBI lineage: Eukaryota > Metazoa > Chordata > Mammalia > Rodentia > Sciuridae > Spermophilus > Spermophilus citellus. The sequence continues at coordinate 68,917,488 of NC_138191.1, read as the reverse complement.
TTACCACTTATATCAATAGTGTGTTTCTTCATATTGCTGATTAATAATCCAAGGCATGGATATGTGACAGTATCCACTCACCCACAGAAGGACATAGGACATTTGGGTTATTTCCAATTTGAAGTGATAACAAAGAAAGTTGATATGAGTAATTAATTGTGTCCAAATTTTTCATGTGCATAAATCTCCGTTTCTCTATGGTAAATGCTCAAAAGTGAAAATGACTTAGTAAAATGTTAAGCACTTAGTAAACTTCATAAGAAACAACCATATACTTTTCCAGAGTGACTATTTAATTTTATAGTGTGAGTGATTGAGCTTCAAGACATACTCACCAGTTTTGGTGTCATTACGATTTTTATATAAGTCATGCTGATATGTTTAAAGTGATATTTAATTGTGATTTCAATTTCCTAAAAGACGGATGATGTTAAGCATCCTTTCATGAACATACTGGACATCTCTATATCCTTTTCAGTGACATTCTCTTCATACCTTTTTGTCATTTTGTAATTGTTTCTAATTTGTTTTATTTACTATTGTGTTTTCAGAGTTCTTTATGTATTCTATATACTTATCCTTTGTTGGACATCTTGTTAACAAGTATTGCTTTCAGATTTATTGAAGTATGGTTGACAAATAAAAATTATATATATTGAAGATGTGCAATATGAAGTTTTGATATATGTATGGATTTTGATATATGATTGCTATTATGCTAACATATACATCACCTCACATAGTTGCTTTTTTTGTTGTAAAAATTAAAATCTATTCTCTTTGAAAATTTCAAGTATATAAAACAGTACTATTTTTAACTATAGTCACTATCATACACAATATTTCCAGAACTTATTCACATGCATAGCTAAAAATTTGTATCATTTCCCCCATGTCTCCCCATTTTCCCCTTCGCCAGCTTCTGGAAACTATCACTCTATTCTCTGATTTCATGAGTTTAACATTTTTAGATTCTATACACATATGAGAGCATGCAGTTTGTCTTTCTGTGCCTGGTGTATTTCAATAAGTTTAATTGTCTTTGAAGTTGTCAAGATTATCACAAATTACAAGGTTTTCTTTTTTTAAAGACTGGATATTATCTCATTATATATGCATATCTAGATAGAGATTTATAGGTATGTAGATATAGATGTACATACATGCCTCATTTTATTGGTCATTTGATTGGCACATGTTGATTCCATATCTTGGTTATTATGAAAACTGCTGTGATGAACATGGCACAGTTGATATCTCCTTGAGATATTGGAAACTACATCAAACTAAAAATCTTCTGCATAGTAAAGGAAATGATCAATGGAATATAGACATGATCTAAGGAATGGGATAAAATAATTGCAAACCATACATCTGATAAGGTGTTTATATAAAAAACACATGAGGTATCTAGGTTGGTTCCATGGTTTAGCTGTTGTGAATGGAGGTGCTATAAACATTGATGTGGCTGAGTCATTGTACTATGCTGAATTTAAGTCCTTTGGGTATAAGCCAAGGAATGGGATGCCTGTTTCAAATGGTGGTTCCATTCCAAGTTTTCTGAGGAATCTCCATACTGCTTTCCAGAGTGGTTGCACCAATTTGCAGTCCCACCAGCAATGTATGAGCATACCATTTTCCTTGTGTCCTCTCTATTGTTTATTGTTACTTGTATTCTTGATAATTGTCATTCTGACAAGAGTAAGATGAAATCTCAGTGTAGTTTTAATTTGCATTTTTCTAATTGCTAGAGATGTTGAACAAAAAATAAATTAATTTTTGCATATTGATCTTGTATCAACAAGATACTTTGCTAAACTCACTTGTAAGTTCTATGGTTTTTTAAAAAAAATATTACTTCTTATAATTTTCCTCATAGATAATCAGCAAATAAAAACAGTTTTCTTTCTTTCTTTCTTCTCTGTATCCCTTTTATTTTCATTCTGACATTGCACTAGTTGGAATTTCTAATACTATATTAAATAAGAATGGTGAAATGGGAGTGAATACATTCTTTTATTCCCAGTCTTTTCAGGGAACCCATTCAGTTTCTCATCATTATTTACCATTATCAGATGTAAAGGTTTTTTTTTAATATATAAATGTTCTTTATCAAGTTGAAGTGGTCCAACTCTATTAACTTTTTGAGAGTTTTGAGAATGAATGGATGTGAGATTTTTTTTTCAAAAGTTTTTGCTGCATAAGTTGTTATGATCATATGGTTTTGAATAGTTGAATATAATAACCTGTTGTTTCGGTTCTGGGTTTTGTGTTTGTCTCAAACTTAATGTTTCATATGTTAAGATGATGCTGATTTGTGTTCGTGTGTACATGTGTGGTTGTTCAAGAAATTTCTATTCAACTACACAAGTTTTATTACATCTTTTGTAAATTAGACTTTTTAAGTACAAAGTGAGTTTTATTGCATTTGTTTTCAGAATCTATAGATGTAACCTTTTTTTTTCTTTTTTATCCAAAATGAGATTTAAAATTTCTCATTATTGAGCCATTCTTGCATGCATGGTGTTACATGAGCTTAAAGATATGTGATATGACTTTTAAGGTTTTTGCAGTGCCATTCCTCTTTGCTGTTTGTTAGTAGGCTGTGTGTGTTCATGTGTGAGTGCTGTGTTTGTCAGGTCTGAGATCAAGTTGAAAGGGTTTGGTGGAAGGACAGCGGATATTCCTCTTCCTCTCACTTTCCCTCTTGCTCCTGTGTGTTCTTCCCACTTCCCCTTCTCTCCTAACAGCTTTGCCTCTGCCTTGATGCTTGTACAGAATTTATCTGGGAAGTTGTCTAGTTTGGTGTTCTTTATAGGCATAGTGCCACGACAACTGTCTCTCTCTCATTGGAAGGAGTATTTTTAGAGTTTCTAACTCTTCTGTCATCAGGTGTGTTACCTTATCCCAGAGGAGCATTCATTTCATTTGGGTTTTCAAAATTATTTGTATGGTGTTTAGAAATTTATTACCGTGTAACTCTGCAAATGTGGTTACTTACCTCTTTTCAGTTTGAATTTTGAGTCACCTCACTTTCTTCTTTTTGTTTATAATCAACTTACTAACAGATAACTATTTTTTTTTTGTAATTCAGTTTTTCATCTCAAAGAAACAGTTCACTGTCTTATATATTATTTTGTTATATTTCTATTGTAAATATTAGTTTGTTGTATTTCTAGTTTATTGTCTTAGACTTACTTTATGTTTTTCTGATTTATTTTGTGCTTTTATTGGACATTACCTCAGTCATTACACTAAACTTTTAATCTTTATTTACTGCTTCAGTAACATGTTTAAAGCAATACATTTTTGTTGAGCACTAGAATTATTGCATACCTTTATAATCTATGATAGTTACACAGTTTTATAATTATTATTTCTACTTATAAAATAAAATTTTATTTGTCTTCCAAGTGATGTTTTATATGTATTTTAATTTCCATGTAATTTAGGATTGGTTTCTTTTAATTGGTATTGTTTTCTGATTCTATTTGTTTGTGGCTTGAGAATGTGGTATGTATAATATTTACTTGGTGAACTTTATTGAGGGTTTTCTTTGTGAAATGAAACATGGTCAATTTACAAATTTTAATGGCAAGTATAAATTTTGATTTTCATCAAGAATAATTACTTTGCTGGGTTTGGTGGTACATGTCTGTAATCCCTGTGGCTTGGGAGGCTGAGACAGGAGAATCATGACTTCAAAGCCAGCCTCAGCAAATTAGTGGGGCCCTAAGCAATTTAGTGATAGCCTCTCTTTAAATAAAATATAAATAAAAGTCTGGGGATGTGGCTCAGTTGTTTACCAACCCTGGGTTCCATCCCTGTATAAAAAAAAAAAAGAGAATTATTTTAACAGTTATTTTCCTCTAGATATTACTAAATATATTTGTCTAATATAACTCTCAAGAACTAATATGGTATTTCTGCCTACTACTTAAATTTGATGAAAATTTTGAACTTCGATGGTGTCCTATTTAGTTAATGAAGATTCATAGCCAGGTGGTAAAGCGGCACTTCATTTGGTTCCATCTTCCAGATCATTCCACTCTGGCCAGTAGTCCAAAATCCCACAATATAACTGAGCTCTTGCTGTTTCCAAGAAGAGATCACTGACTTGACACTGAAGAAAGTGCAGCTTACCTTTGGATAATTCTGCATGTTCCCTGTGCACATGGAGGCACCAACCTCCTGTTGTTTTCCTCATTTGAACTAAATATAAATTTTACAACCTATTAGCAGTCTTCCAGGTTTTCACTTCTGCCTTTTTGTTTTTGTTTTAAATTTGGCTCAGGATGGTTATGTCTTCACTCTGCCATTTTTAATTGGTTCCTATACTCTTTAATAAACGTTTAATTTACAGCCAGAGAAAGAAAAATGAAATATCCATGCTACACCTAAAAGTAGTTCCAACTTTTTGTTTAGTTAGACTCATTCTGCATTTTTACGTAGTTCTGTGAACTTTTAGGAGGATATCATTGCCCTCTCCACAAACCTGAGATAGATAATGCTACAAGGGTACATAGAATCTGTTGAACAACATTCAAGTTTATTCTAAAAATTCTTAAGGCTACATATTGTTCCTTCACTGTTTTCTAAATGGTTTCTCTACTGTTTCCTCCTATAGTTATGAATAAATAACATGTTTCTGTTCAGTTTGCATTTAGAACATTTGCTATGTATTTTGTTTTCAATCATATTTCTTAGAGCCCTGAAACAAACAAATCACTTATACTGGATGGAATGATATCTGCTTGGTATTACTGCCATAGGAAATAGTGTTCATTTTTGTGGCTTCATTTCAATGTACAGCAGAATTTAGTAATACCACAATCCCCTACACAGTTCTAGTAATACTAAATGAAACAGCGTGAAGCTCCTAGTTTTATCTGAACTCTCATGCCTGAAACCCATCATTTGTTGGTGTTTAGTTTGCCTGGAATATTTATTTACCTACTGCCTATTGACTAGCTTCCAAATCCTCCTGATGAGGTGATTTCAGAATAGTTACATTCCTCACCTGTAACAGGTGGTCCCCACGTGGCCGTCCATCTTCCCTTGTGGTCTCTTTTGTGAACTGTAAATCATGTCAAGAAATGACAGCCTGTTAGTCTGTGTGATCTATCATCATCGGCAGAGCCACCAGTCACAACATCCACACACTTGATCCATCTACTTGTAAATGATAGATTTGGTCAAAAGATTGCCATTTCACATTCTGAGAAACATGAACTGATATGAATTCACAAGTGAAAGATTTTAACCTGTGATCTCATGCAGATGTCATTATGTCATCACTCCTGAAATTCTATTGCTGAAAAAAAAATGTTGAAGAGATAGTTCATGTCAGGTTAAATGAAAAACACCTCACATATACTGTTTCTGAATCTCCTAAAGTCAATCCAGATCTTAATTCATTATTATTATTATTATTATTATTATTATTATTAACCAGAGAGTGGACTCAGGGGTGTTTTACTATTGAGCCACATCCCCAGCCCCCCTCCCCTTTTTTAAAATATATTTTGAGACAGGGTCTTGCGGAATTGCTTAGGGCCTCACTAAATTGCTGACCCTCCCAAGTCACTAGGATTACAGGATTAATTAATTAATAACAGGATTGTGCCACCACACCCAGCATATTAATTTATTATTCCACAATATTTTGAACATATAATCGTGCCAAGCGCTTTACTTGGTTTTAGAGATACAAAAATTAATATTATTGATGAATTGTGAATCAAGAAAGAATCATACTCAAATAGAAAGCTCTAAAGTGTGGATAGTTTTATTTGGAGGTATTATGCAGCATTAGGGAGAGTGCTTTATTCTGAGCTTATAAGTGAGAGGGAAGAACAAGGAACATTTCTTAGAGATGGGGCATGAGCTAAGGCTTTAAGGATGAATAAGAAGTATGCTTGGTTAAAAAAAAAATGGGTCAGGAAGATAGTGGGAGTAGAATGAGCAAAAGTATAGAGTCCAATTTTGGTATACATAGCTCTGCCTTATCTGGACATTGCACATAAATGGATCATGTTATATGGTTATTTGCATCTGACTTCTTCCATTCAGCACAAGGTTTCTGAGTATATAACTGAAGTATATATTCATAGTGGAAATTTTGGTTGTTTCCACTTTTATAATGAATAATGTTGCTATGAGCATAAATATAAAAGCTTTTATATAGACATATGTTTCATTTGTATTGGGTATATACTTGGGGATAGAATTCTTTTGTCATATAGTAAATTTATGCTTAAGTGTTACAAAACTGCCATATCATTTTCCAAAGTTGCTACACCATTTCCCACCAAAGATGTCTTAGGGTTCTACTTTTTCGTGAAGAGTTTCAGTTAGAGGTATCATATGGCTAGATTTGAGATTTAAATAAATCAGTCTGGTAACTATTGGATATGAGATGTAATAACAAGACCACTTAGAAAGTTGTTGCAGTAATCTAGGTGAGAGTTACTAAGATTTCAAACTAGACAAGTGGTAGGGACTGAAGAGGAGAAAATGCATCTTAGAGGCAGAACAAAGTTCTGAATGAGGAAAGGTCATTTGCATCCATTAGGCATGTAGCTTTGGGAATGTGACTCACAGAGGTTTGAAGGTACAAGGGCTACCTTCTCAGTCAGCCAAATTACCTAAGAAAAACAGGTTTTGGGGATGCACACTTGTCATTTTTACTTCTGAAATGTCCAGTCTTAACAAATGCATCTGCTATGAGCATAAATATATACTACACTTTCCAACAACACTCACACAATCACCGTGCCATTTTATACTGGCTAACCAACTGCATGGTGAGTGCAGTACTATATGTGCTATTGCCATTCTTCCTATTTTAGAGATTATGTATATTTGGTTCTAAAAATAATTGTAAGAATATTATTGTGCTATTATAAGTACATAAATATAGTGTTTATAAACTCTACCTGTTAAGATTGTATTGCTTGTGTTTTGAGCACATGCAGAATTATATTATGTGACCTGAATCTCATATTCATAGCCTATTATTATTATGTTAGAATATAGTAAATTATTATTTCAGTAAAAAATTTGACAGTATCCTTAAGCCTTACCAATAGGCATTTCCAATGTTTTCTTCCAAATAGACACAAAAGACTTTTGTAATATGAATCTAAATGAAGATGAGATGATAAGGACAATATGTGTTTGGGTTCAAAATATCTTTTGAAATGGAAAATGAGCAGTTTAGCAAAAAATATCTGCTACTTAAGACTAAGTAAAAAAATAATTCTGACATTGTACAATGACATGATTCATAAAGTATGTAACTAAGAAAACACGTGAGAACAACAAATATAGGATATTAGAAGAAGTTAGGCTGTATTTAATTGGATTATATGTTTGGCCTTGGAATAATAAACAAATTATGTGTACTACTAATCTAAATTCACATATTATAATGAATAATCAAATGAGTTCTCTGATCTTTGAAATACTTCTAACAACTTACAAATTACAGATATTTCAAAACATCCCTCCTAACTGCTACAACTGCCACTAATAGCAATCTTAAATAATCTCAAATTTTCTAAAAATTATATAACTTCCAATTATTTGACTTTTTGTGAATGAGAAGGAAAAATATGAGTAGAATTTTATAGTCAAAAATAAATGAACAAAATAATTCACCAAAATAAACCAACACATATTAAGTAGGGTGACCTCACAGTATGGTTTTCTGGAATAATGCACTTTAATAAATGTCCTAAGGACCCTTTCTGTTCTTGACTGCCTTACCTTTTAACAAAGAAATGTTGATATTGTTGTTGTTATTAATGAAAATAAGTGAGGATGGATTTGATAATCCTATAGTTCATATTCTGTTCTTGCATGATCTTTTCTAGTAGTATGTGAGACAAGTGAAGGGAATAAAATTCTTCCTTTAAATATCATTAATCTTAAGTAGTTACCTGCTTCTTTCCACTTCAAATTCAATGCAACCAATACCTCTCTTTGAAGGATAACTCACATGGAATTTACTTAAAAAATGAAGTGAGCTTTTAAAAGTCAATTCATTACAGTCTTGGGGGTGGTAACTGGGCTAGTGGAAAGTGTGGGAGGTTACAAATTGGGATTAATGAATTGAAGATAAAATTATTCATTATTTTTGTTATAACATGAATACATAGTTTGACAGCATAGCAACAATGTAAAACCTATTTATTTATTTATTTATTGTGGTGCTGGGGATTGAACCCATGGCTTTGTGCATGTAAGGCAAATTCTCTGCCAACTGAGCTATAGCCCCAGCCCTAATTTGTGTTTGTTATTAAAATAATCTGTGGAACACAATTATCTTGGGTTTTGTTTGTCTGTTGTTAGTAGAAGGAACTGAAACAAGGGCCTCAAACGTTCTGGGCAATCTCTCTTTTTTAAAATTACCTCCCCAGCCTTTTTTATTTTTGAATTTTAACATAGAGTCTCCCTAATTTATTTAGGATGAACTAGAACTTGTGATTACCTTTCCTTAACTTCCCAAGAAGCTAGGATGGAACACATATATTTGAAATGTGAGGTGCACATCAAGGTGCATTTGGTGAAAAGAGGATCTCAATACTCCATGAATTTTTCCAAAAGAAATAAAAGTTTTAGTTATCAAAATTTTAAAGACTTTTTGCACATTTATGAAAGTATACACAAACATACACATATTTCTATGTGCATTTGTAGCTAAATTAGAAATTTTTGTAAAGTTAAATTAATTATTAAAATTAATTTAGCATGGCAATATATACTTGGTCTTTTAGCTGCCCATGATCAATTAGATCTTAGAAATATTTAAACCTTTGAAAAAATTCTTTGTAAATTTACTTATCCTGCCAAAGTACTAAATATTTTGTAAATGAGCCTCACAATTCTGATCATGTTTTTTAACATTGTTGGAAGTTTGTAATTACAATGTTTACAATCCTCATCCAAATCTCAGCTATTGAAACTTTTCGCAAATTACATTTACTGAACATAAGCCTAAATGCATCAAGATATTAAAATCACTTAATAAGCAAAGAAGAAATTGATCAGATGATGAAAGGAAGTGGTATGGAAAACAATTAAAATATCTGCAAAAACATTGAAATATCTAAACATTCAGTAAGAATTTTGAGATTTTTAACTTATTTTATATTTTTAAATTATTTATATTACATAAAATAAAATGAATTCTGTGATATAATAACAATGAGCTGTGCATAATGTTAGTAATAGTAAAATAATAATTTTATGTGAACTAATTTAATAAGCTCAGCAACATAACTCTAGTTATACTACTATTAATTTTTTAATTTTAATTTTATTTTTTGGTACCAAGGATTGAACCCAAGGGTACTTAACCACTGAGCCACATCGCCAGTCCTTTTTTATTTTTTTTTATTTTGAGGCAGGGCTTTCTAAGTTGCTTAGAGTCTTGCTAATTGCTGAGGCTGGCTTCTAACCTGTCATTCTCCTGCCTCAGCCTCCCAAGCAGTTGGGAGTCTAGGGATGTGCTACCAACTAGTACTACTTTTAAATTCTACCATTTAAATTATGCAATCATCTATCTTTTCTATCAAAAGTGCCTCTGTTTGAGAAATAAATGTTACAATTACCCTACTTGATCACGTAATTACTGGCGGCAATTTTGTGCCAGTAGATCCTGAAATAATGAAATGTTCTTTTTTTCATCATAATAGGGAGAAAAAAAAATGCTCTATACAATATCTTTTCAAACACCTCTCCAGGCTCATGCTCAAAGAAATTCAATGGAAGAAATTTTATAATACCCAGCTGTCAGTCAACTTTTGTCATTTATTTTATTAAATTATCTTTCTTAATAGACTAATTAAATTATTGCCCAGTTTAGAATGCAATTTTAATAGCTTATACAACCAAAATTAATTCCCTCCAAAATTTTTTGAAAAATCTATATTTCTCACATTTGAAAATTATCTCTATAGGCTCAAGAAAAGAAATTTGCCAATATTCCAGCAAGTGTGAGTCTCTTTGAAAACAGACTATGTTCTTAAAGAAGAGGGGTGAGAGGGAAAGGGAAGGGATAATGGATTAGCAAGGACAGTGGAATATGATAGAGATCATTATCCAAAGTACATGTATGAAGACATGAATTGGTGTGAACATACTTTATATACAAACACAGATATGAAACATTGTTCTATATGTGTAATAAGAATTGTGGTGCATTCCACATCATGTATTTAAAAATAAAACTAATAAAAGAAATCAAAATAAATTGGCCACAAGCTTTGCTGATATGCTTCCTGTAACTGATAACATCTTAACTGCTTAGAAGTTTATTTGAGAAAATGAATAATAAGAACAGAAAACTGAAGACCAGATGCTGTTTTCTCTTCTGGCCTTTCTGGAATACTCTATAGACTGTTTTCAGTACATAATGAATAAAGGAGGCCCTTGTTCAATTCCTTAACTTCATATCAATATTTTCTCATTATTTAAGTTTAAAAATACATACATTTAAAAAAAATATATATATATATATAAAAATATATATATATATAAAAATATATATATATATATAGTAGTAGTATATATATATAGTAGTTGTAGATGGACAGAAGGCCTTTATTTTATTTGTTAATTTTTATGTGGTGCTGAGGATCAAACCCAGTGCCTCACACATGCTATGCAATATTAGACATTAAAGTGAAGGCTTACACACTGATGTTGCAAATAAGAAATTAAATCTTATCCAGTCACTTATCAAGTCATTTGCCAATGTTTCAAGATTATTTGGCATATTATCAGCACAATTTTAGTAATATGACTCAGGCATGTAATTTTATCAAATATTGTGATAGTTAAAATTTTGGCATCAGTGAATTTAAAAAAACACACAAAATACATACATGGAATTAAAGTAACTTCATAAAAAGTAGTCAAAAATAGTGAACAAAGTGTTAATAGTTATAAATAATACATCAATAGAGCAAATACAAGTGACATAAGCATTTACACAATTATAGAATAAAATATATGCAATAAATGGATGAAAAATTAAACTCACAAATGAAGAAATTAAAATTAAATTCCAAGTGTAGTAAAAACTTTTATTCTCCAAATTAGCAAGTTATTTATTCTTGTATTTCTCATCATGGGCAGGAGTATAAAAAGAACATTCTTAAAACTTCTGGTGAAAAAGTAATTCTAAAAATCAATTTTAAAATATGTATCAATAAAGCTTAAAACCCTATACCTCTTCTGACCCCACAGTTCTATTTATGAAAAATAATCTCCAGGAAATAATCAGAAATATAGACAAAGATTTATGCACAATGATTTTATCACTTTTCTGGTTCTAACTATAAATCCTGAAAATGATCTAAATGTACAGCAAGAGAGGAAGAGTTTAATTAATTGAGATGTACCCATGAAATGTTCTAGTTTTTAAGTGTTTAATAATATGAAAAAAAATTTGTTGTAAGTAAAAAATGAACATATCTAAAAATATATTCATTCACTCCATCTATGTCTGGTCTATACTAAGTATGTTAATCTATCAATGTATCTGTAATCTTAAAGTTTACAAAGTTAAAAGTTGGAGTAAAATATTTCAAAATGTCAATTTTTATTTATTTCAATAGCTCTAGAAAATAAATATATATTTCTTTTGCAATTTGAGGGATATTTTATTACCAAAAGAATAGTTCAAAATGTTGTTAAAAGCAATGTTAAAATTAGATAGATTTTTGAAGGATTTAAAATTTAGAAAGTAAATTAAGGTTTTCCACAAGACAGCAACTAACTCGTCATTTTAATCCAGTCAGTACATTCGAATTAATTTTCTGCTCATCAGTTTGGTTTAATTTAAAATTATGTGGACTCTGTAGTCAGTTCAGGCTACTGCAACACAATACAATAATGCGGGTAGTTTATAAATAACCGGAATTTGTTTCTCACGGTTCTGGAGGCTGAGAAATCCAAGAGAAAGACTGGCAGATTCAGTGTGGTGAGGCCTGCTTTCAGATTCCTAGATGGCACCTTCTCACTGTGTCCTCCTGTGGTGAATAGATGCAGTAGATTCCTCAGGACATTTGATAAGGGAATTCATCCCATCCATGAGAGTACTACCCTCATTGCCCAACTGTTTTTCAAAGATCCCACCTCTTGATATCATCGTCTTTGGGGTTAGGATTTCAGCCTATAAAGTTGGGGGACATGAACATCCTAATCAGAATAAAATTTTCAGCTTGTTATTGTTGCTATCTAATCAAAAGTTCAGCCAAAGGAACCATTAACCAGTTAATGTAGCTAAGGTGACTCATGTCTGAGGAAACACGAGTGCTACAATCCCCCAAAAATGTCTATGTAATCACTGTCAAAAATGTTTATATGACCTATTTTTTAAAATCACTCTATTTATACCGGTACTTATGGCAATATTTGCCTGACTTTTAAGCTGATTTATTTTGGCATTTTCTTATATGTCAGACATAGTACAAAAGGTGCTTTTGGTCTTAAAAATATAATCAACAGCTTAAAATCTAAGCTTACTAAAGTACAAATAAGATATTTAGATAGCACACATACCAAAAAAAGAGAAAAAAGAACAACTAACTGGAAAAAAGTTCAAACAACCATTTTTTAAATAGCAATAGACATTTGAATAATTTTTTAAATGAACTTTACACCTCTCATGTTCAAGAAAGCAAGTACAAAATAATGGGTTAGATGACACTTTACCTGGAACTAAATTCTGCTCTGGCACTTATCAATTGTAGTGTCAGGGTAAGTTACTTAACTTTCCTTTTCTTTAGTTTCCTCATCGGTCACCTGGGAAAAATCACTGTAATCACATCAAATGATTGTCTTGAAGATTCAATGAATCTTCATATAAAAGTACTGCATAGGAGGAGCTTAATTAATGCTAACAGAAATTATTATATTCTCAATGTGCATGCATTCCTTTCACATCAGATTTTCTTGGGTAAAGATTCTATACTAACTGAATTTTTCATTTATTCAGAAAGCATTTATTGAACACTGTGATATTTAAAATTTTGAAGGCAGATGGTCTCAGTCCTGGGAAAACAAAGAAAATGAAACTTAAATACAAAGTTTCATAATAGGGAGCAGGATTCCATAACAAACCAATAAACCTAAAGCTATGGAAATACACAGATATACTGGATGCAGCAGCAGCACAGAGACAGACATGGTCTGGTAAGAGGTGGGAATAACAGGGTTAGGCTCTGGAAAGATCACTCATATGCTGGAGATTAAAAAAATGCACAGGATTGTCTTGGAAAGGAAAATGAAAAAAAATAGCTACAGAAAGAATATAATCTAGAAAGCCACGAATATGAGAGAAACTGTAATACATTTGATGAAGTGGAAGAAAACTGATTTTGGCTAAAATGAAAGGTACTAGGTGGGTGGGGGAACTGTGAGAATTGTGGCTTTATACATGTATATAGCCAAGAAGTCAACACATGAACAACACTTAAGTTAGGTGACAATATAATTTATCATTCCAACCAAAATAACCTTGAAAAAAAGGGATAATAACATTTTACCCACAACATGGTCATAAACTAAGAAAAGTCTTAGTGATTTGAGATGAAGAGTGCCTCTAGGCCAAGGTTTCTTTTAACCATATTCTTGGCAGCCTTTAAACTTTGCATGGGCTGTATGTATGTGTTGGTGGTGGGGTTAAGTTTTTTACAGGAAGGGGGCCTCCAGTAGACAAGCAAAACCAACCAGCATTCATCTTTTAATTCTCATCTTTCTTTCATTAAAATCTACTTTCATTTTCTATCTTTAATGACTTTTTCCGAAATTCCTCTATGTATTTCTCTTATTTTAATATGACATGTAGTTGTTGTTGTTGTTATTTATTTATTTATTTATTTTTGGTTATTTTCTTCTCCATGTATAGTGAGATAAAAAAGAATATAACCCTCCCTCTAGCTGCAACTCGCATTTACTTTAATGATTTCCAAATTTTTGTTTTAGTACTGAGCACCTTATCCTTAATTTCCTAATCTACATTTCAGCTATCTATAGACATCACAACTTGGATTTCCTACAAGCATCTCAGACTCACTATATTTATTTATTTTTTTTAAATTGCTTTTATTTTTTAAATACACGACAGCAGAATGCATCACAATTCTTATTACACATATAGAACACAATTTTTCATATCTCTGTTTGTATATAAAATATGCTCACTATATTTAAAATATAACTCATTTTATCTCCATGTAATTCTGTTCTTTTCCCCATGTTTACTATTACAGTGAAAGTGATAACTGTCAATCTTGCTTGCATCCAAAGACTGAGAATGTTCCTAGGCTCTTTATCCTCATTTACCAGCCCATAAGATATTAACCACCTCCTAACTGCTATTAATTTTATCAAATACAGAGTTCCTGAATTATTCTAACTTGATTAGAGTGACTCTGCATCCTAGTTTACCCATAATCGTCTCTTTGACTTAAACAATTATTCCAGTTTGGATTAGTACATTCCATGAGTCAGAAAGCAACTATACTGCCACACTTCCACAAGGAGAGTGAATTCCAGCTACTCTTAGCTATTTGCAGTGACTTGAGTACCTTCTTTACAATTCAGATCAAGTGTCTCCTCTGTGGAACTTCTGTGCTTTAACCCACTCAAAATCCACTACCATCAGTTTTCAGACAGTTAAGGCATCCCTTGACGTATGGCCTGGCACATCTCTAGATAGCACTTATGACTGTGTATTATCGCTATTCAGCTACTTGTCTGCCAATTGTCATCTCCATGTGGTAGCCACAATGGACAAGATTATATTGCAATCCTTTTCTTATATATTAAGCATCCATCATAGTGCTATGCAAGGAATAATAACAAAATATCTGGGTTTTTTTAATAACCTCTTCTACTGTACTGATAAATGCTGACTAAATATTATAACATGCAGTTTAGCACATCTGCATAGCCAACTGTTCTTTCCCTTTGCTGTTTATTTCTTCCTAGTTTATTTCCATTTTCATTCTTTGCCTACAAAACAATTGAGTAAAAGAATTATGTATATGGCAAATGATTTTATTATCATTGAATCCTCCTCTGTTCCTCTTCTGTGCTTTGATTATCAGATATATTTCTGGATAAGTTGTCTTTGGAGCTAAATAATCTGTCTCTGAACACTTTGCCTGTGCCTAGTAACTCTAATTTTTTTCACAAGTTAATGTCATATACTTAATGTTGGACACAATAAGAAAATTTAAACTCCACTATAGGCCTTCCAATATGCTATAGTTTGGATCTTCAATGTCCTTCCAATGCCCATGCATCAAAAAGCTCCCAATTTGGAGCTTGGTAGGTGGTGAAAACATTAAGAGGTAAGGTCTGGTGTGAGGTCATGTGGTCACCACAGCATACCCTTAGAGAGGATAGTAAGACCTCAAATGTTTTCACTTTTTGTCTTTTCACATCCTGACCATGAGGTGAATGATTTTGCTCCACTGTTCACTTTTGGTCTTCATGTGCTGCCTTTACCACAAAACCAAAATCAATGGGGCCAACCAATTATTGGCTATATTCTTCACAATTATGTACCAAAATAAATAAATTTGCTTTTTAAGTTGATCGTCTCAGGTGTTTGGTACAGTAATGGAAAGCTGACTAGCATACAATATGACTAAACGAGATATATGCCACTAATATATTGTGGGATTAGGAAGGAGGAAAACATGAGAAAAATCAAAGAAGAAAAATTAAGCATCTTTTAAGTTCTTGTGTGAGAAATTCTCCCAAGAACAAATTATACCTTACTCCTAAAGGGATCAGAACAGCCAACAAATAAAATTTATTATTTCACAAATTTAGAGGTTTGGAGGTAGAGATGATTTAAGAGTGGAATATTTCAGTGGCAAAATGACATCACCAGTGACCTGAGTTTTTTTTTTCTATCTTTATAATCTATCATTCTCAATGAAAGTTTTTTTTTTCCTTTTATGGACCCAAGTTGGTTACAAATGTAGAAAATCATAAAATGAAGTCTCTCATTCTGTGTGTTTCTTTATTGGACTTTGTTCAGATAAAGCTCTTAGCACAACACTGGCTCTTCACAAATGTCTCTTCTTAGTATATTTGCCAGAATTGCATGGCAAGCCAGATTGCTGAGGAGAATTGGCTTTTCCTGGTTCTATTGTTCCACCACAATTTATTTCTTAGAGTTAGAGAAGATCCAGAAATTCATGTATATGATATATATGAAAGAAATGGTGCTTTTGTTAATGCAGAAGAAAGAAGGAAATATTAGTAATAAGAAACAACACCATTTATTATATTATGTCTTTATTCTACATCATTAAGCACTCCCTCAGGTCAGAACCAATCGAGTCTAGGACTACACACAGTCAAGATGCAAAGAATTGTGTCTCTAAACATCTTGTATCCATCACTGACAATATATATATATATATATATATATATATATATATATATATCATATTAAAAAAAACCTTCAAAAGGAAAAGTAATAGGTTGATTTGAGTTTGAATTCAGGCAATTCTTCTTATTTGTTATTTGTTATGATCACTTATATTTCTCACTAAGCTTTACTTTCTTCACCTAGAAGATGAAAATAATGAGATAAAAATCCTTTGTGGCAACACAATATTTTTCCGCAATCGTCTGATAGTTAGTTTTGCTTTTCCTTTATGACAATGTTAAGCTCTTTGGACTCCCATGGCTTGATTCTACATATTAGAAAGTTAAAAGTTACTACTGTATTCTAACCATAAGTAAAACATCAGAGATTGGAAAATCAACAGCTCTTCTTGGATTTGTAAGAGAGATGAAGATACAAAGCAAACCATAGCCCCAAGATTGGAGAGACAGGAAAACACAAGGAGTCACCACTTAACTCAGCAGAGATTTGTCAGTGTAAAATATTACAGGAACCAGTTCTGGGGTAGAAAAACCTGAGATATAATTGATGAATTGCTGGAGGCTCAGCGTGAATAGTCTGAGAATTCAAAACTCCATGAGAACCCAGTTATAATCCTCCAACACTTTTGTCATATTTGCCTCTAGGAGCTTGACAAGGTTCTTGCAGTAAATATTGAAGAAAAATTCCCTCATGCCTCCAGCAGGGGTAAGGAAAAAAATGAATCCTTTTGCAAATACAAGAATACTCTATTCTTAGAAGACCTTCCCTGAGGAGAAACTAGTTACAGAGCTTAATTTAATGGTATGTTATCAAAGACTAGACTGAAGGAAGGTAAATATTCAACGTTGGTCACCTCTAACCTTCCATATGGGAGAAGGGAAATAACAAAGTCCAACCCACTCTAGCCATCTCGTCCCATGTAGAAGATGAGAAAGAAGCTGAGAAGCTCTTGTGAAGTTCCATCGAGATACGGAAGTGCACTAAAAGATCAGCCCCAGGACTACAGAACACTTCTCCTCCTCCCACACTCAACACCATATGATTATGGGCTTGTTTACAGCAGTTCTTCTTCCCAATATATCATGTCTGTCTGTCAAGAAAACTTTTACAGGGCATGTTAAAAGGGTAAAAGTACTACTTGAGAAAACAGAGCAGACATCAGAACCAGACATGGGAAGGAGGTTAGAATTATCAGGCAGGGAATTTGAAACAGTGATTAACACACTAAGGGCTATGATGGATAAAGGAGTGAGAAAGAAAGAGAAAATGGGTGATGAGGACAGGAAATGGAAATTCTAAGAAAAAAATAAAAACTACTAAACCATTGCAACAGAAATGAAGAATGACTTTAACAGATTTATTTGTAGGCTAGAGTAGCTAAAGGAAGGATCTCTTATTTTGAGAACACCTCAGTAGAAACCACCAAAATTGAAAAGCAAAGGGAATAAAACCTTCAAAAAATCCAGGATTGTGAGACAACTACAAAAAGTACAACTACATAT
This sequence comes from Spermophilus citellus, assembly GCF_964194105.1. Classification (NCBI taxonomy): domain Eukaryota; kingdom Metazoa; phylum Chordata; class Mammalia; order Rodentia; family Sciuridae; genus Spermophilus; species Spermophilus citellus. Next base: position 68,899,560 of record NC_138191.1, on the reverse strand, counting down.
ATATAACAGAAATTCTGGAAGGAGGAGAAAGAGAAGAAGAAAAGATACATTTGAATATAGTGACTCATAATTTTTCCTCTATTAATGTCGGATTAAGGAGTCTCAGAGAACTCTAAGCAGGATAAATGCAAATCAAAACAGAAAAAAAATCTTTATCTAGGAAAATCATTTCAAACTTTGTAAAACCAAAGATAAAGAAAAGTGCTCTGTAGGAAGAGAAAGGATAAAACCACCTTACTTATAAAGGGATAAAGATAAAAAACATATATGTGTTTTTTGGAAACCATGCAAGAAAGAAAGAGTGGAATGAAATATTTAAAATGTGAAGGGAAATCAAAAACAATCTAGAATTTTATTTCCTAAGATATTACCTTCCAAAAATAAAGGTGCACTGAAGACTTTCTCAAATAAAAATTAAGGAAATTTGTTGCCAGTAGACAAATTTTGCAAAGAATGTTAAAAGAAGTTCTATAGAGAGAGAGAAAAAACTGATTTTGACTAGAAATGGGGATCTACACAAAGAAAGAAAGAATACAATGAAGAAATAAGTAAAGTTTTAAAAACACACTTTTTAAAATCAATTAATCTAAAGTAACAGTTTGTTCAAAATCACAATGCCAAAAATATATTCAATTACACTTGCTTATGTCTGTATCTTTGACTACATATGTGTTCATGCATACTTATGCATATAGTTGTCCCCCTTTATACTCAGGTACACATGCTGTGGTTTCAATTACCCTTAGTCAATGCTGATCCAAAAATATTGACTGGAAAATTCCAGAAGTAAACATTACAAATTTTAAATTGTGTGCCACTTGAGTAGAGTAATGAAATCTTTCACCATCCTGCTTTGATGGTGTTTTGATTCATCATGCCCTGGACGTGAATTGTCCCTTTGTCTGGGGCATCCATCTATGTATATATACCTCCCACCCCTTAGTCACATAATAGCGGTCTAAGTTATCAGATGGGCTGTCACAGTATAATAGCACTTGTGTTCAAGTAATCTTCATTTTATTTAATAATGACCCCCAAATTCAAGAGTAGTGATCCTGGCAATTTGGGTAAGCCAAAGAGAAGTTGTAAGGTGCTTCCTTTAAGTGAAAAGGTAGAAGTTCTTGACTTAATAAGGAAAGAAAGATAATTGTATGCTGAGATTACTAGATCTACAGTAAAATTAAATATTTCAAGGAAAAACCACATTTACGTAACTTTTATCCCAGTATATTGTTAAACTTGCTCCATCTTATTATCGGTCATTGTTTTTAATTTCATCCTGGGCCTAGTTCATAAATTTATAATAGATACATAAATAGAAAAATCCACAGTAGCCTATGTAGGGTTTGGGACTATCTGAAGTTTCAGGCGTCCACTGAGAGGGGTTTAGGACATATCCCCAGTGGACAAGAGGGGCTCCTTTAAGTAAAATGAAAGACATCAATGACTCAAAGAAAGGGAAGAAGGAACTAGGAACACTTTGTTATAATAAAGAACACACATTGCCTGCAAAATGCAAAGGGTTATTTGAAAGTAGACTGGAATTATCTGTAAATGTACATTGCAAACTCTAGGGAAAACATTTAAAAAGTAAAAAAAAAAAGAATAATTATGGAATTATCAGAAGAAAAAATACAACCATATAAAAAGCTCAATTAACTGCCCCCTCCCTCAAAAAAAGCAGAGTGTGGAAGATAAAAATGAAAATGAAGCATAATCACAAATTTTAACAAATAAAAAACAATAACAAATATGTAGCTATTAATCCAATATCAATAATCACTTTGAGCACTAATGGCCTCAACAACAACAACAAAAGAGGCTCAACTATATGTTTCCTCAAGAAACCCACTATAAATATTAATATAGATAAAGATTAAAAGAAAATCCATGGAGAAAGCTATACCAGCTAACACCACTAAGCTTTAATTTTAATTCATTTCACAAAGAACGCAGTTCAGACCACAGAAAGTTACCAGAAACAAAGTGTGTCATCACACAGTGACAGAACGCAATTTACTAATATCAAAACTGAAAGAGGGGACATTACTTCAGATACAATGATACAATGGATATTTGAAGGATAATAAAGAAATACTATGAACAATTTTTTTTCTATGCCCACATATTTCCTAGAAAGAAAAGAAATACTTCCTTCAAGCACACATTAGCCAAAACTTATGGGAAAAGAAGACCATTCAAATAGGCCTATATTTATACAATAAATTGATTCAATAATTAATAATCTTTCAAAACAGGAAGAATCAGGGCCAGATGGATTCAATGAAAACTTCAACAAAACACTTAAGGAAGAAATTATACCAATTCTCTACAATCTCCAGAGAATTGCTAAAGAAATACTTGCTAACTCATTCCTATGGGACCAATATTACTCTAATACCAAAACCAAAGATGTTGTATTAAAAGAAAAGTACAGATCAAGTTCTCTCATAAACATAAATGCAAAAACAATATATTAGCAAATTGAATCAAATATATAAATAGAGGTTTAAAAAGGTGGGATATATATAGACATACACACACACACACATATATATATATATACATATATATGTATGTATATTTATATACACATACATATATACTCTTCTTTAGATATCTCTATCTCTCTCTCACACACACATACACACACACACACACACACACACACACACACACATACATATAAAAAGAAGTATACACCATGAACAAGTAGTTCCTACCCCATGTGTGAAAGACTGGCTCAACATTTGAAAATCAATTAATGTAATCCATCCCATCAACAGGATTTTAAGAAAAATCACATAAAGTTACGGGAAAAGAATTTGACAAACTCCAATATGATTAACACCAGTCATGATAAAAACTCTCAGTAAACCAGGAATTAAGAAGGAAACTTCCTTAACTTTATGAATAATATTTAGAAAAAAGGATCCTACACTTTATAGTGTGAAATCACACTTTATGGTGAGAAATAGTCTCTCTAAAATCAGGGACAAAATAAAGATACCCACTCTTACCACTCCTTTTCACATTGAAAATTCTAGCTAATGCAATATGATAAGAATTAGAAATAAAGAATGTACAGATCGAATTATAAGAAATAAAACTCTTTCTTTGCAGATAATAGGATTGTATATAAAGAAAATCCAAAGTCAATTAAAACATTTTACAAGGATTGGGGTATAGGTCAGCAGTAGAGTGGAAGGTCCTGGGTTAAATCCCCAGAAAATATTTTTTTCTTTAAACTAGTAAGCCACTATATCAACGTTACAGTATGCAAAATTAATACATAAAAGTCAACTTATTTCCTATATGTCAGCAATAAACAGTGGAATTTGAAATTGAAATTAAAATTATAACACATATACATTAGCATCCCCCTAAAACAAAATGTATAGGTATACAATTAAAATAAATAAAGGTACAAGATCTATATAAAGTAGCCATGAAATTTTGATGACCTAATAAATGAAGATATGTTTCATATTCATAGATAGGAAGATTCAATATTGTTAAGAAGACAGTTCTTTCACCTTGATCTATAGATTTAATGTAATATCAATCCAAATCCCTGCAAGTTGTTTTTTTGGATGTCAACAAACCATTTCCAAAGTTTATATATAAAGAAGCAAAAACCCCTGAAGAGCCTACACAATATTGAAGGTGAAGGACAAAGTTGGAGCACTGACAGTACTCAACTTTACAATTTACTATTAAGGGGCAGTAACCAAAATAGAATGGGATGTACAAAAGAACAGACAAATAGATCAGTGGAACAGAATGAAGAGACCAGAAATGGATATATATATATATATATATATATATATATATATATCAATTGATCATTGATAAAGGATCAAAGGCAATACAATGGAGAAAATATTGTCTTTTCAATAAATGGTGCTACAAAAATTGGACAACCGTTTGCAACAAAACAAAACAAAAAACAAATATAGTCATCGACCCTATATACCCTCACATAATTAATTCAAAATGAATCACAGATCTAAACATAAAACACAAAACTATTAAACTGATACAAGTTGAGAGAAGAAAATCAAGATGACTGTGGATTTGGTAACAATTTCTTAGATACAAACTAATCCAAGAAAGAAATTGATAAACTGACTTTATTTAAGTGAAAAACTTCTGCTCTGCAAAAGATAACATCAAGGGAACTAAAAGATGAGCCACAGGCTGACAGAAAAAAATGGGCAAAATAGGATTCTAATAAAGGATTTCTATGCAAAGAATAACTCAGAGTTCAGCAGTAAGAAATAAAATGACTCCGTTTATAAATATGACAAAGAGAGACTTTAGCAGAGATTTCATCAAAGAAAATATAAAGGTGAAGAATAAGCATTTGGAAAGATGCTCCACAATATATGTCACCAGGAAAGTTCAAGTTGAAATAACACAGGAAGCCACTACAAGTCTATTAAAATGACCAAATTCAGAACACTAACAACACCACATGGAGCAACTGGAACTCCCATTCATGGCTATTAGGAATGAAAAGTGATACAGCCACTCTGGAAGACAATTTGGCAGTTTCTCAGTAAACCGAACAAACTCTTGCCAGATGATTCAGTAATATATCTCCTTTGTATTTAATCAAAGGAGCTGAAGGTTTATGTCTCCCAAAACTCCTCTGTATTCGGATGTCTGATCTTTTTTTCATAATTGACCAAACTTGGAAGCAATCAAGCTGACCTTCCATAGGTGAATAGATAAACTGTAGTACACCCAGATAATGGAATATTACTCAGTGCAAAAAAGAAAGGACCTACCAAATCCTGAAGATGTGGGAAATCCTTAAAGGCATGTTGCTAAGTGAAAGAAGCCACTTTGTAAAGGTTACATGCTATATGACTCCGACTTTATGACATTCTGGAAAAAGCAACATTATAAAAACACTAAATCTTTCAGTGGTTGTCAGAGTTTGGGGTAAGGGATGGCAGAGGGTTGAAAAATAGGAGAACAGAGGATTTTTAGGACAGTGAAAGTACTCTGCAGGGTTCTGTAATGGTAGAGACATATAATTATACATTTGTCCAAATGTACAACACCAAGAGTAAACCCTGGAGTAAACTGTGCATTCTGACTACAGTATAACAAGAGTACCAATGTGATAGGTGTAATAAATAATGTGTAAGGTTATACATATATAAAGGAATGGGATACGTGGGAAATCTGAACCACCCTCTTATTTTTGCTGTGCACCTAATAGTAGTCTAAAAAAATAGAGTCTTCTATAAAAAGTAAAATAGAAAACTTTTGAGTTCTGTAATGTGTCTTCTTTTATACAGTCCTAGTAGCTAGCACATTGGCAGAGTTTCTGCCCAGTAAGTACGTTCAATTAATAACTAAAGGACTAGGCCATAAAAAATGTTTATTAAAGCGTGTTGCATAATGTTTGGCATATAGTAGACATTCAATATTATTAAATCATCACTGATGATTTGAATATCTTGACAGAAATAATTGCTACTTACATTTAAGCAATGATAATTAGAATGACACAGCTTATTGGAAAGCACAACACATGGTAGTTAAGGTAGCTGTAGTGAAGTCCTGCCCTCTTTGCAACTAACTCTGAAAAATGGTTTTCTCTTACTGATCCTAGTTTTCAAACTTGTAAATTGGGTACATTACCTACCTTTTAGTGCTATAGTGATGTTGTGATAACAAAACATCTGTTAAAGTTAGTGACTAATCCTGTAATCACTTAAAAAAATGTCTCAAAGTTTGGCTAATAAGAATAAGCAAAGAATCACCAAAATGATCAATTGCTTCCTAACCAATTAATAGTAACTTTTTAATTTATCAGTGATCTTGGGTGATTTGATTCATCTGTTCCAATAACTTTACTTTTTAGCGTAAGTTTGATATGAAATTACTTATATTATTTCATTTAACAGATGGAAACACTGAGTTGTACATGTACCAATATTATTTCCCCATGACTATACAGTTTTTAGAACTAAAAGCCAGTTTTATATTTATGTTTGCCTGATTCTGGAAACAGGTTACTTATTTACAACATTATAAGGATGTTCAAGCAAAGTTTACATGGCTGGTTAATGTGAAAGAAATGGTATGATAAGGTATCAGGTAATCAGATATTTTTGGTTCTCTCAGTGAAGTCATAGTTAAATATTTCAGCAGAAAATTTCTCTTCATGATACCCTTTGATAAGGCAGATATTAAACCTACTTTGGTTTCACTATTGAGAAATAATCTCCATTTAAAGCCTTATTAAAATATCTTATTCATATCCCTTAAAATTAAATTTATCTTACTTATAAGACAAAAATTGGTATTTAATGCTCAACTAGCCATCACTGAAATCACTGGAGGTACCGTAGCAAAAGTGAAATATTTGGAAGATGATTCAGAATTTTCCATTTCCAGTTCACAGGAGAATAAGACTCCCACTTGACAGAGAAAACAAGAAATCATAGTCTTCAGAAGGGGCATTGAAACTATAAAAATTAATGTGTGGATCCAATATTATACTTTGGGTATAACATTATAGGCAATAACCATATAATGAAAACATGTCAGAAGAACATATCTGTCAACACAATCTCTAATAGGGTTCCTGTCTCACGGAAACAATCACTGTCTTAAGGAAAACATGCAGTTGTCCCTGCACATCTGGCATATTGTCTTTCAAATGGCAGGTGCTCAATAAATGTTTCCTGAAGAAGCAAATGAATGAATGAAGAGACAGGGGATGAAAAAAGAAAGTCTTTTTGGACACAGTATAGTCTAAACAGTCTTTTAAGAAATCAATGCACAGACATGAATACTTAAATGATCTTCAATGTGAAACTTCGAACTAGAAAAATTGATGAAATTTCTTCAGGAATCAAAGTTCTGTAGGGCAGGATGAGATTGGCAAAGAAAGGAAGTAGAGACACTACATAAAAATAGAAAGAAAATAAAAATTATTGTGAAGCGAAGGTCACCTGCCCCCATGGTCCCTGATGTTCTAATCATTTCAAAGTACTGGAAAAAGAACATAGTGCAGGAATCATACTCATAAGCTAACTTGCTCCAAAATTTTAAAATGAACATGAAAATATAAGATGTTCCATCCCAGTGACTTTAACATTCTAGGCATCTCTGGCTTCATGAAAACCATATCAGCCTTCTGCAGTTACTGTTCAATATGCCTCACATTGGGTAAAACAATACCCAAGGTATGGAGGTGCTGAAAGGCTTAGTTATTGTTAGTTAAGGGAGTTGACAATCTTGGATAAAAAGTACTCTTACTGCAAAGCGGAATTGTAATCAATGTCTTTGTCATTTGAACCACATTGTTTGCAGTGTAACCAATTGTGAAACAACATAGATTCAACAACTAAATTAGAAAAACAGATGCTTCTTTTGTTTAGAAATTTTAGTCCCATCTAGCCCTATTGTATATCATTTTCTTTGACTTACACAACATAGAAAGAAAAATCACAGAGCATAATACAAAAACGCAGAAACATATTTAGCAAATTTGTGGATTTCATAAGTCATTTATAAACTTTGGATTTACAAACAATCTCAAAGCCTTTTGAAAATATTTATAAACACAAGAATCTCTATAATGCTACACATAATTATACCATGCCATTTCAAAAGCATATTTCAGAGAGGGAGTTTATGCAAAATATCAAGTTTCCTATTTGGGGTTTGTCTTGGAGACAGTGAACAATTTATTTTTCAATCTGTCTCCAGTGATGCCCATGATTAAGCTAAATACATTCGTGCAATGAGAGGAAAGAGATTTATCTTGTGCATAATTTTTAAATTGACTTGTGACATTAGGAAGTCAATCTACAGAGTGGGATTTATTTCCTCAGTTCACTAAGTTCCAACCCATTTTTGTTTCTCCACAATCTCAACTATTTTTAAGGAGATTAAGAAGTTCACTTTTAATGTTTTTTGAACTATCAGACTTCTTATGATTTAAGAAACTAGCATCTCTAAATTTGCATGCAATCATTGGCTTTATTTATTCCAGTACAGCTTCAATTTCTAGGCCTTTGTACAACACTGATTTGCATAGGAAACACCCATAGAACATTGGTAGAGTGTCTTTAACAGGAGACACTCTACCAATGTTCAAGAGGAAATAGGAGGTCTAGACATGCATAAACATTCACATCTGATAAGCACTAAGGGGGAAAAAACACAGTTTGTGTTTATGATGACAAGTTTAGACAATCAAAAGTATAAACAATAAAATATGTTTTGCTAAGTTTACAGCACATCATTGTGGGCATAAACTTAGGGATTTAAGTTTTTGCTTTTAATCCTCCTATTTGAGGTGCTTCCATTTTGTTTATATCAACCACATTTTACTTCTAGCAACTTCTTAAAAAAAGTCCTTTGGCTTACAGATCGAATAACTCTCACTAAAACACTAGACCTCTCTGTGAGCAGAGTATAAATTAATCAGAATCCTAAGGAGTAAATTTCCTGTTTGTTGCAAATGGGATAAAAACTGCGGTTTTTAAACCATAGGGTCAGTTACCAAGGTCCAGGCAACCTCAACCTGCTCCCCAAATCCCTTTTTCTTATTGTGGTAATAAAAACAGATGACAGGTGGATGAGTGGCTTTCTAGAGCTAGATGTGGCCTTGACTCTTACTACTAAATCTCCTATCAGAGCAGCATCTGTGCATAATAGATGTATAGTCTGGTAAACAATTCTGTCTGGACCTATTCTCTTATCCATGAGAGAATATTGGACCTATTTTCTTATCCATGGACCTATTTTCTTATCCATGAAATGGGTAAAATAATGCATTTACATGAAATTAAGAGAATATTGGACCTATTTTCTTATCCATGGACCTATTTTCTTATCCATGAAATGGGTAAAATAATGCATTTACATGAAATTAAGGATTTGATGACATGATACATGCAGAATTTTTGTGGACATATAACATCTGTTCAATAAATTTCAATTTGCTACTCTTTCTTCTTCCTATTACCTTTGTTCATTCATTTCCAAACATAGTAAAACCAAACTGAAAAAATTTAGACTATACTATGAAAATAAAATAGAGGATATTTTAGTTTGTCTCGTCAATCTAAGGTTAGTCAGCTAAAAACCAAAGAGTTAACATAATAATACATCAGATAGAATTATTTGTCCACTTGACTTACACATATAACTTAGTAAATTCAACTGTCTTTGAAAAAAAAAAAAAGAAGAAGAGTTGAGCAAGCCAAAGAAAATGAGATAGGACAATTCGGTAATTCCAGAAGATTCTTCCCCCCATTCCACTAGTGGAGCATGAAAACCTCACCAGGCAAGAGGTGGAGCACATGACTTGGCTCTCCATTCAGCCATTGCTTATCACCAAGTAGAGCACGATTCTATCATCTAATGATATTTCTTTTCAAAACAATATTATACTTAAATTCTTGTCAACTATTTCATTTGACACACTAATAAGGAAACAACAATCTGTTCCAATGCTGAAGGAAAGGATTGGTTTTCAAGTCTCCAACATGATCTTTTTCTGAGAGATTATTGTCTGAAAAATAATATATATACACACACACATATATACTCACACATATATGCTCATATCTTATATGAACACAATATACATAAAATGTAAATATAATTTTCTTCTCTGATTTTAGGGTTTAATTCATATTTAATTTGACACTATATTGCATTAAAATTTCAGTATATAATAGAATTTATATTATTATTCTATTATGTTATTGTTAAGGAGCATACAGGAAAGTAAAACAGTATATATACACTATGTATATGTGTACATACATTCAGATAATTTTAGCTTATTGTTATTGAAAAGAAATTTTTGCTAATGGATTATCAAATTTTTGTTGTTTAAAGAAATATTTTCAAATCTTGTGTTTTGGAATTGAAATTAAAGGACAGACAATAAGAGTAAGCATTAGTAAATGCTAAACTAATTAGGGAGATTGTGATTAATTGGGAAATTTCTGAGACAAAATCAAGTGCATTTACTATTTTGTATTGGAGGGGAAAGCAAAATCATTATTATAAGTTTCAGAATAAATGCTTAAATTAGAAAGCTTAGACAAATACTTGAGAAAACATAATTACCAAAAAGAACCACCTGGTACATATTTGCATGCACCACATCCACCCACCAATTAATCATGTTTTCAGAAGTAAACGAACAATTAAAATAATAGTAGTGAAAAGAGGTAGATACTATTGGATTCTCTTGAACTCTGGGATAGCAAGAGCAAAGAAAAAACTTACTCTGAAGTTCATTATCTAGAGAATCAGACAAATTCTTCACTCTTCCAAGTTTTATGAATCCTGCAGCAGTTTAAGGTAAATGACAGAAAGGGACTAGCAAACATCTTCACAGGTACAATACAGAAGGATTTGGACCCCCAGGCAATTAAAAAACTTCACCTTATTTTTGAGTTTTGATTTTAAGGCTGGGATTCTGGAAGAGAAATGAGGTTATATGCTGTGAATAGCTATCTATATCCCAGAGGTGTCTTGGCACTTGGCTCAAGATATTGCAATGATGGACTAAGAGAGTTCGCCAAATAATGAGCACTTCAAAAAATATTTAAGCTGCAGATTAAAAAGCAAGAGAATAAATGTAAGACATTTCTAATACCAGTTACTATAAAGTGCAAAGAATACGAGTCAGAAAGACTATGCCTGGTAATTTATAAAGCAAAGCGAAAAGGAAAGGTATCACAATCAATCCTTGAGGTCAATCAACACAATAATTCTAGTGTTTGGGAAATGAACAGAGCAAACTTACAATCTTAGTAGAAAAAGGTAAATATTTATTATGAATATTAATTAGTTGTGTAGAGCAACTCAAGTTTAGAATCCAGAAGTGAAAGGGTATAGATTTAAAAAAAAAAGTCCACAGCAAGTATATAAAGTGATAGATTTGTACGTCCATGAAATATAAATTTGTAGGGAAATCCATGATTCAGAGAATGGCTGCAAACTGGCAGCATCTTATTGGAAGCAAAGAAAAGAAGGCATGCAAGTAATATTTATTTATGTGAGATACTTAAAGCTGTTCAGCCAGAGAAAATGGAAAATGCATTACTGACATATATCACAAAACACATATAAAAACAAAATATGGTAAGATGGTAAGCTTTGGTTAATCTAGATTTATTAGTTTTCTATTGCTGTGTAATGAATTACCACCAACAATGAATTATCCACCTCCAAATACACGCACACACACACACACACACACACACACAAACACACACACACACACACACACACACACACACACCACCTATTTGCTTGTTTAGAGTTCTAGAGCTTAGAAATCTCACACGTGTTGCTCGGTTAATTGCTCAAGATCTCACAATGTCAAAATCAAGTTCTTAAACTGGATATTCATCTGAACACACAGAGAAAGAATCTCCCCAAATCATTCAAAATTTTGGCCGAACTCAAAGTCTGTGATCTTAGGCCTGAGGTCTGAGGTCCCTGTTTCCCTGCTATCAGCCAGTGGCTACTCTCAGTTCCTAAAAGTCATCTGCATTTCAAGTCACGTGACCTCCTCCATCTTCAACCTAGCAACTGCACTTTGATTCTATTTCTTGCTTTGAATATTTGATTTACTTGTCTGTGAGCAGGCAGAGAAAATTCTACTTTTAAGATGCCTTTGTGATTATATAAGGCCCACCCTGTCTTAAGATAAACTGTGCCATAACCTAGTTGTGGTAGTAAAATTTGTCATATTCATACCCCAGGGACTGTACCTATAATAAACACAGTGGGGTGGGAAATATCAGGGGCCATCTTAGAATGCTGCCTACTACAGTGGACATTGTCACAAGTTTTTTTTGACCTATGCAGAGAAAGTGATTCCCCATGAAGTGATAAACCACAGATGGGTCCATAGGGAAGTGATCTGCTCTGTCCTAGCTCCTGGGAGTACAGTGTCACTCTCCAGGTGCTGTTAAGAGAGGCAGTAACAAATTGGAGCATATTCAGAGACAGAATGTTCATGAAACTGGGGCACAGAAGGAATGTCTGAAAAAAAACCTGTGGTCATTTAATGTGCAGTAGAGGAGTCATTGGAAAGAAATTAGTTATTTTCTCCACTTGGTCAATATTTTCTCCGCAAAGTCAATATTCACTGTGTGGTTTTAGGACTCATGGTAACAATGAATAGGTGAAGACGCAATTAAAATACATGGAAGAAGTCCCTAAAATAAAATTATGTAAAATCTCTGGGTTTTCATACCATGGGTACCTAACCACTTTATTAGAGACTTTATTCTTTAGAATACAAGGAAATGAGAATTAAATATAAAATTAATTTATGATTGAATTTGTGTAAGAAACACTAGGTTAAGCAATTTAACAGTGCTTTCCTCCCACGGCAAGATTTCTTGGAGATTTTATTATGATTCTGTGCTTTCTAATGCAGGGTTACCGCATGCAAAATTTTCTAAATTAATTGAACGCTAAACTTTTTTTCATTTAGACACCCTTGTGACTGGTGTTTTACCAGTTTTACTGGGTAAACCGCTGTGTTTTATGGGGAATTCATACATCAGAGAGTGGTTGAGATAACCAATACAGTCTCTTTCATGATTTCAGGACACATTCGGGTGCTTTCCTAGAACTGGATTATCTTGGCCAATATGAGCTGAGCATGTACACAAAAGCCTTAGAAAATGAGCATTGTCTATTTGAAGGCTTATGAGACTTAAGTGGATCATATTCATTCACATAGAAATAAGTGAGAGAAGAGTGCTCAGGACCTTGCCTCCTTGAAGTACAAATAATTGAATAAAAGATTCTCATTATTAAATACATTGCAAAATACTAGTCCCAAATCCAACAAAAACTGTTAGCAATAGAAGAAGAAAATTAAATATATATGTATATATTGTAACCTTTGTCTTAGTTAATAATTCAGGAAATAATCTCCGTCTTTCTGATTCTTATGTGATGGAACCTAGTAAAATCTATCAACTCAGACTCTGCATCTGCAGTGTTATCTTGACTTCTGTGTTGAGAAGTTAATTTTCATAACAGTATCAGAGGCTTTCCTTATTGTTTCTTTGAATGCAAATCAATAGGTCTGTCTTCTTATATGACCCTGTAGCCAAATGAAACTAAAACTATCTTTATATGATTAAAATTTTTCTCATATAGATCCTGAGGTTCATTTTAGAAAATGCTGCAGTCCAATAAATTCAGCAGGTTTTTGTCATTTAGAATTTTTATTAAAATGCTTGAAGATAAAATATAATTGACTCTTCATATCCCTACTACACCCAAAGTAGACATCAGTAGAAAAAATATTATACAGAAATCTCTTCCAAAGGAATCTCACAATTACTGAGCTAAAAAGAGAACTTCTATATCCTCATTTCCAGCTTTACAGTGGGAAAAAAATCAAAATGGTAGCAGTGATGTGACTGGAGACCATTCTTTCTCTTGTTTTAGATTTCATTGTTCATAACTTTATTTTATTATCTTCAGTCCTCATTATCTTCTGTGTGCATGTGAAATACTGTACTATAAATACAATGATTTTTTATAATAATACTAACACGCTACATTCAAATATCAAGTGGTCAAATGTCCAAAATCATTTTGTTCAAATATCATTTCTAGATGCAAACTTAGAGTTCTCTAATCACATGTTTTCCATGTTTGTGTCTTCTCACTGATAACTTTGAATTTGACTATTATTTTCAGTGCCATATCTATAGGTAACACTCCAAGATCAACCTCAGACCAATTTTTAACAGAAAAGTGCTCAAATAATACTAAGTCTCCTATAAATTTACATGAATGCTATATAAATCTACATCTCTACAGAAGTTCTTCTCATATCCAATAAAGTAGCAAGTCTATCAATCAGCTAATTTAAGTGGAAAACAATTTCTTTTTTACTCTAGGCTTATCTTTTGAGTCACATCACATGTCTTTAATTAAGATTCCTAATTTTAAGATGACAGAATGTAATATTATTCCTGTTAAACATTGGAAGTGTGGGGAGGATCTCCAGAAGGAGAAAAGAGAAGGAAAAGAGAGATGCTTTAATAAGAAAGTCCTACGTAGAAAGAACATAATACTTTTTTTAAAAGTACTTGCCACCAATGTAATATTCTTAAAAATAGAACATCTCAATTTATCCAAAGACAGGTAATATCTGTGTAAAAATCTCATCTTAACCCACCAGTGTCCTTCAGCCTGTGCTGAGAAGCACCAACTCTCAGGCTGGGGAATAGTCTATCCTCCCAGGTCCACTCAATTCCTGGCCTATAGGCTGAGACTGCCACCAAGGGAGCCAATTAGTGCCAAATATGTTGGTGGTTTTTTGATGTAGGAAAATCTCCCCTAAGAACTGGACTGAGATGAGCCATCAAATGATAGTGATTTTCAGTCACTAATGATCTGGGATTTAAATAGAGACTTTTAATTGGGTTACCAAGCAACCTGCAAATATTTTGGTGATACCTGCTGAGTCAGTTGGGTAGTTTGTAACGCGCTCTCCTCTGATTATGTTATCTTTGATATGAGTACATTACATATTATCAATGATCAGCATGGGTTTTTTCTTTGTCATTAGCCAAGAAAAGACATCCTTGAGTCTTTTGTTCGTTTCTTGCCTTATGTTTCCATATGTCCAAAAGAGGGTGTGATCAGAGTCAAGGGTGGCTACAGGGAACATAGGAAAAGCCTTCATTAAGTTACCCTCTTATGCCTCCGCCTTCTTCTAAGAGAAGTCAGACCTCATGAAATCAGAAGGACTACAAAGGATTGTTTTGTAACTCATAATTTCCCTTAATGAACAAAGCCAGAGTTTTGTGTTTGTTTCTTAGATCAGTTTTTAAAATATAAAAAAAGTGAAATGTTCAGGATATTGTTATTATGGTTTTTGTTTCACTGGAGAGTTATTTTCAAAGAAAACTTCTCAAGAAAAAAAATAAATTCTGCCTTTCATTGTTTCCAGATGCCTTTGCCAGTCCCTGTGGCCAAACGTATTCACTTTCTTCTGACTGCTACTGTCAATTCCTTCAGTCCTTCTTCCTCGGCTGCCTCACATGGGTCTCCCTCAGTTCCTTAAACTACAGCCTTCAGTTGTCTTGCCCCCGTTGGGGGGTGAGTATTCTTTTTCCCAGCATTACGGTTCTGCCCCTCTGTCTTTTTAGGTAACATTTCACATTGGCTTTAAACCTTGTACTTCTCTAAATACACAGTGGGATCTTCAGAAATGCTGCTTTTTCCCTTTGACATATGTGTGTGGTGTAACTCCCCCACTGTCGATGAAGCAGTGGCCAGACCTTTGCTTCTCCTCGCCTTTCTTCCATGGCCAGGGCTTCCTTTTTCCTCTGTCACTCATTTGAACTCTTTGTTAGTGGGTATCCTAAGGGAACGTGCGCTCTGATTGCCTGGCTTTGTGTTTCTTTGAGCACTTCCTTCTCTCCCTTTGAGAACTTGTCCTGGATGAGGAATAACATCAGCAGACCTAACTTTACCATTTCTACTTCTATTCCAAATGCAAACAGGTGAGTGAATGGTAACAGAACACAGTGCTGTTTCAAAGATTGCCTTAGCAAGGCCATCATAGCTCTTGATTGCATTTGATGAGTGAGGAAACTGAGGACTCAACATGTTAAAAGGCTGGCCTGTGTTACGTATGTACGAGAAAAGCAGCTGGGAATTCAATTTGTCCACTAACTCCTAAATCACATGCTTTGTACAGCACACCACAGTGTCTCTCATTTGAGCACTGCTTCCTGACCCAGTTTCATTTGCCATTAAGTGTTCTAAACAGAAGTAAAAGTGGCAGCGAATTGCATATGTTTTATAGAGAGACGTTTCATTCATAAAACACAAACCCAATGATAATATTATTGAGAAAGACATTTGAAAAAGAGATAATGGAAAAAAATCGTGAGAAACATAATTCAGTTCTGAATTGAAGCTCTCAAAGGAAAGCATGTCCATGCTTTTGTTATGTATTGTATACCTGTGAATCCGTGCCACCCCACATGCCAAAGTGTCAAAAACTCATTGGGATTTTTAAAAAGGAACAAGCACAAAATCTGCACACCTAACAAGGTGTTCTTTCAAAGGATTATTGCACTAAAGAGTTTTGGGTTCGAGGGATACCTTTCTGCTGTATTCTGATTTAGCACTCAGGCTTGAAAAGGTGTCTAGGGAAAGCCCATGTCTGTTCTTCTATACAAACTTTCTCCAAGGGGAGTTTAGCCCTAAGACAAGCATTTCTAGGTTCCTTTTGAGCTGAATGACCAGTGGAGGTTTCTGCAAAGAGCCTCTGGAAAGACAACTCATAAGCATGCCTTTGCTCAAGTTTGATCACAACAAGAAATGTGATTCCTTATGGCTTCTTTCTTTTATTCATTTTTCTTTTTCTTGTGTCTTTCTCTTCTCCCACCAGCCAGAAGAGTAATATAGACCAGACTGAGAGCTGCAAGCTGGCCGCAGAATAATATCCTAATTATTTGCCTCTTACTAAGGGTTCTTCTTGACAGGTGTCAACTAGATTTAAGTGGTTGGCTGCTGGTTTTTTTTTTTTCTTTCTTTTGCTTTTTTCCACATTGTCATGTCTTGAAGTAGGGCTAAATGCTGACATCCCTTTGTGCTTAACTAGAGATAACTATCAAAGAAATGCATAAATTACAGCTCCAGTTACACCAAGCTCAACAGGCTCATCTGCCTTTAATGACAAGATAGAGGTACAATCGACCTGGGCTATATTTTTCTGAACAGTTGTGAAGTTTGGTCTGTGAAATCTCAGGTTCCACATGGTTCTTGCCTGCTTTTTCAGGTATTTTACAAGTGGAATATCCTAGTTAGGTATTCTGTCTTTTTATCTCCTGTATGAATAAATTACAGAGCTCTGCTTCTTATCAAAGAAAACATTCACTCATCATCTAGGGAACACAAAATATTTTTTTACACCATAAATTATTCTTAAAGAAAATCTTAGATGAGTCGGGCACCCTTTGTGGTATATGCATATGTGTTTGTGAGAGACAAAGAGAGTGTGTTTGCTTGATGGCATTAGTTTTAAATCAGAGAGACAGACTACCAGACTGTCATCTTGCCTGTCAGTTCTTAAAGCAAACTCACCTCAAAAAGCAAACAAGCAAGCAACCACCACGAACACCCTTTCCAACTCCTTGACCAATAGCTGTGAATGACAAAATACGCCCAGCTCTTCTCCTATCATGTTTTTCCTCCCTTCTTATTGGCAGAGAATGTGATTTCATGGTAGAAGGTTGGAAAATGACCCCTTGTAATGATGGAATTTACATAAATAAATGCTGATAGCACAAAACAGATAATATGCTGTGGGTATCATCACAATAAGTTGTCTCCTACTGACACAGAGTCTAAGTTGGAAGCACACAATTATGCAAATCAAACTAATGCCAGTTGCTCATTACTGTCATGGTGGTAAAGGCAAAAACATATCCTCCACAGATAGCTCGAGGCTGGGCCACAAGCCAAAATGTTTGGTTTTGCTGACATAGTAACTGAGTCAACAAAAATAGGATATAATAGTAATACATCAGAGGAATCCACATCAGGGCAGACCTGAAGCTTAATGGACTGTGAATCCTATGTCTGTGCGGAGCATCCTTTCACTGGTATTGACCACATTTGCCGATTGTACAGAAAGAGATTACAGAAGCAATTTTTTTGGACCTAAAATGTCTGCAAGACTTTCTATTAGCTTTTCCTAAAACAGATGAGATGACATTTATAAATACTTAAATAATGTCGCATATCCCAGGTTTAAACACTTTCCAGAAAATTTCAGAACACCTGCTGCTGTTTGATCAGATTTGTCCTGCGTTCTCATTATGGCGCTGGAGAGATTTTCAAACAATAGAATGCTCATTTGCCACCCAAGTACCTTTCCTCTTTAAAAAAAAAAAATAGAAGAGTTATTTCTAGGAGAATATTCCATCCTAGATAGTACCTAATAGACCTGTTTTTCACACAGGCAAACCTGAGAGCAAATGTGTCCTTAGTGAAGGAAGTCAATGAATTAATGGCTGCAAACCCACCAGTCTAATCCATCTCTCCTATGAATGACAGTATATCCTATGTGGTGAGTTGATACCATGTATGATCCTGATGCTTCACACCCCATGGTATCCATGTCCTTTGTCATGAGACTTTGCTGTTCTTCACACCATGGAATATGTTCCTTGCCCCTTAGTCTGAGTTTGGTCACTTGATTTGCTGTAGCAGATGGGACATAAGGTATTGTGCCTGAAGAACATTCAGCCACACCTGAGTATGCTACTCAAACACTGTCTGGGTAAAATATGTCTGGCTTTGCACACTGATGGCAGGAGTCACGTGGAAGAGACCTGGGTTGTTTTACCAAGGCAAAGATAGGTCAGTCCACAAACAGCCAACCCCCAGACAGCTGAGTGACCTCAGGTAAGAACCACCTAGTTGACCCCAGCCCAGATCACCATCTCACAGATTCAAGAGTTAATAGGCGCTACGTGTTTTAACCCCCTGAGTTTTGCAATGCCTGTTAACAGATGATTGAAGAGTTTTTACAAAGTTTTATTATGAGATTAAAATATGCAAAGGAAATATACTCCATAATAACGAAAAAATGTTTATTCATTAATTCACCAGACTTAAAATATGAACATATCAGAATGCACAAAACAAACCACGATGAGATAATACTTCATAACCACTAGAATGACTAGAATCAAACAGAGATGATGGCAGACGTTAGCAAGGCTGTGGAGAAACTAGAGCGCTTGTGCATTGCTGATGGGAATGGAAAATGATGCAACCACTTTGGAAAACAGTTTAACAGACCCTCAAAATGTTAAACACAGCAATTCTACTCCTGGGCATGTGCCCAAAAGAAGTGAAAACCAAAGTCCATGCAAAAACTTGTACAAGACTGGTCAAATGACTCTTACCCAAACAGCCAATAAAAAGAAACAGTTCCATTATCAATTAACTGATGAGTGAATAAACAAAACCTGGCACATCCAAACAATGAAATATTCAACAGTAGAAAAAAATGTGCATGACAACATTTGAATCTTGAAAACATTGTAGTAAGCAAAGTAAATCAGTCACGAAAGACCCTATGCTGCATGATTATGTTTATATAAGATGATCAGAATAGACACGCTAATACAGAAAAGAAATAGACTGATCATTGCCTAGAGCTGGGGAGAGGAAGGAGGAGGGTATGGCAAATAACTGTCAATGAGTCAAAGGGTTTCTTTGTTGATAATTAAAAAAAATAAAATTAGATCATGAGATAGGCAGCACAACTCCCTGAATATAGTAAAACTCATTTGACTGTCAACATCAAATGGTTAATTTTTGTGTTAATTTTTCCATTAGGAATACACACACACACACACACACACACACACACACACACACATATATATATATATATATATATATATGAATTATATCTCAATAATCTGTTAAAAATACATAGACACTTATGCTTCATCTTCTAACCAAATTACAGCTTGGTCTTTATTTTAGTCTCCTTTTTATTCTTCTCTTTCAAATTTCTAGACCTTGGTTTTTCCTTTATTTAGCTCACAGAAATGTGAGTATTGATTTGGAGAGCTTTATAGAGAAAACTAAACTCTTGCTATTATTTCTTTGGAACCACATGCTTATTTACAGTATTTGACACATTAAAAAGTGAAACGATGGAGAATTTTTGGCATCCAGTCCCAGGCACTGATTTTTCACAGGGCTCCAGCTGTCTTTCCTTATCTTGCTTTCTGTGATACTCACTCATGCTCTGCTTGCTCTTGAAATTGATCTGTTTAAAGGAAAGGGCAGCACTTACCATTTCTTCAGTACGCACATGGATGCCAGCTTCAGTATGTTGACAGCTGCAAGAGGGGCACTTGGAGCAGCCTGTGATTTAACTTTCACTGCTTCTTCTCAAGCTGCAGGTTTGAAGTTGAACTTGCCTTGTCACATGAAACTGAGTAAAGGGACAATCTCCAATTGTCACCTGCCCTGCCTCTTCTGGTGTCCCTCCCCTTTGTCCATCCCACCTCTATCTCTCACCATACTTTCTGTTCAGAGTCTCATATTTTTTTGTCTAAATTACTGCTTTTTCCAGGCTGGGTCACTTGTTTCTGATGTCACCACTCTTAATTTGCCCCATGGTGAAATAGACATGTTGATTATTTCATACCCTTATGCACAGAACTTCCATTGACTTCTCATCACTCCAGATAACATCAAAATTCCTCAGTGTTATCGGAACTTTGTGATCAGATGACCACATGAATCTCACAACCCCTTGCCCTTTTGATGCAATAAACAATTTGATGTTCTCCAAAGGGCCTTCAGTAAATGCTCCCTTGTCTTTGTAGGTTGTGGAGGGGGAGAGATTAAAATTAAAAATACATTAAACACACCAGAGGGTGAAATGGAAAGCTGCTACTCAATGCATAAAATGTATCAGTCATTTGTGGTGAAAAAGTTCCACAGACCTGCTGTACAACAATGTGCTTAGAGTTCAAATTCTGTAGTTTCCACCTAAAAATTTGTTAGGAGGGTAGATCCCTTACCACAATGAAAAAGGAATAAATTATACATGAATATTCATATAGATATGGATTCACCTTCACAGACTTCACTTGGCATGCCCCTTTTGTCCTCTGAAAATTGTGTGCCTACTTTGCTGGAAGGAGGCCTTTTTAATACCTGAGATTTAAATGGTCTCTTATATGAGATCAGAAAATACTAGATCATAAGCTACATTTCCTCAACTCCAAAACCCATTCCTCTGTGTTGCCTGCAGCACGGTATGCACACAATCACACAGCATTTTAATTTCTAGGTTTTGTTTTCTACTTTCTAACCTTAACTTATAACAGATTATGATCAGTCCCCAGCATGCCTTTTGTTCATTCCTGTCATTCATTCATTCATTCATTCATTCATTCATCCTTATTCCCATCATGTCACTAATTAATTCATTCATTCATCCTTATTCCCTCTGACATATAGCATCCACTCTATAACATTCTTTTAAAAAATAATGTTATTGTGTGTATTTAAGAAATATAACATGATGATCTGGGTTCTATATATAGTAAAAAGTTTACAACAATAAAAATAAATTATCCATCATATTACATAGTTATCCATTTTTCTGTTATGCTTTGTGGCAAGAGCACCTAAAAATCTACTTATTTTAGTATAAATCTCAAATACAGTAAAATTTTTTTAAACCTATAGTCCTGATCAGATCTATAGACTTGTTTATTCTTAAATATGTATACATTCTTGATTTGTGATAAATCTTTATGAAATTTCATTGTCATGTCTGTACATATTTTCTACATAATTGCCTGGTCATCTGGCTTTTTCTGCCACTGGATCATAAAGTTATATGAGAGCAGCTGTTATGGTTTGAATCTAAGTGACCCCCAAAGACTCATGTATTGAAGGTTAGGTCCTCAGCTGATTGAACTATTGGGAATTGGTAGAATCTTTTAGGGCATAATGGGAGGAAATTAAGTTGTTGGGGGCATACCATTGAAGGGAATATTGTGACATTAGCCCCTTTCTCTCTGTTTGCCTCCCAGATACCTTGGGGTGAACAGCTTTTCTCCACTACATGTTTCCCATCATGATGTTCAGCCTTGTCACAGGGACAAAGAGCTGGGCCCAAACAATCAAGGACTGAAACCTTTGAAACCATGAGCTAAAATAAGTTATTTATCTTATCAAGCTATTTATATCAGGTATTTTGTCACAGCAACAGCCATCTGACTAACACAGCAAGAACCTAGCCTTTTTTCCAAACTTAACACCTTGAACAGCATCTGATACATAGTATTAACTCAATAAATATTTATTAAATCCATGCATAAAGCAATAAAATGGCAAAGGAAAACTTCTAAATTGTAGTTGACTTTGTCATGACCTCTGGTAAACTTTTCAAGCGTCATATCTCTTGACTCTATAAAGATGAGCACTTTCAATAACGGTGAAAATCTTATAAAACATGAACATTTCAATCTCAACCTTTTTCACTATGCATTTCTTCCTTCCACAAAGCATCCCTCAAGAATTCTTTTTCTACTGATTCTAGATATTGCAGACCATCTAGTGGACAACATCTTACGTTTGATAGATTTTTACTTCTTTCTTAAAGTGGTTGCTGATTAATAGCTAAAGTGATCAACCCCAGTGGGAACCTGAGTTTTTCCAACCAACCCAAAGCCAGTTTCCTCATTCCCATTACCCACTAGAGCACTGCAGAGATTTTTTCCCTTGACTTTGAACCATCACTTGGTTTTACAGTCCACTTGCCTGTGGTTTAGAAACTGAGCATGTCAGCATTCCTTTTTACTGCCTCAGTGTAGCAGCAAATGTGTTTTGTTCTCTCCTTTCAAAAGTGAAGATTGTATTTGAAAATCACTCTCTCCCCTAGGGAAACACTCACTCCTAACTCCCTGACAGGCCATGAGGACCTCAAAATTAAGAAAGATGTCCAGATATGTGAGTTTGTACAGAAAGGACTAGAAAACCACCCAGACACATAACGACTCAGTTACGTGCCTGGCTTCTGTCAGGAGAAATGTGTGTCTGAATTTTCAGGCTCATAATAGACATGTACAGCTAACTGACTTTTATCTTGCCTCTGTCATATTGATCTATCAGTGAATCTATAATAGAAGATGGGAGCCTGGAACAGTAAAAAGTAATAACCATCGAGATGGATAGCCCGAGCAAAAATGTAGTTTCATGGGGACACTTAGTGTAAAGAACTGTAGATTCATGTCAAGGGGGCATAAGTATCCCCTTCAAAGCCAACTGTTAAAAACACCTAGTGCACAGATGACCTGCCTTCAGAATATGATATGTTTCTGTATTGATTTTCAGAGTTTCAAAACAACAGGAAATAGCCAAGTGAAAGTTTCTTTGCAGAACACTAAAAGTAATTTACCTTCTTCCTTTGATTTCAGCTTCAGATTTTGTTTTATGGTTCAAAGTACAAGTGCTTATTTTAAAAAATTCATTTCTAACTTATGGTGGAAAGCAGCAGTGGAGACCAAAGAAGTGTGGAGCAAGAAATGGGCCACGAAATGAAACAAAACAAAACCTCCCAAATTGCGTTAATGGAGTTAGTGGTTAGTCATTACACGACGAAGTTTGTCTCATTCCCTAAGCTCAGGCCCATTCATGGGCAGGGTCTTACCGCTAGGAGGAGATTTGAAGAAACTATAAAATGCTCCATACAATGATTTGGATTCCACCTGTTTGGCTTCTGAAATTCCATCTTTTCTACATCTCTTTGCATGAAAAAGAATTGATCTTTTTTTTTTTTTTAAAGTGATGTTTTCAGGTCAGAAGAAAAGCAGTTTACTTTCCAGTGCAAATTGGTGTTATTTGTGTATTTATTTGTGGATTATCAATATGTAGTAAGTGCTAACAATGGCATGATACTAATAATTCATGATTCCTAACTGGAACTATTTTTACTGAGATCCTGTGCTCTATATTCACACACATTTATTTAATACAGTGTGCTGAGATGCAGAAAAATAAATTTCAGCTTATTTTGTGCCCAAATTTGGTATTTGTTTTCACTGTTTTCTTCATTTTTGGCTTTAGGAAGTTATGTCAGTGTTCTGGCAAGAAATAGATGGCACATTCAAAAGAAATGATTAAAAAGCATTTTAGCCAAGGCACGAAGGGTAGGCAGGGTTAAGGGAAACCAACCATGCAGGGTAAAGCAAGCATTTCTGAGCTCCCCATCAAGTCTGAGGCCACAAGCTAGGGAATGTTTAGAGAGCCCAGGGGGTCTAGTCTGAAGGATGAGCCACCCAACAAGAGCTATGGCCCTTGAAAGAACTCAGACACCACCCACTCATGAACCAGGAGGACTGGAAGGGTCACAGTAATCAATACCTCAACTTTTCTTTACTCATGTCCTTCACTTTCCTTCCAGGCTGCAGTTTTCCAACTACAGCAAGAAAATGATAAACAGAAAATACAAATTTCTGCTCAACATATGACATACCTTGACCAAGTTAAGAGAAGTATGAATATAAAATAAGAATATCTGTACACGTCACAGAAATTGTCAAGATCTTGACAAACAGAAGTTAAGCAAGATTAAACAAAGCCTTACAAAAGAGATGGGAATCTTTTAAACTCTGTCTTCTACTTTTAGCAAATACAACATTACAGCAACTGCAAATACTGTGATAACATTCCCAAGAGATATGGGAATGACTAACCTCTTCCTTACCTCCTCCATTTCCTTTCCCTCCCGCAAAAAAAAAAAAAAAAAAAAAAAAAAAAAAAAAAAAAAATGTCTTTTAATTCAGACTGCGGAAATACGTCCTGTAATTTATAAAAAAAACAATGGGAAACTAGGATTTGCTTTAAACACATTTGATCATAAACTGTAGTTTAAAATAAACCATTATATCCATAAAGAGAGAAATATCAGAGTCATGTGTTTTCCAGAACAAGATAAAAAAGTTTATGGACTCTGAGCTATTTTTTTTTCTAAATCACACCCTTGTAAGAAGGTCATTTATTGTAAACATTTAAATCTGTTAGGTATTAGGTATGGGTTACATTATATTTATTTTGTGTTTTTATTTTTTTATTCATAAATGTTTCATTGTGGCTTCTGCAATCAAATGGTTTGTATTGAGGAATTAGAATACCACCAGATCTCACTTAAAATATACAAATTTCCCTTTTTTCATTAAGAAAGTAATGCCTTTGGCCAGAATATTTACATTCTATACATAATCCAGGTCTTACGTTACACATATTGATTGTGATTAAAAAAAAAAAAACTAGCAACTTCTTCTGTAAATAGTTAAATTGTCTATCTATGCGATATCATTTTATTCCTGAAGATGAATTTACAACAACTCAAGTGAAAATAAAATAGCTTACATGCAGAATTCTCTCTACAAATTGCCCGTCACTGGAGAAATATTTACAGTTCTTCAAGTCCATTAGGATGGTTGGTTCTCACTTCAAATAAAATGATAACCATATGCTTCCCAAGTGTGCTTTGCCTTCCTTCTTTGCTTGTACTCTATTTTTCCAAAGACAACTTTTCAAAGCTTGAGTATTTTCCAAACAGCTTCCAATGACTTAAAGTGTTCTGTTTCTTTTTTTCTTACTAAAGTACCAATAATCCTAGGTAAAATATGACTGAAGACCTCTCAAAATATGTTGACATTTCAATTCAATTAGAACCATCTTATAATGTATGTACACATGTTGGTTGTAAAGAAAAGACCCAGCTTTAAAGTGACAAATATATTTGTAAAGGACTCATTTCAGCATGTGAGTATACAGACACACACATACACACACATACAAACATGCACACATGTGCAAAGCTGGGATAAGATTCTAATGACAAAGGATAAGATTTGACATCAGGAAATCACTATTTAAATCTTTTCTTAATATATCTGTCAATGGACCTTTATTTTATTTATTTATATGCAGTGCTGAGACTTAAACCCAGTGCCTCACACAGGCTAGGCAAACACTCGACCACTAAGCCACCACCCCAGCCCCTCCACTCTTTCTTAATTATGATCTTAAATATACCCTAACCTTTTTCCTATCAATCACTTCTCTAGCTGCTACTAGGAATCCTATGTTCTCATCCAAAACTTATATAATTCCCTGAATTCTCTGTACGGACATCTGCCACTACTCAGTTTGTTTCCTGAGCATTGTGGCCCTGACTTCACTAGTCATTTGATTTTATTAACTGGTCCCTTCTTTCAAGTCTCAGAGACATTGTCACTTTCTCCAGGATTGCTTCCTTAGAGCTGAGTCCTGTCCTCCTATCGTCTCCATACAGATCACCTCTAGAACAGTGCTATTCCATGGTCTTGTGATTTTCTGTTACAATGTTAGGGAGATTTTCATTGCTGTGACCAAAATACCTGGGGGTGGGGCTTATAGAATGAATGATTTATTTTGACTCACAGTTTCAGAAGTTTCAGTCCATGGTCAACTGGCTCCATTGCTATGGGTCAATGATGAGGCAGAGTATCATGGCAGAGAGGGCATGGAAAAGGAGAGCCATACATCTCACACTGACCATTAAGCATAAAGAGCAAGAAAGGGGTGGGAACAAGACAAACCCTCCAGGGCATGCCCCCAGTGACCTACTTCCTCCCACCAGGCCCTGCCTTCTAAGGTTTCTACCACTACCCTTTAGTCCATTTAATTATGGCTGTCCAACGTCCAATCCTGTTCCAACCCTGCTTTCCTTTCTTTCCTGTGTTCCTTCTTTATGTAATTCTCTAGGCCACTGTTTATCAGAGAAATGGATCTAGAAAATTGTCTATCCTACAGGGTTGATAAAAGGAGCAAGAGAAACCATGTTAGTTATAGAACACAGTAATAGAAAAGTCTAGTATCTTTATTTTTAGGAGAAAAAGAAAATCTCTAACTAACAGAGAACAAGTGAATCCTAAGGAATCACCTAATACCATCTATTTTCCCGCCCTACACTGAAGATTTTTCTTTAGAACTAGTCAGCTCCCATCCAGCAGGTCACCTTAAATTAGTCTCCCCTCCAAGGTGTAGGAAGCACTCCTAGAGTTTCTATACACCAACACTGACAAGAAATGTGCAATGCTAGTAACACAGTGGAAAGAGCATGAGGCTCAGGAAGGCTGCTCATTTCATTAGTCTGCAAAATACCATCAGACTACACAGTTCAAAGACAGAACAACACAGAAAGAGTCAAGTTCAATTGCCCTCTCATTAGCCCCAATTAGCGGATTGAAGGCTGATTGTATATAACAAACAAAAAAAAATACCTTTTGTTTTGTTGTTTTGGTTCAGCAGTTGAGATGAATAGTTTAAGTGGACAGTAAATACTGAAGCAGAAAACATTTTGGAGAACAAGTTCAAACAATTTTAGTACTGTTTTATGTAGCAAATAATGACTTTGGAAAACTTTTTAAAAATGTAATAAAAAGAAAGAAGAATTTCAACAAACACAGAATATTCATAGTAATCCAAAGGTAATAAAATCCAAGACTATCTATGAAAATTAGCACAACCAGGATTTTTACAAAAACAATTTATGAATCAATTGATTTTCCAAAGCTCTGTGGAAAGCAGGCACTTTCAAAACACAAAATGGAATATTTTATATCAACAATACTATATCTAAAGACAACTTAACTTTTAATACTTCTGACTAGAAATTAGCACAACTTTCAAACAAGGATCTTTTGGGAAATTACAATCATCCCTTAACACTTCTCAGTGGGTGGATGTCAGGAGCAAGCATCCAGCAGGAGCAAACAATCCTCTTACTTCTTTCTTCCCCATACCTCATGTCTAAATCTTAAAGGATTGAAATGGGCATAGCATGTACAAGGCCCTAGGTTCAATCCCCAGGACCACACACACACACACACACACACACACACACACACACATAATAATAATAATAATAATAATAATAATAATAATAATAAAATAAAAAATAAATACAGGACTGAAATGAAGTTTCCTGAGATATGGTACTTAGACCAAAGCAGGAACTTGGAATGGGGCTGTAGAAGGAGGAAGAATCAAATGCAAGTGAGGGTAAGTGTTATAGTTTAGATTAGATGTTCCCCAAAAGCTCATGTGTGAGACAATGTAAGAAAGTTTATAAGTAAAATGATTGGGTTATGAGAGCTTTAACCTAATCAGTGAATTAATCACCTGATAGGAATTAACTGGGTGGTAACTGTAGGCTGGTAGGGTATGACTGGAGGAGATGGGTCCCTAGGGCCATGGCTTTGTCCTGGCCAGGAAAGCTCTGTCTCTCTCTGCTTCATGATCATCATGTCCTGAGCCACTTTTCTCCACCACACTCTTCTGCCATGATGTTCTGCCTCATCTCAGGCCCCAAGGAATGGAGTCCACCATCTGTGAGCTGAGACCTCTGAAACTGTGAGCCACCAAAATAAACTTTTCCTCCTCTAATTGTTCTCCTCGGGTCTTTTGGTCACAACAGTGAAAGAACTCACTAAGACAGTGAGCAATGAGGGTCAGGAGTTATGTGCTTCCTTTTTCATTATATAGCCCTCAGTAGCTTTAATCTGATCTTCAGTCATTTTCTATCTCTTCTAACCAATTTCCCAGCCAACCCAGATGGGCTGGTCTTGAATATCACTTTCTCTATTAAATTCCTTCTTTCTTAACTGACATTTTGTGGTTGAACAGATGAATCCCAGATGTGAGAAGAATAGTTCACATTCACAGAGAATGAAGTCCTGATTCATTAAAGGAAAGATATAATTCTTTTCTGGCTCAGAATGCCGAGAGAACATTTCCTAGGGTTGAGAGGGAGTTGAAAAATTTAACAAAAGCCATAAGGAATACTTCCTGGGTCACCAAGAAAGTCATAACAAGAAATTACCATTTGATTCCTGTCCAGTTCCATGTGCTTCCTTAACACTCACCCTCCTAGCCATCTCCGCCAGCCCCCGTTTCTAGACGCCTAGATATACCCAGTGTTGGCACCCAAGTGCCCTTTATCTGGTCCCAAATATCTGGTCCAGTTAAAGTAGTAGCAGAATCTCTAGTTTTTAGTGCCCGTTGAATTCAGAAGAATGAACAATGAAGAGCAAGGGGAAATGGGTATCTGCCCCAGGATTATAGTACTCCAGGAATAGAGAATAACCCTGCACTTACATAAGAAAATGCAACACTATGCAGCAGCCATTATCAATGCTGGAAGAGTTCAAAAGGTTCAAGCTTGTTCCTCCAACTATAAACAACTCATTCACAGATCTGAAATCCTCAAGAGTTTGTTAAGATTCTCTACAGCCACATGAAGTCAGTCTTGTTCAGAGCATTGTTAGAAGTGCTGACATCTTACTTGCTGGCAAAGAGAACATCCTGGTTGAAATGGCTAGCAGATAGGGGTAAAGGGACTTCTTTCTGTCTTTGCTGCAAATTTCTTAATAAAAGTGAATTATGCAAAACGAGAAGAGAGTTGAGTAAATCATTGCAAAATGTGTGGGTAACTGGCTGACAAATTTCACCTGGATCCCCACATTCAAGCTTTCTCAGCAAACAACCACCCTGCCCAATGAGAGGGAGGAAACAGTGAAACTTTCAGTGCCACAGCCTGTACTGAGATGAAAACATGTGCGGTGAGGACTTGACAAGCCAGACATAATCTTGACAGGATGTGACACAGTTCCCCAAATCAAAGTCTGGGGACTGACTAATTCTTTTCTCTGTGAATTAAAAGCAAATACTTTAAAAATACTTTATGACTCACTTCTGTATTTCTTTGTGTTCTGAAGCTTATTGTCTCATTTACATTTATTATTTAGGGAAATTTTGTCGGTACAAGGTTACCAGATAGATTTGCTCTATGACCAGAAGTCTTTATATCCACTTATCTATTAATTCTGCTCATGGTATGGGAAACTGAGAGCACTCATATCCTCATAACTAGGGACATGCACAGAGGAAGGGGTGAACAGCACGAGCAATACGATAGAAAGTGAGTGACAAAGTCCACAGTTGTGTCAATCAAGGCATTTTTTTAATGTCTTAAGTGAGTATGAGTTTCTATGCTAACCAGATAATGACTGACTTAGAGATTTCATTCAGTCTTCTAGGCCTTGTCACAAATTATGTCTTCTACTTTAGAATCTACTGGACCGCTATGAAATAAAATTCCAATGCTTGGAACAATGGTAACAGAAAGCAACATTTTATGCTTTGTTCTTTTATGGGTCTCTTCAAACCCCCAGGAACAGGTGCTTTAGATTAGGCTGCCCAAGGCCAGCAGGGCCTGGCTTTATTATACTTTGGTAAATAACAGTCACTGTTGTCATCAGAGTTTTCCACACTTCCAGAAAATGTCACTAGCCACATGTCAGCAGGGTTCTTTGTCTAATTTCTACAGCTAAGGTGGCAAGAAGGTTATTAGAAGTAATAGCAAATTTAAAGTTTTATTAGCAGTAAACTGCAAAAGCTAATGGTGATGCCAACACTAGATAAAATCATTGTCACAGTTAATTCTGAACTCCTTATTTCAAGCTTAATAATAGGAAACTCAATGGAAAGGATATTACACGCCCCATATCACTCATGAGTGCCGCAGGCCTGAGTAACTTGTTATTTTGCTCATGAGTGAAATAAAATGCAGATTATACTGCCTGCTATCAGGGGCATTGTTTTAATTGAGGGTGTATGCATGGTGATGAGGGGGGACCCAAGTAGGTTCTCATTTTTGCAACTGTTATAACAATGGTCTTTTGGTTTATATCTGTAATTGAGCATATCACCTTTGTATTACTTTGTAATACAAAACCGTATTTTTTTTTTTTTTTTGTAATTTGTATTACTTTGTCTCAGCTCCAGAGAAACGAAATCAAGCTGGGGAGAAGGGAGGGGATTATTTGGTGATTCTCACCACTATTTCTACAAAAATGCTTTTCCAGCATTCTATCGCCTTTGTTTCCGGGCCCCTCCATCTACAGAGGCAGACAATGGAATATTTGTGTTGCTCCGTTTGTCTCATTCCAATCCTGTATGCCAGCACAAAACAGCCCTTCCACTCTGACATCCACTCCTGGTCAGGAATAAGTAACACAAGACGCACTCCTCCATACTTTACATTTACTAAGAAAATAGGTGTTTCCGAGAATCAAGATCACATGGGATTTTGTGTTCTTTTCTAAAGTATGTTGCTCTTTCCTTTCAAACAAGTTGAAGCGATTTCTGATCCTTGCCACAAATCATCCAAACGTGCTGCCTCGCCGGCCATGTGTGCATTCCTGCTTTAAGGGGAGCCTTCCATGGACTTGACAGGGACTGTCTATGATTATGCCACTCTAACTTCAGGCTGTATGTGTGTGGAGATGACTATTTTTAAAGCAAGTCCTCTTCCCTTTGATTGAAGTTGAAATCCTAAGACTTCCACAGCCAAGATCATTTTTGCTTCTCTAAGTTTCAGTATTCTCTTTGAAATATTTGTCTGATGATACACAGTATGGACAGAGCTACCTATAGTTCAATTTCTGAGCAATTATCACTTCATGGCAATTTGACTGTATCTAAGCAGTGGAGAGCTAAAATACTTAAAGACTGCCGCCTGGTCTGCCTAACAAAGGTTTTGCATAAATTAAGGATGCAGAAAGGAGTGGGTAAGAGCAGACAACTCTTCACTTTATCTTGTAACTTTATAAAACAGAGGAAATCTGAGTTCAAAACCTTGGTGCCTGTGAGAAGGAGCCTCATTAGCAGGTGAAATTAGTCCCCAAATTGCCATCTTGATTGGCTCAATAATACTGCTCCACTCGACTCGGGGTGGGATGAGTTTCATTTTCAATAATTTCCTCACTGCTGTTTCTCTGCCTCATATTTCGGTTTGCCAGCTCTGTCCTTTAAGTGGTATTTTCTTTTATCCAAAGCACCAAGCTGTGAATTTATTGAGAAACGCGTGTGTTCACAATAAGATGATGCCATTACTAATAAGTCCCATTCGTTTCAGGAAAAATGAAACACTATATTCCTAAATTATAAACAAACAGTCCTAAATTCCAGAGATTATTATTACCAGGAAGACAAAGTGCAGGGCCAGAAGAATTTGCTAATGCATACAACTTCATGAGATAGATCTGGACACTGTGTTCATCTCTACTTATTTCCTATTCATACAGACTGTTCTTGTGTTTGACAATGAATATTGTGTTGTGACACTTGAAATCCTTCCTTTATTTAAAATAAAAGAAATATCAGTCAGTTAAACCTGATATTAGGATTCAGCTTTTTATTTTGTTTTGTTACCCCAAATTTAATGGAAACATCAGTTCTCTCAAAAAGACACTTCTAATGAATTGTCATACCTAATTTTGCATGGATGCCAAGATGTCTGGCTGCTTCCATCTGGGTCCCTTGAGTTCTATAGAGATTTTTAACGCTTGTGAGAAATCGCCTTGGACTGTGAGTTATAGAATCGTCTTCTGTAATCATCAGTATCCACTCTATCTGAAACAAAACTTCTTTTGCCATTTGCTTGAGATTTTTGATGGTTTGTGAACACATTAAAATCTGTTGATAATCATGTTAACATAGGTAACTTATATTTTAAACTTAAATTATATTTTCAAGAGGAATAATTTATGCAGCTTTTTTCATGACTATTTACATATTATGCCTATAAACTCTTTAATAACTGTATCTAAGCAAAAGCCAGGGTCTTTCAATCATCTTACGAACTTTAACTGTCTATGGTATGTTCAAAGCTAAATTCACAGGGGGTCCTCA
Organism: Spermophilus citellus; assembly: GCF_964194105.1. NCBI lineage: Eukaryota > Metazoa > Chordata > Mammalia > Rodentia > Sciuridae > Spermophilus > Spermophilus citellus. The sequence continues at coordinate 68,867,211 of NC_138191.1, read as the reverse complement.
CTAGGCCACATGCCTCACACAGTTAGTGATTTTGTACTTTCGTGCTTCTTAGTATGTGCATATGGTTATTTTTTTCCCTTTAAAATTACAGTGTCACATTGAAGAAAAAATCTGCCAAAAATCTGTGTACCAGTGATATTGACATTATAATGGGAAGACACAGTACATGTACATATAGTCTGTTGGCTGATGGTAAGTGTTATAGAGAAAAATGAAGCAGAAAAAGAGGGATTAGGGGAAGCCTCTTTGAAAAGGTAACAGATGGACAAAGGCAGGGAAAGAAGGGAGGAAGCAGGTCATGCATCTGGAGGCTAGAAAGAATTTTTTAGGCAAAGAAGAGAGCAATTGCAAAAGGCCCCCCAGACAGGAGCCTCTCTGCATAGTTTGAAGAACACCAGAGAGTCCAGGTACCTGAGACAGAGGAAGCAAGGAAGAGAGAACTGTAATGGAGGAGGTCAGAGATTATGGTATTAGAGTGTGGAGGGAGGTCGGGGTCCCTGGGATGGCTTTCATCCTGTGTCAGATGTGCCACTGCCAAAGTATGCTAAGCAGAAAAGTGACAGGATGAGCCTTGTGTCTTAGAAGATAGCACCCAAGCTAACTGGAGAATAAACTTTTGGAAGTAAAGAGACTAATGGAAGCAAATAGACTCTTTTTTTTTTTTTGGTTTGATTCTATTTTTAATTGGGATAATAAACCATAAAATAATTTTGTAGTCACATGTTCTTCGAGTTGAATCTGTTTATAATTTTTCATTAAAATATCTGTTTTGTGCAGATTATCAAATTACTACAGATAAAGGACTTTTTCTTACTTAAAAGGTAACATTTAAATATTAGCAAACAAACAAGCTATTTCCAAATTCTGGTTAATGTGAAATTTGATGTAGATTCTCAATTCTATTACATCACCAGGGTACCTTTTGTTTCAATAATTATTACTACTTAACAATTTTGATATCAACTTTGAAACTACATGTCAAATGTTTTCTTACTCTTAGTACATTATCTGAAGCTATATAATCTTTAAACATGATTCATCTTTACCAAACAAGCAAATAACAATAATTTCATTGATTATATTTGTAGTGCCCTTACTCTTTTTTTTTCCTTCCTTTTTTTTATTGGTTGTTCACAACTTTACGAAGCTCTTGACATATCATACTTCATACATTAGATTGAAGTGGGTTATGAACCCCCAATTTTACCCCAAATGCAGATTGCAGAATCACGTCGGTTACACATCCATAATTTTACATACTGCCCTTTTAGTAATTGTTATATTCTGCTACCTTTCCTATCCCCTACTATCCCCCCTCCCCTCCCCTCCCTTCTTCTCTCTCTACCCCATCTACTGTAATTCATTTCTCTCCTTGTTTATTTTCCCATTCCCTTCCCAACCTCTTATATGTAATTTTGTATAGCAATGAGGGTCTCCCTTCATTTCCATGCAATTTTCCTCATCTCCCCCTTTCCCTCCCATCTCATGTCACTGATTAATGTTACTCTTTTCTTCCTACTCTTCCTCCCTGCTCTGTTCATATTTGCTCTCATTATATCAAAGAAGACATTTGGCATTTGTTTTTTAGGGATTGGTTAGCTTCACTGAGAATGACTGAACTAATCCAGATGAGAGAAGATGGGGGCTTGTATCATTGACAGAAGTAGAATGAAGCAGTGAGATTCTGATGTAGTAAGTGGTTAGAGAAGACAATATCTACCAACAAACTGGATTTATATGTGTGATAGAAAGTCAAGGATGATTTCAAACTTTAAATCTGAGCACACAGAAGGATAGAGTTGTCATTTTCTAAGTAGAGAGAAGATTGCAAGAAGTGAGGTTGGTGGAGGAAGATGAATCAGGAGTTTGGACCTCAGACCCCTAAGAGGAAGGGCTGAGTAAATAATTGCACATAGAACTGTTTCAGTTTGGGATAGCCTCATTAGAGATATCTGTAGCTTGGGGAATTTTGAGGCCATGAGCACCAACAGAGAAGAGGAGAGGGGGAAAAAACCCCTAAAACCAAGTGTTTTGGCATTAAATATTTAGAATACAGGGAGATGAGGAGATCTCAGAAAGGAGACTGGGAAGAACTAATCAATGAGGGAAGAGACAAACCAGGTAAGTGCTATGCCCTAGAAACCGAATGAAGAAAGGAATTAAAGAAATGGAGATGGTAAAAGACATTTTTTAAATAAAAATCAATTATTCATTCAAAAACACCATAGCATTTAACATATCATGGAATATACTTGAATATATTTAAACAAAAATTCCACTCTGGAATCTAAACCATATCAATGGTTGATATGATTTAAATTTGGTTTGTCCCTTTAAAACTCATGTTGGGGCTTAATCTCCACAGTGAGTAATTAAGAGTTAAGAGGGTGGAGATTTAATTCAACTATGCTGTTTAAAAGTGGGAAACTTAGGAAGTGATTAAGATTAGATGGAGTCATTAGGGTAGGGCTTCATGATTGAACACTGGTGATTCAATGATATGAGAGAGAGAGACCAGAATAGCTATGAACACGTGAGCACTGAGTCTACCCAGGAGGTGGCCTGCACCTCTTCTACTCCCTCAGCAAGATGACCACCACCAGGTGTGGCCTCTCAATCTTCGACCAGAACTGCCAGCCAGAATAAACCTCATTTCTTTATAACTTAGTCTGTTGTATTGTGTTATTATCAACCGACAATAGACTAAGACAGTAGTATAATCATTATGTAAAGCACTCAAGAAATGGTAGTCAAATCTATATTTCATTGTCTTTTATATTGTCAGGATTATTCAAGCAGTTTGAGCCAATTTTTCTGAGATTTCACAAGTCATTGTCAAATTCTTTTCATCTTTTACAAGGTCATACATACGTAACATCAATCAAATACAAGAACATGTACATGTGCTTACTTTGGGGTACCATCCAGCTTTTAAGTCTTGATACTCTAAAACTCTCCAAATTGAGAATTCCTGCTCAATATCTGCTTTTGTTTTTTAGATTTTCTGATGCTGAAAGTTTCACCTTTGGAATTCCTATTCTTGGTATGTTTTTTGAAAATCCAAACTTAGACCACAAGAACCATTTTATTATGAGTTGGGCTTCATTTACTACCTGTGATTTTATGCATCAATTTTGGAGTTTTGTCAGTAGTCTTACAATTTGAAGTATCACCAAATAGGAATCCAGTTTTATATGAGAAGGTGTTTCTATTTTATCAGGTGTGGATTTAGGTGGGAATATAGAGAGATCAGAAAACTTAAGTAAAAAAAATAATAATTTGACAACTATCCCATTATTTTATTTTCTGAGTAAGGCTAACTACATACTTAGAACCCAAGTTGAACTTTTGGACAGCCCATCTTAAAGAGGCTCTGGGTTTTTCCATAGAGAAGCCCTCTAATGTACCTCCTCCCCAGCTGCCCTGTGACCATGTTGCCTTGTGTCAGAAAGGAGATGTCTTCTCCCAGTTTGAGATTCTGACTCCTTCTGATTATTTGTAGTAGACTTTAAGTGTCAAGACAGGTAGGTAGAGAACTAGCACACACAGAAGTCCATAGAACAGCTCATGCCAGCTAGCCCCTCCAATATTGGAACCTCTATCCTCATACTTTGCCTTTATTGGAAAAACACATTCATACCTACCTCTCAATACCCTTACCCTATGACTCTAAGTTCCATAAAAACTCAAGTATGGTATGCTATTCTGTAAGGGTATGTGACACCATACCTGGCATTCTCAGATACGTGTTGAAATGAAAAATGAGAGGCTAGTTAGTAAAAAAAAAAAAAGAATTTAAAACATCATCAAGAATTCATGGAGAGGGATGACAAGGCTTGAAAACCTTCCAAGTTATAATTGTAACTCTACAAAATTAAAGATTACCTAGCAAATAAGTTCACGAGTGGATTTTACATAGTATGTTAGCAGTAGAATCCATAGTACTGAGCAGAATAATATCATCAGATACAAAATGAGCTGATGTTTGATTGGCCTAAGTGTGCCATAAAAGTAGCAACATAATAGATTATAAAGTCAGTACTCCAGAAAGTGTCACAGTCTGATGAGAGCCAACTTATCCTGTTACCTGTTTTTCTTTTAATAGTGGTAATTCACACTCATTTTCACAGACTAAATGAAAAGAACAACATAGAAAAAAGATATAATAAACTCAGGGCTTTCCTGCTACTAATACCACACAATCAGGTCAAAGTCCCCACAAGTTTTATAGGCTCCTTTAGAGGAAATGCATCATTAAAGCTGCACCCCTTTAAGTAACCAGGATGTGAGTTTTCCTGGCAGCAGAATGATTTTAGGCAAATTGGTGACAGAGCTCCACAGACTACAGAGAGTCACAGGAAGGGAAAAAGAGGGCAAATAGCATGATATGGCATATACAGTGCTGTAAGGTCCCCCTCCTTGAAGGCTTATAGTCCTCCAGTTCCTTTCCATTACTGCCAATGTCCATAGTATGGCCAAAGTCCATGGTAGACTGTGCTGCAACCAGAGAAGGAGATGGAGGAAAATAAGAAAGGTGTGAATAGGTATTGATGATGGATAGATGGATGATACATAGCAGATAGAAAGATTTCATAGATGTAGATGGATATATATATATATATATATATATATATATATATATATATATATGTTTTTTTTTTTCTTCCCAGGCACTGCATTCTCTTGACTACTTTCCAAAACCATGTGAGATTAGCATTATTAGCCTCATTTACAAACAAGAGCCCAGGGATGCTAAATGTCTTGACATAGACACTAAAAGCCTCTATTCCATCTGGCCCAATTGCCTCTGTAAACTTACTTCCTATTACTCTCTTCCTCATTCATTCAGCTCCAGCCATACTGGCCACCCTGCTGTTTCTCAATTGTGTCAGGCAAACTTTCACAAGGTCTTTACACTTATAGTTCCATCTGCCTGCAATGTTTTCCCATTGAATATCTACATGCTTCGCTCTTTTTCCTTAGGTCTCCACTCAAATGTCACCAATTTCTCCCTCCTTCCTGATGGTCTTATACTCCATTCCTTGACCTCTCTTTAAAACATCTCTCACCATCATTTCTCACATCTCTCAATCTCATTCCATGGCCCCTGCCAAAGAAGAGCCTGATAAATGAACTTCCATGTGAGTAATTTATTTTTAGAAATATGCCAAGAAATAAGATGAGAAGAATGAAAAGGGAAAGAAATGAAGCTGCTTTGCCATGCACTGTCAAATTCATGGGCCATGTGGGTAATTGGGGCTCATATGATAAGGCATCTATGAGGAACCTTGTATAATACACTTCAGAATTCTCCACCCAAGTCACAGGCTCTGTCTCCCACTCCAGCTCCACGGTGTGGTCAGTCCAGGTTCAGATAAGCTGAGTAGGTTCCCACAGTGTTCCACACAGAGTAGTCCTGTGAATAAAGTTGGGGGCAAGGTCCTAGCCAGTTATTCCTGAAATCAGATAGTAGGGGTAGCAATGGCTGGAATAAAAATATCAGTGAAGAGGACATGGGTGGGACACAAGAGGTTTCTGATTCAGCCACCTTTTGCATCATTAAGACCTTTCAAAGAACATTCAAGATTGAGGCCAGCAGTGGTTTCTACAATAGACTTTTTTTAAATGGAAAAAGCTAGATAGAGTCCTTACTGTTGTAACTGTTCTCCAGGCCATGACTGGCAGTATCTTTTCCTCCACCCACACTCACTCAGCCTCTGCCATCCTCTTATTCACCACACCAGTTGGTCTAAATTCACTTGTTTGGTGAGATGACTCAGAGCATAATTACTATGTCAGGTCCTACCATCGACTTTACAGTAATTCCATTTTCTGGTATCCCTAGGAGAGCCCCAAGGAAGCTCTTTGGCTCTAAACATGGTATTCAAAGGCAACACTATGATGCAGAAACTGGCTCCTCAGGATAATCAGATTCAGGTATGCCCACTAGCTAAATGACTTCCTTCTTTGGAAATAACCAAGCTGTAGTCTAAGCTGAAAGGGTATTAAAAAATTACAGTATTTTCTGTAAGTGCATACTTGCCCAAATAGAAACCCAAACTCCTAATTTGTTAGAGCCCAACTGAAGGGATAAGAAGGACAAGCTCCAAAATGAGTCAGTAAAAGTGACAGCAATGGAACCAAACCTTCTACTTTTGACTCCTGACTCTGTTTCCTGGCATGGGGCGGGGCCATCACAGCACCACATAAGGGCCATTACTTTGTTTTATACACACATCCATAAGAGCATTCCAACCCTACCAGGTCCTACCTTTGCACCTTAGCCAGGCCTCTAGTTTGTTTTTCAATCATGTTTGAGGTAGCTCCATTCCTGAAGGGTAAGAACTATGACTTTTACCATTGTTTCCATGGGACATAGATTAATACCTGACACATGTTAGGTATTCAATGCATATCTATAAATGAATGAATGAATCAATCAATCAATCATTTTATGTTATCTTAAAGCATTTTAAAATCCCAAATCACAAAGAATGAAATGCACTATAAACTAGTACCTCACAGGATTAAAATTTGAGACATAATTTCTTAGATATAAATATAATTGGCACATACTAGGAAAAAATAAGATTATGAAAATTGAACAATTCACAGTTTCAAAATGTATGTAGAATTAAAATTCACATGTATAAACCATATTTATTTACCTTAGTAAACCAACAAATCATAAACCTAACCTGGCATGGGGAGGGGTACAAATGCACTTAATTCTCTTTGTCCTACACACTAATGAATTTCATGTAATAAAACCTTATTAAGAAGCATTATGTTCAATAATAAATTGTCAAAGACTATTCTACCAGATTAAATGTATGATAAAATATTTAAAATGGCATTTATTGCATCAATTTTTTTTAAATAAAGCTAGAGAATGATGTTAATATGTTAATAGTCCAAAACCTTGCTCTTTTTTCATTTTTTAGCATATTTCTCCCATAATTTATTTTGCCTACTACTACTAAAATGTAAGAAAATAATGCCTACAGGACTAAAATGAAGTTTTGCAGAATTAAGGGAGAAAATGTGAATGTGTAATGTTTTATACACATTTCAATTGAGAGCTTGATATATCAGTTGGGTTTCCTGCAGAGGGATTTCATGTGCTTGGGAAAATAAAGTCAGTGTAACTTCATCTTTGAGAAGAGTCACTTTATTATTAATCATGGAACAATTATTGAGCTCTGACAGTTTTAAAATGCTGAGAAAAATGCATTTATGGTCTAATTATGAACTGTACATTGGCATTGAAGGGTAATGGACTCTATTTACCTAACCTGATGTTGGTGCCTCATTTCTGCTAAAATGTCAACATATTGGTCTACGAACATATTTCACCAGCAACTAAATTCCACTATGGGGTTAAAATGTTTTAAAATAAAATGTTAGCTCCTTGGAAGAGAAAGATCTAAAAATTCATGCATAAATGTAAAAATGGCCTGTCTTATCACAAATATAAGAAATTCCTAAAACTTGTTTCATTGTTTTTTCAATTTTCTCTACGTTTGAAATGCAATGTTCCTATTCAAATGAGCAACATGGACCATCCAGCTAGCAGGGGATTGAAGCCAGTTTGCTTCTGTCATGTAGACCTCTCACCTCAAGTAGTGCTGGCCCAATTACTGAAGTTATCCACAACATTTTCAAAAGGTGACTTCAATTTAATCATGGGTTTGTTGATAATATTATTGAAAAGACAATAATAGTTTGAAACAATAGTAATAAAAATATTTAAGAAATAATTTAAAGCATTAACATCCCCTTCCTGAAACAGGAAAACAGTTTAAAAACTTGGTGCTTTATGTTAGCTCAGTGCCATGCTAATCTCATGAAAATGGCAAGGATCAATCTCTCTCAGATCATGCAAAACACTATTGTTATTCAGAGCATCAGACTGGAAGTTAGCCAAGTTTTCAACCCAGGCCAATCCAAAGCAAACAAAGGAAACAGGAAAGAGACTAGGAAAAAATGGAAGGTTTTAATATCCAGAACATATGTTCAACTAGGTTACATTTTTTGCAAGATTGTAGCAACTTTCTTAGAGAAGTCCCAAATATGCTACTGGGTCAAATAACCCAAGATTTTTTATTTTTTAAGTTATGAGAGATAACTACAATTTTCTCATTTCCTTCTTTAGTTTCTAATGAGCATGCATATCTAACATAACTCATTAAGAAATGTTTGCGTTTTAAAAAAGGGCATGTTCACTCCAAAAATAGTAATATGTAAAGCCCCCAGAAGGATATCACTATAAAGTTAATAATGCACTTTCACTCATCAGCTGTCTTCAACTTGCATGCCTTCAAAAGAATTCTTTCGTTAGTGCCACAGGGTACTCAATGTAAAATTTGTAGAATCAGCCTTAGCAGAATAAGTTTGAATTCTGGCAGCTCCTAGGTCTCCTTTGCTTCAAACATTATACACTCTGGAGTCTTTACATTTTCAAATGACAGAGAGAAAGAAAAGCATTTTAAGGTTTACCATAGCTTCTCTCTCTAAGGGCTTCTTGCAAAGAATTCGAATATTGCAGTTACATCTCAAATTAGAGATTTAAGTTTCCCTGCCTGGTCAATTATAAGACCCTCGGCCTTACCAAAGAATACAAGCTCTTGACTTTGCAAAGGTCTGAGTCAACAGCTTGTTGGGCTTTGAAGAACCTTGGCTCCTTTTGCAGCTGGGCTCTTTCTCCTTTGGCGTGTTTCAGGCCCACTGCTGGTTTTCATTCATCTCCATTCTGTGGGTTTCAGGTGACATTTTGGGGCTGGAAACGTAATGTGTCAGAAGATAGCTGCAGCTTCCTACTGTGTTAGTTATTGTTTCCTTTGTCAGGAGGTGAGTGAGCACAAACATTTTCCAATTGCTCTGATTTTCAGACAGATTTAGATCTACTGAGCCATCCCTGATGTTCACGCCTATACCATTTAAAAAACACTGGATAGATTTCAGAGGCGATTTCTGAGTTCAGTCCTATACAAATACAGGTACTATCATTTATCCTTTTTCCAGAAGAGGCATAGATTTCATGTCCTCTCTTGGTTTACCTCTGCCCAGTATAAAAGAGAGAGACAGGGTGCTTCTAAAAATGCTTCTCATTTGGGTCCAAAAACAGCAGCTTACCTTTCTGCTACAGGCAAAACATTATCATGATCAACAAAATCTGTCTCTTGGGATTCAGTCCTGCAGTTCTTTCTTGGGTAAAATTCCCATCAGAATCAGAATTAAGTCCTTAGTGAAAACTTAAATTACATTATAATATTCATTATAATATCATAAGTTCCAGCAAGGCTTTGCCAAAGGCATTGAATGATTTATGATAAACTTGAAAACCTCAGTCCCCTCTTCCCAGGGTGTCTTCAATTATTTCTTTGACGAATTCTACTCTTGATTCCTTGTTGAACTGAAGTAATAAGGGGTTTAGGGCCTTTATATTCTTCCTCAAACTTTTTCTTTTTAACCTAGAATATCTGCAAGTAAAATATCATTGATTGGATCTTTTTAAATGTACCTCCTATAAAATTATGGTTAAATATTATCTTACTCCTACAGAATTTGTATGACTTGTAAATGTAAATTCTCTATAATAGCATTTTAGTTATAAAAATTGTATCATTAAAAATTCCTCAAACTCATTTGACTTCAGCCTAAGCAGTTAGTTCAGTTAGAAAATAAGTCTTGATGAAATTCCCTACTGGCCTCAATTTGATTCTCTGGCCACTTAGCATACAGATGCATGGCACTGGTCACTGTGAAAATCACATGTATGGCACAGATTGACTGTAGAACTTAAGTTTGATTTGTCTCCTCATTGAAGAAACTGAGTCCCGGGAGAAGTGAGGGACCCATCCAAGGTCACACATTTCATTAAAGGCAATGTGGGTCCTACTTTATATTATTGACTGTGAGGTCAGAGAAATGTGACTTTACAAACTAGATAAACTACTTAGTAACTATTCCTTGTGTAAATCAATATACCTACTACCTAGCTATGCCATGGCTAAGTCACTGAGCTTCATATTATTAACCAGTAAAATGGAGATATCCATTTCTATGATGGCTAAGAAGATGAAAAATACATAGATACAAATTTATCTGGCCCAAAATAGTCATTCAGTGATGGCAAAGATTATAATTATTAGTATTTTTATGCAAACTAAAACAATCTTCCAGCTGCTCTTAGTCAGTGCTGCCCAAATGGACTGCTAGAGACTAGATAATTTAAAAAGAAATTTATTTTTCACTCTGGAAGCTGGGAAGTCCAAGATCCTGGTACTGGCATCTGGCAATAGCCTTCTTGCTGTATCATTTTATGGAAGAAGATGAGAGAGGGGAAGAAGGCAAAATACAAAGAGGATAGAATGTACCCTTTGTAGTAAACCAAACCCACTCCTGTGATACTGAACAAAATAGTAGCTATAATTCTTCCAGGAGGGTGGAGCAGCCCTCACAGTCTAACTACCTCTCATTAAGCTCCACCTCCCAATAGTGTGGATTAAGGATTAAGTGTCCAACACAAACTTTGAAGTGGACACATTCCAATCATAGCACTACCCTTTCTGATTCATCATGATAAATCTTACAGAATTGTCTTTGTTATTGTGCTGGGAATAGACACCACAGATTTTGCACATGCTAGGCTACTAGGCAACACTCCCATGTCTTTCTTTTTTTCCCCCCAACAAAAAGGCAAATGGATGTGTGAAGCACCTCATTTGGATGTGTCTGCAATCTTGGAGGCTTGACTACTGTACATTCTCCCACAGCTGGACCTTCAGAGCTTATTCAAAGAACCAAAGCTACTCACATCCTCTTAACTGAAGGTGGGTCCTCTTTTATCAGAAAAGAATGTTATCTTCCATGGAGTGCCCAGCTTTAAGAGGATGCACTGGGAGCAAAGAGGAGGAAGACGACACCCACCTAGCCAGCTAGGTGAGCTGAATCAATCTTGGTGACCAATGGGGTGACAGATGTCCTAGCTTTCCCATATGATTCTCTTTATATTAAATACCCTCAAGGGCTTTCTGACATCATTTTATGTTAAAATTTCTCCCTCTAACATGCAAGGACCTGCATATCAGGCTATTATTTTTGCTCACTTTTATAAATTCATTTCAGCTTACTTCCTTAAACTACTTTCAAGTCCAGTTAAGTTGTTTTACATTCCACAGACATGTTCCTTATGTTATACAGACCAAAATGCCACCTTTTACATAAGATCTTTATTTATTCTTCCAACCAAATGCAGCATGTCCTACAGAGGTGGTTTTGAAAAAAAGAGTCAGCACATACTGCATGCCCTCTGCTGAATGCTATTCTAGCCACTTCAAATATTGGTTCATTCACTCTTTTCTGAAGGCATGATGCATCACAGTCAACTTTTTGCTATGGTAATTTTTACACTTATTTCATTTCATGTCTCAGATTGTTGTTCATCAATGGCAAGAATTATGTCTTAACCTTTAGCATAGTTCCTTTACAGGCAGAAGAAACTAAGAAAGAAAATACCAAGTGAATACCTTAAAGTATAACAGGAAAAAGTATCATCTAGAATAAACTTGAAGCAACTTGGAAGTCCATGAGAGCTTATTTGGGATAAAAGTTCTTTTTTGCTCACCTGAAACCATCTGTGAATTTATGCTTTTTTAGCAAAAGGTGGCTGAATTGTGAAATGTCATATGGCATGTTGCAATTGTGACAGGCATCAATCTCCTCTCTTACTCCTCAGGCCTAATTACTAACATGGAAAGAAGCAAAGAAGGAAAAAAGAAAAGATCACCAAACCATCCCTGAAAAACACACAATTATTTTTGTCACCATTGGGTAATGATGTAAAAGGTTCAAAAAACAGAAGAGTGTTTTCTAAGTATATTTATTTAGATGTACTGTGAGTATCTTCAATCATATTTCAGAAAATGAGCGATATGGTGATTGAAAAGATGAGTTTACTGAAGGATTATAATTGAGTATCAATTCTGCATTTTTATGGTCACCAACTGCCACTTGCATAAAACTTACATCCACTTATATATTATTATTCATGTCAAATAATTAAACAAATGTTGGTATCAGATGAAACAGATAAAAAAGACAGTTGTAAAATATTTCTTATGGAATTTTTTTCTTGTCACCTGAATATCAAAATATATGCTCACAGTGGCTTTTAACTTCCAAAACTGCAGAACAATCATTCCAAGCTCCCCGACAATGTTACATTCCCTTCAATGTAATGCAGACTGCAGGTCAAGGCACATAGCTGTTTATTCACCAGTGTATACTTATTTCTAAGCCTGATGACTGACAAGAGTCTCCCCCATCTAGGTTTTGAGTGGATCCAACTGGGTTTCAAAATGGAGGTCATCACCCATTTAACCTTCATAACACCCAAGATGGAAACTGATGAATTAAAGGTCATAACAGAGAAGGCTCACATTACAACAGGACAGGTCAAAGGCAAAAGCAGAGGCCTAGCAGAAGAGGAAAAGTGAGATGTGAGACACAAGGCAAAGGAAGAGAAGGGGAAAAGGAGATATTTAGAAAGAGATGCTTAGAAGTCCCCAGCTTATCATTTGAGTGTACAAGTAAACAATTAAAATGACTTTTTTCAAGAGATGTGAAATCAACTGACTCATTTGAAGAGAGTCCCTTTCAGTGCCCTTCTCAGCAGAGGGTCTGCTGGATGCAGGAAACACTGAGTTTTGATCCATTCTTGATAGCCTGGTGTGTGTGTGTGTGTGTGTGTGTGTGTGTGTGTGTGTGTGTGTATCAAATCAGGGTCTCTATACCCTGAGAGATGCTGGAGTTAAGTTTTTCAGCTCATCAGGGCATCATTTAGTTATAGTCCCCAAGTCAGCTACTGGGAAAAACTGAATCAATGGTTTTAGGCTCCTGAAAGGGTAAGCAAAGGAAGGATTTTGTTAGGAATGTATAAAATCCGAATTTTGTATCACCCCTCTATAGGGGAATAGAGGATTCCTGTCTCTGAACCCTGTGGGGCAATCTAATTATGAAGCCATTAGACCCCCTTGTAAGGTGATTTGGGGGAAATTCCTATTTTCATAAAAAGCCTTTTCTGTGTTCATCCAACATATACTCTGGCCTCTTGCTCTCAGTTTACAAGGTTTCTAATTAAGCTCCAGAGAGAATTATATAGTTCACTGAACTGAGTCACTATTGCTGCAACTGGGAAAGAAGAAGCACTCCTATTTTATCAGAAAAATAAACACTTTAGTTTCATTTCTTCTGCCACACATTATCTCTTTGTCTTGTCACAACCTTTTTTATGGGTTTTTATTTCAAAGGATTACCTTGAGATTACTGTCAACACAAGCCAGAGGGAATCTCCATACAGAATATAGTAGGTGGATTTGTCATCTAAAAAAAATCTCACTGCAGACAATCATATAATATCTCTAAAATAATCTCCTGTATTAAGAACAAAGAGACCATTTTCCAACAATACTCTCTGTCCAAAATTTGAGAAAAAGAAAATATTTATCAGTGACAAAAGCACAATTTACCAACTTAATTTTTAAGTAAAAAAAAAAAAAATTTAACCTTTTAAGTAATTTCAGAAGCTCCATGAGTTTCTTCTGTTCTTTGTAACATCTGTAGGCAAAACATAACATGCTGGGTCACAATTCATGGCTTGGCAAGAAAATGTTGCTTAAGAACATGAAGGTCTTTCCCTTTCTTGTGCAAGGGGAAAACACTCTAGTTGTTATTCAATGCAAGTAAATGTTCATAACCATGGAATTAAATATTTCTGAAGGGTTCATTCCTGAGCTCTCTGGGTTGAATTAGGCTTTTCTCAGAACTATACTTCATGTCACCCACATGTCTTAGAACCAGTGCCTTCTGCTCAGCCGTGCATTTTTTCCAGACATGCCGGATGTCTATGCAATAAGAGCTCTGAAACTTCAAAGAGACACAGAGCATTCTGTGCTTTTTCTTCCCACCATTTCATGTAAACACCATTAGTAACCAGCCTGCTCTTGTGCCAAAAGTTCCAACAGCTTGATTTTAGTCTGTGAATTGTTCATGCTTACTCCCTGCCTTTACTATGTTAGGCAGAACCATCTATCTGGGACCAAAACCCAACCACTGACCATCATGTGTTTCATACAGGAACAGATATACTGTGAGAGCAGAAGACAATGTGCATGCACCCCATTTCTGATTCTTCCCTGCAGAGGCCATCCGCTTACTCAGAAGTTAATTCAAACTCTACTGTGTCTAAAGCATTGGAGTTGATACCAGGCATACATGAGTGAATGAGAAGAAAGACTAAGTCCAAGGAACTTACATTCTGGTGGAGACAAAAACAGAAGATAAATAAATGAAAAAAATGAGTAAATAATTTTAGAGAGTAATCAGCTGTGTAGGAAAGAATTCCCAGGATAACATGATAAGGAGTAACTTGGGAAAGGAGACACCATTCAGGAAGCTCATGGAAGACCTTTCTGGGCAGATGACATTGGAACTGAAACCTCAAGGAACAACAACAACAACAAAAAAATCTCAACAGTCTAAAAACCTGATGAAAAGTTTGTTAAAACAGAGAAAGCAAGAACAAGGTCCCTCAATGTCTGCCAGAACTGCCAGGAGGAGCCTACTTGGATGAGCATGTTCAGGTGCTCATAAACTGAAGAAGACTGCAAAGCCAAACAGTTTTAAGCCTATGAGAGTTCCTGATGATTTCTTTCACGTTTCTTTGAAGCATATTGATGACAAGTTCTCTGTAATATTTTCCCACCAAATATAACTTCTTGAGTGCAAATGTAATTTGTGCAACTAATTTGAGAGGCCATTTAACTTTTCCTTGGCATGCTTCAGAGGAACAATAGCACACATTTTACAGGACTTTCATAAAAACTGTCACATATGGCAGACCCTACTTGTTTCCTACTAAAGATTCTGTTTCCCTTCCTTCCAAAAGAATCATGATTTTGTCTGTAGCAGCAACACATTCTTAAAAATACATGCATGCAAACAGGAAAAACAGTAGAGTGAATCCAACATAACTTTTTTCATAACATGTGTTCATATATGAATACACGACCAGTGTAACAGCACATCATGTGCAACCACAAGAATGGGAAGATATACTCCATGTATGTATGTCAAAATACATTCTACTGTCATGTGTAACTAAAAAGAATAAATAATTTTTTTAAAAAATACATGCATGCATATGATACGCTCCCACAGAGCTACATACAACTTCACCAGCCCCCACTCCCACTCTTTGCAGGTAGTAAGCTGGTAAGTAAGCTTAGGTGATACACTGACAGCTGAGATGTGAACAGAACATTAGATCTTTAAATTTTTAAGAAAAAAATATTGTAAGAAAGGGACAGACTAGCATGAACAGTATATTTCTTCTCTTCTTGCCTGGAAAAAAATGAGATAATGGAAGTGAAGAGCCATATTGTAACCGTGAGAATGAAGCCACATGTTTAGGATAAATAGTTGAGAGGACAGTTTGTAGGAGCCTGTATTTCTAATGCCATCGTGGAACCACTGTATGAATCTTGGATGTAGTTTCTTATGTCCTCATACATGTCATTGTTCAGTCTTCTGTATGACCACATAGCTGCAAGTAGTCAAATGCAGAATTGTGTAAGAAAAATGTCACGAAACATACATGAGATAGCTAATAGCTTAATACCTTTATCATCATCTGTATTATTGATGTATTTTAATAAGAATTATTTTATTTTCAGAAAAAGATGTGTAGAGGGTGGAAAACACTGATAAGGTATTTCAAAGTCAAGCAACAAGGGAATTTGAAGAGTTATTAAATATAAAAAAGAAAAGAAAACTATTTGTATAACACATCTAGTAGCTATTAACTTTCATAATCTCTATATTACTTTGCCATGCCAAAATATTTGGAGTTCCAAGAATGCACAGTTAAACAGCCTCCATTTGTTGATCTAATGTCTTAACGAGCAAAAGATAACTGGGAGATTGATATTTTGTTCCCACCAATATCAGGGGCACCTGGGATTTCATCTACATTCCAAATAAATAATAAGAAACACTTGCTGTTACGAAACATTTGGAAATCCTCCTAGAAAGGTGACAAGAGCAGACAGGTTTCCCTGGCCCACAATGATGAGAGGCTGTTTATAGACTAAACTTGGAGTGGGACAAGCCTAAGATCAAAAACCCTGCCATGAGTGGAACAAGAATTCACAAAATAAAAGTGTGTTGCTTGAAGGCCCCGAATCACTGCATGCAATCTCTCAAAGGAAAAGCCTCCACAGAATCTTTAGTAAGCAACAAAGCAGCACTATAAGATATAAACAGCTGCTATTTGTCAATGACATATTATTTCACAAAACTGAGAGCATTGAAATAATAATTAGCAGATGCATTCCATGCAGCACCTCTGTGCCTACCAAGAGGTGATACAGTACACATTATCTTTAATCTTTGTATTCCTTAATAATATAATCCATCATTCTGAAAAACATATAAAATTAACTGAAATTATGGGATACATAGAAGCAAATGAAGTTCATTTTAAAACTTCTGTATCACAGGAAGCTAGATAGCTATGTAAACAAACGTTCTCATATACTACCTACATGGACTCATTGATGAATGTGTGTAGATGCTTTGTCACTTGGACACTTGTTTCTTCAGGCTGTTTATCCATGTCTGCAGCAATTTTGCAACAGTTCTTTCAGAAACTGCCAGGCCTCCTCAGGATAAGATGTGTCAGATACATTCAATATGATCAGATACAGTGGGATGCTTTTCACCCCGGGTGGACCTGCAGTTTGTAATTCTTCTTCAGGTTTGTGCCTATAAACACAATAATTCTGATAAATTCTAGTTTACACAATTCCCATTAGAATATATTTGCTGGGATTATAATTATATACACTTCGAGCATGTTTCTAAAAGGAAAGATCCTCCACTTTGACGAGGCAACTATGAAAACTTATTTCCACTCCCACCCCTTTACAATTTAATTGTCTGATGTTTGGGAGCATTTTCCACAGACTAGCTTTTAGCTCTAGATAGTTCAAACTTTGGTTCTCTGCTACTACCCAAATATTTGACTGCCAAGCTCTATAGTTCACATTCAGAACATAACTCCACCCCCGCACCTTCATGACATGGTGCACATCAACACAATGGGTAGTAGGAATATTCCTGAAAGCAGTTCAAACTCATATCAGCCATAACTGCAATATACTTGGAAGTTTCCCCCAAAATCCAAACTATGTATGCAAATCAAATTTACCTTAACAAAATGCAAAAAATAGAAATATTAATAAAAGAAAGAAGAAAGAAAGAAAGGAAGGAAGGAAGGAAGGAAGGAAGGAAGGAAGGAAGGAAGGAAGGAAGGAAGGAAGGAAGGAGAAAAGAGGGGTGGAGAGAGTAGAAGGGAGTAGGAAATTCTATTGCCTCTCTAATCCTACCTGACAGGAAGGTAAGTATATCAGAGGGGAAGGCAGAGCATAAAGTGACAGTGATATTATGGAATAATGGTTAAAATATTTTATTTTTATAAATTTTATAGCAGTCTATTATCAAGTGAACATATTACTTCAAACCTTTCTAGAAACCTTTAAAGAAACCAGTGGAAGCAAACAGAAGCTAAGGCTTTTTTACAATAAATCTGCTTCAACCCTCAACGTGCCTGCATGTTAACAGGACACCTCTTGTTAACTTGCGGAGTGGCCATCCTCCCCTCAGCAGGGAAAACAAGGCCTCCACTCCAGATTCCATGGGTGCCTTCCATAGGTAAAATGAAACATGCCCACTTTGGAAGTTTATGTATTGAAATAATTTACAAGACCTACTAATGACTTGAATCTATAGAGAGCATGAGGGGCAAAAAAAGAGCTCTTAATGTCCCACATAAAAACACTCATTTTAATTTCTAAATATTCTGTTGGCGGCAGCTGCAGGAAACAGAATGAGAAGATTGGGAAAAAGTAGGAATTTTTCTTTATGAGTCTTTAACAATAACAAATGCCAATGATAACAGCTATCATTTACTGAGCATGTCTCCTGGGCTGGTACTGTCACCTCATTCAATTCTTAATACGGTTATTTGAAGTGAGTACTTTATTATACCCATGAGTATAAATCAGATTTTTTAAGGTACAACTTATTTGTCCTTTTTATTGCAGGCCTTGGATTCAGATAGGATGACCATGCTAACTTTGTACTTCTTCAGAATTGCTTCACTTGTGTTGGCCTTTTGATTTTCCATACAAAATTTTACATCATCATGACAAATTCATGAAAATCTTCTGAGATTTTGATTGTGATTTTTCACTGATTCTGTAGATAATTTAAGAAAAAACTGATATCTTGAAAATATTGAGTCTTCTGGATCATGAACATAGTATATGTCCTCATTTATTTTGTCTTTTTCATTTTCTCTGAGCAAAAATTTGTCATTTAAAAAATTTTTTTCTCATAGACATTCTTTATCAGATTGAGGGAGTGTATGTCTAGTTCTAATTTGCTGAGAATCTTATAGCTGAAAATCAACTATTTTTCATAGTTTACATCTAATTATTTTTAACAGAATATGGTATATATTGGTAAGTATTTCAAGTATACCTAAAAACTATATGTTGTCTGTTGCTTGTAGATGAAGTGCTTTATAAATGTCAATTAGATTAGTGTTATCAGATATCATAGAATTATAAGATAGCATTATCCAGATGAATCCTTACTAAATATTGTCTACTGGTGCTTTTAATCAATCAGATAAAATGTTGAAATATCCAAGTATAATTATAGATATATTTCTCTTTTCTGTTTTTTCTAGTTTTTGCCTTCAAGTCAATTGAAATGAATAATTATTATTATTCTGGGTAAATTCTTCTCTTCATACTCTATAAAGTTTCTTTTTATCTCTGTAATTATTTTTAATTAATATTTACACTGTGTATCTTTTCTACTCTTTTGCTTAAAAACCCAACTGTGTTGTTATATTCTACAGTTTTGTTTTATTTTGTAGACAATAATTTTTGTTTTATGATTTAGTCTTTAAAATCTACATTTTTTTCAGTTGGACTACTCAGACCCTTTACTATATTGCTACCATTTTTTTTTTCTCATTGACTGATCTGCTCTTTGTTACTTTTTGACTCTTTCATTCCTTCTAAAGGATTAAGTATATTTTTATTCCATCTTCTCCCCACTATTGGTTTACTAGACATTTTTTAAAATTTTAGTGGCTAAAGTAGAGTTTAAAATACATCCAGTGTATCTCTAAATAAAATTCCACCACTTCACATATCATATACAAATCTTAAAAGCCATACTTTTCCACCAGGCCTTCTTTTATGAAAGGATTGCATCCATTTTGTATCTACTGATGCTATGAATCCCAGCTTACTCTATTGCTTTTTTTTTCTTTAAACAGTTCAAAATTAAAGCAAATATCTTTTTCTGTACCTTCATTTGTTGCCACTTATAAAACTCTTCATGTATTAAGTAGAAAGAGTTTCAGCCAGTAATTCACTTTTGCTTGAAAATGTCACTTGGACATTGCTTTTGTGCAGATCTATTGCAATGAGTCCCCTTATATTTGTTTTATTGAAGTCTCTATTTTTTAAATCTTTTTTCACATTTTTTCTGAATTTCAAATTCTGAATAGACTGGTTTTTCTCCTTTACATACCTAAAATTGTAACTCCATTGCATTTTAGTGTGCATAATTTCTGCTGAAACATTCGCTCACTTTCATAGTTTTGTTACCCAACATAGTATGTGTTTTGTTATTTTTTTCCTTTGACTTCCATAATATTTTTTTCTGTATTTCAGTTTCCAAAAGTTTAAGTATGATGTGATTAGGTATATTCATTCTCCTTCCCTCCCCATCTCTGGCTTAGCTTCTCTATCTTTCCCTCCTCCTCTTCCCCCTCTTCCTCCTCCCTCTCCTCTTCCCCTTCCTCCCCCTCCTCCTTCTCCCCCTCCTCTTTCCCTTCCCCCCTCCCCCTCCTCCTCCTTCTCCTCCTCTCCCTTCTCCTCCTCCCCCCTCCTCCCCCTCTTTCTCCCCCTCCCCTCTTTCCCCTCCTCCTCCTCCTCCTCCTCCCCCTCCTCCTCCTCCTTCTCCTCCTCCTCCTCCTTCTTCTTCTTCTTTTCTCTCCTCTCTCTCTCTCTCTCTCTCTCTCTCTCTCTCTCTCTCTCTCTCTCTCTCTCTGTGCTTATGCTGCTTGGGGTCCTTTGAGCTTCTTAAAATGAGGACTTGTAAACTTTAAATATTTTGGAGAATTTTTCTCCATTCTCTGCAAATTTTATTCTGTCAAGCTTCTTTCTCTTTCTTCACAAGTTTGGTTACACATATATTACATCATGAGATATGGTCCCACAGCAGTTGGGTGTTGTGTTGTTTCCTTCTCTTAATGTTTCTATTAACCTCTCATGAAGTTAACTGAATCTATTCTCTTCAGTTGTGTCCAGACTGTTCATATGCTCATTGAATTCTTCTGCAATGACATATTTTTAATATACATTTTAAAAATTTCTACTCTTTGTATTTAATTTTTGAAAAATGTCCACCTGTTTTTTCATGTTGAATGTGTATTCCATTAAATGTTTAATATATTAATTATAGTTCCAATCTGATAATGCAACTTTAAACTTGGTTTCACTGGCTGCTTTATACTTTGACACTGGATATATATATATATATATATATATATATATATATATATATATATATATACACACACACACATACACACACACACACACACACACACACACACACACACATATATATATGCCTTGTAATTTTTGTTAACTACTGAACATTATATTTAAGACAATAAGACCACAGTAAACAGTATTTATTCTTAAAATGAGCATGCTTTCTCTTTTCTCTTACCATTCACGTGTATGTTGAATTGGGAAGGTTTAGTCATTCTACTCCGTCATTGAGTTTGATTTCTGTTTTGTTATTGCTATGGTTACCTACCTTCATTCCAACTATGACTTCAAATTACTCTAGCAGTTCCCTACTGGTACCTTGTGTGTTATTTGCATTTTGTTGTAAGAAGATTTTTTTTCAGTGTTCTTGCTATACCTTCAGCTTTTAAGTCCTCGTATTCTTAAGTCACTAGAGGAGGTCACTCTTCATATTATTATCCCTTTCTAAGTGTTATTTCATGCACAGTTCATAATAGGTAAAGTAAGTGTTTGGCTATTCTCTTGATCCAGCCTCATGTTTGTATAACCCTTGTGTATCCAGGTCTTGGGAATGGAGTTCAGTGTTCCTACCCACTCTCATGATAGTCAAATGTACCTTTATTTTTGCAGGTTGGTAAGAGAATGTGTTAGTTTTTAGTAACTTTGACTCAAATACCTGTCAAAAACAACCTTAAGGAGGAAAACTTTATTTTGACTCATGGTTTCAGAGGATTCAGTCCATGTTCAGCTTTCTCTGAGGCAGATTTATGGCAGCAGCCAGGAAAGAGAGAGAGAGATGGGGGGGAGGGTGCTGGAGACAAGATAAAACCTTCTAGGGTGTGCCCCCATGATCTTTTTCTACAGCTAGCTCTCACCTTCCAGGATCTCCAGTTGTCAATGAATTCACAAGAGCCCTTGTGATCTAAGTATTGCTGAAAAGACCTACCTCTGACCCTGCTGCCCTGCGGACCATGTTTTCAACACACAAGCTTTTGGGGGACAGGACATTTTAGATCCAAGCCATAACAGGGACTTGGATGGGAGGGAACATTGTGTCATTCCCCTTTGGGCAGGTGTCATTTCTATATTTCTAGACCTTGCCTTACTCTCCGTTGGAGTAAATGCCCTTTGTTTACAATGCTGCAGTTACAGCTCACCCATCTATTCTAGCTACTGGGGTTTTCCTGACATTTCAGCCACAGCTCAGTGTTATGTTTGTTTTCTGGTGTGAACAGACAGCTCTTGCTTCTATTCCTTCCTCCTTGCCTTTGCCTTGGAGTTGAGGCAGGTGGATTGTTGGGGGGTTTTTTTGTTTTGTTTTTTGGGTTTTTTTTTTTACCCTTTTCCTCAAATCAAACTGCTTTTCTTTGACCTTCTCCCCAGGGCTGTGGCTCTTTGCTTGGATGCTAAGAGGGGATGATCTGCCCTACTGTATTAGAAATGTGAAGGTGCACTGCTGATCAGAATCCTTAGTTCTCTTCCCCTCCCCTGAATACTTCTTGTGAGAACAAGTGGGTCCTGAAAAAGAAGAGAGAGAAAAAAAAAAGGAAAGAAAACCCAATTGCCTGAGAAAATGCAGACTTCACCAATTCTGAAATCCTGGGGATTTTACTTTGTTATATTAACTTATTCTTAGACTTTAAAAGTGTGTTAAAAATGTGTTTATTTTTTCCTACTTGACATTATGTGCAGTTACCTCTTTTTTCCATAATCTTCCAAAGGTGAAACCATCTATTTATCTCATCTCTCTTTGGGGGAAGTTTCTGGGTCTTAAAATGAATTCATGTGATTAGAAACCTCATCTCGCCAATTGTCTTCAAAAGAGTTTTGGTTTGTAGATTTCTTTTTTGCTTGCTGTTAGGATAAAATGGCATTCTCTTGTAACTTTCTACTCCTTAGTAAAAAGAGCTAACCAGGAGTTAACTTGCCCTACATCACAGATCTATTGAATGCCATGAACAAAACTTAGGTTCAGGTTTTTTCTGAAATAAAAGCCTATTGTCTTAAACATCACAGTACCGTGTTTCCTGTGTGATCTTTTCTCCAAAGGTTCATATTTTAGGTGTCTAATAACTCTAGTCATACCCAGCTGTTTTCCTTTTGATTTCAGTGGAGCACTGGAAGCAACATTATAATTATCAAATGAATCACAAATTCCCTACCCTAAATGAATCTAAAGTACAAAAAAAAAAATTATTTTCCTATTTTTTTTAGGTGAATATGCCTAAGAAATCTCCACAATTCTCAGAGGTCCAAGCCAACTTGGAAAGTAAATTCTCAGCATGTTTGCCATTATTAAATAGAGCTGGATAAATCTAAATATTTCTACTATCTGCTGCCTTGTAGAAATGCTCCGGCAAATCCAATGAAAACATCTGTGTGATCACAAAGGCTTGAGCCTGAAAGGAGAGACCAGCGTTAGGGCAAAAGAATTCACCATTATTATGGTTTAGATATGAGATGCCCCCCCACCCAAAGTTCAAATATGAGACAATGCAAGAGAGTTTAGAAGTGAAATGATTGAGTTATGAGACCCTTCACCTAATCAGTGGGTTAATCCAGTTGAATGGAATAACTGGGCAGTAACCATTGCCTGGGAGGGTGGGACTGGAGGAGGCAGGTAATTGGGGCATGCCTTTGGGGTATATATTTTGTCTCTAGTGAGCTCTCTCTCTCTCTCTCTCTCTCTCTCTCTCTCTCTTCTTCACGATTGCCATGTTCTTAGTTGCTTTCCTCCACCACAAACTTGACATGATGCCCTGCCTCACCTCAGGCCTCAAGGGAAGGAGTTGGTCATCTATGACCTAAACCATGAGCCATCCCCACCCGCCTGCCGACAAATAAACTTTTTCTCAGCTAATTTTTCTTGTCAGGTCTGATTGTCTTGCCGAGTCACAACAGTAAAAAGCTGAGTAAAACATGCATCAAGTGCAGAAAGGTGGTGAGGCAATTTAAACTGGGCCCCACATCAGAATGTTGCTTAAAGAGAACAGATACCCTTATCAGAGAAAAGATCAAATTCAAAGACAAAAGCAAGAATAGAAGCTAGGGCACATACCAGGCCAGGGAATAGAACAGAATTGGGCTTTGGACAGAGGTGGGAAAGCAGTTTGGAAAATAACTATGAATATAAAATGTACCCTATAGTACTTGAAGAAGCCATCCTGGTAGTTTGGGAACTTGTGAGAGTCTGGCATGCAGCCACATGGCCCTCACACCTTGGCCAGACATGTATTTGTGCAGTATATTTTACCTCATAAACCACTTTCTCATATTATCTTATTTGAAATTCATGGCAATCCTGTGTAGCAGGAGGGAAGTTATTGTTAGTCACATTTTACTGATGAAAATCCTGAGACAGAATGCTCAAAGTATGTCAGATTTTCCATCATCCGTGTGCTCATAGATCATGGTACAGACAGCAGTGCCATCTTTATGAACATGCATATGCATGTGTGTATATTTGCTTCCAAGGCATACACAAGTGTTGCCCACTCTCTGTTGCTGAACCACATAAATATAAATACGATTACTTTAAAAATCACAAGAAACCCACTAATGAATCATTCCATTTCAAAAATTGCAACATGATGAAAGGGAAGAAATTCAAAAGGGAAGAATCTTCTCCAAAGCTCAGGCAACAAATTTTCATGTGATGTTGGGGAAAGCAAAATGTTTTATAGCTCTTAGAGGCGTAAATCAAAACCTTCCCACCAACACTTGCAACTATTTTGAAGTTTTATTAAGGTAAAAAATTTTCTGCAAAGTCATTACTTGGAAAATGGATAAGATTAGTAAAAAGAGGAAAGAGCTGCATGTGGTAAGTGAAAGGCATTGGTGAATATTTGGAACATTCTTTTCTTAAGCCCTTCTATGAAGTATTGGCATACATCACTGTTAACTGTAAGTATGGGATTAGGAGTCTGCCTTCCCCATTACACCATAATATCCTTGAAGGCAGGTACTGGGATATTCACTGTTTATACCACAAGGGAGTTGCTGTAAGGGTTCAAAATATTTAGTGAATAAGGACAGGGTATAATCACAAAACAAAATAGACAGATATATATTCACATAATGACAGCACCCATATAATTCCATATGTAGTATGAATTCTATATATAGTTTATATTTATATGTATAAACATTTTTCCATTTTTACAATGTGAAATTTCATAGCTGTTGTTATTATATGAGTATGTGTGTATGTGCATGTTTATATATGGTCAAGCATTGCTTAACAATAGGGACATGTTCTAAGAAATGCTTTGTTAGGTGATTTCACCATTGCTCAACTATCATAGAAATACTTTGCAAACCTAGAAGGGCTAGATCAATCACTGAACATGGACTCTTGATGCAATCAAGAGACACAATAAACACAAGATATATGAGGCATTCTTGTTACAACAAGGCATACTGTTTCATAGAATACTTTCCATATAAATAGAAGGAATTTGCTCTAAAATAATGATCAAAATTTTAGTGTATTAAGTTTATAAGCCAGTAGCTAGCTATGATTATCATTATCAAGTGATACATATAAATGAATGTGCTATACTTTTCTGTGATTGCCAGCACAGTAGGTGGTTTGTACCATCATCACCACCAACATACGTGTAATACAGTGGGCTTTGATGTTACAACAGCTACACTGTCACTAGGTGATAGGAATTTTCAGATCCCTTAAAATCCCATGGAACTACTGTTGTATATGTGGTACTTCAGTGACCAAAGCATTGTTCTTCATCACATAACTATGCATTGTTTTTGTAGTGACAATATTCCTTATTCACCAAATACGATTGGATGTATGTGTATGAGTGTGTGTATGTATAAATCTGAAATTATATGGGTATTGCTGTTATGTGAATGTGGGTGTGCTCATAAGAAACATATTATATATGTGTTTGTATATACATATGTATATATGCACACTATGTATGTATATAGTCATTTGATCTTAAAATTTTAACACCACCAGTAAGCTTTAGTGAAAGTGTGTTAAAACAATAAGAATGCCTGATGTTAGTTTTCACCTATGAGAGTCACAATTAAAAGTATAAATCTAATTACATAAAATGCAAATGATTTTGAGGGCCTCCATCTACTTTTCACTGCTGGATCACAATCCCAGGTACTTGCAAGTTTTCATAAACCTGTGCATTCCTGACTTACTCTATCAATAGGACCTCACCCCAGACGCCAGCTAAAATCAACTTCCAATACAATCTGCATGATGACCCCAGTGACTGCGTGATTCTTTCCTGCTGTCCCATCCTACCTGAACCATCTTATGCTGTCCACAGTTTGACTGAGGTCTTGCTCACAGAGGAGAGGAGCATTCACAGAGGAGCATTAAACACAGTTTATCTGGAATAAACTGTGGGTGCATTCAGGAAAATTCATTTCATTCACTCATTTCTTTTCTTGCTTCCAAACACGGGGCATCTGCAGCTTGACAGGTACTGCATTAAAGCACAGGGGTGAGAGAACACAATCCCTGTCTCATTGCTGCTGGGTTTTTTTCCATGGTGACATCTTCTTAAACTCCCACTTGTACAGGGATTTTTTTCAGAATGAAGTTGTACGTGTTTCAAAAAGATGCACGATGACTTAAAACTCAAATGATTTCGTTTAATAATTTTCACCAAAATTCCTCTTTGAAAAATAAACCAGAATACAAATATGCAACATTTAATAACAAAGAAAAATATAAATGCACACAAATTTTAAAGGAAATATGCCATCATGTGAAGAACACTCAGAGTGATCGAGTTCAAAGGCAATATGAGAACGCTTTAACCATGACTGTGTAGAACAGTATCCACTCAGCTCACCATTGAGTAGAGAAAAGTCTCATTTGCCTCATTTCAGCTAAAGCTAAGGCTTAACATAGGTATACTATAAATGAGGTGCTAATGAGATGGAAATTCTCCAGTTTGCCTTTGAGACTCACTCTGCATCAATGTAGACCTGCCTAAAGTATCTAAAAGCTGAGAATCTTTTTGGAAGGATCCCAAACTCTGCAGACTGAAAACTGAGCTAGGAATTCCTTTCCAATAGTCTTGTAGGTTATTTTGGCACTTTGGTTTATAATCCTAGCTGGACCCCATCTGAAGTTCTAAATCCCATAAAATAAGAATGAATGGTCAATATAAATAAGCCAAATTTGAGAAACTTCAGACCCCACTTGGCTGGATGTTTCTGTTAATCTGCCTTGTCTATGCTAGTTTGGTTCCTTTGGGCTAGAACTGCCATTCTGCTGCAACTCGTTTGCAAAGAAGAAACTTTCCTTTTCATCTTGCAGGGGATCTTTCTCTCCAAGGACTGTGATGCATTGTACTGTATTGAAATTAAATTGTTTGGATATGTTTTGTGGCTGAATACTGATAAAAGTATGATATAAACTGTATTATCCTTAATCAAAGGTTACTTTTATTTGTAGACTTTAAGGGCAACTAAAATTTTTATTTGACAGGTTCTGATAGTTCTAGCTTGGCATACCTGCACATTTTTATTGTATCCTGGGATCAGGCATAAATCAAGTGATTTCCCACAGACAAATAAAAGTGGTGGAGTAATATAGTTCCTGGAATTTAACACTTCACGGTCAGGAGGTCACATATGCTAAGTTGCTTATTTATATGCCTCTTAAAGTTTAAGTCTGTGGGCAGGAGACATGAGGCAATGTGACTTACTCTATCAATGAAGAAGGTATTGTTCTTTTCCTTCACGTAGATAAAATTAGCAGTGTTGGAACAGCAGATCACACACAAATGTCATCAGGAACACAGTATTTTTTTTTCCAAAAATGTTTCATTGTTCTCTTTTTTTATTACAGTTTTAAACAGTGAGATTTAATAAGCACTTTTCAAAGCGTGGAAGAGACATTTAGTGCACACCAAGTCATGGACATGCTCACTGACATCTCCCAGCCTAACTCTGCAGTTAGGTCGGGTCAATGTATCCAGAGTGGAGGTGACACGTGGAACTGCTGGATGAAGACAGCTGGGAGCCCAGGTGCCTTCCCATCCTTCTCTCAAGCTGCCAAAAGGAGGTTTACAGGGCACGTGTTCCAGATGGTGACTGTACAGTGGAGCTAACCATTTGACCCACATTAACGATGGCCTGAGAAAAGAGATGGACGCTTGCACAATTCTCTACATAAAGCACTACAATGAAAGCAAAGATAGGTATAAACACAATTTTATAGGGATAACTACTTCATTTTTGCAGCACAAAAGTGTTGAGTACCTAGTATGTAGCTAGTACTAAGCACTTTTTGAATGCATTAGCTCCTCTTAACATATGCATCCATTTCCAACTTCACAGTACTCTTCAGATCACTAGACTAAGGCTCAGGACAGTTTTGCTTGCCCAAGGTATATAACTAGAAAGGAAATGAATCAAGATCTGAACTCAGACTGCGTAACTTAGAAGCTAGACATTTCTTCTCTGAAGAGCACAGTAGAAACCTAAATTGATCATGTTCCACCAAACCTCAAGTCACTTTTATTCCAGGGCTCCAGTTTCTCTCTTTTAGAAACATATCTCCCTTTAAATGCACCTGGAACTTATATGTGAAGCACTGGCAAATTAATAAAGAAAATCACTTTAGTGCCCTAAGAAGGAAAGGTGGTGGTAGAAAGCAGTGGAAGCAAGAAACCTCCTGCAGCTTTATCGCCACCCACATGTAGTCACTTATTGCTGCATTTAAAGCTTTGAACACTGTTCTTTACTTAGTGGCCTCACAGGCTACCAGCAACAAGGAAGGGGGCAGAAGGAGAAGATTTCCTCCCCTCTATGTTAAGGAGGCCAGATGTATTGCCAGGATTCTCCTGAAGGCAAACTGGGGAAATGAGACTCTGTTTTTTCATGCACAGAGCAAAGCTGAATTTTTTGAGACCTGTCATAATTCAGTCACATGTCTTGTTTTTGCATTCAGAATATTGTCTTTTCATAGTCCTTCAGAATATGTTAAGGAGGTGTCACTGTATATCACAAATCATGGTTTAAATTTCAAAGCATTAGATAAAAATGACCTTACACTGCATTTGTAGATGTCACTCTCCAGCTATCCCAATGTAGTTTCCATGGGAACTAATGTACATCAAAGGAAGAAGAAAAGGAGAGAGGACTCTGTAAGACCAAATTTTCAGTCCCTTCCTCCTCTTTCTTCCAGAAAACCAAAATGAGCCCCATGTTAAATGCTGATGAAATTGAATACAGAATCTTATTTTCAATATGAATATAGTTTCTTCCTTCTAAGAATGTAACCTTCAGCACAACACAAATTGGTTCTGCAATTTTTTTTCTAAAGGATGTTTTTTTGTACAATTTATAAATTATATCTAGAGCCTCAAAAGGTACATACACTTATTTAGGAGAGGAGCAACATCATCCATTGTTATTGCAGTTGTGCTGTTATTTTCAGTATTATTAGTATATAAATTCACCACTTGTTGAAAATCCAGTCTATGCCAAGTATTTAAATGGTACCATGAGTGAAAGTTTACAGCCACATAAGAGCACATGCCAAGAATGTGTTCTGTTGTGTACAAATGCATACAGGGTATTTCTGAGTGATGTGATTTTGGTCATTATCTCTGCTTTCCCATCAAAAAAGAAGAACTACCAAGTAGCATTGGGAAAACAAGCAAATTGGAGCTGCCATTCCTAAACTCAATGCTACACTTTAAGCCAACATTATTTCTGTCCTGTCATGCTTACCTGGATTGTAAGCTAAATAAAACACTTAATTTGGGAGTGTTCAGACAGTGGCAAAGACATATTCCCCGGTATAGTTAAGAATGATAATATAAAATGTAATCACCATCGATAGAGAAGTAACTAGAAAAATAAAGAGAAAACCCTTGGCTACTAGAACTGAGAGAATGTTTGATCATGTGACACAAACACAGTTGTGTTTTTGTTTGTTTGTTTGTTTGTTTGTTTGTTTCGGGCTGGAAGTTGTTCTAATCTTACCAGAAAGCCAACAAATAATTTCATTACTTCACTATCATCATCATGATCTTACCTCAATACATACTTATTGATAAATGCCTTGTGCCAGGCCTTTGGTTCAAGCACCAAAGACACACTGCTGAACAAAATGGGTGAACCTAACATCCATGTAACAAAGTGCAGCTCAGCAAGGAGAGACAAAGGTGAAGGCAACCCCAGGGGGAGGAGTGCAAGAGGACAGGGTAGGGGTCAGATGTGACTCTTGGAGCAGCAGTCACTAACAGACCCAAGAACAGAGTTTGGAATAAAAGCATCAGAACCAGGATCCCATAAAGTATATTTGGAACATAGGAACTGAGAAAATGACTCAACTAAAGAATTTTTCTGCAGGGAAATAATCTAATAGAAACTGCAATGGAACAGAAAAAAAATTATTAAACAGGGTAAGAATCAATACCAAAAAAACAAAAAACAGGTTGGTGAAAGAGGATTCAGAAGAAGACCATTTCCCTTAGCCACAAAAGATCAATGGCTCTTTGAATGTACTCTAATGAGATGGAAACTAGAAAGGTCACATGGCCCATCACCTGTGGTCTGGAATGGGTCAATGCAGGTATTTATGTGTGCCCCCCAAAGGCCTGCCTAGAATGTAGGTTAATCATGTGGAAGCAATGCCTTTGCTGTCAATAGAAAGATTCACATTTAAAAATCAAAGAAAAGAAAATCTCTTGTATGTAGATATAGATATAGCTTGCAATTGTTACAATTTGGGGATTGTTTGTTTTTTGGTGGTTGATATATCATCATAGAGGACTTTGGTGGCAAAAAATACCTGGGTTCAGCTTGTGCCTTTTCTATTTACTGCTGTGTGTTGTTAGATAAGCTAGTTCATGTCTCAGAGCCTCAGGATCTTCATCTTCAGAAGGAGGGTGATAGCTGTACATAAGTCACAGATTTGTTAGAAAAACCACATGTGAAACACAGGCAGCAAGCAGATTTGCTTTATGTTGAAGGAACTCTTACCCCCTGTCCTCTGTCCTCTTTCTTCCATGTGGAGTCATTTCCTGAACTTCTTTCTCATTCTTTGAGAAAGTGATAGAGGGAACACAAGAGTGGTGATATATCTGACTGGGATTTGGAAGAAATTAGACATGCACAGCTCCTTTCCTTTGGAGCTAGATGTTGGTGGAAAGGCCAGTTTTCTCAGCTGTGTCTGGGACTGGGTGAAAAATCTGGCTCCATGCTGGTATCAGGAGGCCCTTTAATGCCAAACACATTCTCCAACAATGTTGTCAGAAATGAGACTTAAATTTTAACTTTTGTCTATAAATCTCTATTTTTCATTCTGAAGTCTGGATGGGAAAGGGAGTTACTAACCCCCAGTCACACATTATATAATTGTAGTTCAACAAGTGACAACTAATAAAAATAATAATAATGGTAGTTTTAAAGATAATAACAAATAAATATTAACCATTGAATTTCTATCAGTCTGAGGGTTTTTCTAATTTTATCTTCATAATATCTACGTAAATTTGAGAACTCACGTTCCTGTCTGACAGATGAAGAGAGCACAGGGAGGTTCAATAAAGGACTCAAAGTCATGTAACTCCCAAGTGAAGCCACGTGGTTCCACAGCCAGCCTCCTTAGCTACTATTCTGTACACACTTGAGTAAGATATTTATATTGACAAATGAAAATCAAGTTTCCAGAACTTATGAAGAACGCACGCGCGCACACACACACACACACACACACACACATGCAAATATTTGAAAGATTAACTACCAAATAGCTTATTCCTCTCTAGAATTGCTTATTTGAGATAGTGTATTTGCTAATAATAGGCATCAGGCATTGGGAAATTCAGGATAAATAAGATAATGGCACAATGTGAGAAATCCCGTAATAGCAATATAAACAAAGGGTTATAGAAAAATCTAGGGTGGGTGGGTTCATTTTAAGAAGAAAATGAGGTTTAGGTGAAAAAAAAAAAGCAAGAAAATATACAAGATGTAGACTTCTCTAACAGAGTGAGCAAGTCACAGACTGCAGTGTCCCTGAGAGAGGGTGGTAAAACGTGCTGGAAAGGAGCAGAAAGTACCTAAAAGGAGAGGGACCTAAAATGCAAGTCTAAAGACTTTCATCTGGAAGAAATGGAGAATTGGCAGATATTTTTAAGATGTAAGTATAAATGATCCAATGAGTATTTTAGAAAGCCCACATAGATGGTACAAAGAGGATGGATGAAGGAAAAACCTCAGATGCCAGTTTATCCTTTAGAGTATTGTTATGGGTTGTATTGTATCCTCCCAAAAGGTATGGTGAAGCCCTTCACTTTTCTATCTGTGAATCACTCTCTGTAGAGATAGGGTCTTTCTAGATATAATATAGTTAAGATGGGGTCATAAGGGTGCACCCTAATCCAATTTGACCACCCTCCTTGTCAGACAGGGAGAAAACAGTTGGAGTTAAGCAGCTGCGAGTCAAGGGTCACCGTGGACAGCCAGCAACACCAGAGCTGAGGGAAGGACACAGAGCACATTCTTCCCTACAGCCTTCAGAAGCATGCCCTGTCAACACCTGTAGCTTCTGACCTGTAGCTTCCAAAACTGTGACAGAATATGTTTCTGGTGATCTAAGCCACTAGATCACCAGATACTGTTTAAATGGCAGCCCCAAGAAATGAATATAAGTGTTAGCAGAACACTTCAGCCAGGAAACAGTAAGCACTTGAAATCAGGTAGTGGCCATACAGACGGCAAGGAGGAGGCATTCAGTGGGATGGGGCTGAACATGGAATTGGACCAGGGAATCAGGAAGAACTAGGAATAGAGCAAAGGAGCCACAGGGAACATCTTAAGCAGGGTCTACTCTTGAATGTCGATAGCCCCTCTCCACAGCCCTACAAACCTGCACCAGATCCCATTAGAGCATTTAGGTGGTTCCTGTCAAGCAGAAAGATTCTTCTTATAGAGCACCAGTCCCTCCTCCAGCTAGTGTAGTCACAGTTGCTCTAGGGACAACCTTGGGTGTGGTTTGAGAGGGGAAATGAAGAACCTTGGACTCTGCCCCTACAACAGTCAAAGCAGGGGTTGCCTAGCAATTAGCATTGGTTGATTTTTCCATCTTTTCATATTGCCCCCACATTTAGGAGTGTGTAGAAGGACTTATTGGACCTTAGAAACCAGAAACAGTAAGTCTAGCCTACTTCTTGTAGAGGCTGGGAGGTGACAGAAAGGAGAAACTGGGTAAGTTGCTCAGAGGCAAAGCCAGCAGCAGGGCCTGCGAATTGGAGGGAAAAGGTCCAACGCAGCAGAACAAAGCTTTAATAAAGAGATATTGTTACGTGGAGAGGTGGCCTTTTGTCCTTTGTTCTATTACTGGTCAGAGGACGGGGAGAAAACCCGAGCCTGAGACAACAGCTTTGCTAAGTGCCCTTGAGAGGGTACACGGAGGTCAGCCACAAAGCCAGAACACTAAGAGAAAGAGAAATAAAAAGAGGATTGGAGAAGAGAAACTAGAATGGTGGGGGAAAAATAATTTTTTAAGCCAAAAAGAATCAGAGAAGAGCCAAAGTGCCTCTGGGATCACGCATAGCAGGCAGTTAGGGAAAAAGGGCTCCCGTGTTCTTTGAAGCTCTATCATTAGAAAGCGTTCACCAGCAGGTAGAGAACCTTCCCTGTCTATTGTTCTTCTAGATTATAAATCACTGACCTCTTTGTGATCTCTAGAGGAAAAGGACTTTAACTTTCTGAGAGTTCCCCCAAAGCATTCTCTATACTCATTATCATATGCAAAAGACCTGGGTTTGTCTTTTTGAATTTTATCTGCGGTGACCTAAAATCTCTGTCTAGCCTCTTCCTTTCTCTAATTATCAAATAAGGAGAAATGGGCAACAAGGACCAGTGATAGAGGAAGAAACCTAGAGGACATTTAAACCATCCATGTGTCCTGTGATGGTACACTGTAAGCTGCTGGGTGACAGGAACCTCCATGAATGAAGCACTTACTGTGGGCAGACACTGAATTAAGAATTTAGTCTTCATAGCAACCCTAGGTAGGAAGCACCAATGTTAATTTCAGTTTGTAGGCTAGGAGACTATCCATTTGAGAGTGCATCTATTTTTCCAATAGTCACATTAGATCAGGTATTGTCAGCAGTCAAAATCAATTCTTTTTATCTCCCAAACCCCCACTCAGTCTTATCCACCATATAATACTGCCTGCCTGAAACCTGATCAATGGGTAATTGGACAAGGTGTCAGTGCCCACTATCACCTGCCCCTGGAGAGGAACCTCCTGTGCTCTGGGATACTGTCTAGACATCTTGGCTCAGTCTACCTCCTCATTCATGGCTTTTCTGTAGGTTCTCTTCCTGGTAGCTGAGGCACAGCCCACAGAACTAAGAATCAGAGGTGTCCCCACCAGCAGCTACAGTTGTGGCTGGTCTGCAGAACATGAAGTAGGAACACCTGTGAGCCTCCTCTGTCTTCATAGTATATTAGGACTTCGACATTGTCTGTATTTAATAACCTCTAACTGATCCACTGCGAAAATTCAGTGCTCAGTAGTCCTCGAAATTTCTAATTTTGTACCTGTGGCGAAGTGACCTTGTGTCTGATCAAAGAGAACACCTTTAAAGCCCACAGTGGAAAAGGCATCAGCTCCTAACATACAGAACTGTTTTCAATACTTCCTGCAAGCTGTTATTGGTGTCTTTATTTAGGCTGTATTTCTTCATTTCGGTGTCTATGTTTAGCAGATATATAAAGGAGCAAAATGGGTTTAATGGCCCAAAGTGGCAAAGCAATGATATGTGGGCCTCCTTGGAGCAACAAAAGATCAAAAGACCATGGGAGAGACTTCCTGTTTCCTGGTGACTAGAAGTCAAATTGCTTTTATCTGTCTGTGAGTCAAGGGGAAATTCATGGCCACCCAGCATGCACTGAGATCTTTCTTTGAAGGTCTCCTCTTGTAGATAGAGTATGACAGGGTGGGGCAAGATGGAGAAGTTTCTTTTAAGGGTCATGCAGATAAATCTTCTCATCTGTTGATTTAGTTTGTCTTCTTGTAAGTGATCCAGACTCACATTCCCTTTCTGGAGAAAGAAGGGTTTTAATTATACTAAATAGATATCCACTGTGCCTGGCATCTACAGTCTACGAACTGTGGGTTTCTCAGTTCTCAGCATTCAGCCTCCTAAGGAGCACCATGGGGCCCCCTTGATCTGTCCTGCTATCTCTTCCTCTCCTGTCCTAGCATTTCCCATTCCTCACTTCTGCCTTTCATGCCCCCTACATAGTTAGCCTTGACTCTAATGCTAGGTTCTTTCTCTTACTGATTATGTGACCTCAAGTAAGGTATTCAACTTTCTAACTTGTCAGTCTTCACTTGAATGCAGACAATGATAATGCCAGCATTATATATTTATTTATGAAAAGGAAAACTAAGTACATAAAATTATTTGGAAAATAGCTGTGCACAGTTAGGAACCCAATGAAGCGGTACTGTTAGTGTGGAACTATTTGTCCCCAGACCAGTCAACCCTTGCATTTGAATTTCAAGGCAGTCTGCATAGACTCTCAGAGTAATTCTTAACTTACTTATGGTAGACTCAATCAAAATAATCAGATGAAAGAAAAATGTACTCATAAATTCTTTAACTCTAAACTTCCTTTGTGTTGTCCTGAAGGAGTCTTCACTAAAACATTTTACTATCTATTAAATGGGAACAAAATCTCAGTGTGTCTGCAACTATATTCTCCAATTGTAGCCTACAATTAAGTAACTTCATAAATCTGATTTCCTCTTCCTCCTTCCTCTCCTTTCATAAACAACATACCTTTATAGCAGGTAACATAGAAACTTCGTTTTTATTCTACCTGTTACATCTAACTTTTATAGCTCTCCTAAAGTCAATCAACAGATGATTGGCCCCCGACTAAGATGGCTTGTCACCACCCCTGACTATCCTCAACTGCCATGTTACCTCTGCGTCTGCTGTCGGATGGCACAGGAAATCATAACTGTTTTGCTTTGGCTCTACCTTGTTCAAACAAAGGGGAAAGAGAAGGATGGGGAATGAATCCATTTGATCATTGCAGTTACTTTTCAATATTTGATTCATAAAAATTTCCCACTCATTCCTCTGCTCTACTCTTGAAGTAAAATGCAGGTCATCAAGAAGGGGTCCAGGTCTGCCAGCATATTCATGAATATATCTCTAACTTAATTCCAAAATAAAAGCGATTCCATTGCCATTTGGATTCACAAATGCTCTAACGTATCATTCAGATCTAGTACTTTAGGAGGTTTTTAAGAACACAAAAGAGTGTTCTTGACCTTCATGGTGACCGTGGCGGGGTGCGACTGACATTTCTGGATCAAGAGATGTTAAATATCTTGCAATGAGGACATTATGACAATGAAAGCTGTCATGTCACTGCTTCCTTTGTTCAGAAAACCGCAAGTA
Source organism: Spermophilus citellus (assembly GCF_964194105.1). Lineage (NCBI taxonomy): Eukaryota > Metazoa > Chordata > Mammalia > Rodentia > Sciuridae > Spermophilus > Spermophilus citellus. The sequence continues at coordinate 68,831,084 of NC_138191.1, read as the reverse complement.
TTGGTACTTTCACTTTCTTAGAGAAATTAAGCAAATACAAGTATCTCAATCAGCATCCTTCCTTCCAACTCCAAATGGAGTCTTGACTCGTGAACACCTATTCTTCCTAACCATTTTCCCATTCAATATCTCGTGCAGCCTTCTGAACGAACTGCAAGCTTCTTATTATCTCCCTTACTGATGGAGAAACTAAAGGTCAAAGGAAGCAAATGATACACATTCATATTCAGATAAAGAGTCCAGCACAACTCTGTTTTATGCTGCTTCCGTTATATTGATTTTATGGCATTATATGAACTACTAAAAATGTTCAAGGTGGGGTCTATGACAATAGAAAGAGAACATTATGAAAGAAAATAGAGTAAGGAAAAAAGTAACTAAAACACATAAAAAGTCACAACTGGAGTGCCTTGATTATATATAAAAGGGTCTTTGAAAAATGTCTAGGTGAATTTGTGTCTATGTATCTATGTTGACATCACAAAACTGACCACTTTCAATTCAAACCTCATTTCCTCTATATATTTCTCTCATATCTGTTTTAATTAAAAGATTTAACTTGAAAATTAAACTTTCATGTCCTTCTTATCTATTTGACCCTCTGGAATACTGCTGAGTAACATGGCATTCACAGAATACCATTGTGTCCACTTACATGATTTAAAATGTATTCTCAATAGCCAAAGTGTCCTCCTGACTCTTTGAAACTCAGACATCCTGTATTTCAGAGGGCCTTTCACTGGGGCTTTCAAACCACTTTACAGACATCTCTTTATTCTCTTTTATTTTATAAATTGGGAAATAGATCAAATAGAAGTTAAGTGGCATACAGAGGTCGATGTAGATTACTGGAAGAACCAGGAAAGGCATTGCCTTGGATGCACTTGTAGTTATCACTCAGATCATTTAACATTTCCTCAGCAGATCCAGGTAGTCTCTGAATGCAGGAGGCAGACTAAAGGGATTTTTTTATAAGGCTTTCTCAAATAGATTCACAATTAAGTCTGATTCAACTGTTATCTCTTTCTCCCCATCCTAAAAATATCTATATGGAAATAAAATTACTGCTCATCTTTTCTTCTTATTTGTTATATCTTCTAGGAACCAATGAGGATAAAACATATTTGGAGTTTTGGCTTCATTAAAAGTTCCTATATGCAGTTGTTTGTTACCATGCTTTTTTCAAGGAAGAAAGCAACCAGAGTGTTTTAGTATTTTTGATAAGGACTGCTCTTTACTAATGCCCAGATCTTGATTTCTACTTGGCAAAAATTATTACCCATATCTAAAATCGTTCTCAAAATCCTAATGGCCACTATTGATAGACAGTCACCTAACAATTTAGCTATTGCAATTCCAGCTTTAAGAATTGAAGCTTTCTCCATCAAGGTCCTCCAAATAGTCTTTGGTTCTACATCTATGGCCTAGGACCAAATCCAACTACTGCCTGTTTTTAATAAACAAAACTTTGCTGGACCGTAGACTCATTCATATGCATGTTTTTATGTGATATGATTGTTTTTATATGACAATAGCAGAATCTAGTAGATGGGGAAGCAATCATATGACTTACAAAGTCTAAAATATTTACAATTTATCCATTTACAGAAAAATTTCCAATAACAGTTGCAGATTAAATGATATATCGGCCCTGGAAGATGGGAATGTTAACCTTGACTATCTTGTAGCACTTATAAAGTAAAATTTCCAAGCCTCCAGGCAAAAATTACCAGAGGTCCTTCCTTGAGTCACACACTTTGGAGTCAGACCCATCAAGTTTTGAATTATTCTCTGAACAGAATCCCAAAGCGAATGTCAACCCAGTAAGGCAGATGATGACAATTTTGCTGAAAAACCACTGCACTTGTATCAGATAAAATAAGCTAGGGAGAACATATTTGAGGGCCTCAATTTTTTTTTATACTTTGCCCTAATTACTAGAGTACTGTAGACGCACTGCTCTGATTTACAGTCTTCCAAGCCAAGATTTCTGAATTTCTTGGCATGAGTTTGGTACTACAGTATTACTTTGATTATGGCTTCTTATATCTGGCATAAATATATTCCCTTTGTGCATATTCTTTTTAGATGCAGTGCAAAAAAAAAAAAAAAAGCATGACTCTTCCTTTTTTCTCTCTCTCCTTTTTCTTTAGGAGAAGCAGCTGTGAAGTCATAATTATGTTCACTTCCCACTGGCAACTGGCAAGCCCTTTATTTTTGTGCATTTGGAACTCAACGAGAATAAATAAAGTCCATTCCCTCCTTGAGGGGCTATTCTGCCATTCCATCTAGGATTTCGAAGTTTGCCAATTCCTAAAACATCTATTGTTATAAATAGTTTTGTGCCCTTAAAAAAAAAGTGGGACTTGTAAAATGAGGTAAGGGGGAAAATCTCTTGAAAGAACATTAAAAAAATCAACATCATCTCTAAGATAAAACAACAAATTTGCTAGCTTTCAAAAACTTATAATTATCATTGTTGGTTAATTGGTACCATAGATTACACAGTACTGACATGTAATTTTCTAAAACAAAGAAGTTTTTATTGTGTTAAATTTTGCTGTGGATTCAGGGACTTTTTATTTTATTTTTAAACATTGAAGAGCAAAGGGCAAAAGTCTGAAAACACGTAAGAATTTAGATAATAAATTGCATCCTAAATTTAGAAAATACATCAGACAATACAGAATGATTCATGGTAGGAATTTATAATCCTGGAAAGGCAAGTTATTGGGACTTTTGTTTATAAATAAGCCAACTTTTTTTGGCTAAAGGGTAGTTAGGGCCAGAAACATTAATGAATATTTTCTCCGTTTTACAAAGGACTTCAAAAAGGTCAGAGCAAGGGCATTTTATTTATGTTTTATGGAAAAATGTATTTTATGTTTGTAGATTCATTTGGATAACAACGTTAATTGTAACAGGCTGATAGATGCATCTGTCTTTTAATGTCCGTTATAATAACAATCTCCTAGAGCCTATAAAAAATTAAATATTTACTTGCTGATTAGTCTGTTTTTCATTCATAGGTGCAATTACTTCTTAACTGAAATTTGTAGGAGGTGCTAGCCTCATTTCAAAGAAAACCCTGTCTGTTTGACCGTGAGAACACACTATGGACCGAAGACTCTGGCTTCACCCTTTGTGCTGGAGAATAACCCTGGATTGGGTGTTTGATGGCCTGCTGGCTATCTGGCCTATGAAGAAACACTTCTGAAGGGAGACAGATGTTTGTCTAGAATGCAATTGTTTAAAGAGTTGGCCTTTCTCTTTATCAGCAGATATGAAGGTCAGAAAGAGATTGGGATCCCAAAATAAGGCATTAGTACATTGTAAACGCAAATCCCATGCCTCTGTCTGAAAGGACTAATGATTATGTTACAAAAAAATAAAAAATAAAAAAAATGTAGCAAAGGAAACTTGGGAATGAATCCAAAAGATATGGTAAACTAAAAAGAAAGTAAAGGGAGACCTTCTAAGCCCACTGCATCGAAGATGATCTTTTTTAAATTATATTCTTACTGAATACCACACACAGAGATGAATTCATTGAATTTACATTCAATAATTGATGGCCTTTTGACATTTATTTAAAGTTTCCTTTCAGGGAAGAGGGCCCATCTGCTACTTTGGAATTACTTCATAATTAAGCAGTACTTCTTTCCGTGTATAATAGGCCACCACCAAATCTTAAGGTCATGTATGGATAGCCTTTCCAGTCTTTTAAAAACTCAACTTTTAGGGCAAATATAAATATATATATATATATATATATATATATATATATATATATATATATATATATATATATATTTTTTTTTTTTTTTAAGCAAAAGACAGGGGAAGAGAAGCAGCGGTGTCCATTTAAGCAAAACAAATAGCCTTGCCCCAGGTGAAAAGTCCCCTGGCTTTTCTAGAAGCTGCTGCCCCCTGCAGTCTAGTGATGGCACCACAATCAACACTGCCAGTGGATGGATTGTCCATGCCACAGGGGGCTTCACCTGATGTCAACAGATCCTGCCACGTGCAAACAAGGAAAACATGAGTGAAGTTAATACTGAATAAAGTAAACAAAATTAGCAAAATTAGTAGGTAAAATGAATTAATAAAAAGTAAGGGCAAATGGTAATGGCAATGGCGCATCAATTCCCTATTCAAATTTTATACCTCAAATAACTTTTTGTTAAGAACTTAGTGGATAATGTACTTGAAGCTTTCAATGCAGAACCCCACACATAGTAAAACTTAGGAAATGATGGCACACTTATTCATACATTCACTTACATTAATTATCTGGAGGTTTATAGAAGGGTGGCTAAAAGCCCAGAATTTGGAATTCGCCACATGCTAGCAAAACTTGTTGGCTTTTAAGCTCTCTGAGTCCAAGTTTTATTTTCTAAGAAACATAGGGAAGATTTTTACCTCATGACCTCATTTACTCTCACTCTGGTTTGCACTTAAATGATCTGCAAATTAGAGCCACAGTCCTGGTTAAGATTTATCAGTACAAACATTACAGAGATATCCACAAGATCACCTTGCTTTCCCTATACCTGAAGTTTGCTTTCATTTAATTCTTCCTTTAATTTATTCTTTTATTCAACAAGTCTCCACTAAAAGTCTATTCTGCTTCAGATTTTTATTCCTTCCTTTAAGAATTCTAATATATACATGTAAAACAGTAATGTGAAATAAATCATTACAACTGCTTTTACTTAAAAAAAAAAACTGTTTCTTTTCTAATAAGAAATAATTGTGGGGTTTTGTTTTGTTTTGCTGTTTTGTTTTGTTTTCAGAGACAGACAGCCTACCCTGTGCACTTTTAACTTTGACAGGGCCATTCTGGAATGTTTAGTGGGAGGACAGAATTTATCTTTGTATTGACTTCAAAAGGTCAGGTATGTACCTCAATCCTCATTTGTTTCCATTACAAACATGTTAAGGATTCATACACTTGTATAAACTTTCACATACTCAAGATTCGGTGAGCAAATCATGCCCATTCTGTTTCAAACCTTGATGATGTGCCAAATATCAATCATTTAATCTTTAGATTCCACAGATGAAAGAACCATTATCACACACCAAAAAGTAAGTTCACAAAGACTTAAGCAAGAATGTGTAAACGATTATGTCTGAAAATGATGAACTCTCTAGTCTCTATTTATTTTTGCCTTTATTTGTTAAAGAAAATGATCACTTTGGATTATGTCTTTACATAACAAGTTGTCTGCAAAATTTACTGCTTAGTACTTGGAAGAATATTGCTAAAACTGAAACTGAATTTTTCCTGAAAGGAGGCTACAGAGTGTGAGTTCATGAGTGGAAGCATTTTATGGCTAAAGGGCCCATATTTCATAGTATAATGCAGACAAGTCTCATTGGCCCTAAAAACAGTTACAGAGACAATGTATTTTCTTTCTTTTTTTCTCTAGAAAACAATTAGTTTGGCTGTCATTAAGGAAACATGCAAATGAACCAAGAATCATAATAAATTGTAACAGGAATCTGGCAATAGTATACTTCATTCTGATCACTTTACATTTTTACTAAGGGACAGACCAGTTCTATAGAACTTTGTCCTATTGACCTAGTGCATTGTAGGATGTTGCTACCTTAAGAAGGGCAAATTTTGACTGATATAATTTGATTTCTGCTCAGAATAGTCAGTGGGATATTCATTAAGGACAAGAGAAAGATGGGATGAGGGTCAATCAAGCAGCACATATTCTATGTTTGTGATAAAGAGTGTACCCCCAAAACTAAATACCAGAATCTGCCTGAGGAGATAAGACATGAGGAAAGAAACAGGCTTCGAAAAAATTAAAGTTCTTACCCATAGTCATCTTTACAGCAAAAAAGTATACCAATGACTATTACAGATATATTTCTTCTGTTCAAACTCCTAGAACAAATCAGAGAACTGAGGTTAGAGAGGCTCTCTCCCCTGCCCAAAGTCATCAGAGCTCATCATTTAATCTCTCTGGTATGCTGCTTACTCATCAGAACAAGACTGGCTTGTCCCTGAGTAAAAATATAAAGTGATCAGTATCTAGAGTACTTGTTGCCAGATTCCTTGTCTGTGTTTGTTTCTACCCTGAACTCCCAAATGAGTTAATTTTCCACTTATGGGTGGGTGTAGCTCAGAGAAAATAAAGAAAATGTCCTTCTACCCCACTGCCCCCAGCATTGTGGAATAAACTCACATCTGTTCTACAGTCATTTATTTTGTACCTGCAATGTATAGATGATCTAGAGGCTGGGAATTAACTATAGCAAACAGAATTTATGCTTCTAAGAAAATTGGTAAGCACAGGGTTGAAATAGACAGGATCACATAAGCTCAATGAGAGGCACTATTATCTAGACATATATAAGATGTTCTTAGTTCACCAAGAAAGAAATAAGTCCTACAACTGAAAGGAGAATGGATGGGAGGAGCTGGGCTGAATTTCTTTTGCCTGTAGCATTTGCAGTGATTACAATGGATTTCAATAGACTGAAAAAAACAAGATGAAGGATACTACATGAGCCAGCATAGGAACATTCTTACATTCTAATTATACTTTTAACTTCTTATACTCTATTAGGACATTATCTTTTTAAATTTATTTATTTATCCTAATTCGTTATACATGACAGCAGAATACATTTCAATTCATAGTACACATATAGAACATAATTTTACATGTCTCTGCTTTTACACAAAGTAGAGTGACACCATTCGTGTCTTCATACATGTACTTAGAGTAATGATGTCCCTCTCATTCTATGTCTTTCCTATCTTTATGCCCCCTCTCTTTCTCTCCCTGTCCTTTGCCCTATCTTAAGTTATTCAATTCCTCCCACAATCCCCGTCACCCTCATTATAAATCTGCATCCTCATATCAGAGAAAACATTCAGTCTTTGGTTTTTAGAGATTGGCTTATTTCACTTAGCATTATATTCTCCAACTCCATCCATTTACCTGTAAATGCCATAATTTTGTTCTCTTTTAATGCTGAGCAATATTCCATTGTGTATATATACCACAGTTTTTCTTTATCCATTCATTTACTAAAGAGCATCTAGGTTGATTCCACAGTTTAGCTATTGTGAATTGTGCTGCTGTAAACATTGATGTGGCTGTGTCCCTATAGTATGCTGTTTTTAAGTCCCTTGGGTATAGACCAAGGACAGGGATAGCTGGGTTAAATGGTGGTTCCATTCCCAATTTTCCAAGAAATCTCCATATTGCTTTTCATATTGTTTGCACCAGTTTGCAGTTTCACCAGCAATGTATGAATCTGCCTCTTTCCCCACATCCTTGTCAACACTTGTTGTTGTTTGTATTCTTAATAGATGCCATTTTGACTGGAGTGAGATAAAATCTTAGTTTTGATTTGCATTTCTTTAATTGCTAGAGATGTTGAACATTTTTTTATGTATTTGTTGATTGATTGTATATCATCTTCTGACAAGTGTCTGTTCAGGTCCTTGGCCCATTTATTGATTGGGTTATTTGTTTTTTTTGGTGTTAAGTTTTTTGAATTCTTTATATATATTAGAGATTAGTGCTCTATGTGATGTGCTTATGGTAAAAATTTTCTCCCATTCTGTAGATAGGACATTATCTTTATAAAAAAAAAAAATTTTAAGAAAAGTTGCACAGTAATAAAGTACACAGTACCAAGAAAAAAGACTCTGGGAACTGAATATTCTTCCAGTCACTAATGGAGTGGCCTGGATTGGGAGTACTATGCAATGAGGATAAGAGGCATTCCCCCACCTTCTTCCCAGCCACCTCACTGAGAACAAAAGGGCATGGACAGCTGGGTTTGGTGACATTCATGACAAACATTCAATAAGTGATTCTAATATTTTTTCATTATCATTACTTCCATTAAAACATAGATGTAATTAACTGAAGTAATCATTTCTCCCCAACATCATGAAGAGAGAATTTTAATGAAAAACAAAATTTTAAACTAAACATGTTTTCCTTTAATAGTAGGAGTTTTTTTGTTTGTTTGTTCGTTTGTTTTGTTTTTGTTTTTTATATACTCAGGGGATAGGAAAAGGACTCAGGAGAAGTAAGGAAAATGTTCTACCATCTTTCAAATCAGGTGAGGTAGTGGACTACATACTCCAAGTATTTGTATTCTTTGCTTAATGGCATTCATATTTCCACAGAGAAAGTTCACTGGCTCCAAAGTATCCACATTGTGGGCCTTTAAAATTATTCCTGTGGCAACAATATGGTTCTCTGGGTTACTAGGTAAAGCGTGGAATAAAAACAACAAATACACCATCTTCTTCATTAAATAAATCATTGCTACTCTGTAAGAGCTATTAAACCAAACTCTACCAGGTATTTTTAAAAGATGTGTTAATTTTTTCTAATTGTTTCCTAAGTAAGAAGGTGGAGAATCGCTGGAGTCTTCAAGCAGATGGTCTGTTCTGCAGTTCACAGAATGGGTCTAACCCCATCTGGAAGAATTTAGAGAAAGCATGCCAATCCTTACCACATCGTTGGCCCTCTCTAGCTGCCAAACAAGCCACAGCATCTAGGGATGGATTCCACTCCCCATAGGCTTCACCTCTCTTTTTCAACTCTTTCTCGTCTAAATGTTATTCAGAGAGAATTCTATAATTTTGCCTTGATACAAGTATCAGGAACACAAAGTTAGCACACACAACCTCCAGCGTAGCCCACAGAAATTCTGCAAATTCCAGTATCTCTTAACATGAGTCTAATTAGGTCATTCCATATTTTAGTTTGCACACACAGTTACTGGCAACCAATAATATCTATTTATTTAGCATAATAGAAATAAGTCCTACATCTTCTCACTACACTTTGGAAAATATGCCCTTTACCACAGCATTTTAGAACACTTATTTAAAACATCCTAGAAATACAATTACTTCATGTTAGCAAATTTTTAGTTGAGATAAGAAGGCATAATTTCCCTAAGTTTGCTTCATTGCATCTGTTTGTCACTTTCTAAATGAAGCTTCTGCTCAGAAAATGTGGAAAAAATAATCTGTCTCAAGACCTTGGTGTTCTTAACTATTCAAAAATTCTTTAAATAAAATGTAATATGGAAGCTGTGTTCTGCATGTCAAGACCATTTTTCTGTTGAGCCTTCATAGCAAGAAAACAGGCTCAAGTAGTTAGACCTGAACAAAACCACTTTATCCACTATTTTTCCTCTAAGGAAGAGATGATCATTAAAAAGTACAATGAGTACTATACCCAGATAGCAGATATTATTTTAAAAAGTAATTCAGAGAATAGACACTATCTTCTTAAGAATTTCTTGCACCTAAACCATATATATGTTTATACATTTGTGTAACATATATATACATATATATGTATACGTGTACACATATATACATATATATGTATATATGTATATGTATACATATATACACACATATATACATATATACACACATATATAATGTATGTATACATATATATGTATATATACATATATACACACACATACATGTAAGTATATGCATATATATACATATATGTGCATATATATAGCGTGATGTGTAAAGTATATGAAGGGAAATAAATGTAGTCTATTGCAGTTTAATTTCTCTGAATTATCAGATTACTCTTTAATAGCTCACTGGAGGTAGTAAAAATCAATAGAGAAGGATGTCAGTATGAAGATGTGGGTAGGTCTCTGAAATCTCAGGAGAGATGTAACCATTCATGATCGACAACCATCTGGTTCCCCTAAGAAACACAGGGCCAAACCCAGGGTCACTTCAGTAAATTTTCACTGGACCAAGGATAATAAATTCACAGACAAAAACCAGATTTTCAATATTGAGAAAAAGATAAAAGCTTTTGAACAACAGTGGTCATCACCTAGGAAACTGGCCAAGTAACAATTTTTAAGAAGATACCAATACAAAGAACATTGCAGCAAAATCAATCTAACCTAGAAATGCACTTTGTATCAAACTGAGTTTTTCCAGGTACCAGTAAGGCTCCATCAGTAGTGAAGTTGATTCACTCCCCAGCTCCTCCACAGATGTACAAAAGTGCTAACTGGTCTATTCATTTTTTTTTTCCACAAATGCAGACTGTGCAGTGTGTTATAAAAGCTTGACTGCTAGACATTCTTAGTGGGAACAGTTAAATGAGGCCATTTCCTTTGCCCTCTAGGCCATCTTCTTCACTCACCCCAAACATCAGCATCTCATCTTAGGTCAAGGCTATCAAACAGGATCTTCCTCTTGACATCTCTCCTCTCAACCAAAGTTGTCATGCATAGAAGACTGCTTTTTTTCTGATTTTGATCATTTAAAACTTTGTTGATTTCACCTGAAGCAAACTCACAAATGTATTCAACTATCTTGCCCAATTCCTTCCCTCTTTTCCTCCTTCCAGAGTTACATACCTGTCTTCCATCTCCCTTTTTTCTATGGATCCCAGAAATGGCCCTAATTTGAACAAAAAAAAAATGTAACATAATGCTAACAAAATTATAGCCATGTTTTTAAATGTAATTATAAGCACTTAAAAATTAATTCATGCTTAAACTTTCCTAGAAATATCCTGAATTCCATTTCAGAAGTCCTACAAAACGTCTCATATATCCCTTCCTTCTCCTTTAAGTGAACAAGCACTTTATTGAGCCATACACATTCTAAATAATTAAAACACTATGTGATCATGTTGCTGTCTTGGTCAATGGGGGCTGCTATAACCAAATATTACAGACAGCCTGCAGACAACAGAAATTTATTTCTCACAGTTCTGGAGATGGGGAAACTCAAGACCAAGGCACCAGCATCTGTGATATCTGGTGAGGGCCCACTTCCTGGCTCTCCGGGGGTGCTTCCTTCCGTTCTCACCTGGTGAAGAGGGGTGGGGTCTCCCTTGCCCCTCTTAAGGGCACTGATCCCATGCATGGGAGTTTGCCCCCATATCTAATCACTTCCCAAAGATGCTTTCTCCTAATTTTGTTACCTTGGGGGTTAGAAATTCAACATATGAACTTTAGGGGGAATAATCATTCAGACCATAGTAATTGCTTCTTTCCTCATTACATATAAACTCTTAAACTATATTGTGTTAATTAGACTTAGAAAGTTAAATTAAATATCTAATTACAATGTTCAAGCAACTAATTCACTAGAAAACTTTTAGAAAATAACTAATTTCTAATTCAGGGACTTATATATAATGTCATTAAATCCCAGATATCAAATTCAGCCTTTAAATTCCAACCCAGTACCAAAATACTTCATATTTTTCCAGGAAATTCTTCATATTCAAGTTCTCACTAATGATGATACCAAAATAGTCCCATCTGATGGCAAAAATGAAAACTGAAACACAAATGTGAAATAAGGAGCAAACAGAAAATGTTGGAGAAGTGCTTTATAGCTTATAAATAAACGTGGAAATACATTTTCACAGAAAGACTGCTTAAGAGATTGTCAGTTGTAAAAAAAAGAAAAGAATAATTTGAAAGAACCATTAATAAGATTAATGTGAAAATTTCACTACCTCTTTATCTCTAGATGTCATACCCAACCAAATAAATTAGACTGAGCTTCATTGTTGCTGTTTTTCTTTTACTGTGGTTAAGAGAACTGGACTACAATATAGAATGAGGATGACCAAATGAAGTCAAAATGAATTAAGTGAGGTTCCTAGTATGACTCACATTTAATATAAATTGAATGTCCTCTCTGTCCTCTCTGAAACAAAATTTTTCACCATAAGAAAATGGCCCCAACTAACACTTATCACATGCTGCAAGAATGAATGACTTCTATGATTTTATGTCCTACTAAGGAGACAACTGACTTGGTTCACAACTCAGGGTTCACAAAAGGGTTGGCCAACCGTTTTCAACTATGATGACACATTTTATTCATTCCCATTGGTGGCCCAGAGTGGCTTGCTAAGGAATCTGAAGTCACGTGTATGATGAGTGACAAAGAATGCTAACAACACAACACACTTTGCAAACATCTAACCCAGGACTCTTCTAGAATTAGAATTTTAGAGCAAGTAAATGGTGTTTGGTTGCACCATCTCCTCCGTTCATGGAAAGTTGCAAGTGGAATCCCTTTCATGGCCCAGGAAAGGTACAACACAATATGAGTGCTTTTCATTTGCCATCATAGTCAACCCTGAGAATTGTTAAAAGATGCTGCTACTCAGAGATGCAGGATTTATTTCTTTGTGTGTTCATGCTGCTTGCCTCCCCCTGTCCACTGTGACAATTGTTCCAATGTCACCAAGGAAGTCGCTGCCTTCACTGGTAGAACAAATCATATGTAATACCCAGAGTTTATATGAAAACCACTTTTCCATAGAAATAAGATAATGCATGATAATTATATATAAGCATATTTGTGTAAGTACACTCTGGTGAGTACAGATATATATATAATAAACAGAGTATATATCTCAAAATTAGATATGTACGTATTTAGTTTTAGTAATAGGCTTCATGATGATTTCAGGCTTAATATTTAAACTTTAGATGAAATTCTCCCACGGGAAATTATAGAAAAGACCATGGATTTTCATATGAAAGGAGTCCAGAATCCACCATTTACCAAGAATGCTGACATGTCACTTTTCTTCTTTTGAGTCTTCATGTTTTCAAAATATCAAAGGCTTTCAAACTTCACAGAGTTATATAGAACAAATAAAATGAGATATTATTAAAAATACTTTATGGGTTATAAAAATGCAAACAAAACAGTTATTCCAACCTGTACATTACTTTATCTTTCTTGCTGATATTTGTAAGGCTTTTATCCTCTATTGGGTTTAAAGCAGTCCAAAGAGACTCCCCAAATGCTTGGCTTTCTGTCTGAAAGCTTCAGCTGAGGTTTTTGGGTGTGCATCCTTTCTTCTGAGGACAGGAGCAGGGCAGAAGGGAAGGTGACTTAAGTGGACTGGTTGCCTGGTAACACTTACTAGGTACTGCTTTAAGGAAGTCATGCAGAGAAATATAAAAGACCAATAATACAAATCATCCTAGCTTGGATGCAGGATGCAGTGGAGGAGATTCTGATGAAGGCACTGTTGTGGAACAACAGGTTAGAACTGCTTGGAGAATTAAAATTTTAATAAAAAAAGCATTACTTTAAAGTGAGGGTAGGTACTTATCCTAATCAGTGTCTTGTTAAAAAGAATACTAAGTACATGGTCCTGAAAGCAAGCTGCAATGCTTTCTAGTTTGTAATTTGCAACTACTGCCCATAATTTCAGCTAAGAGTCCATGAAACAAACAGTCACAAAGGCCAAGGAGAGTATGTTGCACACAAGGACAATTCAAATCAAAGAGACCACCACCTACACAGGTGTAGAAAGCAAGTGCTACAAGTCACAGGAACTATAATCCAGAGAAATTACTCAATTCATAGAAGGTGGAATATTTTTGCCATCTCTGTCAGTGATCATCAAACTAAGCCCAAAGGTTGGCTTTGTTTTTGTGAATAAAGTTGTTGTATTGGAACACAGCCATGTCTATCAGTTGAATATTGTCTATGAATGATATACACTTTTAGGGACAAAATTGAGTCATAATGACGGAGAGGGATAGCTTATGAATCCTAACTATTCACCATCTGGCTCTTTAAGAAATCTTAGCTAACACTAATCTAAATTTAACTCTTAAAATAAAATGAATCAAAGATAGGAAGATGGAAGGGCAATTCAGTAATTCCATTTGGTTGCATAATTATTAGTGTTAGTTCATTCAATCAGTAAATGATGGTGACAAAATTGTGTTAGGCCTTATGGGAGATGCAAATGGACTTTGGAACGAACAGGTGTCCTGCTGTTGTAAAGAGAGCTTGGTGCTCTGAAAACCTTAATTTGAAATCCAGCATAAAATAATTTATTTATAAACAAAAAGAAATTTCTTAGTTTTCTAATTTCCAAATGGGTATGGTCATGATCACTCTTTAAAGGAATATCTATTAAATATCTCTTTGTCCTTTCTCCTCAACTCAATGTGGAGATTGTTATAGCCACCAAGAGAGAACAGTAGTATTTAGGGTTTGAATTCAGAATTTCAAAATAATTTATGTATATGACTAATACTTTACCTAGTAGAGGCTAATGTATTTTAAGCATGCAAAATATCTTCTTGTAATTGCTTATTTATACTACTTGCATATTTGTATTATTTCTAAATCAATTTCATCTTGTATATTTTTATTTTCAAAAGTTTTTTGGCATTTGTGAATCCAAAACAAATTTTAATAATGATATTTTCAGAGTTTTCCTATTGAAGCAGTGCTAAAAATGGGTTGACTTTTTCCCCCTGGGGAAGAGGAGGGAGTCACCAAATTAATTGAATTAATTATTTACCTCACTACCATGTAGACCAGCCACAGATAAGACAAACTGACTTTTATAAAATCCTAGCAAACCCACCATTACAAATATTAACTGGGTCAATTTTGCCTGGAGGCAGGATTATTCTTTCCCACACTGCTTTTGTATTTCCCTTTTTTTTTTTTGCAAGTGTCACATTAACAATATATTTAAATGTCTCAGTGCTCATAAGCTGCTTTGAAAACTACATTCAAAAGTAGAATCAAGGTTTTAAGGATGCAAGGGTAGGAAGCTTGAACAAGGGTTCAAGCATGCAGCACGAGACACTCCCTACAGAGGCAACAGGATTGTTTGAGCAGTAACATCATCAGCTCCCGTTGGACCAAGGGCTGGAGATGACAAGCAGCGCTCTCACCCTGCAAGTCTCCAAATAGAAAGATATCATGGCTGCCCCTTGAAGTCCTTCGTTCCTCTTCTTTGAAACTAGAACAATTATAGGGTGCTGATTCTGTTTTTCTTCAATCACCTTGATTGGCATATAAAGATATTGCCATAGGTCTCAGGACAGTTCAACTTCTATTGCCTAAAATATGCTTCCAAAATTAGAAAACATGAGCTTTAAAATAGCCAAAGAATAGTTTACAACCTTGGAAAACATAGCTATATAATTCAGAAATAACTCAAAATTATTTTAAAATTTCTCCTTCCCCAGCCTTCCTGCTTCCAATCTATAACATTTTCCCAGAGGAAGACTTACAAAAGCTTCTTAACAGAGAAAAGTCTTAGGACTTAGGAAAATTATAACCATATCATACAAAACACAGAAAAAGGAAAGGGATGCTGTTCACCCGGATTGATACATTCACATCTTCACAGACAAAAGATCCTCTTACAGAGGTCTGTCCCTAGCCCTTGACATCATGTAACCTCACAGTCATTTCTGGTCATATTTACCTGCTTTATTGTCTTCATAGTGCTTTGTCACTATCTGAAAATGAGTTGTGTTTTGTTCATTTGTTTTCCTAACTATTCCCCATCACATATTTAAATATAGTTACTGTGAGATCAGAGCAAAAGCCACCAGAATGGCATGACTATGGTTCAATAAAACATTGTTTTCAAATATAGTCACTGCCCTGTTTACATCATTGAACCATTTGACCTCATTAAGGTTTAGATTATATCATCTCTGGAGCTTATCCTGCATACTAACTCCTCATTATTTGACATGATAAATTTCCTTATTATTAAACTAGTTTTAGTAAGAGGGTTTTTTAAAAATTCTATTACTAAGACCAAATAATACCAACCTGTTTAATTCATTATTTCATGCATATTATTATTAATAATATTCACAAAACTCCTTATAAGGATGGCATTAGTAGATTCATTTTTAAGATGAGAAAAATAGAAACGAAACTTCAGAGTTACTAATTGTCAAAGCCAGCATTTGAGCCCAAATATGTCAGGCTTTTTATGCTATGATGACTGAAATTTTATTTATCTATTCCTCAGCACTTGAGAGTGGAAAAACGACTGACCATTTTTTCAGTCAGTTTCCAAACCCACAACCAAAAAAAAAAAAATCAAATAGAAAGTAAGTTCATGCAGGGGAAACAGTGCTTACAAAATCTTTGGACAGGCTGGAGGAATGGGCATTAGTGGACTGCCCTTGAACTTTTAGTTTCAAGGTTGTAGCAGTACACAAGAAATCCAAAGGTTGGACAGTAACCACCATTACCAATTTCTATTAAAGCAACCATCAGAGCCTCCTCATACCAATATCACTGGTGACTACTACCCCAAGAAATGCTCACAACTGTTGAAGCTTACCTGTCAGTAGCTACAGGTTCAAGAACGTATTGTCTGCCACACTTCTGATTTCCAAATCTCATACAGGTACATCTGAGTGGCAGAACCTAGCTGCAAAGGAGTCCAGGAAGAACATTTTTACCCCTCTTGGTGGGAGGGTCCAATGAGACTGGGAAGGATTTTCCTCAGAATGCTGAGTAAAGCTGCTCCTCACAATGGCTTTCCTCTCTGTTTCCAACATCTGGAGAAGAATTAGGCCCTAAAGACAGTTAATTTAAAAAAAAAAAAAACTTGAAAGGACTATTTCCTTATACCCAATCCCATCAACTGAGCCAGGATAATGACTTCATAGTAATTTTTCACTGTACACTTGAGGGAAAGTAATGCATTCATTATTGGAATAAAAGTGGTTTGTGAGCATAAATCTTGCCCTTGGCAAAATAGATGATCAAAGCCTATGCCAATGAGAAAGATGGCAGCTCCATGATGTTAACAGCCAAGTTCCATAAAGTTCTATGGAAGTAGTTTTCTTTTATCCAAAATAATTTACATTTCATAGCTCAGTATTGATGAGGTATTGATTTTCTAAATGAGACTTTATGACTCCTGTAAATAAATTAGATAGGTGTTTAATTGGCCTAAAAATATATCCTCAGTTATTTAAAGCATGTGGTATTTTGTGTAGAAATACATTCCAATGATACTAAGTGACAGAACAGAACTGCCATCCAGTACAAAGAGCACTCTGGGAATTCATTTCTAAGCTCTTTACTTAGCACACTACATATTTTTTGGATAAGTAGCTCCACTTCTCTCGATCTCAATTTCCACAGCCCTGAAATTTGGGGATAATAGCATGGGAGGATTAATGAGAAAATGTGTGTGGAATGATTTGCACTTCTTGAAAAGTACTGTACTATATATTCAGGAATATTGTTATTTATGATGAGATAGTGTCGGGTGCATAAATTTAGGTTCTTTGAATTATTGGCATAGAAGAAAACAGTGAATCTAGGTCAACGGAGACCTCTTTCTCCGACTGCCTCTACAATGAATAAAACACAAAAGAAACTTTTCTAACTTTCTCAGGAAAAAATTGTCAACTTCTATAATTATTTCAATAAATAATCTTTCAGGAAGATACAATTTTAAGCTGGGTACTGTGTCCTTTTAAAGAGAAGTTTATGGGTCTCACTTTCTTACGTTTTCAAACTACCTTCTGGCAATGAGAGCAGTTCATATGCAGCACTAAACAAGTTCCAGGACTGTGCACAGAATTCAATACTGTGTGTCTTATTTTAATCTGATTTTACCAAATTTCCCATGGGCTGTAAAAGAAATATCCATAAATTTCAAGTCCAATGAGATTTCCACTGTTCCTAGAAATTAGAGAGTTAAACTGAGCTTTGTATGAAATCATTCAACAGCAAAAAAAAAAAAAAAAAAAAAAATGTCTTGCTTTAGAATCACATCACAAGGGCAGTTGTGTTCTACAAACCAGTGGACAGCCAAGAAATAAATTTACATAAATTTTTGTAAAAACGTGTGGGTGATATTGTAAAAATAGTTATTGGCTCACTCTTTATGACCTACTGATCTATCCAATATAAATATATTTTTAAAAAATATTTTCCAAAAAGTGCTATTTTTGTATGTTTGTTTTCATTAAATATAGATCTCTGTTTAATTCTTTCAAGATATAGATCCCACCCACTGAACTATGCCTAGTGTAAATTTTGAAAACTGCCCTATTTTTATAAGACAGGAGAGAATGATTTACTAGCACATTTGATTTGTAAAGGTGGTATGGATTCTGCATCAATCTGTGTTTTAGTCACTGCAAAAGTAGCTTTCAAATGTCACCTTCCTTTCCAGGATGGATTACATAAAATAACAACTCTGCTCCATCCTATAAGGGATCCAGGCACAGAAGGGAGAAGATGCTTGATTATCTCTTGACAAGTTTTCTCTTCAAAATTGCTATGTTTATAGTAGAAAAAACAAACAATATTCCCTGTGACCTAGCCTTTCAGAAGCTCTGACATTCGTTAATGCCACCTTCTGAACTTATATGAAAGGGTGGATAATCAGAGGGCAATGTCCACTCACATGTGACCTGAAGCTGGACATTGTGCCTCCTGCTTATCCCCCCCCAAAGCATGGACTACATGTTCCCACACATAAAATTATTTGGGGGCTTATACACTATTCATTGAGTAACTGTGTGATAGGTTCAAGAAGGAGAGTATACAAAGACGTGTTGGATGCTTGATAATACACAGAATCAGATTGAGGACCCACCACAAGATGTAAGAAACTCTGCATGTGTAGCCAGCAAATTGCACTCTAGAAGGTACCACTAGATGTGTGGTCTAGGTAAGGGTGAGAAACACACTCATACCCCATACAACACACAAGATTGGAAGAGACGTTGCAACTGGCAATGAAACCACTAAAGGAAGACATCTATGGTAGGGGGAAAATGCAGAAAAAGGTAATGGTAAGAGCAAAACATACCATCTATTCCACAATCAAATAAACTGGAAGATTTCTGAACGTGTTTTCTAAATCTTGAGACAGATAAAGTGAGGCCAACTTGCTATGGAAGGCAAAAGTCACAGAGGAAGAAGGAAGAGCCCACACCACCTAGGACAGAAAGTGAGGTGGACTCCATTCTTGAACTCAGGAATCCTGCCTCAAAAACAAGGCAAGGCAAATGAGATTTCCCCTTTGAACCATCTTCCACAACTTAGTAAAGTTGATTAACAAGTTTAATAAACAACTTGATAAACTTTATAAAATGAGTAATTTTCCAGTGTGTGCATGATGGGGCAATACAACTTCCAATCTGCAAACACTGAGTTATATTATTTATCTATATTTTAGAAGAATTAATGTTAATATAATATTCAGTATACAATACTTATGAAACATACATGTGTGGAAGAGACACTGCATAGTTCAATGAAGTAAATATCCCTGAATATACCACTGTAATTAATGAAGCAGATTCACAAATGGTTGACACTGACATTTCAGGCCAGCAAGCCCAGAGAGAAAGGAAACATATGCTAATTTTTGGTACGGTAAGTGTCTCATTAGAGATCCATTCAATAAGGGCTATATGAGGTCATTGTTTTTCTAGAGAGATACCCTTGTGGATTTGTTGTTGTTGTTGTTTCACTGGGGATTGAACCCAGGGGTGATTCACCACTGAGTCACACCTCTAGCCTGTTTTTTTTTTTTTTTTTTTTTAATTTTGAGACAGGGTCTTGCTAAGTTGCTTAGGGATCACTAAGTTACAGAGAATGGCTTTGAACTTGTGATCCTCCTGCCTCAGCTTCCCAAACCACTGAAATTACAGGCATGCCACCTCTCCCAGTGATCTCTCTGTGTTTGAGGAGGTAAAAAAAAAAAAAAAAAAAAAAAAAAAAAAAAAAAAAAAAAAGCTGTGCAGAGTAGGGAAAGAATTAGATGGATTTTAAAAAACAGGCATTTAAAGTGAAGGGGGAACTTTGGGGGAATATGTTGGGAAGGGTAACATTAAATTTTGTTGTTGTTTTGTTTTTATTTTTTTACCAGTAAATCTTAACGTGAGAAAAGAGCGCAGACAAAATGTCCAATGTTCTCTACAATACTCAGGGGGATGCTTATATATGATTTGCACATGAAATATTGAATTTGAAAAAATCTTATCTTGAATTCCCAAGCCATTTGTAGAATGCAGTGCAGTACATTCATGTGGTAAAGGGGACATAAAACAAACAAACCAACCCTCTACACAAGTACCCATGGGAGATGAAGAACAACCTCGAAGAACTTCAAAAGAGAAAAAAAGAAAAAGA
Source organism: Spermophilus citellus (assembly GCF_964194105.1). Taxonomy (NCBI): domain Eukaryota; kingdom Metazoa; phylum Chordata; class Mammalia; order Rodentia; family Sciuridae; genus Spermophilus; species Spermophilus citellus. The sequence continues at coordinate 68,811,103 of NC_138191.1, read as the reverse complement.
AAAGCTCTCTCCCAATGTATGCAAACCTGTATTTTCTAAGCAAGGACAGGATTATAAGATTTGGTAATCAATGCAAAACCCTATACCTGCACGCCAACCTGCCACACACAGACCAGCTCAGTTTCCACTATAGATATATATTCATTTGGCTTAAGTGTTTTGTTCTCTTCAATAGCCAAACTTCATATTTATAAATTAAGCTTTATAAGATACTTATCCATTAAAAATAATAAATTTATGCTTTCTTAAGAGAAAGGTTTTATGGGTTGTAGGGTGGAGAAAATATGGGGGTATTTAGGAGAAGGTGAAATGGGTTAGGGAAGGCATTTAGAGTGAAGTAAAGAAAGGAATTTACAATAGTTTTATTCCTGGATTGCCAAGAAGAGTTTTAGAGGTATCCATACAATAAAAAATCACATGGAACTTCCCTTCATCAGAAAAAATTTTCATCTATTAAAATTTTAAAGTATTATTTTTGGTATGTATTTAAATATTAATAATATGTTTAAATACTACCCTGTTGATAAGTAGTTTGCTTTCAATCATTTTCTATAAGAAAAATATTTTTATGAAAATACTTGTGCATATATCCTTGTATTTCTGTATTTCTGAAAGAAAAAAATCCTAGAAGTGGAATTACTGAGTCAAAGTGTAATTGTATAAACAATCTTAACACATCTTCATATATCATTCTCCATAGAAGTTATATAAAAGTATGTATGATCTTTGATATATATGAGCATCACATTCCTACCAACATACTCTGTAATCAAATTTTTCATCTTTTTCAGTGTGATAAGCAAAGTGATATTTCCTTGTAGTTTTTATTTACCTTCTGTGAAGTTTCCCATTAAAAAAAAAAACTGGGTGAAATTTTATGAATCATAGTCTCTTTTATTTAGAGGCTATGATGATTGTTTCAATCAACTCTGGCATTTTATTTTGCTGTGGAGCTAAGCCTGCCCTGATTTTTTCTACTAGAAGGGATTTCAACTTTTGGCCTGATGGAGAGTCTTTCATTCTTCCAAGCCTTCTAACTTTAGTAGAATGCACTTTTTAAACATGACTATTTAAATTTTTTTATATAAAGAACTTCTTTTGTATTACATTTTCAAATAGAATTGGATCATCTACCTCTTTTCTCACTTCTATCAGCTTATATTTCTTTTTGTTTTGTTTTCATACCTTTTCTGAACTCTTGTATGTCTTCTTTATGTTTTTGTTTTATGAAAGCAATTGCTTTAAGTTTTATTTTAATCCCATTACTATATTTAGTAGAATTTTTTACTATTCAGTGAAAAAGTTTTATTTTACAGAGAGTATTCTGTATCTGCCATGTTTTAAATATTTCTATCCTTCTTTTTATTTTAAACAATAAGTAGTATCCTGGTTGTGGTTTTCTTTTTGCTTTGGAGTTCATCATTTTATTTGAGTAAAAATTCTTAGCTAGTTCCTTTCAGAATATGTGAACAGGGACAGATTTATGTTTGAGACTAGAAATAATTATATATGCTATTGAAACCTTCCTTCTACCTACTCTACCAAAATCAATTCTGTAGAGCTGCTCACAATGCAGTTTCCTTATGTCCTCCGCCTCACTGATATCCCTACACCTACAAATTGCAGGCTATCTGTAACATTATTCATGTATCCACATAGTTTTTCCTTTTTTCCTCAGAACTAGAGTCATGGATGTTCCTACAGATAGTCCCTAGATACTGTTCCTGTTTTTGTAAAGAAAAAAGCTTTACTTTTGCAAGAGCAGTAAGTTTACTTTACCAACATTTTCTTAGCTCTAGAGTTATGGGCACTGATTTCCTGTGTCCTTCTCCCTTCTTATTTCATCTGTATTGGTTTGAGCAGTCCTCCTTCCTATTTTGTAAAGATCTAAGGAATGTTTTTATTTCAACAAAAATAATTTGCATCTTTGTTTCTTATTTTTCTGGTTACATTTTCATAACATTTGAGAGAATAGTGAGAAATGTGATTATAATCAGTCATATTAAAAGTAAAAGTTTCTTCATGTTCTTTCAAGGTAATTTTTTTTTTGCTATACTTTATTTCTTTTCTTGTAATTGGTCTAATAAGATTATATACTCTACTTGAGTCAATTTTAGTATTTAAATTTTTCTAAAAAAACCGCATTTCATCTGGATTCTAGATTTTTAAGTGTATGTATTGATTTATATATGCATATACTTTTTTTCATTAAATTTTTCTTCTTAATTTTAACTATATTCTCTTTTCTTCTAAGCTAACTTGCAAAGTAGATTGCAATGGATCTTTTCAAACTACCAAATATTTTTAAATTGATTAATATTGAAAAAGTTCACTATTTTTTATTTACAAATTATTCTATTTTGCTTGCATATTGCTTATTATTTTCATATATTTTGAGTATAATACTTTAAACTATACTGTTTTTAATTGTTTTGAGGATTGTTAAATTTATTCTGAGTATTGCTTTTATTGTATCAGCTTTTTAAATGTTAATAATATTATATGTAATTACAATTTTTGAAAATATATTGGATGACAAACTTCTCTGGTTTGATGAAGAGTAATAGGTGCTGACCATCCCTGCAATATATAAAAGTATACTCTTAAGATTCTGACTATTGAATTAGAAAGATATTGATAAAAAATAGACCTACAAATTATACTAGACCAATATGTCACGTAGGTTACTTAACATATGTAAGCATATAGTATATAAAAAGAGAGGCATTTTGAATCAGGAAAGAATAGAAGAGTGTGGGAATAATTGTTATGGTATTAGAGGAAAGGGGTAAAACTATGTAAATTTTCATCTCACATCAAAAAGGAAAATATAAATGGACTTGGGGAGATAGAAACATTATTCTATTTAGAAACATTATACATTTATTTGGGGCTCTAATTATGCATCCAAAAGGGAAAACTATATAAAACTTTACAAAGAAAATTTTAAGTCCAATACTATGCTTTATTTTATTTAGTTTTTGGTACTGAGGATTAAACCCAGAACTCTACCACTAAACTACATCTTCAGTTCTTATTTTGAAATAGGGTATCACTAAGTTGTTGAGGCTAGCCTTGAACTTGCAATCCTGCCTTAATCTCCTGAGTTGCTGGAATTACAGGCATGCACCACAGCACCCAGATCCTCTAATGCTTTCTTTCAAAAACACTTTGAACAAACTATGAAAGCCATTGGATTGAAAGCCTTATTTAACAAAGATCTCATGCAACCAAAGGAAAAAACAGCTCTAGTAAATGGACCAAAGTCTTAATTTGTTATACATGATGACAGAATGCAACTCATTTCATATTACATGTATAGAGCACAATTTTTCAAGTCACTGATTGTACACAAAGCATTTTCACACCATTCGTGTCTTCATACATGTACTTCAGGAACAATGCCTAGCTCATTCTTTTAAATGTAGGATTAATTCTTCAACTAAATGAGACAAAAGGGCACTTACAGATGGTGACTTTTTACTAAGTGAACCCACAGATAAATTCTGTGAAATCCACAAATAACACACTCATAGAATTTTGCAAATGCTTTGAGTACTAGTGTTTGTATAAACTGAGACTTCCCATATTTATTTTATTGAAGTTTAAATACAAATTAAGGATGCTGTTTTAATGGCAGATCTGCACGAAGTAAACTGGGACAAGAGGTTACTCAATTGCCTAGAACAGAGAGAATCTGTCTATCATCCCTGTCAATAACAATTAGCCCTTTCTGAAAGGGTGTTGTAGATATGCAGTCAAAATGATCCTTTAAGGGAGGATATAATTTGGCTTACAGAAATCCATTACCAACAAATAACTGCTTGTGCAGGAAAAATACAACAAAGCTCATACTTGGAAGTGATAATCACAGTAAACAGCAACCGTGCCTAGATTGGGTCTTACGTGAGAAACTATCATATCGCCAATTAACCAGCATTTTCTCAGTATGATGACACTATGAAATGGCTAAATACAAAATTGGGAAGAGAAAAGGAATTGTTCTCAGTCTCCTCTCCTCCCCTCTCCCGCCTCTACCATCCCCCAGACAAACTGCACAAGAGCAAACCTAACAATCCTGTAAGGATGATTTTCCTGGCTCAGTTTCATGAGAGACCTGGAAATAATATAGCATCAGTTTATAAACCAGACAGGACTCGGCCTGCTGTGTCAACAGAGAAAATCAATCCAGGAGTCCCAACCCTGCTTTGTGGCCTTTAGGGCTGCTTCAGAAATCAATCCCAGAGAAGAAGAAAAGGGCACTGCCATGAGGCTCAGAACACATGCCTTAAGTCACCAGCTGCATAGCTTGATTCCCCCTGGGACCTTGCAGTTTGGGCTCTAACTGTGCACTCCGGAAGAGAAAACCATGGGGACCAGTACTTCTGAGGTGATGGCCATTTTTCTTTTCCTGTTGATATTTTTTGAGAACCTATCATGGGTCAGTCATGAGCTAAGGTTTTACCTACACTATCTCATTTAATCTCCACAATAGCTCACTCAAGCAAATGCTATTATCAGTCTAGAAGGGGATAAAGAGAGATGGTAAGTCAGTTGTCTATGGTCCTGGCCTAGTGTTTGGAAAATAAAACCTTTTCCTGATAGCCTTGTGTCAGTTTGCTCAGGCTGCCTTGACCAAGTACACAGACCGGTGGTTTAAACAATAGACATTTATTTTCTCACAGTCCTGGAGGTAGAATCCAAGATCAAGGTGCGATTATCTGAGGTCTCTCCTTGGCTTATCTTTTCTCTCGATGTGGTCTTCCCTCCATACCTGCCTGTGTCTTAATCTCATCTTCTTATATGAGGGGATTAGGGAACACCTTAATGAGCTCATTTAATCTCATTTATCTCTACAATCTCCAAATGTAATCACATTCTGAAGAGCTGGGGTTATTACTTCAACATAAGTCCCATAACATGTGAGAGGGGACAACTCCATTCATAATATTTTTTGTTACAAGTTTTACAGACCCATCATTTTATCTTTTATAAAACAATGATAAATTGTAGGTCCTAAAGCCTGTAAATCCAACTCTCTGCTTATCTCATAAAAATACCTAATTGTGGCTGGAGAAAGGCATACAATATAACAATTGTTCTCACTTTGCATGTTCTTGACACTCAAGGTAGTCAAGATCACCCATCAATCATAGACTAATTATCCATCCCATGTACTCTCCAACTTCAGATTGCACCAGAATACTCTGGGAGGCTTGCTGAAACACAGACTGCATGACCTTCCCAGAGGTATGATCCAGTAGTTCTGAAGTAAGACCTAAGAATCTACATTACTAGCAAGTTCCCAGGTGATTCCAATACCACTGGTCTTTGGACCACCCTCTGAGAACCATTGTTTTAATTCATTCCCAGTCTACTCTCTGAGGTCATTCTTTCATGCTTCATTTCATTTACATCTCCAATGTATGATTCCTCATTGTCACCGTCGGCTCGTGACCTTTTCTCTTTCACTGAGAGAGCTGAAGCACTTAGAAGAGAACATCCCCAGACTTCTAGCACTGCACCTCCTCTCCCACCCAGGAACATCTGCACTCACTTTGCCTTCATGGTTGTTTTGAAGATGAGCTACTGGAGGCCTTCTCAGAGCCAAGCATTGCAAACATACACTACACTGGAGCCTTGCTGCCCTCTTAGGGGCATCCCTCTCAGTATTCACTCCCTCCTGTTTCTCTCATACTGTCGACCATTTCCTCTTACATGGGGTGGATAATTAGTCTATGATTGGTGGGTGATCCTGACTACCTTGAATGTCAAGAACATGCAAAGTGAGAACAATTGTTACATTCCTCATTAGCACCCAAGCTGTCAGTTCTCTCATCTTAAAAAGCTTAAGCTAAATCAAAAATAAACCACAAAAATAAAAACCTTTCCTCCCACCAATGGTCACTCCATTTCTTGTTGCTTTTACAGCAAAATACCTGGAAAGGGTGATCTATATTTAGTCGCTCTAGGTGTTCGCTCTTCCTCTTGTAGACCTTTTGCAATAAGGCCTTAACTCCTACCATTCCACCAAAACTGCTCTTACTAAGGTCACGGATAAACTCCATGTTGCTAAATCTCATGATCCACATTTGATCCTCTCATATTTTACCCCACTTGACAGATAGAACACTCCTTCTAGACACCTTTTAATTCACTGGTAGCTCAGTTTCAGGTGTTCGTGGGTGCTTATCTTCTCTAATACTTCTTAGCCCTGGACTGACTTGTCCCAATCTGTAGTGGCCTCTTCTATCGACTCGCATTCCTTTGGGAACCTCATGTAGTCTCCGTCTATATGGGTATGATAGCCAAAATTACATCTCTAAGTCCTGGATTCTCCTGTACCTTAGACTCCAACTCCATATTCAATGTTTTCATTTAGATCACTTAAAGTTTTCAAAAGTGACTCTTGATGTCCTCAAAATATGATCATCTCCTGACTTTCTGCCTCAGTGAATAAAAATTCCACCCTCCCCAGTACTTAGGAAACAAACTTTGGAACACTTTTCACTGCTCTCCTTTTCACTTGCCCTGTACATTCAATTCAGTGGGATGTCTTCTTGGGCTGATTCAAAAATAAATCCAGAATCCAGCCACTCCTCATCTCCATTGCTCTTCCTGTGGTCCAGGCTCACTCTATTTGAGCAATAGTTCCATAACTGTTTCCTATTTCCATTCTTGCCCCCAAGTATTCTATTTTCAACAAAGAAGACTGAGCAGTCCATTTCAAACATAGGTCAGGTCATGGTATTTCTTTCCCAGAAATCCTGTAAGTTCTTCCTCACCTTCCTGCAGGGTGGAAAGTCCAAGTCCTTACAATGGCCTGCAAGTTCCTTGCATTAGCTCTCTGACCTCCTCTTTTTCTTCTCTTCCTGTGCTACTCTGCTACTGCCACGTCACCTTTCTTGCAGTTTCTTGAAAATAGAAAACATGCTTCCTCCTTTGGGGTTGTATTTTAGTTGTTTCCTTTGCCTGAAAATTTCTGTGTGTAGTTATTTTGGTGAGGGCTATAGAATAGGCCTACCTCTGATCATTCTGTTTAGAATGCCCACAAGACCCTTCCTGGCATTCCAAACCCCATTTTATTTGTACTTTTTTTAAAATTTTAAATATTTATTTTTTAGTTGTAGTTGGACACAATACCTCTTTAGTTTATTTATTTATTTTTATGTGGTGCTGAGGATCAAACCCAGGGCCTTGCACATGCTAGGCAAGTGCTTTACTACTCAGCCACAACCCCAGCCCTTCTTTTGAACATACTGCATTATCTATGCATTTACTATGTCTACTGTTGGTCATTTGCCTCCCCTTGTTAGTATGCAACTCCACAAGGTGGAGTTCTTTGGTTGACTGGTGTATCCTAAGGATCAAGGTCAGTATCTGACTTGTATTGGGAACTAAGTATTCATCAAATTATTGGATAAATGAATGTGAGAATCATATTTAACTTATTCTTTCTGGTCACTAGAGAAATGGGTCTCTGACATCCGAGTAACATCAAAGCTCTCTGAAAAAGCTAGAAATTAATGGTTCATAACTTTTTTTGTGTGCGATGGACCCTACTGGCAATCTGCTGAAGCCTGCAAACCCCTTCTCAGAGAATATTTTTAAATGAACAAAACTAAATATATATGATACGAGTCAGATCAATTATATTACATCTTATTAAATTAATAAAACAAATCTCCTTGTAGTTTATAGTAATGCATATACCTTGTTATCCATAAAATGACAACATCTAGCAGTGGGTCTAATTACAACCATAATTTTAAAGCAGTCAGAAGTGTAAATGATATTTCAAGATATCCATAATAACTATAATGTGATATAAATTTAACTGTGATTCCCGTCATGAACAGACACAGGTGCTGTGGTTTGTTGCTATATTCATAAATAAATACACTAAATTTTAGCTAGTAAAAAAATCAAACAAAAAGTTGTATTTTCTACAAAAGTTTAATAGAACAGGACTTGCAAAGAGTAAAAATAAAAGCAAGTTCTTCCTTTCAACTCCCCCGCAAAAAAAAAAAAAAAAAAAAAAAAAAAGCTATTGAATTGCTGTGGAAAAGGCAATTTTAAGAGATTTGGAAAAATAATAACAATCTGGAATAATTCAATGCCAAGGTTGTCTCTGCAAGCATCTGTGTTTATTCTACTTTAACAAAATTAAATCTTCAAATTATCAGTTACTGTTACTGTACATAAGTTCTCTAAAGAAGATATTGTGTAACTCTCATGTAGCTGATGAATTAGACGAAAATATTTTCCTTTTATTTATTTAACTTTTTGAATTCACCAACAACCTACCAATCCCAATTCAAAGGTCAAAAAATTTTATAATATTTTTTTCTCCTCTTCAAATCTTTACCAGATGCTTTTCCATCTCAAACCACATAGACTTTATGAAAATCAGTATCTCTATTTCAGGTCTAGGTGGATCAAATTAGATTCCGTTGTATTTTCACTCTTGAAATCATATCCTGAACTTCTCCAGTAGTCCATTTATCAGGAGCAAATGTATAACTTCAGAAGGGCATCTGTCTCATGATTGCAGTAGACTTAGTGTATTGAACAGGATAGTATTACTGCTGTGTGCTCAGTGCATACCACAGTGTAATATTGTTATGTACCCCTTTCTCAGTGTTCTGTTGTTTTACATCTAATGCACACATTAAGTTTTGTTGTATGCCCAGTGCATAAAATAGCATAATATCGCTGCTGTGTACTGAATGCAGAACACAGAGTAGAATATATAATACTTGTTAAAATAAATGAATTAAAATGAACACAGTCTCCCTTTCATGCCTGATCTGCAAAGACTTGATTTGTAATAGGATTTTTACCTATTATTTTAAATAAATTACGAATAAAATTTGAAAAAAAAGTTCTTAATTTTATTTTTAACATGGTATATACCCATAGCTATCACCTCCAACCATTGAAGCTTTTTAGGGTCTTCAGTGATTTTTTAAAGACTGTACAAATTTGATGAAGCAAAGATGAAGAATCATGCCCCTGATTTGTGAGTTCCACCACGCTTAGCCTTCCATTATGCTTCCAGTGTTTATGTAAAGTTTTGCCAAAATGTGGGTCACATGCTGTTGTCACATGGTGGATAAGGGTGTGATTCTGAGACAGGCGCCACCAGACACCAAAGATACAAAGCTCTTTAATATAGTAAGGTTTAGATGTTATCCTCACAGAAGAAACAGCCACCACAGAGGAAGGACAAACCTTCCAGGGTCTCACTCCTACAAGTTCTGGCAGTCACCAAGGTGAGGCCTCATTGAGTTCTTGGAAAAATGCTCTTTTGCCAGTCTAAACCATTCTGAAGCTTTATTATAGCTCACCAAAGGCAGGTACCCAGCCATCTGGTGAAGGATTTATTGAAAATGTAGGTAAAGTTTTGTTACCCTGTGAGGATTCCCCTGGCAGGCAGAGCTTTAGAAACTCTATAAATATTTATTGATTAAATGAGTATGTAAACAAATGAGAAAAAAATGCACAAAAAAATAAAAACCACGGAAACAAAATGCATATTTAATTGTCTTAATTGATAAATATCCTGAAAGAGAAAATTTGGCTGCGAATGATCTTTATAAGTGAATATATGCAACATTAAAAATGAATAATTTAAGATAAATTATTTCCCCAATAATTTTAAAAGCTTTCAATGCAATGAAAAAAAAGTCATGAGATTATGTAATTAACTTGGCAGATACCCTACATCTCTTGAACTGGAATATTAAAAGCCCAGGAATTCAGGAAAATGATTAAGTGATCCAAAAATAGCCTGAAGGAAAGACTCAAATTGTATGCTTGCTCTGTCTCATCCTGTCAGGCCCTAAGCCATGTTAGAATGCAGCCAGAGGGCCCTCATCAAATGCCAGTACCTGCCATGCTCTTAGAATCCTCAGTCTCCTGAACTGTAATGAATAATTACCTTTTCTTAATAAATTACCTAATCTTAGTATTTTGTTATAGCAACAGAAAACACCCTAAGACAGTAGGGGAAAAATCCATTAATACATAATCAGTCTGCAATCAATGCTTCATGAGTTTTATTATTCTACATCAACTTACACAAGGAAATGAAAGAAATTTCACCATGTTAGAGACAGTATCTTGGAGAAATTGGATACTTTCTACTAGGTGAAGAAATACACGTCTGTGGTATTATCTTGTGCCTATATGTAGACAGTCTTCTCAACCTATATCATGTTTACAATCTTTTCACTACACAGTTAAGTTGTGTAAGGGAAGAGGCTGTGGTGTCACACCCTAAGCCATCCTAGTCACCTAGTCTTTGCCTGCTTCAAAATAAGCTCAAAAATATTAAATTACAAGATTAAATATTGTTCTCTGAATCTTCAACAAACATCAGACTCAACATTTCATTGTCCTGTTGTTACCTATCTTTGCTGATTGCTTCATGCCCTACTCATTAGTCAAAGGCAAAAATACTGAATTCATCAGTGACTGGATATTTTCCTCCTTTGAAATTCATACTAAATTAATTACCAAGTCCTACAGATTCTTTGCCAATTTTCTCTAAAACATAAGTTTGAGTTTCATTGTTACCCCAGTTTAAATTTAGACCCATTCAATGTTCCAATATAATACCTTCTTCAGTGCATTTCACTAGAAATCTGGCAGTGTTTGCTCTCCAAAGAGTGGATATCAAATATCTCTCTTCTTTCTCCCCAGTCTACCTCTGCTTAATTTTTAATGGTTCCTTCTTTTCTATATTATGTAAATACTCAGCATGTACCATGAGGCTTCACAGTCTGCCTCAAAATATCAGTTTCTCCCTGAACTTTTGCTAGATTTTTCTTATGCCCTATGCTCCAACCAAATGTATGTTTTTAGTTCCCCAGAAGCAGAACTGAGACAAAGATTTGAGTACAGATGCTTTATTATTAAGGAAATCATCCCAAGAAGTAGCAATAAATGTCTGGGGAAGGAGAAGGAAAGGAAAGAAAGTCAATAAGGTGTGTATTATCAAGCAGGTTATAGAAGTAGGGCAACTGAGTTCAATTTCCCTGGGGAATCCTGAAAGACAATGAGAAACGCTTTTCCCAATAATTCAATCCCCAATTCTACCTGCTTCCCATGGCAAGGAAGGTGAGGTGTTTATTCTTTAATCCATTTATCACTGGCCAAGAACTGCTCTGGGAACATTCACCACCTATCCTTTCTAACCTGCCCATTGCATGTATGGATAAAATGTTGTGGGTGGGAGGATTACAGGTGCTTCTAATAGAAGGCATGTAATTGAAATGGTGAATGTCAAGGAAATACGGTTGGGCAATAATGCAGGACTCATTCAGTGCATAAGGTACACAGCATCACTTAAACCTCTTATCACAGTGCTTACACTGCTACTTGTATAGGGTTTGCCTTGTTGTTATTGTTGTTGCCTATGAAATTCAATCAAACTTTCACCCTAAGGTCAAATGTCACTCAGATTTAATTCCTGAGGAAGAATTAACGACTTTTGTACTTCCAATAAAACTTCCTTGTGTTATGCATTCACTGTCAAAGGATATGGCTGAGGGGAGGGTGGCTCTAACTGGTGATTGCAAAACATAATTCTGAGTTAGAAACTAGGCTTCTGTTTCTAATTACATTACAGTTGGCCCCCCGGTATCCACAGACTCCATATTCATGGCTTCAGTCGACCATGGATTAGAAATATTGAAAAAAAAAACATTGTGTATATATTTATATTGAACCTATTCAGAGTTTTTTCTTGGCATGGTTCCTTCCATAATTTATTATAATAACCATTTACATAACACTTACATTGTACTAGTTACTCTAAGTAATATAGAGATGATCAGACATATGTAGAGGACACATCGGTTATATGCAAATTCAATATGATTTTATGTAAGGGACTTAAGCATCTGCAGATGGTGGTCTGTGGGAGGTCCTAGGACGAATTCCCTGCATATACCAAGGCAAGACTGTGTTTTATGATAAATGACTTATTTCTAGATACAGCACCCCTTCACTCTTGTCCAAAGCAGGGGAATATTTCTATGTGAGTCTTTGCCTGTATTCTAACAAGTGTCATCTTAGAGAGAAAAAGAAAGGATCAGGAAATTGCTGAAAAATAATGCTGCTATTCAGTGAGAGAAAATATAGTCATCCTCCTTGGGAGATACTCTGAAGATGCTGTTCAGAGTCTGGTTGGATAATAAAACGAAAGGAAGAAAAATGCAAACTGTTAGATTTCAGTTAAATAACTGTGTTTATTGCAATTTAATTTAATAGTTATTCATTATTCAGTCAACTATTTGGTGCAAACAGATAAATATTCTCCCACTTGTTAGTCCCTGGGGGCTTTCTTAATCCTATCTGGATTTACTTTCTGTGAATTTCTGAGTAATCAGAAGTTATAGGTTGGATACATCTTGTGCGAGGGACACCCATGGTGTAACTGCTTCATTTTTTCTTTTCATTTCAAAGGAAATGGTCCATCCAAAGTGAAAATTGTTGTGCTTTTTTCGTGGTTGAGGATATTTTCCTCTTTGCTGGTGTTGTTATTGTTGCTGTTGTTTTAATCAGATAGTTATTTCAAACAGAAGCAATCAAGTTTCTTTTTTTCATTGCCATCTTTCTCTTCCCCTCCTATTCAATACATGCTGTTAAGAAAATACCCTTGTTAGGGCTGTGATTCATCTGTGTGTGTGTTTGTGTGTGTGTGTGTGTGTGTGTGTGTGTGTGTGTAGTTGAAGCAGCTGAGCAGATCATCATAAAGGAATCTTTTCAGATGGGCTCTGTAAAACTAAAATATCATGAGAGATGTCAATGCCCCAGGGTCACAGAGATTTTGTGAGTTCTAATATATCTTTCTGAGAAAGGAGGATACATTTGTACTCATTAGCCATGAAGAAAGAGAATGTGTAATCCCAAACTCCACAACCTGAAAGTGTCCTACACATCTCCATCTGTCCCTAAAATTGAAGCAACAGTCAGTCTCTCTTTTTCTCATGTATATATTAGTTGTAGACAAGTTTTTCTTTTTCTCTCTGCAGATAGGAAGTGTGCCTCCTCTACCCAAGTAGCACAGAGAATCCCCACTGTAATAGACATGAGTGGGTTTCCAGATGGACGGCTCCCATGTTCACAAGCTACTACTCAAGCAGGTTTTGATTTTCAGACTGAATCCTATCCCTCCACTGGGAGTAAAACTATGAGGGAACGGGTCACAGGACAGTGAAGCATGATTACAGGAAGACTGAAGGAAAATCTAAAGGAAAGTGCACTATTCAGAGAATTCAGATCAAGAAGTCCAGTGAAGGTAGAAAATGGCCATCAACTTGTCCAAACCTACATTCCGAACATTGGCTAGCGTGTTACTGAGAATGCTTCTTTTCTATACAAAGGATAGTTATATTATAAACATTGGTCAGTTCTGTTGGTGATTAGAACAACTTGCTCAAACTCCGTGATAATGAGTCACAGTCAGATGAAGGACAAAGAAAGAGGGTGTTGAATCCTATGTTCTTTACTATAGTAGAAAATTTCCTGCTTTTAAACAAAGTCAATGCAATTGAATAGACTACTATTACATATCATTTATAGATGTTTCTATTCTTGTTTTGGCCAAGTAGAAAAATAGCTCTAAGAAGAGGAAACCAAAGGGAGAGATTATGTTCTCTTCCTTAGACTTCCTTTAAGAGGAATCAAAGGAGGCACGATTGTTAAAAGGTAGACAAATATTCCACGGGTGCTATGAACTTGTTAGAAGTTATAATTTAGGAGTTTCTGTTCAAAAATGTTCCAGCCCACATATTGAGAGCTCATTATGAGAGTGTGAACTACCCAGACCTGAAGTTCCTGAGTGCACTCAAATCTGACAAATATAAGCAATTTGTCAGTCAGAAAGGGCACCGTTGGGTAACTGGGGACACAACCTAGGTGCCCCAAATCTAATCCAAATTAATTAATTGAAAAGCTCAAGATCCTTAGAGAAAATTAGAGGGTTTTAAAACATAAGACTCACTGAGTCAAGGTTCTCATAATAGGTAAAAACTTCTGAAGGAACAATTTGGTCAAGTGATACTTAGCTATGATATCTGGTACGTATGGATGTGTTTAAAAGAGAGCAGGAAAGAGGAAGCATAATGAAAGAATAAAACAGAAAAGAAATGAATCTGCTTATGACTCCACAAAAATTTAAAAAAATGAATAGAGTCCTTCCCTAACGTAATTTTGGTCAGCTTCAGATAAGACTCATGTAGTTTTGTCCACTCATTTATTCCCCCTGGCACAGTAGCCTCTCAGTGCCTGTGACATGCCAGACACTGAGGCTCCAGAGCACAAGGCCAAAGAAACCAGTTAGGAAGCACAGTTCAGTGTCAGGAGATCTGATGTCCTTAGGCTTTGGAAACTTAGTGACAAACAACCACCTGCTGTCCTTCCAAGCACTTAATCTACTTGAAAATCCTTAGCTATATTTTCTCACTCCCCAACCCCATGAACCTTTTGATTAATTCATTACTATTTTCCACTAATTCTAGCTGTCTTACAAATCCCCACTCTCCTTTCAGGACATATTACCAAATGCCAGCCTTTGGGAAATCTTACTTCACCTTTCCAGGTGGTGGGCACTTCCTGCTCTTTTTCACCATACATGTGACATTTCTCTATTTAAATGGTCTTTCTTTTCCCTCACTGGACTCGGAGCTTCTAAAAGGCAGAGATTATGATCTACTTAATTTAAGCCTCCCCAGCATATTGCATAGCTTCTGGATCAAAATGGATATTTTCAGAAGTTTAGAAAATAAACTGGTAGTCAAAGTGAATGGGAAGCAAAATAAGTGATAATACCACTTTTCCCAACTAAAAAAGTGATATAAACATGGGAAAATTCTTTGTACAAAGTAACCCTTCGAACAATTCCTCAACAAGCAAGCGTTGATTGTTTGCTAGCTTACACTAAGCACACAAAGTGCAGAATTTATATAGCCAAGGTTATGCAGCTGGTGCTTTCTGGGCCTTTATTAATGGTGTTCCAGAAAATAAAATAATCCTGTCTCCTTCATGTTAAATATGTTTCCCAGGAGCCTTCAGGTTCCTTGGAATTTCTATTAATAATTCCATTTATCCTAGTAATACAATACATGTCAAACATCACAGTGTCTATGAGAGATTAATCACCTAAGTTTGTCTTGACATAAGAAAAGAAAAGATTGATGAAAAAAAATCTCTGAAAAGGATTTTTTGATGGCAAATTAAGATTTCAAGGTGAATTATAAAGAGCAATTTAAGACCTGGCACATTGCCCTGTGAAGTTCCTTTTAGGCGTTACCCAGCTCTCCACGTGCCCTAGATTCACCCTGTGTCCTGGGGCTTCAGCACTTGAGTTCTGTATGTAGGCCTTGCATGCACAAGTCCTGTCTTGCTTCCAGCTCTCTAGGTATTTAGTTATATTTCTCTTTCCCATATTTCTTTCTTCTTCTGTATTGGGTTTTGAGACGTACCTTTTTATAGCATAACTTCTAATTCTGTTCCAGCTAGTTTTCCTCAAGTTACTTCAGGTTAATTTCCTACCTAGGACCCTCCACCCAAGGAATTCCACTTCACTCAAATCAGAATAAGGAGACATGAAAAATACAGTGTATGACCTCATCATAATGTCCACACTCTGAGCCCAAGAAGTGAGCAGCTCATGGGCAGTCAGTAAGTACTCAATAAATTCCTAAAATTTAACTATGTGTTCATTTCTTACATGGTTACTGTCACACAGGGCCAGAGATTGTAAGAAATCAATGAAATAGCGTTTTATTTCTAGTATTAAGAACACACACACACAAACAGAGCAAGGAATGAGGTACAAGAGGAAGTGAAGGGGGAGTGAGGGCAAGAAAATAAAAAGGAAGAAACAACAATAAAAAATAAATAAATAAACAAACAAAAAACAGTAAAGAGAAAGAGGTAGATTTGGAGGAAGGTAGTAGAACTTAATCTCAGGACCTTGCATTTTCATTGGTGTCTTCCAAGGCCAGTCCCTAATTTTACATTTACAACCTTACATTCCACTTCTTAAAGAGGGTGCTATAAACTATATATCCTTAGAGCTCCACAAAAATGAGATCTGCCCCTAATAAAAGACAAGAGCAGTTATTC
Source organism: Spermophilus citellus (assembly GCF_964194105.1). Taxonomy (NCBI): domain Eukaryota; kingdom Metazoa; phylum Chordata; class Mammalia; order Rodentia; family Sciuridae; genus Spermophilus; species Spermophilus citellus. The sequence goes on along the minus strand of NC_138191.1, from coordinate 68,794,963 downwards.
ATGCTGTCACTCGGGACACATTTATTGAGCATTGGGTCTTTTATTAGCTGTTGGAAACCCAAATTCAAATAAGAAAATATCATAAACATATTATTTATTGATGATTTATTCATATCTCATATTTGCCTATTATTTCAAAGTATGCAAAGTATCCATGCCTTATCAGTTGATCAACACTGTAAGACAGGGAGTGGATCTTCACAAAATTTGATTGAGAAGCTATTTGTGCAGAAACGGAGGCACCCAGAGGGGAGACAGCATTATTGTAGAAACAATAATGCAGCTCCCCATGATAATCAGACCCTAAGTCTCCAGACCCTAGAATCTTATCTTACCTGACAACACGGATTCTGCAGATGTGATCAAGATTAGGGACTTTGAGATGGGTAAAGTATTCTGGATTTTCAAAATGGATCCCAAGTAATTACATGAGTTCTTCAAATGCAGAGCCTGTTTGAGCTAAGAAAGGTTAGAGATATGAAGAAGAAGAAGAAAGGATAAATGTGAAGTACAGGAGGGACAAGATCCACAGTTGCTGACATTGAAGATGGAAGAAGGGCACCACAAGTCGAAGAAGCCAAATGACTTCTAGAAGCTGGGAATGGCCTTCAGCTAACAGCCAGCAACAAGACGAGATTCCATTCCTACAGTCATGAGGAACTGAATTCTACCACAACTCAAATGAGCATGGAGATAGATCCTCCCCTGGAGCCTTCTAAAAGGAAGTCAGCCATGCTGCTTCTTTGATTTTAGCCTGATGAGACTCAAGCCAGACTTCTGACTTATAGAATCATAAAATAAATGTGGGCTGTTTAAAGCTGCTAACTTTGTGTAAATTTTTATAACTGTAATAGAAAATTAATACAATCCTATTTAAATCTAACATCATAATGCTGGGCATAGGCAGGACCGAAACCTGAGCTCCTGACAATGGGTCCACCTCTGATGAAAGACTGATTCAATGGGGGCAAAATAATACAAAGGAATTGCCCAAGCATGGAAGTCCAAGAAATGAAATGCTAGATAAGGAAACCAGAAGAAAAGTAAAGTAGAATCAGTAAGTACAGCAAGCAAGAGCCTTTACTGGAGTCAAAGTCTGTGCCAGTCAAGTAGACCCTTACTTTTCCTCCCATGGCAACAGTAACTGCAGGGAACCTAGAAGGTAATCAATCAGTCCAAGGCGTGGACTCTCAAAACCTGCCATTCAGGAAACTCATTTTGACTTCAGAACTCCTAACAAAACTCAAAGTAGGCTATTTAAACATGTTATTTTTAGAAGAGTATTCAAACCTACCAATTTTTACAAAATATTTGAAAAACATATTTTAGTGGACTTTTTTTTTACTTCGTTTAGTGAACTTTTAAAAATTTCATTAATTTTGGATAAAAACTTCCAAGCACTCACAAAGAGGATATGTGGACCACCACGATACTGGAGTATTTTTTTTTTTAAATCTCAAGCTTGATATCATTTTGCCCTGACACACTTCAGTAAAATTGCTTTTTAAACAAAGGATGATTTCTTTTATAACCACAATGCCATTATCACTCTTAACTAAATTCATAATAATCCTTTAATATCATCTAATACCCAATTCATATTCAAATTTCCCCAGATATCTAAAAATGTCTTTTTGCTGTTGGTTTGTTGTTTAAATCAATTCAAACAGTATTCATGCATTATATTTGTTGTGTTTCTAGATTTTCTTAAAAATCTCTTTTGATCCAGAACCATCCTATACCCCAGTTCTTTTTCTTCCTACTGCCATTCCACAGAACATCCCACTTTCCCCATTAGGCTGATGCTTCCTTATGGTTACTTTTAAATTTCTTCCTCTACTCCTTATGTGTCTATAAAAAAAATCTGAGGGTCTTTTTAGGGGATGAGAAAGTAGAACTGTAATAACCCAGAATATTCAGGGTGTTTGATATGAAATTATCTTATATTTTATCAAATTTGGTTAATAGTAAACATACAGGTATAACTGGCACATAATTTTGTGACAACTTTCTCTCTCACATGCACAGATACACACACACACACACACACACACACACACACATGCACATATAAGTACATTATTTATTTTGTAAGTTGGAACTATGAAATATGAAAAGGGAATATATTGAAGCAACAAAGTGGGGAATTATGGTTCTTATATAATCAGTATGTGGATCCAGAGAACGGGTTGAATGATAAGAGAAAGATACTATAAAAGAAGAATCTGTAATGCAAATTAATAAGGACTTCTATTTTTTAAAACAAGATTGGGCGCATTCAGGGTGGTATAGCTGTAGACAAGGACTTCTATTTCAAATCTCTCCTGATATAAAGCAGATCATGGATTTATGAAAAAAAAAACTTGCATCTTAACACATTGCTGGAATTCTGAGAAAGGGGAATTTCCAAAACAAAATTAATGAATTAGCTCAGTGAAGTGGCATACTCCTGTAATCCCAGGAACTTGGGAGACTGAGGCAGAAAGATTACAAATTTGTGGTCAGGCTCAGCAATTTAGTGAGGCCCTAGGCAACTTAGCAAGACCTTGTCTCAAAATAAAAAATAAAAAATGTCTGGGGATGTAGTTGAGTGGTAAAGCATTATTAGACTAAATCTCCTATGCCAAAAACAAACACCCAAAAAACAAACCTAAAATGTAATGGATGAAAAGCCTTTTTAAAATTTTTTTTTAATTCCAAAAACAGAGAGCTGTAAACAGACTGTGATTAGTAATGTCAAAGCTGGGTTACTCTGGCACAAATGCCAACTACCACAAAATGGGGAACCATTCTGAAACGTACCCACTGATCCAGGGCAATTGAGGGAAAACCCACTAGACCATATTTATACTGTATTCAACTGATAACAGAAAAATAAAAATTAACACTGATTCCTCAACAGATTTCAGTCAAAATGCAACCAAAGAACAAGAGAAGATATTAAAAAGCTTCATTAAAAGACAAGACAGATCTACACACAAGAAAACAAAAGACAAAGTGGTCGTAGAAAATTGTTATCTCAAAAACCAAAATGGAAAGCAAAAGCCAGTGTAGCAACTTCTTAAGGTGCTGAGAAATTACTTTCAAATAGAATCGTGCACAACAATATTATCTTACAAGAACCAAAATTAAAATGAAGATTTTTTTATAAACAAAATTTAATAGTTTATAAAAAATTAGAACTTGATTAAGAGACCCTTTAAAGATTTTAGAGTGCTTCATGTGGAAGAAAAATGATTTAAGAGAAATGTAAAAAATGAAAGGGATGAGCAAAAACTCTCTTCAACATGTAAGAAATCTTTAAAAACACTGTTTTTACATAATCATTATAACTGCATTGTCTAGTTTGTAGTATCGGGAAAAGACTTATAATCCCAGAAAGTTTTAGCATATAAATTCAGGGACAGTGGATTGAAATTGAAGTGTTACAAATCCATGTTGTTCACATTTATATTAAGCTATTAACTTCAGACCACATAAAGATTTGCACGGAGGTTTTTCAAAATCTAGCTTCAAAATAAGAGAAATACAGCTCATAACTTCAAAGTATATAGAAAAGGAAAACAATAAAACCAACAAAAATTAATCTATAAAGAAAAGGCAAGAATAAAAAAAGAATACAGAAAATGGCAGACAAAAAATGTGTAAACTAAAATGATAATAAATAATAAAAAATAAATATCAGTTTTAATAAAAGAGATCATGCCAGACACTGCATTTTTAATCCTAGCATCTCGGAAAGCGGAGGCAGGAGGATTGCAACTGGAAGACCAGCCTCAGCAACTTATCAAACCGAGAAGCTATATCAAAATTAAAATATAAAGAACAAAAAACTGGGGATGTAGTTCAGTGGTAGAGTGTCCCTGAGTTCAAACATAAGAACAAACAAACAAACAAATAAAAAAAAAAGAATAAGAAAAAAATCATCAATTTCTATTGTTAAAAACAGAACAATTCATATGTAAACTGTTAACAAAAGTTATACATGGGACACAAAAAGGCAAAGTTCTATCTTTAGATAGACAAAGATATAGATGTGTACTAATCAAAAGAAAGCTGGAGTAACTATAATTATGTCAGACAAATCAGAAGACAAGAATATATTAATGACACAGAAGATGACTGATAAGATAAAGGCTTTAAATCACTAAAAAAGCATTAGAGTTATAAATTGTGTTCACTTGATAAATTAGCCACAAAATATGTAAAGGTGAAAATCGATAGACATACAGGAAGAAATATATAAATCCACATCCCCAGAAGAAAATTTCAATAAATCTTCCTCAAATATTAGGCCTCTAAGCTGAAAAATTTTTAAAGACATACAAAAAGGACAAAACTGACTTAATAGATATATAGAAAACACTCAACCAACAATTTTTAAATGTATGTATTTTGTTTTGCAGAGAATATTTATCAAAATTGACCAAGAACAAAGCTATACAACAGTTCTGAAATAATTTAAATAACTGCTTTTATTACAGTCTTTTCTGCTTAAGCAATATATTAAGTTAATAAAAGAAATTAGTCAAAATAAATTTAGATGTTTTTAAACACACTTCTAAGGCAAACGTGGGTCAAAGAAGAAATCAAAATAGATTTAAAAATACATTGAACTGAGGGATACAGAAAATATTACACTTTAAATCTTCTGTGAAACAGTAAAAGCAATCTTCTGTGGAAATTTATAGCATTAATTTGTATCACAAATGAGTGAAAATTAATGATTAAAGCTCTAACTTTGAGAATTTAAAAAAAACATAGAATGAATGATATAATAAAGTTTGGAACAAAATTAATAAAATGAAATAAAAAACAAAGAAATATAGAGAAAACTAGCAAAACCATAACTGGTTATTTGAAAACAACAAACTTGACAAAATTTTGGGGTCAGAGTTTAAGCCAAAAAAGAGATGGAGAAGACAATATTCTGACTATAATATTGTACAATAACGTCATGAAAATATGAGAGAAGGACACAGCTGCACGGTAGGAGACCATTGGTGGTGCTTCCCCCACATCCATGCCTGGCCCCTACTTGGAGCCAGCTTCATGGTTACATTCTCCTTTCTGTCCCATAGGTTGAGAATTGTTTTCGAGAATTAAATTAGAATGGCAAGAAGTTGGATGCACAAAGCCATCAAGGGTCATTTTGCAGGACTGTAGGACAGCTCTAGACTGATCCTGCTCTGCCCTATTGCCAGGACAGGAAAGTGAGCAACTTCCTCAAGGAAGACTCCTTTGCTTACATCACCCACCCATCCACTCTCTCCCTGCCAATCCTGACTTGGCATCTTCCTTCTCTGCTGGTAATCAAACCCAAATCATCCCCTCCCACAGTATTTATGGCACTGTTTACAACGCCCTGTTTAGTCGTCTGTGTGCCCCACAAGACAATGACTTCCATTAAGGTGGGGTTATGGTTTGTCTCCCAAGGTTCCTGTGTTGAAGGTTTAGACCTTACTGTAGCAATGCCCAGAGGTGAGGCTTTTGGGAAATGATTGGATCATAGGGCTCTAATCTCATCTGTGGATTAATCTATTTGATGGATTAATAATTTAAATGGACTACTGGGAGGTGATGAAAACTGTAGTTATAGGAAACAGGTCACAAAAGGAGTGTTCTGGGAGGGTTTCCTTGCCATGACTTCTTTTCCTCTCTCTCCTCCTCTCTCCTTCTCTCCCTCTCTCCCTGCCTCTCCCCACTGTCCTTCCTGGCTTCCATGATCTGAGCAGCTTTCTGCCATCATGCCCTTCCAACATAATGTTCTGCCTCACCTCGAATCCAGAGCCATGGAGCCAGCCAACTATGGACCTCTGAAACTGTGAGCCAAATTAAACCATTTCTCTTCTAAGACACTTTTCACTGATATTTGTCACAGTGATGAAAAACTAACCAACACAATAGGAGACTGCATTTTGATCATCATGGTACTCTCCATAGTTGATGCCTGAATATAACATATGCTCAGTAAATATTTGTTATGTGACTGAAGTATGAAATCAAAAGCCAGAGAAGGGAATGGAATAGGCAAGACTCAATTCTTTTAACCAATGAGTATTTCAGGGTGTGGCCAAGGGAAGATTTAAGAGTAGGAAAAAATAGGACAACAAATCTCTTCAGGGGCAAGTCTGAACCTAAAGTATCTCACTGAGTCTGAGGACAAAGTCAATAGGAGGGTAGAAAAAAGGGAAATCCAAGGGCTACATGGGAACGTGGAAGTCTGAATCTAACTTCACAGGTAGAGTCACCTGGGTCAGGGGCCATTTTAGAGGAACAGGCCCCCTCTGCCCATCAGAATAGCTTGGTTCAGGGGCTGGGGTTGTGGCTCAGTGGTAGAGAGCTCGCCTAGCACATGCAAGGCCCTGGGTTCGATCCTCAGCACCACATAAAAATAAATAAATAAAGCAAAGGTATTGTGTCCATGTACAACTAAAATAAATTAAAAAAAAAAAAAAGCTTGGTTCAGTGAGCCTGGCATCAACAAGAGGGTGCAGGATGGTTCTGATCTAAGATTTATTTGGTAGAGGATGCCCTTTTACCAGCTGGATACACATTGAAATATGTATTTTTTCTTTACCCTGATGGCCTGGGCACAGAGAAGTTTCATGATGAAACAGACCAATGGGTACAATAAATCATGAAAAAGCAAGCAATAGTTTCTCTCCACCTCCTTTCATGCCACCTATCTGAGACAGGCACTGTATATAATTAGAGTATTTCTTTGTGTGGAACACTCCCTTCATACATCATGTGTGGATCCAAATATTTTGAGCTATGCCCTGGCATAACGACATAAAAAGCATAATTATGAAGGAATTTAATGTTCGCATAATCAAGACTCATGGAACAATTGCTTATGTAATTTAACAACAACAACAACAACAACAAAAGAGTATGTTCTCATCTTTGTAGTAAGTGAAAAAAAACTGATTCCTCTTTATTTTCCCTGGGCATCTCCTACAGTCTATAAGAAGCAGGCTTCATATCCAGAGACAGTTACATTTGCAGGGTTAATTTGATTAGGGTTATAATGATATTTATGCAGTGAAAAATCCTATTTGCCTATCTGTGCAAGATGGATATGAATGAGGCAACCCAAATATGGTTGTCCCTGCATGTAATGAAGCTACACTTTGTAAGAATGTTACATGAGCCCTTTCTCCACAGGTGGCAGATTCCCGTTCAAAGTTGAAGTCTCAGTGTATCTGTTGACATAGGATTACCCGATCCTGAGATATGACTGTTTTGGTTATTGAAAATAATGGATTTGCATGTTAACTTCAACCAGAATCTGTTTTCTTTTTAATCCTCATACTTGATCCATTTGACCAAGGGTACAGGCTATCCTGATGTTTAGTACTCTCAGTTTACACAGCTTCCAAAATAAAGAAGGACCTGGAGCCTGTTTATTCTCAGTGCAGACGTAAAAGTGGGGGGGAGTTAATTTGTCTTCTAATATGAAACTCACACTCCCCTGGTGCAGAGAGAGGCAGTGCAGATGGGAAAGGTGGCTGCAGAGAGAAGGGATTGCTTGGTCAGATGGGAAGGGACAGCTACAAAGTCAGAAGAAGACCTCAGTCTGACTTTGGTGTAGCAATGCCTCCTGCTGCTGGCTAAAAAGCATAGTGCCACACAGACAAAAGCAAGGCCTGGGGAATTGGAGCTGTAAGTACCTGGGATTAGAGGAGCTGTGGTTCTGCATTTGTGTTACTGCCTTGTGCTACTATGTGTTTGTACTACGAAGATAAAAATAACATGTCACAGAGTCACTGTAAATTGAACTGCAAGGTGGCAGACAGGTGGCTACTGGGACACAGAAAGAATAAATGATCTCAGTTTATTTATTAAAAATATGTACAGCCATGTGGAAAACTTACCTTTCTCTCCACCCCAGTGGGCCTTTTCATCTAAGGTTCACTCGCTGCACAAGAGAGATACTTTAAACTTCATTTTTTTTACAAAACTCAGCGACTTCGCTCACATATTACCATTTTGAACATTTTTTTTCTGAAACAATAGATGGTGTTGGCTCCTAATAAGGCAAGAGCTTTTGGTTCTGAACTAGACATTTTTCCCCCAATTTAAACATCATCTTGTTATCAGTGTCCTCCATTTCAAACACGCTCATTACCTTGAATATACTGTACATGTAGTACATCACAATGCTAAGATTACCTCTCTTGGCGGTTGGGAACAAAAAAAAAAAACACCTTCAGAAACCAAAATGAATCCATGATTTCATATTATAGCAACTCAGAGAACACAAGGTGGTCCTGACCCAGTGCCAAAATAAAAGCCTTGTAAAGCATTTAAGAGGTTTATTCTTCCCAAGATGTGAAAATGTAACCCACCTTAGTGCTAATTTGAGTTGGGGATACACAATGAATGGAAGGTAAACTCCCTAAGTGAATAAATCTTTTTTGTAAGGGGGGGGAGATATTGGCTTACCTAAATATATACATTGTACCTAAAAATGTAAAGCATGCACCCATGTATTTTAAGGCAGGTGTGAGAGGGTTTGGGTGGTGGCCAAGATTCTGAATAAGAGGTGTTCAATGTACAAAGAGCATATGGCAATGTGTAAGAGATGTAAGCCCTTGTGGAAGACCTAACCCATGTGTTTACGATGTGCGCAAAAGGTCATTTATTTCTATTTCAGTAGTCTTTGTTGATATGCCCCTTGTGGCAAGGTTTTTCAAAAGGGAAACTATATAATTAGTGATTCTAAACTTACTGGAACCTTCTGAGGTGACTCATGATAGGTGGATATACTGAGAGCCACAATTAAAGTTATTAAATTAGTATTGGTATTACAAAGCTGCTATCAGTACAAAAACTCTCATTAAGAAATTCATTTGTTTTTCATAATTTGGACCCACTGTGTGTATATATGCCCTTTTCTTAAGTATAGGTTATGTTACAACTCATTTCAAAATACAGTTCAACTATACACCTACTTCATCCCATTTCCTCTGACCATGTTGGAACTCGGTGGCCATTATGTCAAATGTCTTAGTACATCCTCCTAAGAGAACCTCAACTAATGCTCCTGAAGACCCCTCAAGGCAGGTTGTTTACCATGTTGCATAGCAGCAAGTGGCTGGAAACCCACCTGTCATTGTCATCTACAAGGGGTTACACTAAGGAGCTAAGCACTAAATCAGTGAGCTAACCCCTGCCTCAAGGGAACAGAAGATGTGAACAGTGAAGCTGAAATAAGGACAAATCAAAGCAGTTGTGAGAACTGAACAGAGTCTTCCAAACCAGAACTCATCTAAGTAAATGTTCTCATAATCAACAAAGAATATTAATTCTAACTACTACAAAGAAGGCATCCAGAAATAATTCACATAATACTTAGGAAAGTTAGGCTACCTAAACATAAATGAGTAACAGCAAAAGGGGAAAGAAAAAGATGTAGCTGAATAAACTCCATCCCAAAGTGAGACAGCCAGAGGAATCACACGCAATGAGAAGAGAAGTTCTGGGCCAGAAACCCAGCCACACCCATGCATCAAACTTGGTAAAGGAAAAAGTACCCCAAGGTAGAAAGGAGCATCTGTGGGGAAACCAGAACACAGTTATGGAAGTTAAGACAAAGGGAATACCTCAAGGAGCAGGTGGAGGACCAAAGGGCACCCAGAAGTCAAGGCTCAGCAGGAAAGGGACAAGTCCACCGGACTCAGTAATGAGGAGGCGCCAAGAGGGAGATCCTGGAGAAAGCAGAGTGGAGGCAACAGGAAGGGAGGGAAGAAGTGAGACTGTGAGTCCGGCTGTGAAGGGGAGTTAAAGAGATGCAAAGGAGGCATAGAGGATGGCTTGCTTACGTATTTGTTCATTTGTTACTTTAATGTCAGTGTTTTGGAATTGGTGGAGATTGGAGAGTGTTCATGTTAGGAACAAAAACAGCCGAGTTGAGTTAGATGTGTGCAAAGCAGTTTGGGGAACCAAGAGAGTTCTCTTTTATGATTTCTGTTTCTGTGTACTGTGGAAGGCAAAGTGATTTCCCAAGAGTGGGGAAAGATGACAAGGTCAGAAACCTGAGCAGAGTAGAGAAGTTCCCAAATCACAGCTGAGAGGAATGGAAAGGAAATGATGGGGTGACTTGGAGGAACAGTGTGGCCGGGATGGACCTCCACTAAGCCTGGAAAGAATGAGGTCTGGTCTCCAAATATTTGAGTCTTATGCTTGGCCTACAGTGTGTGCCTAGAGAAGGTGAGTTCCTGCTGTCCCTTTTTTTGTTATTTAAAGTTCTTAGACAAAAGTTGTCACCTCAAAACATTATACAAATTTTTAGACACAGTAGCCCAGCAGCAATTTCTAAAAAATCTCTGAGGAATGACTCCCAGTGTGAGCTTTGATTGTGCCAGATTGAGGGAGGAAATGGTTCATGTGAAATTATTTTAAGAAGATAAATGGGAGAAAGGGTCTCCTCTATTTACAGAAAACAATCACAATCATTTCCCAGCACACTTAGGGGATGTTAACAAATAATCTGCTTCTGTTTCGAGCTTCTGTGCCCTCAACATCCCTGCTTCAGTTTGTGTGTTCTCAGCCATCTGCCTCCTGTCTTCCTTCCATTACCACAGAAAAGGGCTAGACAGTTTTTGTTTTGAGAAAGAAACATTTCATAATGTCTGGAATTCATAAATTGAATTTGTTGGTACAAACTTCTATTTGATTATTCCTAACAATAATTAAGTTTTACTACTGATCTTTTTAAGAGCCAGTGTATTAACTGTCAAGGATTCACATAAGAGGACATGAAAGAAGGTACCCTTGTTGGCCTTTGGACAGTAGTTACCTCATTTGGGGCTGTCTTGGGGGCAGGAGCATAAGGTGGTTCCCCTCACTGACTACTTGCATCAACCTGACACTCAAGCCCATCCCAGTCCCCTCAGGCTCTCTGGTTTACCTTTCTCTTTGACCCTCACCCCATCATCAATCCCTAAGACTGATTTTTGAAGACTGAGGAGCTTGCCACAGCCATGACATACCTTTCCAATGCTAAATTAAATGACCTAGGATAAAAAAGAAAGAGTTATGTCTTTGATTTTTCTGTTTTTGCAAAGTATGGTGTATTATTTAGAGGCTGAACTAAGTATTTGATGAGGTCTTTGATTTTTTACTTAGAGTCAAATGAGATTCCAGATGAGTAGCAGAGCACTAGTACTGCTGACAGAGAACAGCATGGGAAAAGCAAGGGCTTAAGCAAGAAGTTAGGAGCACTGTAGTAACCCAGACAGGACGTGGTGGCTTGCCCAAGAAGCAAGGGAAGTGGCTTTGGAATATCCATGAGTGTATGATAAAATAAATAAATGACAATCAAGGAGGAGCATACATGTTTGGGCCTGAGAATCCAAAAATAAAGGATTACAATTAGCTTACTAGAAAAATATAGTGGAAGAAGCACTTTTGCATGGAAGATCAGGCATTCGTTTTACAGCATGTTCTGTTGAGATTGCTACCAGATGATCAAATAGAAAAGTTGAGTTGGCATCTAGATTGATAACTCTGATCAAGGAAGAAGTCCAAGCCCTGGATATAAATCTTAGTGTCATAAGGAAACAAATAGTGCTCAACTCCATAAGACCAGATGTATTTACAATGAAGTGAGTGTAGACAGAGGAGAATTCTGGGGACTACACACTGGGGCATCTCCATCTTTAAATATTTAGATGATGATGAGAGAATAAAAAATGAGATTGTGAAAGAAAGGTTAGGAAGATAGACAACAAAAGCTTGTAATGGAAGCTAAGGGGAGAAGTCTGATCAATAGCTGCTACTAATTTTTAGGCTACCAACAGGTCAAGTACAGTATAGTGGGGATTACTCAGTGGGTTCAGATGCATGGAGATCATTGGGAATTTTCAAAAGAGAATTTTTAGTGGACAGAGGAAGTGAAATTCTGGTTGCATCAAATATAAAAAAAGATTAAAAAGAGAAGAATTAGAAATAATAGGTATAGACAATTCTTACAAGGAGTTTCTATAAAGAAAAAAGAAAAATAGGCTTTTAGTAGCTACTGGGGAATATGGCGTCAAGAGAAGATCTTTGAAAGATGGAAGATTTTAAGGCATTTTTGTATAATCATAGGAATAACTCCAACAACGAGAAAAAAATCAATTCTATGATAAAAGACAAATTATCCACCTTGGGGAGACAAGAAATTTTAGTAAAAAGGGAGTTCATTTGTTGGAATGTATGAATTATTTGAGTCTATCAGAAACCCCATTTAGCAAAATATTTTTTAGAATGGTGGTTTTACTCTATCAGATATTTTCCAAAAGCCACCTCTTTAGAAATATAAAGTTCATAGGATATTTAAAAACCACTTAAATAGTTTTATCAATGATATGACTGATGAAAAAATACCAATGACATAGCTAGAGGATATAAAATTCCCTTAATTACAATAATGATTGTAATAACAGTAAAAATGCCAACACTTTCAAGCACTTACAAGGTGCCAAGAACTGTTCTAAGGCTTTATGTATATTAACAAATTCAGTCATCATCACAGCAATCTGAGAAGGTTGTTACCAATACCCAGCTTTTACAAGTAGATCCCTGAGACACAAATAATTTAAATAACCTACTAATTAGTGTAACATCCAGGAACCAAGCCATGGGATAATCAGTAGCCCATTCTGAAATGTAAAGACACAATTCTACAAAGCAAGAATCAATGACCAGATGCATTCCAATAGAGGCAAAGGCTCTGCAGATTCTGAAAAAGCAAAGAGAGCCTGAATATTCCTCTAGTAGTTTAATAATCTTAGCAGCTAAGTCTTAATTTATTTCCTGATGAGGAATGTGATTGTTTCTAAATACACAATAGAGTTTGGGTGTCTGTGTTGGCTTTGCCATAAATTTTTGTGAAACAATTCCTAAAGATGATAAAGCATTATTTATAAGAGAAAAATGGACTGCTTGCCTTTCTAGATTGGTCAGAAACCCCCTTTTTACAGTTACTGAAGGGCCTTTAGGTTTTTATTTTTTGCTTTCAACATACATCTTAAGAGCTGGAATTCTTTCCAAAATATCATGTGGAATACTGGATTTGCTCCATTTTGTCTGAGAGAGAAAGAATAGATAGATAGATAGATAGATAGATAGATAGATAGATAGATAGAGGAACTTATAAACTCTTGTTTTTCATTATTGCTTCATTGAATCATGCACACATTATCCTTTAGAGAAAAGAAAAGGAAAGGAAAGAAAATAACTAAAGTCGTCATCAAGAGGAAAAAAGGCAGCTGGGCGAGGGGAGTCTTTTATTTTAATAAAACCACCAGATTCTGCCAAAGTGCTAAACACTGGAATAATAAAATAATCATAATTCCATTTCTGGTTTGTTGCTTTTTCCTCTTCTTGACTTGAACAAGTCATGAAGTTACATCATTAAGGGGTAAATCTGTCTCTTAAAAATAACTTAGAGATCATTTTACATCAGTGTTTACTGGACTACATCAAGAGATTTGTTGAAATTGTTTTCAAAGTGAAAACAGAATAATCTAGATTTATAAGAGTAAATGGAAGTAAATTTTTAAATGCAAGGAAAAGGGGGGGGGGGCAGTAATGTCTCCTGAGTCATCACCCAATCGGCTAAGCATGAAGAAACTGAGAATTCAAACTATGTTTTCAGAAAATAACATTTAAATCAGCCATATGAATATCCTCAAGGCACACAAAAAAATGCATCCTGTCTGAAAGCATACCCCTGGAGATCTACATGTGATGGTCTGATGTAGAAGTAGGAATGTGTAGTCTATGCTTCTAAAAGTGTATGAAATTATTTCATCTATTTCACTACAAACACCTGAGATATTTATTCACTTATTCACATGACAGTTATTTTCCTAGGGTTACTATTGTTTGAATAACACATTGAATAACTCAGTAACACTTCATTCTTTCTGGCGTGTAAAAAATTTTCATACCAGATGAGATCACCCTTTCACTTATTTTTTTTCTATGTGATAATCCCCAGTGCCCCTTTTCTAAATGTCCTTGCTTGAAATCTTGTAA